>NC_045555.1:9737051-10337051 GCF_009769535.1 Thamnophis elegans | reverse complement strand
CGATCTATCTATCTATCTATCTATCTATCTATCTATCTATCTATCTATCTATCTATCTATCTATCTATCTATCATCTATCATCTATCCATCTGATCCATCCATCCATCCATCTATCTATGCAGAGAGAGAGGGAGGGAGGGAGGGAGGGAGGGGACAGCAGAAGTCAAATGAAAACAATAAATAAAGGTGAAAGGTGCCTCTTGGCACAAAAAGGGAGACTTGGGAGGCTCTCTGTCGCTGCTCAGAGGCCTTTCCTCATGCTTCAATCTTCCCTCTGCCTGCCCTGGCATCTGAAATTTTAATGTTCTGCATGAACTTGGTGGAATGATTGAGCCCTGCAGCGATTCTCATGAATTCAAAATGGGAAGGGGGGAGGATTTGAAGGTTTCTATGAATCCAGCTGTTCTCTCTGGCTTCCTGTTGCCCTTCTGCCCCCGCTCCCCCCCTTCCCTCTACCTGTTTTAATGGAGGCTCCATTCTCTTGTCATCTCCAGCCTGGTCAAGCTTCAAAGGGCACGCTCATTATTTATATGCTAATGGAATAAACGGGGAGCTAGCCAGGCACAATTATTTTAATTAGGAGAGAGCGCCTTTTATGGGCAGGGGAAAATACATCTCCGTGGCTGGCCCTGCTTTTTTTGTTTTAATTGAGAGTTTTCTGCAAAAGGTTTTCATTTCCCTCCGGGTGAATTGAGGCCAGGTGTGGTACACTGCAGGATACTTTGAAGGTCTGGAAGAAGCGAGAGAGTGAGAAAATAAATTTGGAGAGGTAGAAACATGAGTGGAAGCGCTTGCATTTAAACCAGAAGTTGCAATGGTAAAAGATTCATTTAAGCAGAGGTGGGATTCAGCCGGTTTGGATTGATTCGGTTGAATCCGTAGCTCTGATGATCAGGTTTTTTTTAAAAATTATTTTGTTTACATATTTTAACTTCTTTTAGAAACAAGGTGTTGCCCAGTTTTTTTCCCCCTTAACGTCTTCTCATGTGCATAGTTCCTTTTACATCATGTTTCCATTTTCAATTTCAGCCATCTTATTTTCTTTCCCTATTTTCCATCTTAAGTTTAATTTCTTCTTTATAGATAAACAATATCATTGTTTGCCCCCTCCAAATTAATTCAATGTAACATTTCATTTCCATTTATTGTTCTATTTTACTATAAATAACATATATTCTCAGATTTAATTTTGTTTTTTTGGCATTTTATATCTTAAATGCACTTATGTGAATTAATTAATGGTAATTTGGACTTTAAATTTGGTTAAAAACCCATAATATAAAAAAAATACCAATTTTTTTTAAAAAAATGATAAATTTGAAGACAATTTTGCACGTTGTGCCAAATCATGACGTCTAGGAGTTTTTTCAATATTTTATTTGTTTTCAGCACACAAAAATACATGGAAATTAGATGAAAATAATCAAACAGCTTTTTAGTCGCAGACCACACAGGACTCTGCCTTGTTTATCATTATTTCAGGTAGTAAAACCTCATTAATTGGGTTAAATTGCCCTGTTGGCACTTTGCGATAAATAAGTGGGTTTTGGGTTACAATTTGGGCACTCGGTCTCTTAAAGATTCACAATCACAGTCTTGGCATAATTCTCTGTCTTTTTTTCTTTTTTTGGGCTGCAGCTGATGGATGAGAGCTTAGTAGCTGCTCCGCTACACTTCACCCCTTCAAATTGTTTAGGTTTAAAGAAGCGAGAGAGTCTGAGGACTCAATGAAGGAACACCTCTCTTCTTGCGCAGCCTTCGTTCCTCCCTCTCTTGAATCCCTCCATCCCTCAAATACAAAATCTTTCTCCGGTTGGGAGAGACAGTCACTTTCTCATATTTCTGCATCTGTCATTGTTTCTGCCAGAATTGTGCTCCCCGGTCCAGGAGTTTCTCCCTTTCTGTATCACAGGATTTTGCCCACCCCATTTTTAATCCCCTAAACGTGACCTCTTGTTCTGAAGCATCAGTGGTGGGTTGCTACCGGTTCTGATCGGTTCGGCCAAACCAATAGTGGTTTGATGGCCTGCGTCCCTGGAACTGGCAGTGAACCAGGCCTGCCACCCCCCCGGACTGGTTCTCCGGCAGGGCACCATAAGTGGTGCCATCTTGTTTTTAGCTTTTGTGCATGGCTGTGGGTGATGGAGTTTGTAGTGCAGCCTGCTCAGAAGGGAGGCAGTATTGAAGCTGTCCTGTCTTCCAAGGGAAGTCCTAGATTGCATCAACAGAGGGATAGACTCAAGATCGTGTGAAGTGTTAATACCACTTTATAATGCCTTGGTAAGGCCACACTTGGAATACTGCATCCAGTTTTGGTCGCCATGATGTAGAAAAGATGTGGAGACTCTAGAAAGAGTACAGAGAAGAGCAACCAAGAGGATTAGGGGACTGGAGGCTAAAAGGAGGCTTTTTGAAGTTTACATTTCAGCATATATTTTTATGGCAGAGACATTCTTTGTCCGATTCTTCTCATGAGTCCTGTCTAGTATGGTTGAACCTCTGGCATAGCTCTCATCTTCCTCAGAGCGCACAAGCCCCACAACCACATCAAGGTAGTGCTTCACACTGCAAAGGCAAGCCAGGGTAGTACCAATTGTCCTAGGCGCCTTGGTTGCAGTCCCAAAACAACTGGAGCACCACTGGAACCCCCACAGGCATTGACACATTTGCCATCAGTCAATTGCAGAAGGCGGCTTTACTTGGAACTGCTTCCATCCTGCGACGATAATCTGTAACACCATCAAACACCCAGATTTGCCTATCCCAGGTCCTTGGTAAGGACTCGATAGGCAGACAAAAATGCCAAAGCCAGACTGAACATCTGGCTGACTGTGAGATAAATAATAAATAAAAATAATAACATATAACGTAAGAACAACTTATAACCTCCGATGTTACCTGAACAGTTCCTAGGTCCTTGGTTAGGACTCGAGCTGTTGAGCTACCAACCAGCCCCAAAGGCTATGAATCTCACCAAAGATTAACCACATAATAATAATGTTCAGTTGACTTGAGTTTCATGTTTAATGAATAAAGTATTATAATAATAAAATACCACTGATTGTTTTGGTTGAAATGGAGAAGCCCAAAGAGGTTCTGGAAACTGTAATTGAACAAATTGCAAAATCTAACATGCGGTATATGACCATCACAAGTATGATGTTGTTAGGATGTATATGCAATCACGTACAAATTAGCGTGGCTTGTTCCCCTGGATTCATTTCGCACAATTACGTTTTCACGAGATCGATCCTCTTTCCTGGTTGGCCCGAAGTTAGACCTTTCAGAAGAGTTTCGTCTCTGTGTGGGTTCCTACACAGAAACACAGACACACACACACACAGACACACCTTGTTTCCATTTCAAAAAAACGAGCCGTTTTTTCCCCCCTAAGAGATGCTTCCGGGGAGGACAAAAAAAACCCAAACACTTGGCATTTCCTGTACATGGAGGTTCTACTGGAGTGCCGAGGGATCCCTCTGCGCAAACAACCCGTAGGACAGATGCTCAGCCGCTCTGAACCAGCTTCCCAAAGACTCAACGTGCATGTGTGAATGAATCCTTCTGGATCAGGTGCTCTCGGGGTGGGGTTGGGAGAGACACGTTTGCAGAGGGGATGACTTGATGCTGCTGCGGTGATGATGATGAGGGTCTTGGGAAGATGCCGCTGGTGTGGGTCTCGGCTGGAAAGCCTGTGCAGGGGAAACAAAACAAAACAAGTAGTCCTCGCGTTACGACTGCAACCGAGCCCGACATTTACATCGCTAAGCAAAACACTTGTTAAAGTGGGCTTTGCCCCATTTTAATCCCCATTGACTTTGCTTGTTGGAAGGTCGCCAAAAAGGATTGTGTGCTCCCCCCTGGGACACTGCGACCATCATAAGTATGAGTCGTTGCCAAGCGTCTTAATTTTGGTCATGTGACCATGGGGTTGTAAGTGTGAAAAGGGGGTTGTAAGTGTAGCGTGAAAAAGGGTCGTCTTTTGTCCGTGCTGTTGTAACTTCCAACGATCACTAAACGAACTGTTGTAAGTCAAGGGCTGTGTATATTTAAAATTCTTGCTTGGATAGGGGTAGTGTTGGAGTGGTGCGGTGGCCTAGAGGTGGAGCTCCCGCCTCACAATCAGGAGACCCTGAGTTCTATCCTGGGTAGAGGCAGATATTTCTCTCTTTGGGTACATTGGGAATATATCTGCTGAACAAAACTCTCCATTGGCAACAGGAAAGGCATCTGGCCAGTAAACATTCAGTTCCATTCAGTTGCCCTGACTCCACCTGCAAGGGATTTCAGAATCATTGAAAGAAGATGATAGGGGTTGTGTTGGGTTTGTGGCTCAGATTGAGGAGGACAATCCAGGTAAAGCTGACCCTGTTCTCACAAGGAGACCACCAAGTGCCTCTTTGGAGAACTGGCAGTCTCTCAATTGGAAGAAAGTACTGTATTTTTCGGAGTATAAGATGCACCAAGATTTTGAAGAGGCAGATTAAAAAAAAAAAGTTTTTGCAGTCTGCAGACCTCCCAAAAATGGCCTGTTTTTCACAGAAACAGGCTCATTTTATGTCAGAAAAGGGCATGCATAGTCTTTAGGAGGCCTATAGAATGCTTTCTGGGGGATGGGGGGGCAAAACTGAGCAAAAAACGGCCCATTTTTCACTCATTTTGGCCCTCCCCAGCTCCCAGGAGCATTCTGGAAACCTCCTAAAGGCTATGCACGGCCATTTTGGTGAAGGGGGTGAGGTTTTGGGAGGCCAAAATTCTGTATTCAGTGTATAAGACGCACCCAGATTTTCAGCCTCTTTTTTCAGGGAAAAAGGTGCGTCTTATACTCCGAAAAATACGGTAATACATCCAGAGCAGGGACTCAGACAGAGAGACAGTGGGGAACCTCCTTCTGTTGGTGAGAGCCTCTGCATCAGCAATGTTCAGTGATCCGGGCAGCTGGCAGAATTGCTCCAGAAACAGTCCACCTTGCCGGAAAGGCCCCCACTTCTGATCTGGTGGCAGGAGATAAGGATGCTCTGTCTGTCCTGCAGCCATCTTTTCTTTTGGATCTTTGGCCTGCCACACTTTCTATTTTCTATTGTGGGAAAATGGGAGGGGGAATTGTAGGAGTGAGATGCAATGTAGCCATAACAACATTCTTTCTAGAAAGCCAAAGTCATCCTTTGTCTTTACACCTCTGCACCTGACCAGAACTGGATGGGTGGAAGCTGCCAGCATGGCAGTGGGAGATTGGACCATGTGATGGACTTGTGGGTGTGGAGGGCAGGATGTTGAACTTTCATCTGGGTGGGGAAAACCAGGAAGCTTTCAGATTCGGGGTTTCCCAGTTGTGCCAACATGTCTCTCTTAATAAATTGGAACTTTGAGCAATACTTTGCCTTGAACTCTGATTTACTTTTGGATGCTATTTGGAACCCTGACATTAACCCGAATCTGACAGCTTCCCCACCTAGTTGAAAGTTCAAGATCTTGGCCCCACTTGGAACCCTATGAAGAAAGAAAGTATCTAGTCCTCATGGTCTGAAATGAACGGAACACTTTAAGCCAGATCACTGGAACGGATTCCTGACTCTGAGTGACAGCCAGGCTGCCTGGTCTGAGGCTGGATGGGCTGGGGGGGGGGGGGGGGGCTTTCTGCCTATCTTAATTAGTTGCCAACATGTAACTTTTTTTTTTTTTTACTCAAATGACATTTCCAGCCAGGGACTCACCTGCTCGCTTGGAGCTCAGCATCCCATCCCGCTGAAGGCTCCGATACGGTCCAGCTTGGCCCCGAAGCAGCCTCGTGACGACCCCTTTTTGCTCCTGGACTGGTGCCTCCTGGCAGAGCTGAGCAACTCTCTCAAAAGCTGCTGGAAATCGACCGGATGCTCCTCCAGGCTTCTAGCCCACGGGAAGACCACGTCTGGCTGGTCCAGGGCTCCAGCCATCAGGGACTCCTCCCGGCCCTGGTCCATCTCCTCTGCGCCCATAGGGGGCTCCAGGTCTTCCTCAAACAATGAGGATAAGCTCTGCAAGCAGGGGGAGGAGGAAGAGGAAGGAGGAGGTGAGGTGGAGGAAAAGAGGAAGGAGGAAGAAGAAGAGAAAATGGAGGAGGTGGAGAAGAAGAGGAGGAGAGGAGGAAGAAGAGGAAGAAGAAGAGGATGAAGGAGGCAGTGGAGAAAGAAAAGAAGAAGAGGAGGAAGAAGAAGAAGAGGAGGAGGAAAAGAGGAAGAGGAAGGAGGAGAGAGGAAGGGGAAGGAAAAGAGGAAGGAGGAAGAGGAGGAGCAGGACAAGGAGAACAAGAAGAAGAGGAAAAGAAAGAATAGTAGTAAGAAGATGAAGAAGATGAAGGAGGAGATGGAGAAGAGGAAGAGGAGGTGGAGGAGGAGGAGAAAGAGAAAAAAAGAGGAAGGAGGAGGAGGAAGAGAAGGAGAAGATGAAGAAGGAGAAGAAGAGAAATAAGAAAAGAAGGAAAGGAGGAGTAAAAAGATGAAAAAGTGAAGATGAAGGAGGAGTTGGAGAGAAGCAGGAGGAAGTGAAGGAGGAGAAGAAGAGAAAGAAAGAAAAAGGAAGGAGGAGGAGAAGATGGAGGTGGATAAGGAGAAGAAGAGCAAGAAGAAGAGGGGGAAAAGGAAAGGAGGAGGAGGAGTAAGAAGATGAAGAGAAGGAGAAGATGAAGGAAGAAATGAAGAAGAAGATGAAGGAAGAAAAGAAGAAGAGGAGGAGGAGGAGGAGGAGACAGAACAGAGGAGGAGGAAGACAATCAAGATCTAATTTCCTCCCTGCAAGGTTGGGAGCTGGCCAGCCTCCGAGCAACAATTGCTCTGTCTCCCATCTCATCCCAGTGGGGCAGTTGCCTCTGTCCAAATGGCTTGCCTTCCTTTGGGGGGAACCTGCTTTGAGGGAAGGGAGGCAGGCAGGAAAAGCCCACCTGGCTTGCAAGCAACCCCTTCCGTATTCTCAAAGGGAGCCCATCGATCCTTTGAGCCTGCAGAAACCCACCAGGTGCAGCAGCCTCCCTCTTACCTGGATCTCTCCCAGGGGCTTGGCTCCCCCTTGACCCAGCAGCAGCAGAAGCAGAAGAAGCGAAGCAGAGCAGGGAGCCTGGCCGCTCATCCTTATTTCACGGCAGTTTCTGGGACAGGGACCCCCTCCTCCCACCCAGGTGTGTCGGCCTTCTTCTCTTCGGCTGCTTTTATACCCCCTTCAAGCCCTCCCAAGCCCCCCCCCTTTCCAGGGCCCAGGGAAAGCTCAGGGATTGGCTTAGGTCCAGCTCATCCTTTGTCGGAGGAGGAAACGAAACTCAGCATCTCTGCCCTTCCATCCGTCCATTCTCCCTGCAGGTGGGGGGCAGTGGTGGAATCGAAATATTTTTTTGCCACCGGTTCTGTGGGTGTGGCATGGTGGGGGTGTCACGTGATTGGGTGGGTGTGGCCAATTCCCCCCCCCTCCACACACACACTTTTTAAAGCATTTTTTTCCTGCTGGTTTGAGCGAATAAGCAGGAAAGAAAATGCTTTAAAACGTAGGGGGAAAAGGTTTTGGCGATCGTGCAGCTGAACTCTGCCATAAAAGCAAGAAAATAGGGAGAACGGCTCAAAGAGGGAAAGGTTTTGGATTTAAACTTGGAATAACTTTATTGCCACTTGGAATGTACACTAATCGTTTCTACATTAAAATGAAATCGAGTTGCACACAGCTCTCAAAGGGTCACCGTCTCCAATAGATAAAGGTAAAGATTCCCTTTACACATACCATATTTTTCGGAGTATTAGACGCACCAGAGTATAAGACGCACCAAGATTTAGAAGAGACAAATTTTTTAAAACATTTTTGCACTCTGCAGATCTCCCCAAAACTGCCTGTTTTTTGCTCATTTCTGCCCTCCCCAATCCCCAGGAGCACTCTGGAAGCCTCCTAAAGGCTATGCACGGCCATTTTGGTGAAGGGGGTGGGGTTTCGGGAGGCCAAAATGCTGTATTCAGTGTATAAGATGCACCCAGATTTTCAGCCTCTTTTTTTGAGGGAAAAGGTGTGTCTTATATTCTGAAAAATACGGTATGTGCTATTTGTTCCCGACTCTAGGGGGCGGTGCTCATCTCCGTTTCAAAGCCGAAGAGCCAGCGCTTTCCAAAGACGTCTCCATGGTCATGTGGCTGGCATGAAGGTGCACAGAACGTTATTACTTTCCCACCAATTTTTCTACTTACATTTTTTACGTGCTTTCAAACTGCTAGGTTGGCAGAAGCTGGGACAAGGAACGGGGGCTTACTCTATTATGCGGCACTAGGGATTCGAACTGCCGAACTGCTAACCTTTCTAATTGACAAGCTCAGCGTCTTAGCCACTAAGCTACCACATCCCTTCACCACCTCCAATATACACTACATACTAAATAAACAAATAAATGAATATTATGCATATACCCCAAAGCCATAGGTAGGTAGGTAGGTAGGTAGGTAGGTAGGTAGGTTAGGTAGGTAGGTAGGTAGAAAGATAGATGATAGATAGATAGATAGATAGATAGATAGAGAGATAGAGAGATAGAGAGATAGAGAGATAGAGAGATAGAGAGATAGATATATAGGTATAGGTATAAGATAGATAGATAGATAGATAAATAGATACATACATACATACATACATACATACATACATACATACATACATACATACATAAAAACGAATCTTGTGAGTTTACCGGACGGATGGCATAGGGAATAAAACCATTACAGAATTGGGAAGTCCTGCTGGAAATACTTCGAAACCTCCTCCCAGAGGAGACCAATAGGACCAGACCCTGAAGTGGGTGTGTGGGCTCTCTAACAATGCTTGAAGATCTAAGCACAGAGCGCTTATAAGCAGCATTCTGAATAATGGGAAGCGAGCTTCCTATGATCTCCGCTATCCTTACCACTCTCTGTATGGACTTTCTATCTGAGGCTCTGCTACTACCAAACCAAACAGGGATGCAGTTTGTTAGTCCACATTTAGCCTCTCTAAAAAGTGGCCAGGATAGAGGGAGAAGGATGGGCTCTCCTCATCTGACGCAGAAAATGCAGATGCTGGTTTGCATCTGCAGGAAACTCCAAGAGAGATGCAAAGTAACAGCGTTGAAGGGACCTTGGAGCTCTTCTAGTCCAACCCTGTGCTTAGGCAGGAAACCCTAAATAGCAATAGCAATAGCAGTAGACTTATATACCGCTTCATAGGCCTTTCAGGCCTCTCTAAGCGGTTTACAGAGAGTCAGCATATTGCCCCCAACAATCTGGGTCCTCATTTTACCCACCTCGGAAGGATGGAAGGCTGAGTCAACCCTGAGCCGGTGAGATTTGAACCGCTGACCTGCTGATCTAGCAGTAGCCTGCAGTGCTGCATTTAACCACTGCGCCACTTCAGACAAATGGTTATCCAACATCTTCTTTAAAACTTCCAGTTTTGGAGCATTTACAACTTCTGGAGGCAGGTTGTTCCACTGATTAACTGTTCTGTCAGGAAGTTTCTCCTTAGTTCTAAGTTGCTTCTCTCTAAACTAATGCTTCTTATCCTAGCCTCAGATCCTTTGGAGAATAGGTTGACCCCCCTCTTCTTTATCGTAGCCCCTCAAATGCTGGAACACTGCTGTGGCTAGTATTATTTTTTGGACAGGGAGAACAAAAGTGTGAAGTTTTGGTTGCCCTGCAAGCTAAAGGATCCTCTCTGCTTTCAACGCAAACGTTGGTTTATTTACTATTTTTCTTTAAAAGGGCTGGATCTATTTGGGAAGCTGACAATCTCAGCTTTATGGAGACTGTTTCCCTGTCCTCCAACCTCCCAGGTTAAAACAGCTTGAAGCTCCCCCGCCCTGGCACCCTTTGGGGGTCTCCCCAGGACTCCCCTAGTAAGTGGCTTAATGAGGTACCTCTACTTGCCTCTCCAATTGGAAACCGTCTATTAATTTTTCAGAAGGTGGACATGCTGGGAACAAAAGGGGCAGCCGTTATCATTAATGTTGATGCTTACAAGCCAGCTTGCGGAGAGTGGGTGGGAGGAGAGAGACCGAGAGAAGAAATCGCTCCTCCGTTCTGAAGAAAATTAGTGCCCACTCCTCTTAGAAGAATGAAATAGTTTAGGAAATATTTAAAAAGGCAGAATATTATATATTTCCCCTAAAAATACCATATTTCTAAAGAGCAGAAACTCAGAGTCTCAGCTCTCTGCCCCAAGGAGAAACTTAAGGGGTCCAACTTTTAGAAATGCAGATTTTGTAATCCCTTTAAGACAGGTGTCAAGTCATAAAATTGGCATAAAAAGGCTCGAGACTCATGAATCAATTAGGGCAACTTTCGGAACCCTGACAACAGGGTTAAATTCCCCAAGGAAGCCAGCGTTTAAGATTAATTACATTTGTTAAACAAGATTAAAACCCACCAACCAGGGATTAGGATTCTACCTGTTCAGACCGGTTCGAGTGAACCAGTAGCTCCGTCTATCAGCTGGGAGCAAACCGGTTCGCTCCGACTTTGAACTGGGTCCGCCCACCTGCCCCTGAGCTATACTCACCTGTTCTGACCCCCCTCGTCCCACACCAAAACACTCCAAGCCAAAGATACTTTACGGAATTTATTAACAGACAGACATGTCCTTGGCAGCAAACCGGCGCAGACAAGCCTTGGCAGCAATCCAGCACAGATAAGCCTTGGCAGCAATCCAGCCTGCCAAGCTCACAATACTGTTCTCCAACATTAGTTAATGCGTTGACTTCTGCAAAAGGGGCGTGTGCACAAGCATTCCTTTTATAGTCTGGAGAGGAGCCTAATTACCACCAGCTGAGTGCAATTACCTCCTGTAATTGCGCAATTGTTCCTTACGCCTATTAGCTCTCCGGTGCCGGGCATCTAGGAACAACTCCCTTGGCTCCTCCCCACTGCTGACATCCGGATCACACTCCCTTGTCTCCTCCCCACTGGTCCAAGGCTCAGGCGCCTCCTGGTGGCCAACCAGCCTCTCTGCGCCCTGCTCGGAGTCGGAACCCTGTCCAGGGTCCTCCACATCCTCCAGAGCCGACTCAGAGAGCCCCTCGCTGTCGGAGTCTGGTGGCAGCTCCAACGGCTCCTGCTGGGCCTCAACACAAAACAGTCTTGATTATGTAGATGACATGTGGTCATTTGTATGAAAATGTAAAAAAAAAAGCAGCTTTAAAGAAGAGATTGGATATCCATTTGTCTGAGATGGTACAGGGTTTCCTGCCTATGCAGGGGGTTGGACTAGAAGACCTCCGAGGTCCCTTCCAACTCCGTTATTCTATTCTATTGCAGTCATACGCTGAGGACTTCTCTGCGGTCTGCAAATCTCCTGTTTTGTTTCAGACAGCTGAGAACCTACATTGGGTTTAGGCACGTCCCGCTAAACTAAGCCGAACCCGGGCAATTTTAGGAGATGCGACAGGTCGGTCATTTCCTTCTTGGTTTGGGGTGGTTGGTTCTTTCTATAAATAACAGAAGAGCAGAGGGCTGGCTCGGGCAGATAACTTGGTGGGAGGCCTGGCATTTAGTTCTGTCCCAGCAGTTCAGATAGATTGCCATGGCCCCTGGAGGACCCTCTAATGACGAGTCTCCCAAATCTTGTTTTTTGTTTGGAGATTTAACATTCGATTGGCAATTAACCTCCACCTTTCAGTCCAGCTCCGCTTTCTAAATTCTACGCCTTGAGCCCATTTGGAGGCAACTGGTCCTGCAAATCACGTAGGGGCATGGACCCTTCAACCTACCCAACCCTCCAGCCCCCAAAGTTTGTCCTTTGTAAATGTTAAGTGGTGGAGAAGGTCTGCCTCGTGCAGAGAAAAACAGGTCATTCAGAGAATTAATGGGTGAGAATGGGTGCCGTCTGTAGTTGCGATTTCGTCATCATCATGCAAATACTGGGGTTGACCCCTCCAAAGGAGAGTTGGGAGGTGTGTGATTTTTCCTGCTGAAAAATAATACAGATTCAGTGGTCCTCGACGTACGACCGCAACGGAGCCTAAAATGTATGTTGTCGAGCGAGAATGTATTAAGGGTGCTCTGTCCCATTTTATGATGTTTCTCGCCGCAGCTGTTAAGTTTAATGTTTACTCACTGAAACTTTTGCCAAGCCTTAAATTTCAAAATAAAAGCCTCTTTACTTAAAGCTGCATATTTAGGCAATAGAGTTTTATTAACTGCAGGCAGACAAATTTTGAAATGGCCTCAAAACCAAATATTAACTTGAAGACGTCACCCTCTACTTCCAGGGGCACACCCTCAGTGCCTGGCACAAAGCTGCAGCCTCCGCTTCCTACGCCCCCTGCTGGGGATGTGTTAACGAAAGAATTTTTTCTGAGTAATCTAAGCGAGGCTTTTAATGCACAGACAATTAAAATGGAAGATAAATTTAGAGATAATAGAGAGGAGAGAAAAGAGGAAATAAAAGAAATGAAAGAAGAAATTAAAAGTGAAATTAAAAGTGAAATAAAAGGACTTAAACAGGAGTTGTATGAGAAATTTGAGGCTAAGGTTGATAAAATTAGAGACGACATGCTGAGTCTTGTAACTGTATTAACAGAACATATTTCTGGAGTGGAAGATACTCTAGAGGTTCTTAATGATGCCAATGCTAACTTGACATTGAAAACAGAGGTGGTGGAACAAAAAGTGGAAAATGCTGAAAAAGAAATTATTATGATACAGTACCGACAAATGGAGTTCGCATTAAGAGTAAGGGGGCTGCGTGAGGAGAAACAGGAGAACCTGAAACAGATCCTATCGGAAGCTTTTGACCGCCTGATGGGAAGACCAGGGACCAACCAAGGCTGGCAAATTGACAAAGCTTACCGCGTTAACTCCTGGCTGGCAAAGCAGAAGCAGCTTCCTCGAGACATCGTTATATATTTTACTACAAGAGAGTTCAGAAATATGGTACTGCAAGCGTCTTATAACACTAAGCTTCAAATTGGCGGTCAAGACCTGGCTGTTTTGAAAGAGATACCACCTCAAATGTTAAGAGCCAGAAGAGACTACGCTTTTTGGTCGAAGAACTCAGAAATCGTCAGATACAGTATAGATGGGATGCACCATTTGGCATCATATTTACATTTGATAAGCAAAGGTACCGCCTCAACTCTGTATGGAAAGCCCGAGATTTTTATTATAATATATTGAAGGCCGGACACCCTGCACCATCTGGACCTAGAGAAAGACCACAAGAAGGACAGGATAGACAGCAAACTACACAACCACCAGACAAGATGGAGCATCTCTCTTCTCTAGAAGTGCAAGGTGCTATGGAACCAAGACCTAGCCGCATGACTACTAGACGTATGGAGAAACAAGCTAAGAGGCAACAGCATCAACAATCATCGGCCATCGATCAAGGAACTACAACAACAAATCTGGAAGCAGTGGGAGGAGCTAGACCTAAGGTTAAACAGGCCGTGCAGGAAGCTCTAAAAATGCTTCAACCAACCAAAGATGACAACTAAGATTTTAACATGGAATGTCAACGGACTGAACTCTCCACAGAAGAGGAAGAAAATATTTCATTATCTTAAACAGTTTAAGAACGATGTAATTTGTTTGCAAGAAACTCATATCAAGTCAACTGATCAAAAATATTTGATCAACTCAAAACTTGGTCAACATTTTGCAGCTTCTGCTATGGAAAAGAAGAATGGTATAGTTGTATACTTAAGAAAAGATATGAAAGCTGAATTAATAGAAGCAGATCCCTTCGGAAGATATATTGCTTTAGACTTAATCTTAGAAGGGAAAAAGACATTACTTTTGGGAATTTATGCTCCCAATCAACAGCAAGATAGATTCTATAGAAATCTTCATGCTAAATTAGTACAGTGGGACTATAGTTCCTGTATACTATTGGGTGACTGGAATGGAGTGATAGATACTAAGAGAGATAAGAAGATTTCCCGCTTAAATACCAAGATGCGAGCAAAGTTACCCAAATCTTTCTTTGACATTATGGATGATTTTGAATTGAGAGATATCTGGCGAGAAAGAAATGCAGAGGAATATGACTTCACTTTCTTCTCGGACAGGCATCAATCCCTTTCAAGGATCGATTTTATTCTAACCACTAATGATTTGCTTTCTAGGGTCAAGAAAACAAAGATTGCAGCTAGAGTCCTTTCGGACCATAACCCAGTTTGGATGGAGTTGGGAAGGGTAGTGCAGGCAAGAAGGTTTTGGAGACTGAATGAAAATTTATTTAGATATGAAAACTATATTAATGATTGTAAAAAATTACTATCTGAATATTTTGTTTTGAATATGAATAAGGGTACATCTATGGAATTTGTATGGGATGCAAGCAAAGCGTATATGAGAGGAGTTTTGATGAATATAAATAAAACACATAGAAATAAGCAAGGGCTAAAACGAACAGAACTGGAAGAGGAAATTAAGAGAAAAGAGCTGGAGTTAACAAGGAAACCAGACGATACAAAGGTTAAGGAAGCTATTAACATATTAAAATCTCAATTTGACATGTTGATCTCTGACCAGGTAGCTACTAATTTATTATATGCAAAACACAATACTTTTTGTAATGCAAACAAACCTGGCAGATGGTTAGCTTATCAGATTAGGAAAAAAAGGAAAACTCGAAATATATCTAAACTGATTTACAGAGGGAAGGAGGTGTTCCAACAGGAAGAGATTCAAAAGGCTTTCTGGGAATTTTTTACAGAACTGTATAAAGGGGATAAAATTAATGGTTTAGACATAGACAAATATTTAGACAAGGAGAAAATACCTTCAGTTAGAGAAGAACACAGGCAAAAATTGAATCAACCAATAACCTCGGGGGAAATCCTGCAGGTAATTAAGCAATTAAAGCCAGGGAAAGCACCAGGTACAGATGGCTTGACAGCGGTTTACTACAAAAACTTACAGTTAGAAATGGTAGAACCTCTTAGAGAATTATTTAATATGATTCAAACGGAAGGTAAAGTCCCTCCATCTTGGAAGACAGCGTTTATATCTTTGATACCCAAAGAAGACCAAGATACTACTCAACCCAAAAATTATAGACCCATTTCATTACTGAATGTAGATTATAAAATTTTTACTAAAATATTAGCAAATAGGTTAATGTTGGTCATTCAACAATTGATACATACGGACCAAACAGGTTTTATACAAGGGAGACAGATGAAAAGTAATGTCAGATTAATTATTAATGCATTAGAATATTTGGGAAAGAACAACCAGATCCCTGCTGCGTTCATATTTTTGGATGCTGAGAAGGCCTTTGATCGAGTTAACTGGCAATTTCTGCTGAAGATATTGCAAAAAAATGCAGATAGGAGATAATTTTTTACAGTCAATTAAAGCAATATACCAACAGCAAACAGCACAAATCATAGTCAATGGAAGTTTAACAGACTCTTTTCAAATTGGAAAAGGTACAAGACAGGGTTGTCCTTTGTCCCCATTATTGTTTATTATAACTTTGGAAGTATTGTTGAATAAAATACGGGGCTTGGATGGTTTAAAAGGGATCAAGATTAGGCAGCAAGAATATAGAGTCCGCGCTTTTGCGGATGATTTGGTCATAATATTGGAACAACCGCAGGAATCCAGTATGGTTTTAATGAATACGATTAATCAATATGGTCAAGTGTCTGGCTTTAAAATAAACTTAGGAAAAACCAAAATATTAGCTATAAATATGAATATTAAACAAAAGGAAGAATTAGGAGTGATGCTAGGATGTGAGGTAGTTAAAAAAGTCAAATATCTTGGAGTTAACATTTTAACTTCAAATGGGAAATTATATAAGCATAATTATGAACCACTTTGGCATAGCATACAGACAGAGATGAAAAAATGGGAGAAATTGCACTTATCTTTGCTGGGCAGGATAGCGGCAGTGAAAATGAACATTTTACCAAAATTTTTATTTCTTTTCCAAATGTTACCTATACTTAAAAAAGATGCGAACCTTTTAGAATGGCAGAAGGGTATCAACAAATTTGTGTGGGCAGGAAAGAAGCCGAGGGTAAAGATGAAAATAATGCAAGATGTACGTGAGAGAGGAGGATTGAAACTACCTAATTTAAAACTATATTATGATGCAGTGGCATTATCTGTAATTAGTGATTGGATTCATTTAACCAATGATAGAATATTGAACATTGAGGGACACGATCTGGTATTTGGTTGGCATGCTTACCTGTTATTCAACAAAAAATTGGATAAGAACTTTAAAAGTCATATTTTGAGAAATGCTTTATTGCGGGTTTGGAAGAAATACCAATATAAATTAAATGACAAGATACCCATGTGGGCAATTCCTAGACATGCAATTGAAAATATGAATACAGCACAAAAACAGGATAGATTTACTTACAGACAGCTTCTTACCTCGGAAAGGGGGGTATTACAATTAAAATCTTTAGAGGTATTAAAAGAAGAGAAGGTAGTTCAAACATGGTTCCAGTATGGGCAATTACAGGCTAGGTGGAAAATAGATCAAAAAATTGGCTTTATTCAAGTTGAGGATAATCTGTTTAAACAAATAAGAGATCAAAGCTTAATGCATATAAAGAGGATATATAATGTATTAATACAGATGGATTCGGAAACAGAATTAGTTAAAGATTGTATGATAAAATGGGCTCAAAATATTGAGGAACCAATAATGTTGGATACATGGGAAAGAATTTGGGTAAGAAATGTGAAATTTACACAAGCTCAAAATCTGAGAGAAAATTTTTACAAGATGTTTTATAGATGGCATTTAGATCCTAAAAAGTTGGCTTCTATGTATCCGAATGTACAGCCTAAATGTTGGAGGTGTGGTTCTCTCGATGCTACATATTATCATATATGGTGGACCTGCCAAAAGGTTAAGGCATTTTGGATAAAAATATGGTGGGTCATGCAAAATGTTTTTAAAAAAAGGATAAAGTTTATTCCTCAGTTATTTTTACTAGGTATATGTACTGATTTTACAGTGGTAGAGACCAATTTGATTCTGCACCTGATAACTGCAGCAAGACTGTTGGTGGCGCAATATTGGAAGAAGGAAGACTTGCCTACAATCCAAGAATGGACATTGAAAGTAACAAACTTAGCTGAAATGGCTAAAATATCGGCATATCTCAAAGATCATTCAAATGAGAGATATAAACGAGACTGGAAAAAATGGATTGACTATATACAAAATAAATACGGGACTAAGAAATTCCAGTTAGCCTATGCTTAAGATCAGAAATGATTTAAACTGTTAAAAGTTAGTTCAGTAAGAAGAAGCTAAGTTCAATGTAGAATGTCATTAATTCTTAATTTCTTTTTTCTCAATAGATTTTAGACTGTGTTAGTTAAAAATCCATACCGTGTACGGGTTCTGGGAAGTCGGGGGGGGAAGGAGGAGGGGGGATGGGGGGGTGGAGGGAGGGAGGGGTACACACAACAAAAAAAATTGTATTTCAATGTCTTAATGATTGACAAATGATGACATATTTGTGTTTGTTTTTTTTTTTAAAGAAAAATAAAAAAGTTCTCATAAAAAAAAAAAAAAAAAAGTTTAATCGCTGCCCTTGTTAAATTGGCCTACACCAAGGACCCCCACAATGCTTTCCTTCCTTCCTCCCTCTTTCTCTCTTTTCCCCTTCCTCCCTCGCTCCCATAAATTCTATTCCCTTCTAGCACTGATGATGTTACATAGATAGATAGATGATAGATAGATAGATAGATAGATAGATAGATAGATAGATAGATAAGATAGATAGATAGATAGATAGATAGATAGATAGATAGATAGATAGATAGATAGATAGATAGATAGATAGATTGATTGATTGATTGATAGATACAGACAGACAGACAGACATGGATGGATGGATGGATGGATGGATGGATGGATGGATGGATGGATGGATGGATGATAGATATGAGAGAGAGAGAGACAAACACAAAGATAGATAGATAGATAGATAGATAGATAGATAGATAGATAGATAGATAGATAGATAGATAGATAGATAGGAGAGGTAGAGAGATGGATAGATATGAGAAAGAGAGATTAGACAGATGGATGGATGATCAATATGAGAGAGAGAGAGAGAGATGGCTAGATAGAGAGAGAGATAGACAGACGGATGGATGGATGGATGGATGATAGATATGAGAGAGAGAGAAATAGATATAGATAGATAGAGGATAGATAGATAGATAGACAGACAGAAAGACAGACAGGAGAGAGATTTTCTTAGAGTCTCTTGCCAATAATTTTTTCTGGATTTGTTTTTTAAAAACCCGACTCTTGTTTGCAGTCTCCCACTTAACCCTGGTCAGCTGCTTTGCCAGGAATGGACCGCAATGGAGATATTGCCATCCTAAACTGGAACGCCTCCGATGAAAGAATTTCCAAGGGACCAGAACAGGCCCCACGAGGTGCTGATGGGGAGGCAGCCCATTCCCACATTCTGAACAACCTGGCTTTCCCCAGGGACCTAGACCCACGGAAGCCACACACACACACACACACACACACACACACACACACACACACACACAATCCCATTAGCCAATTTCTTCTTGTATTGAAAAAGAGGCTGGGTGACCTAGACAGAGGAGTTTCCCCCCTCTCCCCCCCAAAACCCCATTTCCTGAAAGTAGCGATGTGCCTGTGTGCTGCAGGACTGGAGCAGCATCTCTGTGTGTGTGAGAGAGTGTGTTGCTGTGTGTGTGTGTGTGTATGTGTGTGTGTAGGTGTGTGTAGCTGTCAGAACAGAGGCTTGTCATCACTGCTGATTAGAAGCCGGAGTTTTGAAACCTCACACATTGGAAGTGCTTGATAAAGGTGTCCTGGGGGGCTGCAGGCCCGGAGCCTGAGCGAGGGTAGCCGATAAGTCCAGCTGTCATCTCATTGTTCACACTTCTGCAGTTTGATGCTCCCCCGCCCCCTCCTCTTATTTCCAGAAGGAACCCCCCCCCCCCACTCCCGCTGCCGCCAAGATTGGAGGGCCATCGGCTTAAAAGGGAATCCGACATTTGCTTTCCTGTCCTGGGGAATCGTGCAAAAAAGCCTTCGATGAACAGAACCACATGAATTGGATAAAATTACTCAAAGCTCAGATAGAAAGATGATAGGGAGAATATATAAATTCCTCTTGAAGTATAAAATGGAAGAGGAAATTGTGAAAGAACAAATGATAAAATGGGCGCAGAACTTTGGCTATAATATTGAATTAGACAAATGGGAAAAATTTTGGGGAACAAACTTAAAAATGACACGATCCGTTGCATACAAGGAAAACCAGTTCAAAATGTTTTACAGATGGCACTTGGCACCAACAAGGTTAGCTAAAATCTTAACAAATACCTCCCCAAAATGTTGGAAATGCGAATCAATACACGGAACATATTACCATTTATGGTGGACCTGTGAGGAGGCTAAAAAATGTTGGAAAAGGATCAAAAATTGCCTGGAGGCAATAACAGAGGTTAAAATAGAATGGAAACCTGAAGTTTTTTTATTAGGAATAATGTCTACGAAATACAAAAAAGAAATCCAGTATTTAATACTACATATAATTACGGTGGCAAGGATTGCCTTTGCCCAGAAATGGAAAAACAAATTAATTCCAAGTGAAGATGAAATAATAAGAAAGGTTATGGATTGTGCTGAAATGGACAAACTAACTAAAGAAATCCAGGGAAAAGAAGAATCAGAATTCTACCAGATATGGGATACATGGTATAGGTGGATGGAGGAAAGAAACAAGAATCAATGAAGGAATATAACAAAACTCAAAAATAATAGTTATCAGAAAATAAGACGGGTAGGAATGGTGAAATCCAAATGAAATACAATAGAAGGGGAAATAATATAAGGTGAGCGTTATCGATTGATAATTGCTATTAGAAAGAACAGGAAGCTCCTCTTCATATTGTATTGTGTAAATGTGGTGTACGTCTAGGTTTTGTGTGTGTGTGTATTTTACATGTTTGTTAATAAAAAATAAAATAAAAAATTTAAAAAGCCTTCGATGAAATGAAAAGGGAGTGAAAAGAGAGCTTCCCTTGGGGTTTCCCGTTTGAAACGAAATTATTTTGAGGGACTTTCCAAGGTGGGGGGGGGAATCTCTGTAATTACACGTGAATTACATGTCAAGATCACGTGAAGTGTTCATACCACTTTATAAGGCCTTGGTAAGGCCCCATTTGGAATCCTGCATCCAGTTTTGGTCACCACAATGTAGAAAAGATGGGGAGACTCTAGAAAGAGTGCAGAGAAGAGCAACCAAGAGGATTAGGGGACAGGAGGCTGGTTGCAGGAATTGGGCATGTCTTGTTTAATGAAAAGAAGGACTAGGAAAAGGAAGGTTCTACATTTAGGCAAGAAAAACAAAATGCACAGGTACAGTGCATATGGTACCTTGCTCAATAGTAGTAACTGTGAGAGGGATCTTGGAGTCCTAGTGGACAACCATTTAAATATGAGCCAGCCGTGTGCAGCAGCTGCCAAAAAAGCCAACACAGTTCTAGGCTGCATAAACAGAGGGATAGAATCAAGATCACGTGAAGTGTTCATACCACTTTATAATCCCTTGGTAAGACCACACTTGGAATCCTGCATTCAGTTTTGGTCGCCACAATGTAAAAACAGATGTGGAGACTCTAGAAAGAGTGCAGAGAAGAGCAACAAAGATGATGAGGGGACTATGAAGAACGGTTGCAGGAACTGGGTGTGTCTAGTTTAATGAAAAGAAGGACTAGGAAAAGGAAGGATTAGGGGAGACATGATAGCAGTGTTCCAATATTTCAGGGGTTGCCACAAAGAAGAGGGAGTCAAACTATTCTCCAAAGCACCTGAGAGCAGAACAAGAAGCAATGGGTGGAAACTAATCAAGGAGAGAAGCAACTTAGAACTAAGGAGAAATTTCCTGACTGTTAGAATAATTAATCAATGGAACAACTTGCCTCCAGAAGTTGTGAATGTTCCAACACTGGAAGTTTTTAAGAAGATACTGGATAACCATTTGTCTGAAGTGGTGATGGGTTTCCTGCCTAAGCAGGGGGTTCAACTAGAAGACCTCCAAGGTCCCTTCCAACTCTGTTAATCCTATTCTATTCTAATTAAAAATGCCAGGAGGGGCCTGCAGGGTTTTACATTCAGCAAAGGGTAGGTTATCATCTATCCAGCTGTTGAAATATTGGTAGTCAGTACAGAACAGATATACAGAGTTGGAAGGGACCTTGGAGGCCATCTAGTCCAACCCCTCCTGCCTAAGCAGGAGGCCTACACCATTCCTGAGAGATGGCAGTCCAGTCTCTTGTTGAAAGCCTCCAGGGATGAAGCTCCCACAACTTCCGAAGGCAACTTCTGTTCCATGGGTTGATTGTTCTCACTGTCAGAAAATTCCTCCTTATTTCCAAGTTGAATCTCTCCTTGTCCAGTTTCCATCCATTATTCTTTGTCTGGCCTTCAGGTGCTTTGGAGAATAGCTTGACCCCCCCCCCTCCTCTCTGTGGCAGTCCCTCAAATATTGGAAGACTGATATCCTGTCTCCCCTGGTCCTTCTCTTCACTAGACTAGCCAGCCCAGTTCCTGCAACCGTTCATGCTATGTTTTAGCCTCCAGTTCCCTAATCCTCTTGATTGCTCTTCTCTGCACTTTTTCTAGAGTCACAACATCTTTTTTATAATGTGGGGACCAAAACTGTGTGCAGTCCTCTAGGTGTGGTCTTACTAGGGCTTTACACAGTGGTATTAGGACCTCACTTGGTCTTGATTGTATCCCTCTGTTAATGCAACTTGAAAGTGTGTTTCCCCAAAGGGCCATTTTCTTGCAGACCTGCACACCTACCTGTCCATGGGAGGAATGAAGGGTATTTTTGTCCCCCTTGTGCTGATGTTAACCGACTTATTCTCCAAAGCATCCGAAGAGTTTCCAAAGTTTTCAGTTCCCTCCTCAAATGCCTGGCGTTGTCGTTGGCTGTTAGCTTCCCTGCAGAGGATTGTCTGGTGATCTCAGCCTCCCACGGGATAACGTTGCATTCCAGTTGGGTGTTGAGGTGTGAGAATGCGGAAGTCTGTGACTTAACACCCCCATCATCCTGAAAAAGCTGGGGAGTGGCTGAGCCCTCTGCTTTGCACCAAGAATGGAGATGCTCTCGAGTTTAGTATGGATGTATCCTATTCAGCTGTGTTCGGCTCTTTGCTGACAGGGACCTGATTTCCTCAATATATTTAAAATTGATTTTTTTAAAATGATAGGTAAAGGTTCTCCTAGCACCTATGTGCTAGTCGTTCCCGGCTCTAGGAGGCGGTGCTCATCTCCGTTTCAAAGCCGAAGAGCCAGCACTGTCCGAAGATGTCTCCGTGGTCAGGTGGCCGGCATGACTCAACTCCTGAAGGCGCATGGAATGCTGTTACCTTCCCACCAAAGGGGGTCCCTATTTTTCTACTTGCATTTTTATGTGCTTTTGAACTGCTAGGTTGGCAGAAGCTGGGACAAGTAACGGGAACTCACTCCGTCACGCGGCGCTAGGGATTCGAACCGCCAAATTGCCAACCTTTCTGATCAATAAGCTCAGCATCTTAGCCACTGAACAACCAAGCCTCTTTCGTGTCTAGTTTAATGAAAAGAAGGACTAAGGGAGACATAGTAGCAGTGTTCCTATATCTCAGGGGCTGCCCCAAGGAAGAGGGAGTCAAGCTATGCTCCAAAGCCCCTGAGGGCAGGACAAGAAGCAATGGATGGAAATTAATCCACGAGAGAAGCAACTTAGAACCGAGGTGAAATTTCCTGACAGTTGTTAGAAAAATTAATCAGTGGAACAACTTGTCTCCAGAAGTTGTGAATGCTCCAACACTGGATGCTTTGAAGAAGATGTTGGATAACCATTTGTCTGAAGCGGTGGAGAGTTTCCTGCGTAATCAGGGCGTTGGACTAGAAGATCTTCAAGGTCCCTTCCAACTCTGTTATTCTATTATATTCTAAAATTGTCTGCAGAAAACAAAATTCTACTCTATTCTGAATTCAATTCAATTCTATTCTACTCTACTCTACCCTACTTTACCCTACTTTACTTTATTCTACTCTATTCCTGTTCTTATTCTATTCTATTCTGAATTCTATTCTACTCTACTCTATTCCTGTTCTTATTCTACTCTATTCCTGTTCTTATTCTATTCTATTCTAAATTCTATTCTATTATACCCTACCATATCCTACTCTTCTCTATTCCTGTTCTTATTCTACTCTATTCCTGTTCTTATTCTATTCTATTCTGAATTCTATTCTATTATACCCTACCCTATCCTACTCTTCTCTATTCCTATTCTTATTCTACTCTATTCCTGTTCTTATTCTATTCTATTCTGAATTCTATTCTATTATACCCTACCCTACCCTACTCTACTCTACTCCTTATTCTACTCTACTCCTGCTCTTATGCTATTCTATTCTAACTCCATAACCATTCAGGTTACTTCCCTCCTGGGCAAAATAATGCTGGGACGGTGTGTTTCACGCCCAGGTTGGCCTTCCTTCTCATCCACCAGCCAACTTTCCCAGCTATCTTGCTGGTTTATACTATCTGGCTGAACTAAGAGCTTGTCCAGTCGACATGCCAACCTCACACTTCACACGACGCTTTGCCGTCTGCTGATACATAGTAGTTTGACTGCGTTCCAATTCTCTGTCCTCTTTCTATTTCTCTGGGTTTTTTTTCCTTTAGCTCTCCCTATTGGCCCATAACAACTCCGTGAGGGACCATATAAGCATTTCCTGGGGTGCATTCCTGACTGATGAGACTCCCTTTCCACAACTGTTTTGGGGTTGGGGTGTGTGTCTCCAAGGTGTCTTTAAACCCACCAAGGGTGGGGTGGGGGCTCTAAATTTAGCCACCTCTCTGCAGAAACAAGCCAACACCTTCTTAGAATAGAATTGGTCGTGATAGGCCTATCTCTCTCGAGTAAATAGGGGCCCTCCCTCCCGCTCCTCTCCATCTCCATCCGCGGAGACTAAATTGCCCCAGGAAAATTGAAATCCAAAGCAAAGCAAAAGTAGAAAAATATCAAACACCCCATGGATTCCGTGCACGGTGAATAATTCCAACATATAATACAAAGTCCCCACCTGTTAAAAAAAAAATCAATACATAAATATGTCCAAATAGCATCCAAAATTAAATCAGAGTCCAAGGCAAAGGATTCCTCATCAAAGTTCCAATTTATTAAAAGAGCCATGTTGGCACATCTGGGAAAACCCACATCTGAAAGCTTCCAGGTTTTCCCACCCAATTGAAAGTTCAGGATCCTTGTGAGGCGGCTAAAATTTTTTTGGAAAAGGATCAAAAATTGGCTGGAGGCAATAATACGGGTTAAAATAGAATGGAAACATGAAGGTTTTTTTTACTAGGAATAATGTCTGCGAAATACAAAAAAGAAATCCAGTATTTAATACTACATATAATTACGGTGGCAAGGATTGCCTTTGCCCAGAAATGGAAAAAGAAATTAATTCCAAGCGAAGATGAAATAATAAGAAAGGTTATGGAGTGTGCTGAAATGGACAAACTAACTAAAGAAATCGAGGGAAAGGAAGAATCAGAATTCTACCAGATATGGGATAAATGGTATACGTGGATGGAGGAAAGAAACAAGAATCCACAAAGGAATATAACAAAACTAAAAAAATAATAGTTTATGAGTAAAATAAGAGGGTTAAGAACGGTGAAATCGAAATGAAATACAATAGAAGGGGAAATAATATAAGCTGAGCGGTATCGATTGATAACTCCTATTAGAAAGAACAGGAAGCTCCTGTTCGTATTGTATTGTGTAAATGTGGTGTACGTCTAAGTTTTACATGTTTGTTAATTTAAAAAAATGAAAGTTCAGCATCCTGCCCCCCCCCCCACAAGTCCATCACATGGTCCAATCTTCCACAGCCACGCTGGCAACTTCCACCTATCCAGTTCCGGCCAGGTGCAGAGACAAAAGATGACCTTGGCATTCTAAGAAGAATGTTGTTATGGCTACATATCACCCAACTCCGTATAATCTCCCCCTCCCATTTTCCCACAACAGAAAATAGACAGTAGAAAGTGTGGAAGGCCTGAAGCCCAAAAGGAAAGATGGCTTGCAAGCATGACAACATACAGACGTATATATTTTTCCAAATATGATGTATATAAAATACCCTGTTCTCCAAAGCATCTGAAGGCAAGACAAGAAGCAATGGAGGGAAACCAATCAAGGAGAGAAGCAACCTGGAATTAAGGAGAAACTTCCTGGCAGTTGTTAGAACAATTAACCAGTGTAATAGGTTCCCTCCAGAAGTTATAGGTGCTTCCTCACTGGAAGTTTTTAAAAAGGAGATTGGCAAGCCATTTGTCTTAGACTAGAAGACCTCCAAAGTCCTTTCCATATTCTGGTATTCTGTGTCTACATATATTGACATATTTTAATATATGTAGGTCTCTAGTTATTCAGGTTTTCTCCCGTGTAAAATTGGAGGTGTCTTGGCGACGTTTCGACGAAGTCTCATTCGTCATCTTCAGGCTTGGTGCTTCCAGGAGCAATGTGAGATCTCGGCTGTTTCTTCCTTTTAACTGCCAGTGGGGGTTTGAGCTGATTGGGTGGGAGCTTGGCTGTGTTCTGATTGGGTGGAGGTGTGTTCTGATTGGTTGGGGGTTTGTGTTTCATGTAAGGATAGGAGGGGTTTAAAGAGGCTAATGGTGCATTTGCAGTCTGGCTTCTGGTCCTTGGTCATGCCTCCTCATTAGTGTGGGTTTTTGTCTGCTTTCTTTGTGGATGTTTGGTGGTGATATCCTGGCAGGCCCACACTCACAAGAGCCACACAGAATATCACCACCAAACATCCACAAAGAAAGCAGATCAGTTCAGGCAAACTGGTAGTTCCCACCAGTGGCTGGCCCCGCCCACCTGCCCCAGCAATAACCCATCTTATATAATCACTGTGTTTTGATGCCGCACACCAGAAGTGGGTTCCTACCGATACGGACCAGTTCGGCCAAATAGGTACCATGTTTTCCCAAAAATACGACAGGGTCTTATTTTCTTTTGCCCCATGAAATAAGGCCTTGGGCTTATTATCAGGGAGGGCTTATTGTTTTGGAGTTGCCGGGCGGACTACCGAAGAGCCGGGCACAGCCTCAGGAGCGAAGCAGCCATGAAGTGACCATGCTCACGAGCAGCTGCCCGGCAAATCCCCTCTCCAGCCGGGCAGAGTGCCATTCACTAGCCTAGGGGGCATCACTAAGGTGCCAAGCCACATGGTGCTCTGCCCCCCCCAGCTCCCACAGGTTGGCACATTCGGGATACCCCCTAGGTCAGTGCATGGAGCTCTGCCTGGCTGGAGAGGGGGGTTGCACGAGTGCCTGTTCTGCCCCCAGCCTCACCAAGCCCTTGCGCAGCTCTCCCAGGGCACCACTGCTGGCCGCCGCCACCCACTGCCGCCATGCTCCGAGCATAACTTCCAAACTCCAAAACTCGGGGCCGAGTCTTCCAGCATCAGCCGCTCTAGGAATGCTCTCTATGGTGGGCCGGCTGCCGAACAGTCTTCCGGACAGAGAGTCTTCTAGCAGCCGGCCCACCATAGAGAGCACTCCTAGAGCAGTGCTCAGCCTGGCCTGAGGGGGGGTTGTCCAGGTTTTTTTTGGGGGGGGGTGAGCTTATATTTTTGCCCACACAAAAAATATGGCAAGGCGTTAGTTTCGGGACAGGTCGTATTTTTGGGGAAACACGGTAGTAACTTGGGCGGACATGTGACTGTACTGGTTCTATCCTGGGGGCTGCCATCTTTATTTTCTGCTTTGCACATGCACAGAACAATCTTCATTGAAAAAAATGTAATTTCCCCCCTTTTTTAACGGTGTGCACATGTGTAGACCTTTTTAAGTGCAAATGCGCATGCACGCAAAGCTTTTTTCGGGCCAATTTTTTTGGGCACCGAACCGGTAGTAATGCCAGCAGGAACCCACCTGCTCACATTTTCTTTTCAGAACTTGTTGAATCCTAACTCTGGGCCTGGCCCAGGGAATCAACACACAACTGAACGAATCACATCACGATCATCATCAGTTGCTTGGAGATCCTCGCTAAACACCCATTTATCCTGGTTAAAAACATGTTTAATGGCATCTTAGAGCAAGGTCGCCGAGGAGAAGGACGGAAGCAGGAAGAAGCATTGCAGGATTGGACTGTCCCAAATGTGCCAGCTAACCCAGGATCCACTTGAGGCACAAAATTCAACTCTTGGAAGGCAAGCAGACCGTATTTTTTTTACCGTATTTTTCGGAGTATAAGACGCACCTTTTTCCCTCAAGAAAGAGGCTGAAAATCTGGGTGCATCTTATACATTGAATACAGCATTTTTTTGCCTCCCGAAACCCTGCCCCCTTCACCACAATAGCCATGTATAGCCTTTAGGAGGTTTCCAGAGTGCTTCTGGGGGCTGGGGAGGGCAGAAATGAGTGAAAAACGGGCCGGTTTTTTGCTCGTTTTTGCTCCCACCCCAACCCCTCAGGAGCACTCTATAAGCCTCCTAAAGGCTATTCATGCCCTTTTTTGGGGGGAAAAAACAGGCCTGCTTTCACGAAAAATGGGCCGTTTTGGGGAGGTCTGCAGAGTGCAAAAACTTTTTTTTTAAAAAAATTGCCTCTTCAAAATCTTGGTGCGTCTTATACTCCGGTGTGTCTTATACTCCGAAAAATATGGTAGCTTTCCAATTTGATCCACTTCTTCCTCTTGATCAATTACCTGATCCTCTTTAGAGCCGGTTTTAATTTGAGGCGCAGCCGCAGACCTTCCCCATCTCTTCCGTCCCTCCTACTTTTTGTGGGACGTGAAACGTGGAGAAGACCAGCGTGAGGAGAGGGCCTCGGCCTGAGTAAGAGATAGCCCACAAACCTCCAAATTAGGACAGCAGCCTCGCTTGGCAGATTCCAATCGTGGGCATTCTATTTTGCAACGTCCTGCCGGGTATGTTTGGCCCAGGCTCAAGCGGACGTGCCGGGACTCACACGAAGACTGGATGGGTGGACTCATCAGCCCGGCCTCCCTGCAGAAGCCCCACCATGGGACCTGTCCCCATGGCATCACCTGACACGAAGATGGGAGGGGACATTTTGGCTCTTCCCGTGTTTGGCCCTCGTACGGCTTGCAGACGTCTGTGGATTCCTGGGTTGTGGCTGATCTAAAGCATTGAGTGCAATCTTTTAACACAAAAGCCTTTGCAAGGAGGCTGGCCTGGCTACAATCTGCCTCCATGTTCCTCAAACTTGTCGACCCAAAGGTGCTTTTTTCCCAAGTGGCAACTGGACTTTCTTGTATTTCTTTGAAGATGTTTCGCTTCTCATCCAAGCAGCTTCTTCAGCTCTGACTGGATGGTAGGGAAGGGAAGGATTTATACATTTTAAACATCTTTCCATTCCCCGCCGTTGTCCAGTCGGAGCTGAAAAAGCTTCTTGGAGGAGAAGCGAAACGTCTTCAAAAGGAAAACAAAGAAAGTCCAGGTGCCTCATGAAAGGAAAAAAGCGCCTTTGGGACAACCATGACCTGGAGGACGGAGAATGTCCATAGGCCTTCAACTTTGGCGACTTTTAAAATGTGTGGACTGCGACTCCTGGAATTCCCCAGCCAGCATGAAGAAGAGGCTAAAAACCATAAAGAAAGAAAAAAGGAAGGAACAGGGATGGTGGAGTTAGTTTTGGAAATAGGAATAGGAATAGAAATGAAGTGGAATAGAATAGAATAGAATAGAATAGAATAGAATAGAATAGAATAGAATAGAAGGCTAGGGTAGAGTAGAGTGGAGTGGAGCGGAGTGGAACGCAACGGAACAGAATAGAATAGAGAATTAAGAATAGAATAGAATAAAATTAGGAATTAGGAATTAAGAATTAAGAATAGAATTAAGAATAGAATAGAATAAGAATTAAAATAGGATAGGATAGGATAGAATAGAATAAAGAGAATGCTAGGGTAGGCTGTAGGGGAGAGGAGGGGAGCGGAGTGGAACAGAATACAATAGAATAGAATAGAGAATTAAGAATAGAATAGAATAGAATTAGGAATTAGGAATTAAGAATAAAATTGAGAATAGAATTAAGAATAGAATAGAATAAGGAATAGGATAGAATAGAATAGAATAGAATAAAGAGAATGCTAGGGTAGGGTGGAGCGGAGCAGAATAGAATAGCCAAGGTGGCGCAGTGGTTAAATGCAGCACTGCAGGCTACTGCTAGATCAGCAGGTCAGCGGTTCAAATCTCACCGGCTCAGGGTTGACTCAGCCTTCCATCCTTCTGAGGTGGGTAAAATGAGGACCCGGATTGTTGGGGGCAATATGCTGACTCTCTGTAAACCGCTTAGAGAGGCCTGAAAGGCCTATGAAGCGGTATATAAGTCTACTGCTATTGCTAATAGAATGGAGAATTAAGAATAGAATAGAATTAGGAATAGATTTAGGAATTAGGAATTAAGAATAGAATTAAGAATTTAGAATAGAATAGAATTAGGAATTGGGAATTGGGAATTAGGAATTAAGAATAGAATAGAATTAATTTAAAATTTAAAATTAGGAATAGAATTAGAAATTTAGAATAGAATTATGAATTTAGAATAGAATGGAATAGAGTAGAATAGAATAGGGAATAGAATAGAATGAAAAATAGACTAGTTTAGACTATAGGTAAACAGAATAGACTAGAATAAATATAGAATCGGAGCAGAATTAGAGTAGGATAAAACGCAACAAATAGAACAGAACAACAGATTAGACAAGACTAGATTCAAGCAGAACAGAACAGAATACAGAACTGAATGAATAGAATAGGAATAAAATCCTAGGGCTGAAGGGACCTGGGAGGTCTTCTAGTCCAGCCCCCTGCCCAAGGCAGGAGAAACCAGGGAAAGTTTGTAGATGCCATTTTCGGCTTGCAGGCACAAAAAGTTTTGCCTTGCAATTCTTGCAGTTCCTCCCAACCTGGAGCCGTTCAGATTCACCAAACCGCAGGGCACGTCATCCCCAATTCTGAACAACAACAAAAAAACCTCTTTTCCTTGCAAACATTTCTCTGGCTGCCCAGCTCAGATATTTCCCAACAGCCTAAAAACAATCTAAATGCAGAGGTTTAAAATAATTCTGGCGAGGCTGCAACAGCTGGGCCTTGGCTGACCCCTTGTGGTCGTACCCTCTAAGCGCAGGCAGAGCCTAAATATCTGGGGTGCCAGGAGAGAATTCCCCTGGCATCTCCACTTCCTTCACAAAGCCCGGCAGAGGAGGCTTCTCGCGACCTGAATGGAATTGCGGGTCGGCTGGCTGAGGAGGGAGGGTCTTGAGCCTCTCTAGGGACCCCGGGAAGTCTTGCTCCCATCCAGCAGGGGAGCCCGGGTGCACCCCAGCCTGGATAGCAGGAGGATGATGTAGCGTTTGAGAAGCGATGGGGAGTTTCTTGCTGCCTGGACTCCTCTTGGTACCGGCGCTGAGCTGTTGGGATTGAAGAGAAAAAAGGAACCATGTCTTAACCGTTTCAAACCGTTTCTGCCTTCCTTTCCCCCTCGCAGGTATTTCTGCAAAACCTGGACCGACAATTTGGGACGGTGAGGTTAGAAGAGTCCTGGTGTAGGCCTGCAGCTATATTCCTCTTGGATCTTTGGCCTGCCACACTTTCTGTTATTCTACTATGACGTATGGAGTGAGATGCGATGTAGCCAAAACAAAATTCTTTCTAGAAAACCAAGGTCATCCTTTGTCTTTGCACCTCTGCACCTGACCGGAACTGGATGGGTGGAACTGCCAGCATGGCAGTGGAAGATTGGACCATGCAATGGGCTGGTGGGTGTTGGGGGCAAGATCTTGAACTTTCAACTGGGTGGGGAAAACCGGGAAGCTTTCTGATTCAGGTTTTCCCAGATGTGCTAACATGGCCCTCTTAATAAATAGGAACTGTGAGCAATACTTTGCCTTGGCCTCTGATTTATTTTTGAATGCTGTTTGGAACCCTGACCCCTGGCTTCATTGGGGTCAGACTGGATGACCTCGAAGGTCTCCCTTTGTGATTTTTCAATGGCATACCTGCTGCCCGGAAGGTGATTTCGGTCCTGCCTTCTTTCTCTGAGACATCCCCGGGTTCCAGTGGCAAACGAGGCTGTCATTTTGGACGCTGTAGTTCTTATTTCCCAGCAACCAGTAAGTTTTCATTTTCCCTTTGCCCTCCAAAGGGAAAAAAAGAGAGACAGAGAGACAAACAGAGACAGGGACAGGGACAGGGACAGGGACAGGGACAGGGACAGGGAGGGAGGGAGGGAGGGAGGGAGAGAGAGAGAGAGAGAGAGAGAGAGAGAGAGAGAGAGAGAAGTATTCAGCCAAACAGACATAGAGCAGAAAACTAAATGGGTTTCGTTATGAAACACCTGGGAAAAGTGTTTAAAAAATGTAAACTGAGAAGCTGCGGGTGAGGTGACTTCGAGGGATGAACAAAAATGTGGCTCTGGGTTTCCTCCCCCCCCCCCCCAAGGATGAGACATTTTATTCTATGCTGGTGTTATTTTTGTGTGCATTTTCCCTTGCTTTATACATCTGAGTGCATATCACATGTGCAACCAGTAGGGAATGTTACGAATATAATCTAATGATTGGGTTGGCAATATATAAACCATGTAACAATGCTATACCTGTCTCTTTAAATCATATTGTAAAATGTGATTAGTTGCTGTTTCCTCAATCGGCCATAAGGGGGAGCCAGAATGACTGTTAGCTCTCTGTTTCATTAGATGCTGGGCTGATCTGATCTGAGTGTTTTGGAAGCTGGCTGTTAGAAAGTGCCGTGAGCTATTGTAAGTTTTGCAACTGCTAGCAAACTTTGAGTACCAGACTGTTTGTATGATTAGGGACTATGTTATTTGGATTATCCCTTAACTGAAAGACTTTGATGACTGACTGTCTTATCCGTGTATGACTTGGACTGTTTGATGGACTCTGATACCTCTATTTCCACAAAAGTAAAAGCCTATTTAAACTGCAGTGCCTCTGTATGCTGGTTTGTGTGTTCTCCAACACAACTCTCACAACGCTTCTCTGAACGCACTCGCTCTCCCAACGGGAAGCTTACCTAACAGGGAAGGTAAGTGAATACGACCCCTGGTCACCATCAAGGTAACCTGAGAGATCCAAGTGGGAAGAAGGAATGGAGCTATAGGAGAGACAGAGTGGGGGGCGGAGCCTGGACCGTCCGTCAGCCCTCAGAGGGAGAGTCAACAGCTCCCAGGTCTGGAGGGGGCTGATGAGGAAGAGGAGAAATAGCTGAGTCCAGGGCCTGACGCATGGACACAAAGAAGGCAGAGGAGAGGAGAGCAGTGGAAATCTATGGGCTGATCCTGAGGACGGAAGAGCCACGGCTGCTAGAAAAACCCCTCCCTAGCTCTGGGGATAAAAGGCAGAGGAGAGGAGAGCAGTGGAAATCTATGGGCTGATCTTGGGGACGGAAGAGCCACTGCTGCTAGAAAAACCCCACCCTAGCTCTGGGGATAAAAGGCAGAGGAGAGGAGAGCAGTGGAAATCTATGGGCTGATCCTGGGGACGGAAGAGCCACTGCTGCTAGAAAAACCCCTCCCTAGCTCTGGGAACAAAAGGCAGGAGATGAATAGGTGTGACAGACAACTATTCATCTCCCTGCCGGACAGACTTGTTCGCCTGCGGTGAGAGAGAAACTTTTTGCCGGAGCTGCCGTCTCTCCTCATGAAGGAATCTTTGAGTTAACTTCAGAGGGTTTGTCGTGGTTGGGGAGCTGGGTCAGAACAAGGAAATCAATTCTTTTAAGGGAAGCCCAAATAATAATAACCAAAATACAAACCTTCACCTCAATTTCTCCTCTGGGCTCAATTTCATAGGCATCGTCTTCAAGCAGAGCCTGGTAGGTGACTGAGCTGATGTGTATTTTCTGTGCTGGGGAGGGATAATTTTAAAAAATACTCTTTTAAAGCGCTGCCTTTCTGCTCCGCGTCAACAGAGAAGAATACAAGCAATTGCCCGTGTGTGTGTGTGTGTGTGTGTGTGTTCCAGACTAACTCTGAAACGCCTCGAGCAATTTCAACTAAATATGGTGCACAGATGACTTACTCTCTGAAAACAAATACTCTGGGGGTAAGATACCCCTAACACCCCTCAGTGGGTGAGCTCTGTTAAGATACAGCCTGTTGTGCCTTAAAATGGCTTCTACTGTACTGCTGTAAAATAGCTTCTACTGTGCAGCACAGTGGAATTGCCACAGTAACGGCTTTACAGTACTCCACAAGGGGGCTCCCTCTGGTAAGGGGGAAAATCCAATATATGAAATTACATTTGGTCCGGACATTTTTCCCCTATAAATAAATACCCGTGTATTTATTTATGCCGTGCTATCAGCTAGTCCACAATAAATTTAGACCCCAAGCCTGAGACTTGTATAAAAAAAAAAGCACCCGGAATTTTGTCCAGGACTCCAAAGTCGACCCCTGTTTTTTAGCTGTTCCCTTCCTCTGGCAACTCTGCGCATGCGCACACTGGGAACAGGCTCCAGTTGTTCATCTGCCTCACTGATGTCTGATTCTGAAGGCTCCTAAGAGCATGTAACAAACTCCTTGTTCCGGCACAAAACCCTTTTATGAATTGACTGTGAATTCTGCTCATTCACAGCCGGCAAAGTCTTTCAAAGGAGGGTTTACAGTCACAGACCTTATCTGGCTTGGAGAGCTGCCAGGCCAATATCTGCAGAACTTGGCCAGGAGTCTCGGAGAGTCACGAACCAATGAAGCGAACTAATTGTCTCCTGCAAACTCCACTCTCCTTTCGCTCCTCTTTTATTTCCTCTGGGAGGGTCCATTCATCATCCACCTGTGGCCGTACTCCCAAGTTGACCCCTGTTCTTTAGCTGTTCCCTTCGTCTGGCAGCTCTGTGCATGCGCACACTGGGAACAGGCTCCAGCTGTTCCTCTGCCTCACTGATGTCTGACTCTGAAGGCAGCTGATAACTGGCATATGGCTCTGGCCCCCTCTCTGCCTCCGACACAGAGCCCTTGTCCGAGCTTTCCCCAGACTCCAGGACTGGCCCCTCCTCACCATCCAAATCTGCTGCCAGCTCCGCTGACCACTGGCAGGCCACAATACATTGAAAATTTAACAGAAAGAAGATACAGAAATTTATCAAACATGGAACTTATTCTACCAGTGGTTGGAAAATCGGGGTGGAAAATAAAAAACGTAATCTGCACTGCTAACCAAAGAAAACAACCCAGGCAACACGATGTTTATTAAGCACTAACAACATGTAAACAATAGAAAATCAATCAATTTTTTTTTTAAGGTATGTCGACTCACGCAAACTGCTTGACTCCATGCGAGAGGCCGTGTTCACCGTGTCGCCAAAGAGACAGTATCGGGGCATTTTGTGGCCGACAATGCCAGCCACGCAGGGCCCTGCAAGAAAGGTGGAAAAAAAAGAGAGAGGTTGTAGACACACACACACACACAAACACACACAGGCGGCCACTCACCTCAGGTGAAAAGCAGCGGCTCAGCTCACCTGTATGAATCCCGGCCCGTAACTGCAGCTTGCTAGTTGGCAGGTGGGGAATCACAACCTGTCGGACTGCAGCGACTAGGTCCAGGGCCATCTTGGCGATCTCGTGGGCGTGCCTGGTGCCGTTCCTCTCGGGCAGACCACTCACGACCATATAGGCGTCCCCGATGGTTTCCACCTTGTGGCCCCAAGGAAAATCGGGAGCTGTCATGGCTGACTCGCTAGGCTCGCAACCAGACAACAGTAACGGGAAAGGGGGCCGGGGCACAGGAATGTAAGGGAGGTTTGGTAGGGAAATTTGGAATGCCAGTTGGCCAACTGGAAGCCCTGAGACAGACCCCGTATACCAGTGTTGACAAAACTTTTCAGCACCAAGGGCCGAAATGGAAGCATGCGCGCGCCAGAAACCGGAAGAGCCGTTCTTCCCCATCACGCATGCGTATGCCAGGAAGCTGTCCTTGCTGTCCCCCCAGGCAGAAGAAGGTGGGCTGACCTTGTAGACGTCGTAAGAGTCGATCCTGGTGTCGAAGCACACGTAGAGGTTGTTGAGCATTTCCACCACCTGCAGCGGGGTGCACGAAGCCGCGATGGTGGTGAAACCCACAATGTCCGAAAAGAAGATGGTCACCTGGGAGGAGGAGGAGGAGGAGGCAGAAGCCGTGATGATGCAGTGGTTAGAATACAGTATTGCAGGTTAATTCTCCCCACTGTCAGGAGTTTGATTCTCACCAGGCTCAAGGTTGACTCAGCCTTCCATCCTCCCGAGGTGGGTAAAATGAAGACCCAGATTGTTGGGTGCAAGAGGCTGACTCTGTAAACCACTTAGAGAGGGCTGTAAAAGCACTGTGAAGCGGTATATAAGTCTAAGCACTATTCCTTCCTTCCTTCCTCCCTGCCTCCCTCCCTACCTCTCTCCCTCCTTCCTCCTTCCTTCCTTCCTCCCTCCTTCCTCCTTCCTTCCTCCCTCCCTACTTCCTTCCTTCCTTCCTTCCTTCCATGGTGCATAATGATTAGAATACAGTATTGCAGGTTAATTCTCCCCACTGTCAGGAGTTTGATTCTCACCAGGCTCAAGGTTGACTCAGCCTTCTGTCCTTCCGAGGTGGGTAAAATGAAGACCCAGAACAGAAACCTGAATTTTCTTCTCCTGCTCCTGCTTCTGCTTGAGACCCTAGCCGGATTTTGTCTGTAGCTTGATGTTCTGTTTTTAATTTCCCCATTATTTCCAGATGGTTTCTGATACAATATATCTATGGCTATACATACCCTAATTGACCAATTAGGGTAATGATGACAGCACTCAAGGAAATGCAGACTTATTAGACAGGGGGGATTAATTAAGGGGGGGGGATGTCCCTCTTGATGTGTGAGGGGAACAGCTGAGGACCGACAAGCGAAAGGAAAAAGAGTCAATAATTATGTCATAATTTGAATGTTCTTTGATTATGGGCCCATCAGATATAAAGAGCAGTCATTATTTTGTATATTGTCCTAGGCAGAATTTGGCAAGTGGGTTTGAGGTATAACCCCCAGACTAAAACATATGAAGAACAGTTTCAGGAACTGGGCATGGCTGGTCTAGTGAAGAGAAGGACCAGAAGAGAAGGACCAGGATAGCAGCCTTCCAATATTTGAGGGGCTGCCACAGAGAGGAAGGTGTCAAGCTATTCTCCAAGGCACCTGAAGGCCAGAGAAGGAATAATGGATGGAAACTGACCAAGGAGAGATTCAACCTAGAAATAAGGAAACATTTTCTGACAGAACAATCAACCCATGGAACAGAAACTGCCTTCAGAAGCTGTGGGAGCTTCATCCCTGGAGGCTTTCAAGAAGAGACTGGACTGCCATCTGTCAGAAATGATGTAAGGTCTCCTGCTTGGGCGTGGGGTTGGACTAGATGACCTACAAGGCACCTTCCAACTCTGTTAATCTGTTAAATCAGGGGAATATGTGTGGGTTTTTATTTAGGTCTCACTCACATCTCCCTTACTGATCCTGCTTTTTGTACGACAGAATTGTGCAGCGGTCAGTCGGGAACCTTCAAGGTTGTCTGAACCCTTCATGCATCATCTTACCTGGTCATAATTTTCTGCCTCTACATGCTTGCGTTTCCGTAGCTGTTTGGCCACGGATTTGGGCAACATTTGATGGAGAAGGTCTTCAGCTAAGTGCCTTTCCCGTTTCAGATCCTCAGTTCGCTCCTTGAGGGTCCTGGCATAATTCTGGATCCATTCGGTCATCCCTTTGAAGGAAAAAAGGACCGCCGGGTAGATAAGGCCGGTGACTACCAAGAGGCTGATTTTGAGACTGACCAGGGAGATGATATCCTTAGACTTCTTCTGAAGCCGCTCTTGGCTTTTCTCAAGTGAGCATCTCTGGAGGACGTCAAGTTCATCCATTAAAGGAGGGGACAATGACCAGAAGAGCGAAGAAGGAGCAACTGTGTGGAGTCCTTCATGATGGGTGGCCAGAATGGAGAAGTCAGGATGCTCAGCCCAACATTCTTGGCTGCTTTCGGAGGTAAAAACAGAAGACGTAAGAAGAGCAGACAGCCGATGCCACAAACCTTGGACCTCTTCAGGGTGGTGGGACACTTCTGAAGCTCGTACCAACGTACCTTTGGTTCTCAGGAGAAGTTTGAGAAAGACTACATCTAACCAGCCTGGATTGGATCTCATCTTTTGGTCATCTCCCTCCTCAAGCGTCTGAAGGATCTCCAAGATTCTTGCAATCATTTGGAGCTGCAAGAAAGCCATCCCAGCGGCCTCAGTGCCATTGATTCTCTCCCTGATCGAGGCATTTGGACAGCTGAAATGATCGTTGTCCTTGCACCAGGATTCTTTGCAGAGAGCAACTATCATGTCTTCCAGCCAAGAAATGTTCTCCACTGCCATGTTTCTCCCCCCTCCTCTTCCTCCTTGCCAATTAGCTTCTTGGACAAGGAGGTTGAACACCGAGAGTGCCAAGAAACTCCGGCACAATGAGAGCTTGCTGATGGCCTTCTCGGTGTGCCTCCAGGACTCCAGAAGTTGGCTAAGATCCAGAGCGGTGTTTCCCAGCAAGGTGAAGAAGGAGATGGAGCAGAGAGCCAAGACCCGTCTCACCGTCTTGCTGGCGTGGCAGTCCGACGGAGGGGAAGAGCATCTGGAAGGAAGGCATAGAAAAACCTGTTAAGTGAGTAAGCTTCCCATGTTCCTCCTCCTGCGGTTAGCCTGGATCCTCCTAATAATATTCTGACAGGGCTGCAGAATGAGGGTAGCCAAAGTTAATCCATCTGTTTCTTTCAGCCATGTTTGATATGCCATGCGAAGGTGGGTAATGCTTGTCATACTAATATGCACCCCGTTTACATGGGTTATACACCGAAAATTCTCCAATTGTGGGCATTGAAACACGCCTCATTTTCTGGCAGTTTTTTCCTCTCTATCCACATCGATATTGATATATCATCTCTCTCTCTCTCTCTCCCTCCCTCCCTCCCTCCCTCTCTCTCTCTCTCTCTCTCATATATATATATATATATATATATATATATATATATATATATATATATATATATATATATATATATATATATATCTCCACATCAATGTTGATATATTCTCTCTCTCTCTCTCTCCTATCTATCTATCTATCTATCTCTATCCACGATATTGATATATCATCTCTCTGTCTCTCTCTCTCCTATCATCTATCTATCCATCTATCTATCATCTATCTATCTATCTATCTATCTATCTATCTATCTATCTATCTATCTATCTATCTATCTATCTATCATCTATCTATCTATCTATCTATTTCTATTCACATCGATATTTATATCATATCTATCTATCTATCTATCTATCTATCTATCTATCTATCTATCTATCTATCATCTATCTATCTATCTCTATCCACATCAATATTGATATATCATCTCTCTCTCTCTTATCTATCTATCTATCTATCTATCTATCTATCTATCTATCTATCTATCTATCTATCTATCTATCTCTATCCACATCAATATTGATATATCATCTCTCTCTCTCTCTCTCTTAGACATAGATATACATATCAATGGAGAGAGAGAGAGGGTGGGGGAGAGATTCTGAATTAGCAGCCTTTCAGTTTGGAACTTGCCCCACGATGGAGGTTAGAAAACAGCTTGAATTTGGTAGTTTGAAAGAAAGATAGAAGCCAGCTTCCTGAAAGGTGGTGAAAATAAGATTAGATGGATTAGTAGGTAGAAAAAAAAATGCATTGAATGGTGAATTTAATGGCGGCAAAACCTCCAAACTAAAAAAAAAATGTAGACAGTTCTTTTTATATTGTTTGGCTTTCAGGCCAACCCAAAACAGAGTTCTTACCAACTGCTTAAAAATAAACATTGTAATTTTTTTTTAAAAAACTGGCTAGTTGAGATACGCCACCCTTCTTAAAGTCCATCTGCTTTGTCAGAATCCATCGTTAATTTTTGCTGCTTTTTTTCTCCCAATGGATGGACAAATGAATTATTCAATTAGGCTTGTTTGAATCTTGGTCCCAATTAAGGACCCCATCCGAAGAGGGAAGCCCACCTCTTCTTGGGCAGACAGAGACTTGAGAACAAATGTCATTTAAACCGAAGATGCTTTTCTTGATCCTGAAGTAGAACCAAATTCCAACCTGCCCCCCAAATCATGATTTAAAAAAAAACAAAAAACAGTTGATCACGGTAAACATTGCTCGTCGGAGGCTACTCAAATGTTGCTTCCACGGGTGGAATCTTAGAAGAAAATAAACTTTGCTTTAGAATTCTGCAAACCGTTTTCCCCTAAATGGTCCGGCGTGATTGAAAATATAAAAGAAGCTTGGCTACCAGCTTCTCCATCTTAAAAGCAAAAACACTCACCTGCAAGAAAGGAACCTGTTACGGGAGTGAAGCAAATCTGGACTCCTGCTTTCGCTTCCCTCTTTGCTCGGATCTGCCTTCGCCTTGCAGGAAGACGAGGGAGTAAGGTAACGCAGGCTTTCTGTCCCCGACATGGTCCAGCCAGCGGCCCAGATTTGGGGCAAGAGTTGAGCAGGGAAAAAGCCCCTTTGATCCAGGCTTCTGCTGGGAACAGAGAATGCAGCACCGTAACCAACAGTGCATCTGTCGAACTATTCTGGGGTTTCTAGCTCTTTTTTGAGCTACGTCGCAAAGAAACATGGATGCTCTCCTACTACAGGGCAATTGAAGTGGGAAGGAAATATAGAGATTACAGAATTAACAGAGTTGGAAGGGACCTTGTAGGTCACCTAGTCCAACTACCACCACCTCCTAACCCTACGCCATTTCTGACAGGTGGCAGTGCAATCTCTTCTTGAAAGCCTCCAGGGATGAAGCTCCCACAACTTCCAAAGGCAACTTCTGTTCCATCGGTTGATGGTTCTCCCTGTCTGGAAATTTCTCCTTGTTTCTAGGTTGAATCTCTCCTTGGTCAGTTTACATCCATTATTCCTTGTCTGGCCTTTGGGGACTTTGGAAAACAGCTTGACCCCCTTCCTCTCTGTGGGAGCCCCTCAAATATTGGAAGGCTGCTATCCTGTCTCCCCTGGTCCTTCTCTTCACTAGACTAGCCAGGCCCAGTTCCTGCAACCGTTCATCGTATGTTTTAGCCTCCAGTCTCCTAATCATCCTGGTTGCTCTTCTCTGCACTTTTTCTAGAGTCTCAACATTTTTTTAGTGTGGTGACCAAAACTGGATGCAGTACTCTAGGTGCGACCTTACTAAGGCTTTATAGAGTGGTATTAGTACCTCTCTTGATCTTGATTGCATCCTTGTTAATGCAATTTAGGATTGCATTGGCTTTTTTAGCTGCCGCCACACACTGCTGGCTCCTATTTAGCTGGTTGTCCACTAAGACTCCAAGATCCTTCTCACAGTCGCTGCTATTAAGCCTGGTTTCACCCAGTCTGTATGTCTCATTTTGGTTTTTGTCTTGCCTAAGTGTAGGACTTTATTTTTCTCTACATTTAAATTCATTTTATTAGAGAAGACCCAGTGTTTGTGACTCTTCAAAGTTACAATGGCACTGAAAAAGTGACTTACAATTTTTCACATGGACGTTGCAACATCCCTGTGAAATGGTGTAAGGTCTCTTGCTTGGACAGGGGGAGGGGGGGTTGGACTAGATGACCTCCAAGGTCCCTTCCAACTCTGTTATTGTTAATCCCCTGAACAAAATTCAGAAGCTTGGCAACTGACTCACAATTATGACGGTTGCAAGATCCCCCTGGGGTCACGCTGTCTCCTTTTGCAATCGCCTGACAAGCAAAGTTAAGGGGATTCACTGAGCAACCGTGTTAGGAATATAACGGTTGGGTTGGCAATATATAAATCATATAGCAATGCTATACCTGTTTCTTTAAATCATACTGTAAAATGTGATTGGTTGCTGTTTCCTCAATCGGCCATAAGAGGGAGCCAGAATGACTGTTAGCTCTGTTTTGTTAGATGCTGGGCTGATCTGATCTGAGTGTTTTGGAAGCTGGCTGTTAGAAAGGGCCGTGAGCTATTGTAAGTTTTGCAACTGCTAGCAAACTTTGAGTACTGAACTGATTATATGATACTGGACTATGTTATTTGGATTATCCCTTAATTGAAAGATATTGATGACTGTCTGTCTTATCCGTATATGACTTGGATTGTTTGATGGACTCTGATACCTCTATTTCCACGAAAGTAAAAGCCTATTTAAACTGCAGTGTCTCTGTATGCTGGTTTGTGTGTTCTCCAACACAACTCTCACAAACGCTTCTCTGAACACACTCGCTCTCCCAACGGGGACCTTACCTAACAAACCGTCTCACTAATAACGTGCAGCTATTCCCTTAACAACCGTGGCAAGAAAGGTCATAAACATGGGGTGAAGTCCACTTAGCCAATGTCTCCTTTAGCAACGGTTGAGTTTTGGGCACAATTGTGGCCGCAAACCGAGGACTCTCCGTATTGAAAAGGCTAAGCGGGTTAAGTCTGTCTGAGACAGTGAAAGGGGAGGTTAGCTGGACCGATTTTTTTGGTCATGAGGGAGCATCTTGTTTTGAAAATATTAAATCTTTTCTCTAGGAAGATTTACCTGCAAGCGCAGAGCACCTGGAGTTTTGTTTTTACAGGTAACAATTTTGCTGTGTGACTTTTTCCCCCTTTTCCCTTTTTTTCGCACGTGATATTTGGCACCCCGCCTGTTTTCCTGCCGATAGTATTGGAGAGTTATGAGCGCAGGAATTAACAGACAATTACGGTATGAACTATAAGATTCCCAAATATTATATTAAAGGTAAAGGTTCCCCTCGCACATATGTGCTAGTCGTTCCCGACTCTAGGGGGTGGTGCTCATCTCCGCTTCAAAGCCTAAGAGCCAGCACTGTCTGAAGACGTCTCCGTGGTCATGTGGCCGGCATGACTCAATGCCGGGCGCACGGAACGCTGTTCCCTTCCCAACAAAGGTGGCCCCTATTATTCTACTTGCATTTTTTACGTGCTTTTGAACTGCTCGGTTGGCAGAAGCTGGGACAAGTCACGGGAGCTCCCTCCGTTACGTGGCACTAGGGATTCGAACCGCCAACTTTTCTGATCAAGAAGCTCAGCGTCTTAGCCACTGAGCCACCGCCTCCCTTGCAAGGAAAGGAATTAAAAGAGACATCAAACAGGCACTCTGGGCCCCGTGAATACCATTCGAGACCCTTTCTTGTTTACCGAATAATCGAGCAAAACCAGGGCTTAAAGAAAGAACAAAGCCAGCAAGAGGCATCAAGTACAGATTCTAAAGATTTTTTTTTATTTCTTACAAAAAAAAAAAGAACCAAAAATTCAAAACCCACAACCTTTGGTATCTTAAAATAATCACAATCAGGTTTTTTTTTTTTTTTGCAAATCACCAGAAAAATCTTGTTCAGTCTCTCTAGAATTTAAAAGAAAGAAAGAAAGAAAGAAAAAAACAGGTCACGGCAACAAACTTGGGGAAAGTCTAAATCAGCAGCCTCTCCCCCCCAACCCCACCCCCAATAAAAATTCACTAAAGTTGCTGTTAAGTTATACGCCGTCTTCAGAGAAAAGATGTGAGAACTCAAGTGTTAAGATGAAAAGTCACAATGAAAGCACAGGTACATTCTAAGTTGGCTGTTCTTCGGCCCGAAACGGTGAACAGAATGCCTGAAAACCCGCCAACAATAAGTTAAGAAATCAGACGAACGCTCAGTTTAAGGGTTGGGAGGGGGAGAGAAATCCCCCCCCCATCTTTTAAACCAATGTTAAGCAAAAACATTCAAACCCAAGGAGCCTGCGCTGATTAAAGGCCTCCCTTATCGCTTAACATCAACATTAAAAAAATCCTTAATGCACATTTCTTTTTCAAGTATTTTTCAACAAAGAACAAAATGTTAAGGAAAGCCAATGGAACTAAGAAGCGATAGAGGGGGGGGGGGAGTCTTTGGGGGTCATGGGGGGGGGGGATAGAGACATAGCCAGGACACCCAGGGTTGTCACTGCCAATGGTTGTGTTCCATTTGCACCTCCTGTGCAGGAAGAGGCACACACACACAAAGGATGTTGTTTTAGGGGGCTTTCTTGGATCAAAAACCCAAGATGGGATCCGAGTCATTTATTGGCTCAAAAAGCAACTGATTCTTGGGACCCCCTGATGTGTTTTTTTTTGGGGGGGGGGGACTGTTCCATCTTCTTTTTGTTTTTGCTAAGCTGTTCTTTGAAAAATGCACCAGCAAACAGACAAACACACACATTCATTCCGCAGGCATCATCTCTTTTTAACTGCTTTGAACGATGAAAGCAAATTGCTCACCGATTTCCACAGAAAGTTTTGGAATACAAAGGGAGGGAGGGGGAGGGAGTGCTTATTTCCAATAATTCCCTGCCGGGGTTATTGATATTGGCAAGGAGGGGAAGGTTTCAAGAGGGGTTGTGTAGCCTTTCAGTCCATCTTTTTTTTTAAAAAAAATTTTTCTGAATAACTGAATAGGCAGCAGCCAAAGTTGAGGGGAAAAGCCAAAGGGGACCAGAAAAAAAAAAGAGATTCCAGTAAATATGCACATATTATGCCAGGTGGCTCTGTCCCACTGCCTTCCCACGCTGTTCTGTTCTCTTGGTTTCTGCCACTTTTAGCACACAGCCGCTCCAACTGACTCCCTGCCTTGTTTTTAAACGGGTTTTTCAGGTCAGAGGAGAGGCAGTTCTACGCCTGACCGAAGGCCCAGGATTCTGCCCCTGTGTCAATTCCAGTTGTGCTGGGTAATCCTGGCGCTTCCCTGTCTCTGCTCTTCAGCTGAATAGCTAAGGAGAGAGAGAGACAGTGAGGGGGGGGGAGAGAGACGGAGACATAGAGAGAGAGAGAAAGAAAGAAAGAAAGAGACAGAAACACACACACACAAAGAAAGAGAGCGAGATGGAGACAGAGAGAGAGAGAGAGGAAGAAAGAGACAGAGACACACACAGAGAGAGAGACAGAGAGAGAGAGAGAGAGAAAGAGAGATGGAGAAAGATGGAAAGAAACAGAGACGGAGACATAGAGAGACATAGAGAGAGAGAGAGAGAGAGAGAGAGAGAGAGATGGAGAGACAGAGGCATATATATACAGAGAGAAAGAGAGACAAAGAGAGAAAAAGATGGAGAGACAGAGACAGACAGACAGACAGACACACACACACACAGATGGACACACACAGAGAGACAGACAGACACAGAGAAACAGAGACACACAGAGAGACGCAAGCTAAGAACGTCTGATTTTTACTCCGCATAAAGCTACACTTTGGGGGTACAGTCAGATCACGCGTGACAAGCTTCTCTACCCCCCAAAAAAGCATCCCCCCCTCTACTCCTTCATTTCAGGGTTACTCGTAAACAGTGAGGCCCCTGCTTAACCCTTGGAGTGTCAGCCCCGGCACCCCTACGCCAGCTTCCCCATCAATCACACTGCCCATCAACCCTTTTTTTTCCCCGAGCAGCACCCCAACACAACGGAGATGACTACAATTGCGGGACCCTGCATCCTTTTGGTAGAAGAACTTTTACTTTTCACTGGCCCTTTTATCAGCCTCCCCACCGCCAGCCACCCTCCTCCAGAGCTTATCATCCAAAAAGGCAAACGACTTAAGTAGACTGGTGCACAGGTGTGCAAACACACACACACACAACCAGCACAAAGCCTGGCTTCTTCCGAAGATGTCCTCGGCTCCTACAGATGTGCCCTGCTTCCAGGGCTGATGTCAGAGAGAAGAAGCTGACACACACACACACACACACACACCCCGAGGAAGCCGGGGCCCTGCTTTGGCCGTCAAGCCGAGCCTTAGACCTTGCTTCGGAAGAGAGGCTTGGCCCCGGGGCCGCAGTACTCGTTGTAAATGAGCTTGAAGAGGAAGAGGTGGAAGAGGGTGATGAGGGAGGCCACGCTGAACCAGAAGAGGAAGGGGAGGCCCGGGTAGCGCTTGGCCATGTGCTCTTCGTGGGCCAGGATGGCCTTGAGGTGGAGGGTGTGGCGCAGGTCCTGAAGGTGTACCAGGTCGGTGGAGATGTACAGCAGCGGCGTGATGGGCTGCGTCACCATGACGGGGAAGGTGTGGCCGTGGACCTGGGAGGTCAGCTCCACGGGGTCGTTGGAGCAGCCGCCCTCGCAGGCGTACAGCTTCACCGGCTTGTCCTGGAACTTGACCGAGACGTGGAGGAAGGGCTTCCCGTCGGCGTCCAGCAGCACGGCCAGGTTGATCAGGTCCTTGTTGTAATGGATCCCCCGCAGAGAGTAGCTGTTCTGGAGGACCTCGGGGTCCGACTGGAACTGCAGGTGGTTCTCGGTGAACTGCAGCCCGCCAAAGCTGAGCACCATCCCCTGCATGAGGCCGTGAGCCCCGGCCGCCACCAGGCCTTTGCAGCCGCGCTTCTGCAGCGTCAGCTTCCACAGGTTGGAGAGCTGCAAGACCTGCAGGACGGTGGACAGCTGCCCGGGCCACAGGTTCTCGGCGTGCATGGTGGCGTGGCCGCTGAAGCAGTGGTCGGCGTAGTTCAAAGTGGCTTCCATTTTCTCCTCCTCCTCGGGGCTGATGTGGGGGTCCAGGAGGGGAGCCGGGGTGGTGGACAGGACGAAGTAGAGCGTCAGGTTGACGGTGTCGCTGGAGGGGGTGTGAGCATCGGTAATCTTGCGCATTTCCACACCTGAAAGGCAAAAAGATTGCTCAGTGCTTTTAAGAGCTCTGTCCTCCCCCGGGAATAAAGAAGCCTTGGATAATAAGATAATAAGTCTTGGGCTAAAGCAGTGTTTCTCAACCTTGACAACTTTAAGTCCCGTGGACTTCAACTCTGGGAGTTGAAGTCCACAAGACTTAAAGTCGCCAAGGTTGAGAAACACTGGGCTAAAGGTAAAGATTCCCCTTACACATCTGTGCTAGTTGTTCCTGACTCTAGGGGGGTGGTGCTCATCTCCGTTTCAAAGCCGAAGAGCCAGCGCTGTCCGAAGACGTCTCCGTGGCCATGTGGCCGGCATGACTCAATGCCCAAGGCGTACGGAATGCTGTGACCTTCTCACCAAAGGTGGTCCCTATTATTCTACTTGCATTTTTTACCTGCTTTCAAACTGCTAGATTTTGCAGAAGCTGGGAGCTTACTCCGTTATGCGGTGCTAGAGATTAGAACCACCAAACTGCCAATCTTTCTGACTGATAAGCTCGGCATCTTGGCCACTGAGTCCCATTAAGTCTTGGATAATACGATAATAAAAGGTCCACCATTAAATTCTCACAGTACAGTTACCTAGCAAGGACTTTCCCTACCTTCTCCAAGAAGTGAGAAACCTTCCCATGACCTGTACCAGTTAGGTCCTCGCCTTACAACAAGTTTGCTTAGCGGCCGTTCAGAGTTAAGAACGGCGCTGAAAAAAAGTGAAATGTGACCATTTTCCACCTTCAAGATGATTGCAGCATTCCCGTGGGCCCCCTGATCAAACGGAAGGTGCTTGGGAACTGGCTCATATTTATGACAGCTGCAGGGTCACGTGTGTGTGTCGGGGAAGGTATCACACAATCTCCTTTGGCGACCTCCGGATAAGCGAAGTCAAAAGCCAGATTCACTTAACGACGTGTGTTGCCAACTTAATCACTGCAGTGATTCACAGTCATGGCAAAAAAGGGTGTCAAACAGGGCAAAACTCACTTAACAGCTATCTCACTGAGGAGCAGAAATTTTAGCTCAGTTGTACATGTCAGCCGAAGGCTACTCCGCACTTGCTCAGGCCTTTACAACCATCATCGTATTTTTCCATGAGTAATTCCGGTTATAAAATAGTCTGTCCCAACGTTCTACATTCTGGCCCTGGAGAGGCAGGCCTTCCGGGTAGATAAAAATAGATGATTTTAAAAAAAGCAATAATTTTAAAGATAAGTTTTCTATTTAAGATACATTAATCATTTCATTTATTCAGCATGAAATGGAGCTTCGTTATGCAGCATGAGGCTGTATATCAGTGGTCACCAACCAGTGGTTCCTGAGAAAATTTTGCAGAAAAACTATCTGTATTTTCATATTGCGCTATTTTACCTTTTTTAAAAAATTCAGATTGGTGGTCCATGGGATTTAAAATTATGAATTTAGTGGTCCCTGCGGTCCAAATGGTTGGTGACCCCTGCAAGGTTTAATTTTTTGGTAAACTCATTCCATGGACTCCAGGCCTGCAAGCTGAGATAACATGCCCTGCATTGAGGCATTCGTACAATTTCACTGCAGAGATGGCAGTTTTTGCTCTTTAAAAATTATGATTTAGATCGAGTTGATTTAAATCAAGCTTTTTTTTTTTTACTAGTGATTTAAACCATGATTTAAATCAATTTGATTTAAATCAAATCCACCCTTCAGGCCTTTTGAATTCATCCTGACTTCCTGAACACAGGATGTTCCTCCAGCCTGTGCCAATTTCCCAGGAACACAAACAGAAGACACCATCGTCCAGACACAACTTGGAGGGAGAAAATGTCCAGATTTCTACCCCTCGGAAACAAAAATCTGTTTCCCACCGCTCCGACAACTGCTAAGGCACGCAGAGCTTGTGATTTTTTTCAGACTTCCTAAATATCGCCTACCAAGAAACCATCTCAAAAAGAGAGGTGTCAGTGACTCATTTTTCAAAGCACCCAGAAGGCAAGGCAGGAAACGATGGAGGGAAACTAATCAAGAAGAGAAGCAACGTGGAATTAAGGAGAAATTTAGTTGACAATTAACCAGTGGAACAGCTTGCCACCAGAAGTTGTGGATGCTCCATCACTGGGTTTGTTTGTTTTTAAAGAAGAGATTGGACCGTCACTTGTCTGGAATGGTATAGGGTCTCCTGCATGAGCAAGGGGTTGGACTAAAAGATCTTCAAGGTCCCTTCCAGCTCTAGGCTGATTAAGTCCCAGAGGTGCTTTTTCAAAAGGCAACTGGACTTTTCTTTTCTCCTTGAAAATGTTTCGCTTCTCACGCAAGAAGCTTCTTCGCTCCTTCTTCAGAACCAAAGAAGCTTCTTGGATGAGAAGCGAAACGTTTTCAAGAAAAACCAAGAAAGTCCAATTGCTTTTTGAAGGGGGAAAAAAAACCCTTTGGGAACAACCATGACCTGGTCTTCTTACTTGAGCTCAATTCTCCAGCTCTATTCTAATTTGATTTCAGACAATTACAGGTTTTGGGGTAGATTTCAGCCCTCTCTACAGCCCCAAGCAAGCTTGTAGGACCACTGGAGCAGGGGTCTCCAACTTTGGCCACTTTTAAGACTTGCGGAGATTGGAGCTGGCTGAAGAATACTGGGAGTTGAAGGTCCACAAGTCTTAAAAGCAGCCAAGGTTGGAAATCCCTGTGACAGAGGAAAACTTATCTTGCTCTGAAACTGCCACCTTTGTGGCACCTGGTTGGTACCAAGCACCAAAAGGCACATTTCTCAGAACACCTCACTCAACGGCACCACCCATATCTGAAGCTGGCCCAACACCGAGGCTGCCCTGCGGCTGGTCGCTCACTCGCAGAGTCCAAGCCCCGCACCTGAGATGAACAGCTGGTCCCACGCCCGTCGGTGTTCCTGGACCAGCTCCTCGGTCCGCAGGGGCAGCACCTCCATCATCTCCCTCTTGGCCGCTTCCCGCAGCCGCCCGAAGGTCTCGTCCAGCTGGGCGGCCTCGATGGGCTCCGAGCTGAGCACCACGGACACCAGCGTCTCCTCGAAGCGCGACTTCGGCGCCACCTGCACCCGGCTGACCAGCTTCTTGGCCGCCACCACGACCAGCACCAGCTTCTCTCCGGCCGGCTGCAGCGCCCGGCCCGAGGACAGGAAGAACTGCCGGTCGCCCGCTTTCTCCAGGCTGGTGACGAAAGAACGGCCGGAGGAGGACGAGGAAGAGGACGAGGAAGACGGACCGGTCACTTCCAAAGCCACCAGCCGGTCGGTGGGGTTGTCCACGCTCAGGCGCTGCAAATAGAGATGGGGGCGTCCCCGGTGGGCCAGCAGCTCCTCCCGGACGGTCACGCAAGCCCCTCCGGGACCCCCGGGCTGGATGCAGCGGACTCTCCGGAAGGCCCCTTCCTTGGGCAGCAGGGCGGACGCCCCCGCCTCGCTCTCAGCCCCAGCCGGGCCCCGCAGCTGGGCCAAGGGCCCGTAGTCGGTGGGCCAAGCCGGTCCCCCCATAGGGGCCACCCAGAGGCGGTTGGCCTGGGCATCCAGCAGCAGGTGCCCGTTGCCCACCAGCCCTGGGGGAGTCTGGCCAGGGCCTTCCCCCAGCAGCCGAGCGTCTCCCTTCCGCCAGACGCGGGTCTCGGCCTGCAGGCACAGCCCCGCGGCGGCCCCCGAGGCTCCCCCGGGCCGCAGGCGGAGCAGCAGGCGAGGCCAGGCGCCGCCCAGGTACCAGGAGGCGACTAGCAGGAAGGCCAGCAGGGCCAGCAGCCGACGCGCCCAGCTGCTGGACAGCAGCCCCGGCAGGCCCTTCAGCCGCTGCTGCAGCCACATCGGGGCGGCCGCGCTAGCTCATGGCCCCCACTCTGTCGGCGTCGGCGGCTACGCGAGTCCCCGGCGTCAGCGCGGCCTACTAGCCCGGCCTTCCGCCTCTCCTTCTTCCGCCGCCGCTGCTTCTGCTTCTTCTGGGGCGGTCCCGGGCGGGGCGTTGGCGGCTCCTCCTCCTCCTCCTCCTCCTCCCGCGGTTCTTTTTGCGGGCTCGGAGCGTCCCGTGGGCGAAAGGGGTCCCCTGGCGGCGGAGAGGTGGCCTCTGAGCATCTGCAGAGCGCCCCCGCTGGAAGGAGAGGGAGATGGCCGGGGAGAGCCTCTGGGCATAGGCAGAGCGCGCCTCTCCGCCCAGCTCTCTGAGCCTGTGCAGAGGGCTTCTCTTGAAGGGCTGCGTCTAGGCACGGGGTCTCTGAGCCTGTGCAGAGGGCTCTTTACTGGCATCAAAATATCCCTGAGCCTCTACAGAGGGCTTCCCTTCTCCCAAGGTTTTCCTTGGAGTCACAGGGTCTCTGAGCCTGTGCAGAGGGCTCTTTACTGGCATCAAAATATCCCTGAGTCTCTGCAGAAGGCTTCCCTTCTCCCAAGGTTTTCCTTGGAGTCACAGGGTGTCTGAGCCTGTGCAGAGGGCTCTTTACTGGCAGCAAAATATCCCTGAGCCTCTACAGAGGGCTTCCCTTCTCCCAAGGTTTTCCTTGGAGTCACAGGGTCTCTGAGCCTGTGCAGAGGGCTCTTTACTGGCATCAAAATATCCCTGACCCTCTACAGAGGGCTTCCCTTCTCCCAAGGTTTTCCTTGGAGTCACAGGGTCTCTGAGCCTGTGCAGAGGGCTCTTTACTGGCAGCAAAATATCCCTGAGTCTCTGCAGAAGGCTTCCCTTCTCCCAAGGTTTTCCTTGGAGTCACAGGGTCTCTGAGCCTCTGCAGAGTGCTGTTTACTGGCAGCAGGGGATCTCTGAGCCTGTGCAGAGCGCTCCTTCTCCCAAGGCTTTCCTTGAAGGCATGGGGTCTCTGAGCCTCTGCAGAGTGCTTCTCTTCTCCTGAGGCTTTCCTTGGAGTCACAGGGTCTCTGAGCCTCTGCAGAGTGCTATTTACTGGCAGCAAAATATCTCTGAGCCTGTGCAAAGCGCTCCTCTTCTCCCGAGGCTTTCCTTGAAGGCAAAGGGTCTCTGAGCCTATACAGAGTGCTCTTTGTTAGCAGATGGAGATCTTTGAGCCCGTGCAGAGCGCTCCTTCTCCCGAGGCTTTCCTTGAAGTCACAGGGTCTCTGAGCCTGTGCAGAGTGCTCTTTACTGGCAACGGGAATTCCCTGAGCCTCTGCAGAGTGTTTCTCTTCTCCTGAGGCTTTCCTTGAAGGCAAAGGGTCTCTGAGCCTCTGCAGAGTTCTATTTACTGGCATCAAAATATCTCTGAGCCTGTGCAGAGTGCTCCTCCTCTCCCGAGGCTTTCCTGGGAGGCAAAGGGTCTCTGAGCCTCTGCAGAGTTCATCTCTTAAGGTCCAGGGTCTCGGAGATTCTAGAGTGCTTTTTTAAAAAGCAAATTCATAAATAGAACTGAAAGGGGCCTTGGAGGACTTCTAGTCCATCCCCCTGCTCAAGCAGGAGACCCTGCATTATTTCAGACAAGTGGCTGTCCAGGCTCTTCTTTAAAAAAAACCCTCCTACAACTTCTAGTGATAAGCCAGTTCCCATAGTTAATTGTCCTCACTGTTAGGAAGTTTCTCCTTAATTCCAAGTTGCTTCTTTATTGGGAGCAGCAGATCCCTGAGCAGAGTGCCCCACACTTTTCCCGAGGCTTTCCTTGAAGGCAAAGGGTCTCTGAGCCTATACAGAGTGCTCTTTGTTAGCAGACGGAGATCTTTGAGCCCGTGCAGAGCGCTCCTTCTCCCGAGGCTTTCCTTCAAGGCAAAGGGTCTCTGAGCTTACGTAGAGAGGGCTCCTTCATCGTCCTCAGAAGATCTCTTGAGTGTCCCCCGTTTCAAAAGGCAGGGGAGAAAACCCCTCCTGATTTCAGCTCTCGCCCTGCCAGCTAAAAAAACCTTGTTTTCCCAACGCTTTCTGTGGGACTCCGGTTTCCATCAGCCCCCGGCCTGGTGGACAAACAGCCTGGGAATTAGCATCCAAACCTCTCTAAGGTGGGGGAAAGAAAGTGCAGGAATTTGGTTGTGGATTTGGACTTGGTGTGTGTGTGTGCTTTTTGCAAAGGATAAAATGGGGGGTGTCCCGCCTGCAGTGATGATTTCGTGCCCCTGTGTTTCGTTTCATTTTTCCCCCTTCTTTCCTCTCTGCAGAGGGTGGAACGCCAGGCTCCGGATCTCGACCCAAGAGAGAAGAAGGACGATGGAAGGGAGCCGGGATGGACAGACGGAAGAGAGGGGCAGAGGGAGGAGGAGGAGGCCTGCCTCCCTCCCTTCCTCCCCACACTTGGGGGGTGGGAGGCGTGTTCATTGCGTGGCACATCAGGAGGGGCTTCCTTCCCAAGCAGAGCCTGCAGCCTTTCCCCCAACAGCTGGCTTCGCAAAGTGGGATTCCTTCCTCGAAGTTTCCCCACCATGATCTCGCCGTCCCTGCTCTTCCTTCTACTTTTCCTAACACCCCTGGAGGGTGGGAGCCACCCAGCAGAAGATGGTAAGCTAAGGAATGTGTGTGTGTGTGAGAGAGAGAGAGTGTTGCGATTGTGCACACCCAAATTCCTTGCAGTGCGCTCTCTGCAGCCATCTCCATCACTGGCAGAGAGGGGCAGCTGAAAAGTTTGGGGAAAACTGGCTTGGGAGTTTGATTTCTCAATAAATCCTCCCAGGGTCCTTTTTTCCCTGGGGAAGGGGAATGAGGATGAGAAACGATATGTCTTACCTGTCCAATTTATTGGCTCGCTTGGCAACAACACCAGTGTGTGCTTTTTAATTAATCTCCCTTTCTGCTTTTTTCCCCTTCTCTCTCTCTCTCTCTCAAGTTTTTTTTTAAAACTATCCTAAGTTATGTGTTCTTGCTCAGTTTGGTAAATGGGGCATCTTCTTAAGCCTGTGGTAGCAAGAAATCAGGAAGAGCCTTCTTTTTTTTAAGGGAAACACTTTATCCAAAAGTGTCACCTTTTGTGAAGTCCAGATTGCTTCTCCAATGTTTTGGGCTCAAATCTGTCTGGCTAAATTGTGGTGAATGGCAAATAGAATTGCCTCGGTCCTTAATCGTTTATGTGGGGGAGAGTCTTCTGTCTGTTTTGGCTCTGCAACCCAACAAGACAGAAAACAGACTTCAATGGATAATTAGATCTGCAGAAAAAAACAATGGCTACCAACCTGCCTTCCATGGAGGACCTGGGCACTGCACGAGTCAAAAAGAGTGCTGTGAAAATATCTACAGACCCCTCACATCCTGGGCATAAATTGTTTCAACTCCTACCCTCAAAACGACGCTATAGAGGACTGCACACCAGAACATGTAGACACAAGGACAGTTTCCCCCCATGCCATCACTCTGCTAAACAACTAATTCCCACAACACTGTCAAATTATCTACCAAGACTGTACTACTATTATTCTTCTCATCCTTCCTAGTACCTATCTCTTCCCACTTATGACTATAACCATGTTGCTTGTGTCTTGTCAATTTATATTGTTTTATTTGTTTACTAGTACGGTTTGATAGCTTATTAGTAACTTCGATTATCACTAAGTGTTGTATCTTTTTATTCTTGATGAATGATTTTATTCTCCTTATGTAGACTGAGAGCATCTGCACCAAAGACAAATTCCAATCACACTTGGCCAATAAAGAATTCTGTTCTATTCCATTCCATTCTTTTCTATTCTGTATTCAATTCCATTCCATTCCACTCTACTCTGTATTCTGTTCTGTCCTATCCTATCCTGCAAGCAGCATGATATAAATCAGGATATAATCCTTTCCCTTCTCTGGATATAAATCAGGATATAATCTTTCCCTTCTCAAACAGGGCTAGAAATTGCCCTTCTGGCATGCTTTGGATGTGGGCTTTGCAGGAAGTTTCCCCAGTGGGGTATTTTACACAAAGCCTGAAGGCATCTGAGCTAGCTCTCGTGAATGAAGGCTGCCCCTCCCATATTTCCAAAAAGTTTTCGGCATGCCGTTTCCCCCTGCCATGCTGCAGGCTCACCATGCCAGCAGAAACCCGAGAGGGGGGTTATAAATTACATTTCAACTGCTTTGCCACTTTCTTGCTGCTCAACTCCAGGCCGGTTTTGTGGCATGTGAACATGCTGAGAGAGAAAGATTTGGGCGCCCATTTCTGACTCATTTAAAGTCACGTCCCACACGTGGGTAGGTCTTGGAAAAATGTCAATATTTAGGGAGAGGGAAGGAAGAAATATTGTTTGAAGGCTGAGCTATTTGTTTATTAAAACAAGAGATGAGATTTCCCCCCCCCCCCGACTGTCTCCCAGTTCACAAATAAGAGATTTTTTTTTTCAAGAAATGGAGAAAGTCTACGAAATAAATCCGGAAATCTTTCAGTATTGCTCACTGTTAATTTTAATTCGATTTAAAAAAAAATGTATTGTCAATTTTAATTGGGTTTGGGATATTCCTTTTTTTAAAAACTTTTATATCATGTGTTTCTTTTAATTGTTGTACGCCGCCCTGAGTCCTTGGGAGAAGGGCGGCATATAAATCTAATAAATCTCAAATCTCAAATCTTTCCATTTGCAGCCTGGGTTTTGCAACTGAGCTGTGTCTCTCGAGCATGTAATTTTTTTTTAAAAAAGTTGCAGTGATTGGGAAATGTGGGAATTTGTAGCAGTTGAGGATAATTTGGGTGATGTATGTCTGATTCTTTTTTTCCCCATCCATCCAGATAATTTATTGGTCTTCGCGGTGGCTACCAAGGAGACCGAAGGCTTCAAACGCTTCAGAAGTTCAGCCCAGGTTTTTAACTATAACCTCAAGGTAGCGCAAGTGACTAATTTGAATAAAGTTCCCAGGTTGTTTCATGACAAAACACAATTCCTAATTCAAAACTCCCTGCTTTTCCTCAAATTTTAAAACCCACCCTTGGAAAACCATGGGGCAAAATTATACTGCATCATTTCTTCATTTCAATTGATGAGTTTGCCATAATGTTAATTGTTTCTCCAACTGCTAATTGTTGATTATTATTTTTTTCTTTATTGTACCCCAAAGGACAAACTTATTAAGTGGGTAATATAATATTAAAAGGGACCCAGCGGCTAAGACCCTGAGCTTGTTGATCAGAAAGGTCAGCAGTTCTTACATTAGTAGACTAAAGAGAATAGTAGTAAGATTGTTGTTGCGATGCAACTACTTAAGAAATAAAGAAATGATAGTATATTGCTAATTGTAGAAAAAAAAATTGAAAGAAATGCTCTCCATGCTTAAATTGAATTAGAGGATGTATGCTGTTTATAGCAAAATATACCAATGGAGAAAATAAGAAAGGAAATTGTGGTGTAACTTTGAAGGGGGAATTGAAGATATTGTTTATGTATTAAGAAAAAATAATCATAAAGATGAAAAATAATGAAAAATAATAATTTGACAAAGTGAAAAGGAAACTATGATGTAAAAAAGACTATGTAAATGAGAAGATGTAAAAGAAAAAAACCAGGACAACGTTTTGCTCCTATAATACGTATAATTCGTATTAAAAAATAAAAAACCTTGAATGACAAAAGGAAGGTTGGCAGTTTGGCAGTTCGAATCCCTAGCGCCACGTAACAGAGTGAACTCCCGTTACTTGTCCCAGCTTCTGCCAACCTAGCACTTCGAAAGCATGTAAAAAATGCAAGTAGAAAAATAGGGACCCCCTTTGGTGGGAAGGTCACAGTGTTCTGTGCGCCTTCGGCATTGAGTCATGCCAGCCACATGATCACGGAGATGTCTTCGGACAGCGCTGGCTCTTCGGCTTTGAAACGGAGATGAGCAGCGCCCCCTAGAGTCGGGAACGACTAGCACATACGTGCTAGGAGAACCTTTACCTTTAATATAATATTTGAGAATCTTATAGTTCATACTGTAAATGTCTGTTAAAAAAAACCAACTTCCCAGCACAGTGAAAATCATTTGCAAAACATGATATTCTTAGTTGTTCCCTTCAGTTCAGTGTAGAGGGAACAAGCACAAACAACGTGGTTTGAAACTTGTCACAAAATCGCCTTTCATCCGTCCAGGTTCTGGGACTAGGAGAAGAATGGCCTGAGCGAGAGGACCAGAGGACAGCAGGTGGACAGAAGGTCCGTCTTTTGAAATCGGCTTTGGAAGCCTACGCAGATAAAGAAGATTTGGTGATCCTTTTCACCGAGAGGTAATTCCTGGCTGAGCAGAACAAACATGAGCTGGGAGATTCCTCTCTGTATTCAGAGGAGCTGAAGACACATAGTAGTCCTCTACTTACGACCACAACTGAGCCCAAAATATCTGTTTGTTCAGTGAGACATGGGTTTTGTCCTCTTTTTACGACCTTTTCTGCCGCCGTTGTTCAGTGAATCACTGCAGTTGATAAGTTCAGTAGCTGAGCTGTGAAGTAAATCTGGCTTCTCCGTGGATTTTGCTGGTCAGTAGGTCACAAAAGGGGGGTCGCATGACCTTGGGACACAGTGACGGTCATAAATATGAACCAGCGGACAAGCGTCATGACAGCAGCGTTCCAATATGTCAGGGGCTTCCACAAAGAAGAAAATCCAGGTTTCTGTGATATGAGCCAGCCGTGTGTGGCAGCTGCCAAAAAAGCCAACCCAGTTCTAGGCTCCATCAACAGAGGGATAGAATCAAGATCATGTGAAGTGTTGATACCACTTTATAATACTTTACAGCGGTTCGAATCCCTAGCGCCGCGTAACAGAGTGAGCTCCCAATACTTCTCCCAGCTTCTGTCAACCTACAGTTCGAAAGCATGTAAAAATGCAAGTAGAAAAAATAGGAACCATATTTGGTGAGAAGGTAACAGTGTTCCATGCGCCTTGGGCATTGAGTCATGCCAGCCACATGACCACAAAGACGTCTTTGGACAGCGCTGGCTCTTTGGCTTTGAAATGGAGATGAGCATCACCCCCTAGAATCGGGAACGACTGGCATATATGTGCAAGGGGAATGTTTACCTTTTTACCTTTACCCCACTCCATATAATCCCCACTCCCATTTTCCCACAGCGTTAAATGTGGCAGGCCTGAAGGCCCAATGTAGAAGATGGCTTCCAGGCCTGACAGACCGCCCCCCCTCAGGAGAAGTACAGTACAGAAGTCCTGTAACGAGAGTAACACAGGGGGTTAAAACCATACGATTTAAGCCACCTCAGGTGGTCCTTCAGGCCTGCCAGGGGGGTAAAACTTTCCTTCAGGTGTCTCTCCTCCTCTTGCAGCTATGACGTCATCTTTGCTTCGGGGCCTGCAGAAGTCCTGAAAAAGTTCAAGCAGGCCAAGTCAAAAATTGTCTTCTCATCCGAGACCCTCATCTATCCGGACCGGAGGTTGGAGGCCAAGTATCCGGTGGTCCAAGAAGGGAAAAGATTCCTGGGATCTGGAGGTAAGGAAAAGCGTGAAGATAGAAGCCCTCGGGAGGACCTCGTGAGCGAGCGGGAAGGAGAGGGGAGCTGGGAGGAAATGTTACCTTCAAAATACACATTTTTCTTTGGTGTCAGCGCCTATCAGTGGGCTAAGCTGCCCCTTTGAGCTCAAGGAAGAGAGAGGGGAACATTTGCAGGCAGTCTTCAATTTACGACCGTTGGTTGACTTGACCTTTTCAAGTAACAAACGACACTGAAAAAAGGGACTGGATCAAAATTTAGATGCTTAGCAACGGGTTCATATTTATGACGGTCGCAGCGTCCCGGGGGTCACGTGATCTCCTTCGGCGACCTTCTCACCAGCAAAGTCAAGGGGGAAGCCGCTGTTCTGACCCAGCTCTCCAAACACAACAAGCCCTCAGTATTTAACTCAAAGATTCCTTTATTAGGAGAGACGGCAGCCCCGGCAAAGAGTTTCTCTCTCACCGCAGGCTAACAAGTATGTCCAGCAGGAAGATGAATAGTTGTCTGCCACATCTATTCATCTGTGCCCCCTGCCGTTTATCCCCAGAGCTAGGGTGGGGCTTCGCTAGCAGCAGTGGGTCTTCCATCCCAAGGACCGGCCCATAGATTTCCACTGTTCTCCTCTCCTCTGCAACATCTATTCATCTCCGCCCCTTGCCTTTTATCCCCAGAGCTAGGGTGGGGCCTCACCAGCAGCGGTGACTCTTTCGTCCCAAGGTCCGGCCCATAGATTTCCACTGCTCTCCTCTCCTCTGCCTTCTGTATCTCGAGCACTGGACCCAACTGTTCCTCCTCTACCTCATCAGCCACCTCCAGACCTGGGGGCTGTTGACTCTCCCTTTGAGGGCTGACGGACAGCCCAGGCTTCGCCTCTATCTCTGTCTCTATCTCTGTCTCTCTGACTATCTCTGACACTCTCTCTCTCTCTGTGTGTGTGTGTGTGTGTCTCTCTGTCTCTCTGTCTCTATCTATCTCCCCCACGTTTCCTCCTCCTCCTCCCCTGATTTGGCTGCTGGAGGTGCCAGCGACGGACAGGCACAAAAGCCAGGCAACTGCAGTGATTCATTTAACAACTGTCTCACATAGCAATGGAAATGTTGGATTCACTTGTGGTCGTAAGTCAAGGACCGCCTGTATTCTCTCTTCCTGCAGGATTCATCGGTTATGCTCCGTATCTCAATCAGCTTGTGGCCGACTGGCAAGGCCTGGACAGTGAGAGCGACCAGATGTTTTATACCAAAGCATTCCTGGACCCTGAAAAGCGGGTGAGCCCTAAAAGCAGAGAGTATTTGTGGCTGACCAAGAAATGCAGCAGATGTTTCAGAATCTCTCCTGGGCTCCATTTTTGCAGAGGGCTGCAGGAGGCTGTCGCAGCTGAAAACGGAGCCTGAGAAGGCCACACACAGCCCTCCTGGGCTCCGTTTTTGCAGAGGGCTGCAGGAGGCTGTCGCGGCTGAAAAAGGAGCCTGGGAGGGCCCCACACAGCCCTCCCAAGCTCTGTTTTTTCTGGCAGAAGCACTGTGGGCTGGTCCTTTGGGGTTTCCAGGATGGCTTCACGGGCCAGATCGAAGCACCCCGCAGGCCAGATCTGGCCCCCGGGCCTTGAGTTTCGCATCCCTGCTGTAGAGCAACGTGCCCGTCTTACATTTACTGTATCTCGTCCATCCCTTATCGTATTTGCTGTTTTTCACCCCCTTCTTCTTCCTCTGCAGAAGACCCTCAACATCACTTTGGATCATAGGTGTCGGATCTTCCAAAATCTTAACGGCGCTCTAGGTGAGAATTCGTAGAAAGGAAATCCTGCGTCCCAAATAAAATTTTGGCCGACTTAAGGGTGATTCTTCCGCTCTTGCTGGAGAACAAGCTTCACGGGACTTAGGACTGCCGGGGAGTCTCTGGGTAGATCCCCGAGGCCGTTGACCTCTGCCCAAATTACTTACGTGGTTTGCCAAACAACTCCAGTTGGAGTCAAACTACAATGTTTGTGTAAAAATAGAGCTTGAGTAGCAGATGGCACAAAAAAACGGCAGCTACAAGCTTGTTCTACAGTTGATAGAAGATTTGGGATGATTCCTCCCCTCCCGCTCCCATTCTGTCCCTCTCTCTGTGTGTCCCTCTCTTTCTCTCTCCTTTCCTTTCATTTTTCTCTTTCTCTCCCTCCCTCCCTCTGCCTCTTTCTCTCTTTCTGTCCCTCACTTTCACCTTTCCTTTCCTTCTTTCTCTCTTTCTCTTTTTCTGTCCCTCTCTTTCTTTCTCTCTCCCTTCCTTTCCTCTTTCTCTTTCTCTCTCTCCCCCTCCCTCTTTCTCGCTCTCTGTCCCTCTCTTTCTCTCATCCTTCCTTTCCTTCTTTCTCTCTTTCTCCCTCTCCCTCTCTCTGCTCCTCTTTCTCTCTCCCTTTCCTTCTTTCTCTCTTTCTCTGTCCCTCTCTTTCTTTCTCCCTTCCATTCCTCTTTCTCTTTCTCTCCCCCTCTTTCTCGCTCTCTGTCCCTCTCTATCTATCCCCCTTCCTTTCCTTCTTCCTCTCTTTCTCATTCTCCCTCCTTCTCCCTCTCTCTCTCCCTCTCTTTCTCTCACCCTTCCTTTCCTTCTTTCTCTCTTTCTCCCTCCCTCTCCCTCTCTCTGTCCCTCTCTTTCTCTCTCTCCCCCTCCCTCTTTCTCGCTCTCTGTCCCTCTCTTTCTCTCATCCTTCCTTTCCTTCTTTCTCTCTTTCTCCCTCTCCCTCTCTCTGTTCCTCTTTCTCTCTCCCTTTCCTTCTTTCTCTCTTTCTCTGTCCCTCTCTTTCTTTCTCTCTCCCTTCCATTCCTCTTTCTTTTTCTCTCTCTCCCCCTCTTTCTCGCTCTCTGTCCCTCTCTTTCTATCCCCCTTCCTTTTCTTCTTCCTCTCTTTCTCTCTCTCCCTCCCCCCTCTCTCTGTACCTCTCTTTCTCATGAGCTGGTAGTAGATTCGGACACTGAGGAGGTTGTGGGGGAAGTTGGGCCAGTCCTGGAATCTGGGGAAGGCTCTGATGAGGGCTCTGTGTCGGAGGCAGAGAGGGGGCCACAGCCGTATGCCAGTTATCAGCTGCCTTCAGAGTCAGACATCAGTGAGGCAGAAGAACAGCTGGAGCCTGTTCCCAGTGTGCGCATGCACAGAACTGCCAGGGGACGGGAACAGATAGGGAAAAAAGGGTCGACTCGGGAGTAAAGTTACAGGTGGACGGTGAATGGCCCCTCCCGTAGGGAATAAAAGAGGAGCGAAAGGGGAGTGGAGTTTGCAGGAGACAATTAGTTCGCTTAATTGGTTTATGACTCTTGGAGACTCTTTGCCAAGTTCTGCAGATATCGGCCTGGCAGCTCTCCAAGCCAGATAAGGTCTGTGACTGTAAATCCTCCTTTGAAAGACTTTGCTGGATGTGATTGAGCAGAATTCACAGTCAATTAATAAAAGAGGTTTTTGTCGGGACCAGGAGTTTGCTTCAGGCTCTTGGGAAGCCTCCGTCAGAACAGTTGTGAAGCAAAGCAAGGAGAATGGCAGGCATGACAATCTGGCCTAACTTTATTAATTTCCGCAAACCATTATCTCCCCTGGCATCCATGTGAAAGAACCTTTGGTTGTTGTGGTTGTTGTGGTTTTGTTTCATTCTTTTTCTCTGCTTCTTTGCTTCCGAAGACGAAGTGGCTCTCAAATTCGAAAACGGCCAGGTGAGAGTGCGGAATCTGGCGTTTGATACCCTCCCTGTTGTGATTCATGGAAACGGACCCACCAAGGTAGGCCAAATCCCGGCTCCCTGGAAACTAGGATGTTCCTTCTAGGACAGGGATGAGGAACCTTTTTGTAAACGTGTGCCAACATTCTGTGTGCGTGCCCCACCATGCAATGTGCCCCGCCCACCCGTGCATGCGCGCATGAACACCCCACCCCACGCCGGCTGGGGAGGAGAGGGAGGTTGCCATCCCCAGGCTTCAGGAAAGCCCCCAGAGCCCCCAGGAGAGTAAAAAACAGGCCAACGGGCTAAGCCAAGGGTCAGCAAATCGTGGCTCTGGAGCCGCATGTGGTTCATTCATTCATTCATTCATTCATTCATTCATTTATTTATTTATTTATTTATTTATTTGTCTTGTATGCCGCCCACTCCCGGAGGACTCCGGGTGGCTCACAAAAGACAAGGGAAAGGGGGGAACGAGACAAAGGCAACATATTAAAAACAAAACCAACATTCACAATTTCCGTAGAGGTAGATGCTTCTCTTTTATCCCTCTGCTGTGGCTCCCTGTCTCCAGACGGCAGCACAATTTTGAGAGGAGCTTCTAGTTAGGGGCGGGGCAAGCAGAGCGCTCCAGGAGGAGACTCTATGGCAAGGGACAGCTTTTCCGCTCAGCTCCACAATTGATAGGGCTTTCGGTTAGGACAGGTAGAGGGAAAAAAGGATGCCGCGCTAGGAGGAGACTTGGGAGGGGGGGAGGGAAGCGGACTTCCGATGAGCTCCAGAATTGAACCTCCCGGTTAGGACGTTTGTGGCTCTTTGAGTGTTTAAGGTTGCCGATCCCTGGGCTAAGCATTTCCGACTTCTGGAGGACCTCCAGGGGGCCAGGAGAGACCGTTTTTTGCCCTCCCCAGGCCCTGGAGGCTTTCCTGAAGGCTGGGGAGGGCGGAAACAGCCTCCCCCTGCCCTCCAGGAAGCTGAAAATCAGGTGGCTGGCCAGTGCATGTATCCCCTGGAGCTGACAGCTCGCGTGCCGGCAGATATGGCTCCGCTTGCCACCTGTGGCGCACGTGCCATAGGTTTGCCATCACGGTTCTGGGATGCGTATACAGGTAGTCCTCAACTTACAACAGTTCATTTAGTGACGGTTTGAAGTTATGATGGCATTGAGAGAAAGGGACTTAGAGCCCTTTCTCACAGTTCCAACCCTTGTAGCAACCCCAAGGGTGATCAGAATTCAGACGCTTGGCAACCAGCTGGTATTTACAATGGTTGTGGTGTCCTGGGATCGTGTGAGACCCGCTTTTGCGACCTTCTGACCAGCAAAGCCAATGGGGAAGCCGGATTCACATAACAACCGTGTGACTAATCTTAACAACTGCAGCGATTCCTTGAGCACTGTGGCAAGGAAGCTCGCAAAAATGGGGCACAACCCGCTTATGTCTCACTTAGCAACATAAATTTGGAACTCGCTTGTGGTCATAAGTCGAGGACTACCTGTTCTCCTGTCCTTCTTGCTCTGGATCAGAGCTTGGGTGGGCTTTGATTTCTATCGGCCAAGACTGGAAATTGTTAAGGAGATTCAGAATTGACCTCAGTGGCAAAACAGGTGCTTAATCTAAGGAGGGAAGATGGCCAGCCCAGTTTCAGCAAATCCACAGCAACTGGAAAACTATGTTATGGTGGAAAAAAATATTATGGGGGAAAGCAATGGTGGAAAACCATATTATGGTGGAAAACAATGGTGGAAAACCATATTATGGTGAAAAACCATATTATGGTGGAAAACCATATTATGGGGGAAAGCAATGGTGGAAAACCATATTATGCTGGAAAACCATATTATGCTGGAAAACCATATTATGCTGGAAAACCATATTATGCTGGAAAACCATATTATGGGGGAAAGCAATGGTGGAAAACCATATTATGCTGGAAAACCATATTATGCTGGAAAACCATATTATGCTGGAAAACCATATTATGGGGGAAAGCAATGCTGGAAAACCATATTATGGGGGAAAGCAATGGTGGAAAACCATATTATTCTGGAAAACCATATTATGGGGGAAAGCAATGGTGGAAAACCATATTATGCTGGAAAACCATATTATGCTGGAAAACCATATTATGCTGGAAAACCATATTATGCTGGAAAACCATATTATGCTGGAAAACCATATTATGCTGGAAAACCATATTATGCTGGAAAACCATATTATGCTGGAAAACCATATTATGCTGGAAAACCATATTATGCTGGAAAACCATATTATGCTGGAAAACCATATTATGGGGGAAAGCAATGGTGGAAAACCATATTATTCTGGAAAACCATATTATGCTGGAAAACCATATTATGCTGGAAAACCATATTATGCTGGAAAACAATATTAGGGCAGAAAACATATTATGGTGTCCCAAAGGTGCTTTTTTCAAGAGGCAACTGGACTTCCTGGTTTTTCTCTGAAGATGTTTCGCTTCTCATCCAAGAAGCTTCTTCAGCTCTGGCTGGATGGTGGGGAATGGGAGGATGGATCCTCCTTGCAGACAGCTGGTCATTTGCATCCTTTTAGAGAGTCCTTGAGGCCACCTGGAGGTTTGTCCGTGTCCTCAGGGTCACCTGAGTGGTGCAAATGGTTCCTGTGGTCTGCAATTTTCCCCTCCGGAAATCCATTCCTACTCCCCCACCATCCCAAGGGTCGTCCTCCCAAATTGTGTAGCTAAAAGTCTCTAGAGATTCTCAAGTCATCCAGGTCAAGGTTGTCCCAAAGGTGCTTTTTTCAGGAGGCAACTGGACTTTCTTGGTGTTTTTTTTCTTTCAAAGACGTTTCGCTTCTCATCCAAGAAGCTTCCTCAGCTCTGGATGACTGAGAATCTCCATGTAGACAATATGATGGTGGAGTCAGATTGACAAAGGAAGGAAGTTTTTCTGTTTCAACACTGTGAGCACAGCCATTTCTCTCTCCAAAGCTGCAGCTGAATTACCTGGGGAACTACATCCCTCAATCTTGGACCTTCGAGATGGGCTGCACTGTCTGCAAAGAAGGCATGAAGAATTTCAGTGGCTTGAAAGTAAGAGTTTGCGCAACACCGGGCAGGGTTGGGGAAGGTTTTTTTAAAAATAAAACTCCGCTTGGCATGATTTCTTTGCTTGTCTTGGCACCGTGCAGAGAATCCCGAACTTCTCAAAAATAGGAAATGGCTATTAGAGATTCTGAATTATTTGTAGGCTTGAAACCACAACATTTCCCATGTGGAAGTTGGAAGAGAGATGCATTTAAATCATCAGTTTTACGTTTGCCAGATTTCTGGGGTGTTTTAACAAGAAAACTTGACTTTGTGGGTTTTTGCATTGCCTGGAATGAGATGATGCAGTTACGAAGTGGGAATTTCCAGGCAGGGTGGATTTAAAAAAATGAGAGGGATCTTGAAGTCCTATTGGACAACCATTTAAATAGGAGTCAGCTGTGTGCAGCAGCTGCCAAAAAAGCCAACCCAGTTCTAGGCTGCATAAACAGAGGGACAGAATCAAGATCACCTGAAGTGTTAGTACCACTTTATAAGGCCTTGGTAAGGCCACACTTGGAATACTGCATTCAGTTTTGGTTGCCACGATGTAAAAAGGATGTGGAGACTCTAGGAAGAGTGCAGAGAAGAGCAACAAAGATGATTAAGGGACTGGAGGCTAAACGTATGAAGAACAATTGCAGGAACTGGGTATGTCTAGTTTAATGAAGAGAAGGACTAGGGGAGACATGATAGCAGTCTTCCAATATCTCAGGGGTTGCCACAAAGAAGAGGGAGTCAAACTATTCTCCAAAGCACCTGAGGGTAGAACAAGAAGCAATGGCTAGAAACTAATCAACGAGAGAAGCAACTTAGAACTGAGGAGAAATTTCCTGACAGTTAGAACAATCAATCAGTGGAACAGAAGTTGCCTCCAGAAGTTGTGAATGCTCCAACACTGGAAGTCTTTAAGAAGATGCTGGATAGCCATTTTGTCTGAAATGGTATAGGGTTTCCTGCCTAGGCTGGACTAGAAGACCTCCAAGGTCCTTTCCAATTCTGCTATTGTATTATATTGTAAATGTAACCCATCTTACAAATTGATTGCCCTTTAAAAAAAATAAAAATAAAAAAGAGCTGTAGTGTCACAGTGGTTAGAATGCAGCATTGCAGGCTAATTCTGCTGACTGCCAACAGTTCAGCAGTTTGATTCTGACCGGCTCAAGATTGACTTAGCCTTCCAAGGTCAGTAAATAAGGACCCTGATTGTTGGTGGCAATAGGCTGACTATGTAAACCACTTAGAGAGGGCTGTGAAGCGGTATGTAAGTGCTATTACTACCTCCCTCCCTCCCTCCCTCCCTTCCTCCCTCCCTCCCTCTCTCCCTTTCTTCCTTCCTTCCGTCCTTCCTTCCTTCCGTCCTTCCTTCCTCCCTCCCTCCCTCCCTCCCTCCCTCCCTCCTTCCTTCCTTCCTTCCTTCCTTCCTTCCTAGTGGCTAGAATGGAGTATGTCAGGCTAACTCTGCCCCACAGCCAGCAGTTCGATCTTCACCAGCTCAAGGTTCACTCAGCCTTCCATCCTTCCAGGGTCGGTAAAACCCAGAAGACCCAGATTTTGGGGGGGGGGGCAAGAGGCTGACTGTATACTGCTTAGAGAGGGCTGTAAAAGCCCTGTGAAGCGGTATATAAGTCTAAGCGCTATTGCGATAAAGTGACTACCTTCAGCTCGCCAAAGAGGAACATAACCCAGAGGCAACTCTGTGAATTTTTGAGCCTGATCTTCTTTTCCCCGCCCCCCGCCCCCTTCCCCTCCCCTGCTTGCAGGAAGACTCGCTCCCTCTGACCGTGGTCGGCGTCTTTATTGAGCAGCCCACCCCTTTCCTCGACCAGTTCTTCAGAAGGCTCCAGCTTCTCCGCTACCCGAAAAAGAAAATCCACCTGTTCATCCACAATCACGTGAGTCGGGATGATCTGGCTGAGAAGGGGCCTCTACCCATCACCATCACTCAGCCCCCTCCTCCTGGCAGCTTCGCCTCTCAGTTCATAACCCACATAAGGACAGAAGGTGAATGTGCTGCCTCCCACCCCCAGACACACATACACACATGCATGGAAAGAGTTCTAGAGGTGTTTATTCACACATACCCCCAAGCACCCCCTCAAAGCACCCTCTTTGGGAAGCAGCCCCGTTGCGCAGGTCTGAATTCCAAGCTCAGTACAAGGAGAGTCACTGGGCTCTTCTGTCCCAAGGACCGGCCCATAGATTTCCATTGCTCTCCTCTCCTCTGCCTTCTGTGCATCTGCTCGTCAGGCACTGGACTCAGCTGTTCCTCCTCTTCCTCATCAGCCACCTCCAGACCTGGGGGCTGTTGACTCTCCATCGGAGAGCTGATGGACAGCCCAGGTTCCGCCTCTGTCTCTCTGCCAGCTCCATTCCCTCTTCCCCCACGGAGCTCTCAGGTTGTCCTGATGCTAATCCTGACTCCCACACCGCCTCATGTGATTCGGCTGATGGAGGGGCTGGCACATGCTAGCACTGTCTGAGCCCTGATCTTGACCTCCACGCTTTCCTGTACAGACCCAAATTCACACTCCTCCTCCGAACCCGCCCCCAGAGTGGTGGGGGCAGGAATCCATGAAAGTGAATGAGGCTGCTTGCCAGAATGACTGGCCCCTAGGTAACATCTCTTGCTTCTCGTCACGTGCAGGAGGAACATCACCTGTCCCAGGTGAGCTCCTTTGTGGAACAGCACGGCCAGGAATATCGCTCCCTGAAAGTGATGGGGCCAGAGGATAATCTGGAGAACGCCGATGCTCGCAACTTTAGCATGTAAGAAATGCGGAGAGCAGCGGTGAAATTCAGCAGGTTCTGGAAAACTGGTTTTGCAGTATCCTTCCCCCAGGAGTGGGGAGGGAATGGGGATTTTGCAGTATCCTTCCCCTGAAGCGGGGAGGGAATGGGGATTTTACAGTATCCTTCCTCTGGAGTAGAGAGTGAATGGGGATTTTGCAGTATCCTTCCCCTGAAGTGGGGAGGGAATGGGGATTTTGCAGTATCCTTCCCCTGGAGTGGGGAGGGAATGGGGATTTTGCAGTATCCTTCCCCTGGAGGAGGGAGGGAATGGGGACTTTGCAGTATCCTTCCCCTGGAGGAGGGAGGGAATGGGGATTTTGCAGTATCCTTCCCCTGGAGGAGGGAGGGAATGGGGATTTCGCAGTATCCTTCCCCTGGAGTGGGGAGGGGATGGGGATTTCGCAGTATCCTTCCCCTGCCACACCCACCAAGTCTCGCCCCAAAACCAGTAGTAAAAAAAAAAAGGAATTTCACCACAGGCAGAGAGGTCCCCCAAACACTGTCCTTGTCTCCTTCAGCGAAGGGCCTGACTCGTTTGCTTCCTGCCCTTCTAGGAATCTGTGCAAGCAGAACCCCGCGTGCGAATATTACTTCAGCCTGGATGCCGAGGTGGTGCTCACAAACCCCGATACCATGCAGATCCTGATGGAGCAGAATAAGTGAGTGCGGGGCTGCACTGTAGGTGGCACCCCTGGGATTGACAGGGGAAAGGGAGGACCCAGCTCTTCCTTGCTCCAGATCAGGGGTCTCCAAGATTGGCAACTTTAAGACTTGTAGACTTCAACTCCCAGAATTCCTCTGGTAACCTTAATTTCTCCACCAGAAGCTCGCTGAGGAATTCTGGGAGTTGAAGTCCACAAGTCTTAAAGTTGCCAAGGTTGGAGACCTCTGCTCCAGATCATAGAGAGATCCAGCTGAAAACAGATTCCATTGTCCATATTGTCCCTCCTGCTGTGGGACTTTAATTATTAATTAGCTTTTAAGGCTGCATCCCTAAGGGATATGCAGATGTATTTTGCATCTTCATATAGGTAGTCCTCAACTTAACAACAGTTCAGTTAGTGACCGTTTTTCACAGTTAACAATCTTTCGTAGTGTGGAGACAATAACTTGGTCCTTAACACTAATAAGACCAAGGAGTTTATAGTGGACTACAGAAGAAATAGATCAGACATCCAGCCAGAGGTGGGATTCAGCAAGTTCTGTCCATTTCTGGAGAACCTGTAGCGGAGATTTTCAGTAGTTCGGAGAACCAGCAAATACCACCTCTGACTGGCCCTGCCCCCATCTATTCTCTGCCTCCCAAGTCCCAGCTGATTGGGAGGCAATGGGGATTTTGTAGTATCCTTCCCCTGAAGTGGGGAGGGAATGGGGATTTTGTAGTATCCTTCCCCTGAAGTGGGGAGGGAATGGGGATTTTGTAGTATCCTTCCCCTGGATGGGGGAGGGAATGGGGATTTTGCAGTATCCTTCCCCTGGATGGGGGAGGGAATGGGGATTTTGCAGTATCCTTCCCCTGGAGTGGGGAGGGAATGGAGATTTTACAGTATCCTTCCCCTGGATGGGGGAGGGAGCGGAGATTTTGCAGCATCCTTCCCCTGCAGTGGGGAGGGAGCGGAGATTTTGCAGTATCCTTCCCCTGCAGTGGGCAGGGAATGTGGATTTTGCAGTATCCTTCCCCTGGAGTGGGGAGGGAATGGGGATTTTGCAGTATCCTTCCCCTGGAGTGGGGAGGGAGTGGAGATTTTGCAGTATCCTTCCCCTGGAGTGGGGAGGGAGTGGAGATTTTGCAGTATCCTTCCCCTGGAGTGGGGAGGGAATGGAGATTTTACAGTATCCTTCCCCTGGATGGGGGAGGGAGCGGAGATTTTGCAGTATCCTTCCCCTGGAGTGGGGAGGGAGTGGAGATTTTGCAGTATCCTTCCCCTGGAGTGGGGAGGGAATGGAGATTTTACAGTATCCTTCCCCTGGATGGGGGAGGGAGCGGAGATTTTGCAGTATCCTTCCCCTGGAGTGGGGAGGGAGTGGAGATTTTGCAGTATCCTTCCCCTGGAGTGGGGAGGGAGTGGAGATTTGACAATATTCTTCCCCTGTGGTGGAGAGGGAGTGGGGATTTTATAGTATCCTTTCCCTGCCATGCCAACCAAGCCATGCCCACAGAACCAGTAGTAAAAATTTTTGAATCCCACTACTGCATCCAGCCGTTGGTTATCAATGGAGACCGAGCAGAGCAAGTGGGCAGTTCTAACTTTCTGGGTATCATCATAAAAAGAGGACCTGACCTGAGGTGCTCACCTTGCAGCCCGGGTCAAAAGGGCCCAGCAGAGATTATAATCCCTGAGACTTCTCGGGAAACAACAACTGAATGGAAAATTGCTGGGCACCTTCTACCGCTGCACCATAGAGAGTATTTTAACTTACTGCACCTGTGTCTGGTTTGCCAATTGCCCAGTGGCAGATAGGACAGTGCTCCAGTGGGTCGATATCATTGCCCAGGGGATCATGGGTTGCCCCTCTCCCCTCTTTGGAAGAGCTTGATAGCTCCCTCTGCCTTAAGAAAGTTCAAAACCTTCTTAAAGATCCATATTATCCTGGGCATCTCTTTTTTTTTTAATTATTATCATCTGGCAGCCGGTACAGGACAATAAAAAACAAGGATAAATAGGCAATAACCATATTGAATTCTACGTTATAGTGCATTATGAATGCAATATCAGGGGTTTTCAATTGTATGGAATGTGAAGGATGTCTGTTTGCGTTTTTATTTTTATAGTTATAATGTACACTGAAGATGGCATTTAATTTCGTTATACGATGTGCAATGACAATAAAGTAAACTAAATTTTGCAACATCCTTTCTCTCTCTTTCCCTCTCTGTCTGTCTGTCTTTCTTTCTTTCTTTCTTTCTTTCTTTCTTTCTTTCTGTCTGTCTGTCTGTCTGTCTGTTTGTCTTTCTCCATTCCTTTCTCTTTCTCTCTCCTCCCTTTCTTTTTCTTTCTTTCTTTCTTTCTTTCTTTCTTTCTTTTCTTTCTCTCCCTCTTTCTCTCTCTCTCCGTCATATCTTTTCTCTCTCTCTCCCTCTCTTTTGCTCTTTCTTTCTTTCTTTCTTTCTTTCTTTCTTTCTTTCTTTCTTTCTCTCACCAGGTTTGTGATTGCCCCTCTCGTGAGCCGCATTGGGAAGCTGTGGTCGAACTTCTGGGGGGCCTTGAGTCCTGAGGGCTATTATGCCCGCTCAGAAGATTATAGGGAGATTGTCCAGAGACGGAGGATGTGAGTAGACTGACGGACTCGGGAGGAAAGCTTACAAAATCCTCCTTTAAAACTGTTTTGCTCCGGAGGTTTCAGGCCTGTGAATCTCATACCTGAAAACAGTCAAGATCGTTCAGAAGCTGTTTGCTTTGACTTGGACACTGAAGTATCATCAGCTTAATATTATGCTAAGCCTTGTGCATCAAGTTATTTTTTGTGCAGAGTTTTACTTATGCCCTGTTGAAAGTTACCGTATTTTTCGGAGTATAAGACGGGCCTTGTTCCCTCAAAAAAAGAGGCTGAAATCTGGGTGCGCCTTATACACAGCATTTTTTTGCCTCCCGAAACCCCTTCCCCTTTGCAAAAATGGACATGCGTAGCCTTTAGGAGGCTTTCAGAGTGCTTCTGGGGGCTGGGCATGGCAGAAATGAGTGAAAAACTGGCCACTTTTTGCTCAATTCTGCCCCCCCCCCCGCCTCCAGAAGCACTCTATAAGCCTTCTAAAGGCTATGCATGCCCATTTTTTGAAAGAAAAAAAAAACAGGCCAATTTTTGTGAAAAATGGGCCATTTTTTGCTCGTTTGGGGGGGGCACACCCCAGGAGCACTCTACAAGCCTCCTAAAAGCTATGCATGCCCTTTTTCTGAAGAAAAAAAAATTTTTGGGAGGTCTGCAGAGTGTTTTTTTTTTTTAATTTGCCTCTTCAAAATCTTGGTGCATCTTATACTCCGGTGCGTCTTATACTCTGTGACAAAAAAGCAAAAATAGTTTCTTTTTCAGTTTGCTTCATTCTTTATTATCTGGCCTGGTTCATTTTCGGCTTGATTGTTTGTCTTTCTCTCTCTCTCTCTTTCTCTCAGTGGCCTCTGGAACGTCCCATACATTTCTAGTGTCTACGCGATCAAGGGCAGCGTCCTGAGGTTGCAACTCGCCCAGCTGGACCTTTTCCACAGTGGCAGACAAGATGCCGACATGGCTCTGTGCCATAACATTCGCGAGCAGGTTGGTGCACCCTGCGTTGATAGAAACTGAATTGCATTCTTTCATTGACCAAGCATGATCGGACACAGGGATTGCCGGGATGCCGGAAGTTGCCTTCAGGAGCTGTGGGAGCTTCATCCCTGGAAGCTTTCAAGAAGAGCCTGGAACTGCCATCTGTCAGAAACGGTGTAGGGTCGTGATGGCAAATCTATGGCACGCATGCCAGAGGTGACACACAGAACCCTCTCTGTGGGCATGCACACCATTGCCAGCTGATCTTCTTGTTTCCAGCGTGCCCATGTGCACTGACCAGCTGGTGTTTGCATGCACCAAAGCACCGGAAACCCAAAGATCAGGTGGCTGACCCGCAGATGCCCACGCTGGCCACATGGTCTTTGGCTTTATGGCGATCCAGTGCACACGAAGACCAGCTGGTTGGCACACATATGCACGCCATAAAGCTGAAGACCAGGTGGCTGGCGCACATATGCACCCCAGCCAGTGGGTGTGTAGATTTATGGCGCTCTGGCACGCGTGCACGTTCCAGTTTGGGCACTCAGTGCCAAAAAGGTTCACCATCACTGGTGTAGGGTCTCCTGCTTCAGCAGGGGGCTGGACTAGAAGACCTCCAAGGTCCCTTCCAACTCTGTTAATCTATCTAATAATAATTGTGGAGGGGAAAGATTCCCATCTTTCAGTTGTAAGGCTAGTTTTGGGGTGGATCCATGCAATGGAAGGTGTTTACCGTATTTTTCGGAGTATAAGATGCACCTTTTTCCCTCAAAAAAGAGGCTGAATATCTGGGTGCATCTTATACACTGAATAGAGCATTTTTGGCCTCTCAAAACCCCGCCCCCTTCAGCAAAATGGCCATGCATAGCCTTTAGGAGGCTTTCAGAAAGAGCACTCTATAAAGCCTCCTAAAGGCTACTCATGCCCTTTTTTTGAAAAAAAATGAGCCTGTTTTTGCAAAAAACGGGCCATTTTTTGCTTGTTGGGGGGGCATCCCCCAGGAGCATTCTACAAGCCTCCTAAAGGCTATTCATGCCCTTTTTTTGGGGGGGGACTGGAAAAAACGTGCCGTTTTTGGGAGGTTGGCAGAGTGCAAAAACTTTTTTTAAAATTTGCCTCTTCAAAACCTTGCTGCGTATTATATTCTGGTGCATCTTATACTCCGAAAAATATGGTATTTGTGTTTTTTTTTCTGCAGGGGGTGTTCATGTTTTTGACAAACCAGCAGCCGTTCGGGCACATCCTATCCTTGGAGAATTATCAGACGAGCCACCTGCATAACGATCTCTGGCAAATCTTCAGCAACCCAGAGGTGAGCAGTCTTACTTTCTCTGGAACCTGAGAACGAGGCAGGTGTGGGGTGAAGTAGGGGCCAGTTTGAAAAGATTGAAAAAAAAGGTTTGTGCTTCTTGGGGGGGGGGAGAGAATTTGAGAACAAGGGCTCACAGAGAAAGAGGGGGCAGAGGTTTGAGAGGCCAGGAATTATAGATGTTGGGCGACGCTGTCTCTCAAAGCAGGTGTTACGGCCTGTCGGCCGCCAGCCCCTCCTGCAGCCGAATCAGAGGAGGAGGCGTTGGAGTCAGGGTCAGCGTCAAGGCAACCTGAGAGCCCCAAGGGGGAAGAGGGAATGGAGCTGACAGAGAGAGAAAGACAGAGATGGAGCCTAAGCCATTTGTCAGTCCTCAGATGGCGATTCAACAGCTGCCAGGACTGGAGGTGGCTAATAAGGAAGAGGAGAAACAGCTGAGTCCAGTGCCTGACGTGCGAATGCGCAGAAGGCAGAGGAGAGGAAAGCAGTGGAAATCTATGGGCCTGTCCTTGGGACGGAAGAGCCACCATTGCTAGCAAAGATCCACCCTAGCTTTGGGGATAAAAGGCAGGGGGAGGTGATGAATAGATGTGGAAGACAACTATTCATCTTCCTGCCGGATGGACTTGTTCGCCTGCGGTGAGAGAAAAACTTTTTGCCAGGGCTGCCGGCGCTCCTAATAAAGGAATCGTTGATTTAACTTCAAAGGGTTTGTCGTCTTTGGGGAGCTGGGTCAGAGCAGCAGGTTTTGGTAAGGAAGAACCAGAAGGAATTGGAGTGAAGAACAGCTGGGAAAGAAGAGAACGAGCGGCTTTCTTAAGGATAAATTGTGCATTTACGACTTCCAGTTTTGAACTCAGTCTCAAAAGAGGATGGATTTGCAAGACAGTCTTTTAGGGGAATAAAACAATAAATCCAGCATCCTACTCATTTTTCTTTATTTTTTTCTCTCTCACACAAAACAGGACTGGAAGGAGAAATACATTCACCCAAACTACACGGACGCCTTAAAAGGGAAATTGCTAGAAACGGTAAACCATTTTTCTCTGTTGCGGTAGAATTGGGGGGGGGGGAGGCCGGCAGAAAGGAGAAGAGAAGAGGCCTTGAATCCCCCTTCACCTTCCTCAAAAATTGGCTGTTTTATTCATTTAAGCTTGTACTTTATGCCATTTAACCAGATATGGACAGGTAGTCCTCGGCTTACAACAGTTTGTTCAGTGACCGTTCTGTGTTACAACAGCATTGAAAAAAGTGACATGGCCGTTTTTCACACAACCGTTGCAACAGCTAGTAACTGTGAGAGGGATCTTGGAGTCCTAGGGGATAACCATTTAAATAGGAGTTAGCCGTGTGCAGCAGCTGCTAAAAAAGACAACAAAGTTCTAGGCTGCATAAACAAGATCGCGTGAAGTGTTGATACCACTTTATAAGGCCTTGATGAGGCCACACTTGGAATACGGCATCCAGTTTTGGTCATCACAATGTAAAAAAGATGTTGAGACGCTAGAAAGAGTGCAGAGAAGAGCAACAAAGAGGATGAGGGGACTGGAGGCTAAAACATATGAAAAACGGTTGCAGGAACTGGGTAAGTCTAGTTTGATGAAAAGAAGGACTAGGGGAGACATGTGTTGCAGTATCTCAGGAGCTGCCACAAAGAAGAGGGAGTCAAACTATTCTCCAAAGCACCTGAGGGCAGGAGAAGAAGCAATGGGTGGAAACTAATCAAGGAGAGAAGCAACTTAGACTAAGGAGGAGTTTCCTGACAGTGAGAACAATTAATCAGTGGAACAACTTGCCTCCAGAACTTGTGAATGCTCCAACACTGGAAGGTTTTAAGAAGATGTTGGATAACCACTTATCTGAAGTAGTGTAGGGTTTCCTGCCTAAACATGGGGTTGGGCTAGAGGACCTCTAAGTCCCTTCCAACTCTGAAATATTCTATTCTATCTCCATGGTCACATAATCAAAATTCAGTTGCTTAGCCACTGACTCACATTTATGACGATTGCAGAATCCTGGGGTCTCTTTTTGTGACCTTCCGGCAAGCAAAATCAGTAGGGAAGCCTGAATCATTTAACAACCACGTAACTAACTTAAAGTGATTCACTTAATAACGGTGGCAAGAAAGGTCGTAAAATGGGGCAAACCTGCTTAGTGGCAGAAATTTTGGGGCTCAATTCTGGTGGTAAGTTGAGGACTAGCTGTACTTGAATTAGATGTTTTAATAATATTTTTTAATTGTTTTAAAATATTTTTAGAATTTTAATTGTAATGTTACGTTTTAGATTCTGAGTTGCCCGTAATTGTTTACTAGGGTGGCTGCTGTATAAATAAAATTAGAATAAAAGAAAGTGTGAAGTTAAATAAAATAAATAAAATGAAATGAAAATAAAAATAAAATTAATAAAATGAAAAGTGAAGTAAAATAAAATGGAATGAAAAGTGAATTGAAATCAAATAAAAATGAAAGCAATAAAATGAATAGTGAAGTAAAATGAAATGAAATGAAAAGTGAAATAAAATCGGATAAATTAAAATGAAATGAAAAGTGAAGTAAAATAAAAACAATAAAATAAAATGAAAAGTGCAGTAAAATAAATGAAAAATAAAATAAATGAAAGAAAACGAAATAAACAATTAAAACGTACAAATTGCTGCAGAGTGATGCAAAATAGTTCCAGATTTTTAGCTCTGGGTTTTTATCCCTTGTCCAGCCCTGCCCAGATGTCTATTGGTTCCCCCTCTTCACTGACACGGCCTGCGACGAGCTGGTTGAAGAGATGGAGCACTTTGGCCAGTGGTCCAGGGGAGACAACAAGGTAAGGTGCCGCTCATCTGAGGAGAGTCTGGAATCCTTCCTTTCCATGACTTGCTTCCTTAGTTGAGTCGCCTGCTGAGGAAAGTTTGCCAAGGAAAGCGCCCGGTTTTAAAAATGAACGGAACCGTTTGTTCTGACTGAGGCCTCTCAAGACCAGGAAGCCGACTCCTCGTTCCGCTAAAGCCCATTTTATTTAGTTCAAAGGGAATCCCTCTCCAGCAAAGTCCCGGCCAACAATCTTTCAAAGAGATTTCACAACTGCAGACATTGATCAGGCTTGGAGAGCTGCCAGACCGATATCTTCCAAACGCCATGTTGTAGCAGCAATTACTTGGCAAGAATCCAGGAACAGATCTTCCCCCTAATGAATGGAATTAATTGTCTCCTGCAAACTCCCCTCCCCTTTCGCTCCTCTTTTATTCCCTATCGAAGGGGCCATTCATCTTCTACTGAGGCTTTACCTCCGAGTTGACCCCTGTTCTTTAGCTGTTCCCTTCGTCTGGCAACTTGACACATGCGCACACTGGGAACAGGCTCCAGCTGTTCTTCTGCCTCACTGGCATCTGATTCTGAAGGCAGCTGATAACTGACAGATGGCTCTGGCCCCCTCTCTGCTTCCGACACAGAGCCTTCCCCAGACTCCAGGACTGGCCCATCTTCCTCCCCAACCTCCTCACTGTCCGAATAGCAATAGCAATAGCAGTTAGACTTATATACCGCTTCATAGGGCTTTCAGCCCTCTCTGAGCGGTTTACAGAGTCAGCATATTGCCCCCAACAATCCGGGTCCTCATTTTACCCACCTCGGAAGGATGGAAGGCTGAGTCAACCCTGAGCCGGTGAGATCTGAACAGCCGAACTGCCGAAGTAGCAGTGAGCTGAAGTAGCCTGCAGTACAACACTCTAACCACTGCGCCACCTCGGCTCCTACTACCAGATCCGCTGGCGGGCCACAACACCGTTGAGATCTTTTTTAAAGAGCAGCTACAGGCTAACTTTACTCACTGTTTTTAAAGGACCAGAGGATTTTAGGGGGCTATGAGAACGTCCCAACCATTGACATCCACATGAACCAAATCAACTTCGAGCGAGAGTGGTACCGATTTCTCCTAGATTACATCGCACCCATCACGGAGAAGCTGTACCCCGGCTATTATACCCAGGTGAGTTCAATCTGGGATTGGAAACTCGCAGGAGAATTTGAACTGGTGGCCTTCCTCCCCCCACAACCCTCCCCCACGAAATGAAGGACTTTGAGGGGTCTTTTGGGGCAGGCTGAGAGAAAGAAGAAAATACGAGGGCCACGCGCTACCCCCAAAAGCAGCAATCCTTAATCCTTGCAAGCATTTCTTTTGTTTTTTTCCTAGCTCGCTTGCGACTGATGATGGCTTGCGGGAGATTTCACAAGCCACGGTTTGGCCCAGCCCTTTTTTATTTTTATTTTCTACAGACCCAGTTTGAGCTCGCCTTCGTCGTCCGTTACAAGCCGGACGAGCAGCCGTCCCTGATGCCGCATCACGACGCTTCCACCTTCACCATCAACATCGCCTTGAATCGCGTGGGGATCGATTATGAAGTGAGTGTAAGACCTTCGGGCCGCCTTGAAGGGAGGACAAAACGGCTGAGTCCGTGTAGGAGGGAGATGGTGAAATAACAGGGTTTTTTAAAATCCCTGTGCTCAGAGGGCAAGGCCAGAACTGTGGAAATGGGGGGGGGAGATGGGGCTGCCCTTGAAGAGTGTTCGAAGACTCCAGTTAGTCCAGAATGCAGCCGCGCGAGCGATTGTGGGTGCACCCAGGTACACCCACGTCACACCTATCCTCCCCGAGCTGCACTGGCTACCTATTAGTCTCCGAATCCGCTTCACGGTGCTGGTCGCTACCTATAAAGCCCTACATGGCATCGGACCTGGGTACTTGAGAGACCGCCTCCTGCCGATTACCTCCCATAGACAGATTAGATCTCACAGGTTAGGTCTCCTCCGGATTCCATCTGCCAGCCAATGTCGGCTGGCGACTCCCCGGGGGAGAGCCTTCTCTGTTGCAGCTCCAGCCCTCTGGAATGACCTCCCTGTCGAGATCCGGACCCTTACTACCCTCCCGGCCTTCCGCAAAGCCACCAAGTCCTGGCTGCTCCAGCTGGCCAGGGGGCCTGTGAAATATCCAGCCCCACAGAAATTGTGAATGTTGTGGTTTTGTTTTTAAAGTGTTGTCTTTGTCTAGTTTTCCCCCTTTCCCTTATCTATTGTGAGCCGCCCGGAGTCCTTCGGGAGTGGGCGGCATACAAGACAAATAAAATCAAAAATCAAAATCAAAATCAAATCAATATATTAGCAAGGAATATTTGATTTTAGCCAAGTGTTAGAAAGCACTAAGGAATATTGTCAAAGCTTATTAAACCGAAACTGGACAGGGAGGGAGGGAGGAGGGAGATGAGAAAGGGAGAAAGAAGAGAGAGAGGAAGGAAGGAAGGAAGGAAGGAAGGAAGGAAGGAAGGAAGGAAGGAAGGAGAGAAAAAGAAGAAATGTTTATCACAGAGGGTGCCAGGGGGGAGGGAGGAGGTAAGAAAGTGAGAAGGAAGGGAGAGTGTAAGAAAGGAAGGAAGGAGAGAAAGAAGAAAGGTTTATCGCAGAGGGAGCTGGGATGGAGGGAAGGAGGGTGGGGAGGAAGGAAAGAAGGAAGGAAGGAGAGAAAGAGAAGAAAAGTTTGTCACAGAAGGTAACAGGAGGGGGGAGATGAGGAAGGGGGAGAGGAAGGAAAGAAGAAGAGAAAGAGAAGAAAAGTTTATCACAGAAGGTGCCAGGAGGGAGGGAGGAGGTGAGAAAGGAGGAAGGAAGGAAGGAAGGAGGGAGAGAAAGAGAAGAAAGGTTTATCACAGAGGGTGCCAGGAAGGAGGCTGAGAGGAAGGAAGGAAGGAAGGAAGGAAGGAAGGAAGGAAGGAAGGAAGGAGAGAAAGAGTAGTTTATAATAGAAGATGCCACTGCAGAATTCCAACCGAAGCTCAGTTGAGACAAATGCCAAGTGCCTTTTGCAATGTGGCAACTCAATCAGGCAGGAGCTGTCAAACAGATCTCAAGGTCGCTGCAACCTTGGCTGAGGGAGGCTCAAAATAGCCCCCTTTGTCTTTTCTCCCCCTGCAGGGCGGGGGCTGTCGCTTCATCCGTTACAACTGCTCCATCCAAGCCCCCCGGAAGGGCTGGACCCTCCTGCACCCGGGCCGCCTGACGCACTACCACGAGGGCCTCCCCACCACCAAAGGAACCCGCTACATCGCCGTCTCCTTCCTCGATCCCTAGAGCTGCCACCAGGAAGAAAAAACCTGGGGGTGGGGGTGGGAATTCTATTTTTTTTCAACCCATTTCACCCCCCCTCCCCCATTAGCTGCACACACCCCTCCCCCAGGAAGGAGTGGGGGGGGGGCGGACTTCCAGAACAGATCATTTGATTGGACACCGCCTGGTTGCAAGAGAGATTATCTAGATTCAGTAGGATCCCTTCAGGGAGTCTAGTCCCAGAGGATTCTGCCGCCAGCCTGGCCCCCTGCTTTCCACCAGGTTAAAGTGCCTGCCTGCTTTCTCCCCGCCTCCTCGTGGGGAGAATACCTCAGTTTCCACATTTTTCCTCCCAATGGAGGTGGCCAAGGCGTGTCAGAATCACTTGTTGCCTGGATTTTTTACGCGGCACACGGGGTTGATCGCTACAAAAGACTTGGAAATAGGATCCCAGCTCCCCAAACACGACAAACCCCTCAGAATTCAAAGATTCCTTTATTAGGCGTGCTGGCAGCCCCAGCAAAATGTTCCTCTCTCAACACAGGCTAACAAGGAGATGAATATTTGTCTGCCACATTTATTCATCTTCACCCCCTGCCTTTTATCCCCAGTGCTAGGGTGGGGTTTCACTAGCAGCAGTGGCTCTAACGTCCCGAGGACCGGCCCATAGATTTCCACTGCTCTCCTCTCTTCTGCCTTTTATCCCCAGAGCTAGGGTGGGGTTTCACTAGCAGCAGTGGCTCTTCTGTCCCGAGGACCGGCCCATTGATTTCCACTGCTCTCCTCTCCTCTGCCTTTTATCCCCAGAGCTAGAGTGGGGTTTCACTAGCAGCTGTGGCTCTTCCGTCCCGAGGACCAGCCCATAGATTTCCACTGCTCTCCTCTCCTCTGCCTTTTATCCCCAGAGCTAGGGTGGGACTTCACTAGCAGCGGTGGCTCTTCCGTCCCGAGGACCGGCCCATAGATTTCCACTGCTCTCCTCTCTTCTGCCTTTTATCCCCAGAGCTAGGGTGGGACTTCACTAGTAGCTGTGGCTCTTCCGTCCCGAGGACCGGCCCATTGATTTCCACTGCTCTCCTCTCCTCTGCCTTCTGCAAATCCGCTTGACAGCCACTGGACCCAGCTATTCCTCATCAGCCACCTCCAGACCTGGGAGCTGTTGACTTCATCTGAGGGCTGACGGACAGCCCAGGCTCCGCCTTGGCCTCTCTGCCAGCTCCATTCCCTCTTCCCCCTCAGGTTGCCTTGATGCTGATCCTGACTCCCACACTCCTCTTCCTCTAATTCAGCTGCTGGAAGAGCCGGCGGCCAACAGGCCCCAACACTCCCTCAGGAGGACAATGAAGAAAATTTAGTGCATCCCTGGTTTCATCCTAGCCTTATATTTCTCGGGAAGCCGGGCAAGAGGACAAAAGCAAAGCAAAATGCTTGGAAATTTTTTCAGGAATGCCAAAGGCGCGTCGGATCCCGATGCCAGAGCAGAGAGCTTTCTACCTGCATATATTTATTTAAAAGTCACCCCCCTTTTCTTCAGGCGTCCAGTTCTTCTGCACAAGTTGTACAGATTTTGCTAGGAATTTTATATATATATATTCAACATTGACATTAAAAAGAGTTTTATTTTAAAAAGCTAAATGCCTGTCTGCTTTTTTCTCAGCCTGTAGTGGTGAAAGGTCATCATGCCGTTAAGACCGTTAAGAAATATTTCTGAAATTGTGCCTTCAAAGGTCATCCTGGCCGCATGGTAAAATGGGCTCTTGTTGAAAAGCCAAAGCTGGACTACGAGGGTGTAATTTGTGTGCCTCAGTGGTGTTTTGTGAAATTAAAATAAGAAAAGAATTAATTTAGATAAAATAGAATAACAGAGTTGGAAGGGACCTTGGAGGTCTTCTAGTCCAACCCCCTCCCTGCCTAGGCAGGAAACCCTCTAGCATAAAAATGCTTACGATGAGGAGAGAAATGATATTTATTGTTCTGAGCCCGGAGGATTTGGAAATTAGCAGACTCATGAGCTGTGTCCTGCTGTGACCAGCCCCATCAAGACTGCCGCTTACCCAGGAGTAAGCCTTGCTGAATTTCAATAAAATTGTCTTCTGAGTAGACTTATGTAGGACTGTCTATGGAGATTCTCAGTCATCCAGGTCACGGTTTTCCCCAAAGGTGCTTTTTTCAAGTAGTGACTGGACTGGTTCCACCACAAAACCGCGGTAGACTAAAGTGCGCTCGACGAAAGCGCATACGTGACGTCATCACAGCGCGACGAAAACAGCACGCTGTGAGCGGGAAACTTAAAAATAATGCGAAAACCTTACCCTAACCCCCCCAAACCTAACCCTAAACCTAACCCTATACCTAACCCTTAACCTAACGCTAAACCTAACGCTAACCCTTAACCTAACCCTAACGCTTAACATAACCCTAAACCTAACGCTAACCCTTAACCTAATCCTAAACCTAACCCTAACGCTTAACGTAACCCTAAACCTAACCCTAACCCTTAACCTAACCCTTACCCTAACCCTAACCCTAACCCTTACCTTTATGTGAATCGGCTTGCTGTAAAAGCGCTTTTTAAAGTGCCCTTTTTTCCCCGCGGTCGTATTTGTCATGCTGCTGATGACGTCAGGTACGCGCTTTAATCGGGCGTGCTTTAGTGGACCGCGGTTTTGACGAGTCACGGACTGGACTTTGCTTTTTCTTTGAAAATGTTTTGCTTCTCATCCAAGAAGCTTCTTCAGCTCTGAGTGGATGGTGGGGAGGATGCCAATGACAAGATGCCTGAAAGGAATATCAATCCTTCCATTCCCCACCATCCACTCAGAGCTGAAGAAGCTTCTTGGAGGAGAAGCGAAAGAAAAAACAGAAAGTCCAGCTGCCTCTTGGAAAAAAAGAAAAAAAGCACCTTTGGGACTTAAGTAGGACTGTACCAATTTGGACTTTGGGGAAGAGGCCTGCTGGGGATACCAGGAAATATTCCGTGCAGAGGAGAAGCAAATACCTAGGTTTTTTTTCCTTTTAACTAATGCAGTAGTTGTCCTTAAAATGTTCGCTTTAATCAAAATTAAGAAGACCGTTTCCACAAGAATGGAAGCTGTCTTTCCCCATTATCCCCAGCGAACTGAATGGAAGGAATTGGAGCCCTAAATGGAGGAATGGGATGCTGAGTTATTAAAAATTGAACTCAGTACTCCAGAGCATGTGCAGAGTACATTTCCATCCCCTGCAAAACAGCAGCCAAGGAGAGGGAACCACATGGCCTTCCAAAACAATCTCCCGTCCCGTTTCCCTAGTCTTTTCCTTCGTCCCCAAATTATAAAAGAGGGAGGGGAGGAAACGAATATAAACAACTGCCGGACTTTAATTCCCAGGAGGCAGCGGGGCGGGGCCGTCGCGACAGACGTGACGTCACCTCCCGTCGCGCCCTCTGACGTTTCCCGTCGCGCTTCAGGCGAGCGGCTGAGGCAGAAGGCAGGTGAAGGTGAGGCGTGAGGGGCTGGGACGCGTGTCGGCGGGTGTGCACGTTACGCACGGCTTCTGCGGGGGTTATTTCGGCCTTCCTTCGGGAATTAGAGAGGGGTGGTCGGGGAGAAGGCTGGGCTTTGTTTAAGGGCCCTCTACCCCACGCCCTTTTGCCCCGTGAGAGCCAAGCGGGGCCGCTGTGACATGTGCAAGGAAGACGCGTGTCTGGGTGCGTGTCTACAGTGCACGTATGCACCCAGGTGACGGCTCGGAGGCAAGTTACAGGGTGACGCGCCTGGCCAAAGGAGTTTTTGGTTTTGGGGTGATTTGGGGGGGTGGGGCTTGTGACAGAAAGGGGAGGAGCTAGTGGGGTGAGGCAATACATGATGGAACTCCTAGCATTCCCCTGGGCAGTGCATTATAGACCTCTACACACCCCTGGCAGGGCAGGGGATGATGGAATTCCACAAGCTTCCCTGGGTAATGCATGATGAACCTCCAGCATTCTCCAGGCAGTGCATGATGGACCTCCGCACACTCCCCCAGGTAGTGCATTATAGACCTCTACACACACTCCTGGCAGTGCAGTGCAGTGCATGGTGGAGCTCCACACACTTCCCTGGGCAGTGCATGATGGACCTCCAGCATTCTACAGGCAGTGTATGATGGACTACCACACACACTCTCCTGGACAGTGCAGGATGGACCTCCACACACTTCCCTGGGCAATGCATGATGGAGTTCTAGCATTCCCCTGGGTGGTGCATGATGGAGCTCGAGCATTTCCCAAGTGGTGTATGATGGACTTCCACACACCCTCCTGTGATGGGCTGGCTGCTGAAGCAAGGTCATGGCCCACACTTGAAAGTAAACCATGAAGACGCTAATTGGGGTGTGTGGATCTGTTTCACAAGAACAAAGAATGCTTTTCAACAGGAAATATGCATGTGTAAAGCTTGTAGCAATTATGGGTAGTTAGAAAGTTGATAAAACTAACAAGGATTAGACAATTTGCAGACCTCAGCTAAAAGTTAGGAATAGAGATGGCCCGCAGCAAATGAAATATGTATTAGATAAACCCTGGAGCATTCATTAGCCAAGGCTTAGGAATGGGACAGCTATAGGCCAATAGAACAAATTGTAGAATTATTGCTAAAATGTTTATTAGAGGATATTTTTTATTATTTCACCTTGTCCCACCTTCTCCTTTAGTGAAAATGTATAAAGCTTTCTTAAGCCTTTGTTCTTGGTTCTCGGTTCTTGGCCTTTTAACCTGGAACCCTTTTCCTTGGAGTCCTCCAATAAAAAGCAGTCAGAAAACTTGCACCTCATGTCTGGCATCCATCATTGGCTTCGGCACCAGGCTCAGACCCGAATTGGGGAATGAACTCCCCGCAGGGATTCGGACCCTCACCTCTCTCCAGGCCTTCCGAAAATCCGTCAAAACCTGGCTTTGCCGGCAGGCCTGGGGGTGATGAGTTCCCTCCCCTCTCGACATGTATGGTTGTGTGACTGTTGTCTACTTTTATTATTTGTATTTTATCTTTTTATGTTCCCCTTTTTCCCCCTTGAATTGTTCACCGCCCTGAGTCCTCCCGGAGAAGGGCGGCATACAAATAATACAATACAATACAATACAATACAATACAATACAATACCTGGGCAGTGCATGATGGACCTCCATATCCCTGGGCAGTTCATGATGGACTCTAGCACTCCCCAGGCAGTGTATGATGGACTTCCACACATCCCTGGGCTGTGCTTGAGGGACCCCCACTCCCAGGCAGTGCCTGATGGAGCGTTTCAGAGGCAGAGAAGCCTCTCCTAAACTGTGTCATCCAGGTTGATTCAACGGTGGAAAATCTTGTCAGAGGGGGAAATGGTGGGGAACTTGCCTATAAACTTCTCTTTATAGGTGTCTTGTAATTCGAAAATATACATTCTACGAAGAAGAAACCTAAAAATGTTTTATATTTGAGTGATTGATGGCCACCTGTTTGTTCATGGTCGATTTCAAGTCATTTCAGATTTCACCACCTGCATTTTCTAATCTTGTCTATTTTCCTTTCCTTAGACCACTGCTTGCCCTTTCCAGCTCAGGAAAGAAGATGGTAACCATGCTTCACTTATGAAAACTCCTGCTTGCATCTTAATAGTAAGTGCATTAGAGAGGCATTTCAGAATTGGAACTGATTTGACTCTGCTTTGGGTGCTGTTAATGACTCCAATCCTCCACAGGGTAATTTTGGCAAGAAAGGCCTAGAGCTTTCAGAGCAATCTATATATACCGTATTTGTCAGAGAATAAGACACACCTTTTTCCTCCCTAAAAGAGGGTGAAAGTTTGGGTGTGTCATACACTAAATGTAGCCCCACTCACCTGCCAGCCCCCCACCCTTTGGTCTCTGCCTCCTAGCAGTTTACCTCCTTGCAGCAAATGGGGAAATGGGGCTTGTGGAGGTGGCAATATGCCATGGCAATCCCTGCAGCCTGAAACAACTGATGATTGGGAGCCAGGTGTTGAAATTGAAAGTGAAACTTACTATTTGCTCCACCAGGCAAATTGCTGGGAGGCAGAGGCAGATTTTTTTTTCTTGTGCTAATCAGGCTCTTTTCTGCAAGGAGATAAGTCAATAACTATAAATGCCTATAGAATCTTCAAGTTATTAGACTTATTTTTTTAAAAAACTGCTTTATTATTGTTCTAGACAGCTTAACAAAATGAAGAAGCTTTTTTAAAATAAATGCTTGATCTGAAGAGACCCCAGGGCTATTGTATTTTCTTTTAAATAGCAGAAAATATTATACTACCAGAAAGCCACATCAATTTTAACAGCTTCTGTACAAGTATAGTCTGAAATATAAGTGTCCTGTTGTTTAATTAGACCCCGACTTAGTAATGTTTGGAATAGATCTATTTAAATAATTGAGAGGAGTTATGTGACTACATTTAAGAAAAATTTCTGGCACCAATATACTGTACATTTCTCCAATTCTTTGCTATTTCTATGGGTCAGGCACACTTGCACAGAAATACACCACAAACAGTATATATTGTCTGTACTGTTTGCTGTTTGTTGCAAAGAGGCAAATTGCTGGGAGGCAGAGGCAGATTTTTCCCCCTTGTTTTCCTCCCCAAAATCTAGGTGCCTCTTATACTTCGGAGTGTCTTATACTCTGAAAAATACGGTATATATAGATGTGTGGGTGTGGGTGTGTTCCAGCATAACTCTGAAATGCCTCCAGCAGTTTCAACCAAACTTGATACCCAGATAACTTACTCTCTGGAAATAAATACTGTGGGGGTAAGGCACCCCTAACACCCCTTGTGGTGTGTGTTCTGTAATGATACAGCCCATTGTGCCTTAAAATGGCTTCTACTGTGCAGCACATGGAGTTGCCATGGTAACGGCTTCACAGTACTCCACAAAGGGGGGGGGTCCCTCTGGTAAGGGGGAAAATCCAACATTAGACATTACGTTTAGTCCAGATATTGTCTCCCTATAAATAAATACCCGGGCAACGCTGGGTTATCAGTTAGTTAAAAATAAATATCTGCTTCCTTTTTAGCGTTCTCTCAGAAAGCCAGCCTTTTTTTGCTCCTTCCGTTTGGGAAATCTCTTCAGTTCATAACGTACAACTTTTCCATGACCTCTTTAATGGAGTTAGGAGATTTGGCATTTGCCTGGGATTTAAGCGTGTTGTAGAAAATAGAGTGATTACTTTAGCATGCGGCGAGAACCAGACCTTGGTAGTAGGGGACTAATATGGCTGCTTGTTTACCTGGAGCATTTACTGGCATAAATGCTACGTTGTAAACTACCGTATTTTTCAGAGTATAAGACACACTTTTTTCCCTCCTAAAAGACGCTGAAAATTTGGGTGCGTCTTATACTCCTAATGTAGCCCCACCCACCCGCTGGCCCCTACCCTTTGGCCTCCGCGCGTCCTCTTCCTGGCTGCAGAGATTGCCAACAACAACAATGGCTTGTGTTTTTGGGTTCCACGCGTTGCGTTTTCAGCCTCCAAATGCTCGACACCCGGTGTCCAAAATGGCAACAGCTGCTGCCTTCTCTTACCCCTTCCCCGCTTTGTCTGCTTTAGTCACTGAGGCTCCCTCTGACAATCAGCTCTCTCCCTCCACCACCCCCAACCACAAAACCATTTTCCTCCCGCAAAACTAAGGTGCGTTCTTATACTCTGAAAAATACGGTAAGCGGTTTTCCTCTTTCCTTGCGCATAATCCATGCATTTTCCCCCCCTTCTAGCACAATGTCCCTGCTGTTCCTTCGCTCCAAGTCCATCATCACTAGCAAAAAGGACAAGAGACATATGGCGGACGTCAGTGCCTCCCCCCTTAAGCATTTTGTCACTGCCAAGAAAAAAATAAATGGCATCTTTGAACAGTTGGCAGCTTACATCCAGGAGAGCTCCGTGTTTCTGGAGGGTGAGTTAAGTTTCTCACAGCTTGCTGACTTGTGCACACGAGTGGGTGAGTGCCTGCAAATCAAGAAGACCAGAAGCAGGAATGTCTCTTTAAAAGAATTATTTGGCTACCTTGAGGGTAGGATTGGAATCCGGGGCCCTCTGCATTTCTGATTTCTTTGTTTCTGACTTTTGGCTCAGTTCTTTTGTGTTGGTTTTTTTTTTTTAAACTATCCTTATTGTCTTGATGGCGCTTATTGGTTAGCCATTTCCAGGATTTATTTTCTTCAAATAGGTTTATTAATTTATAATATGACATACAAAGAAAATACAAAAGCAAATATTGGGGGAATTGGGAAAGGAAAAAGGGAAGTGGATAGTGGGGGAAAGCAAGGGAAAAAGAAAAAAAAAGGCATTGATTTCCAATTCCTTTGGTGCAGTAAAATAAGGCATTAAGATCTACCCTCAACTTTTTACATTTTCATAATAATAGAAACTAGCCATTTCTATAACAACAAATCTATCGAATTTGTAAAACTCAAATTCAAAGTTTCATTTTTTTCTCACCTCAAGCACAAAATCCAGAAGTGGTTTCCAAATAGAAATGAAGGTATTTGGTTTATGTTCTTGTTTATGTAATACTGCCTGCTATAGAGCCGAGGTGGTGCAGTGGTTAAATGCAGCACTGCAGGCTGCTTCAGCTGACTGCAGTTCTGCAGTTCAGCTGTTCAAATCTCACCGGCTCAGGGTTGACTCAGCCTTCCATCCTTCCGAGGTGGGTAAAATGAGGACCCGGATTGTTGTTGGGGGCAATATACTGACTCTGTAAACCGCTTAGAGAGGGCTGAAAGCCCTATGAAGCGGTATATAAGTCTAACTGCTATTGCTATATGGCTGCAAATACAAGTGAGGGGTCCTTGGTGCTCTCTGAGCTTGCTTGTTTTCTTACAGACATCTCATTACCCTAATTAGGTAACATCATCAGTGCTAATGCAAGAAAACAAACAAGCTCAGAGAGCACCAAGGACCCCTCATTTCAACCCTGAGCTACAGATATTCTCCTTTATTGGTAGCAAATAGAAGTCCCTACCCAAAGGGTCTTATAATCCCAAATTGGGCTGCGAGGGAACAAACAACACAAGGAAGGAAAGAGTTGAATCAGTTATCCATCTCTCTGTTATCCACATTTCTCAAGTTCTACCTTTCTTTCCTAAATTTAGTCCACCTCCAGTCTTGCCATCCTCCATACTGGTGTGCTGAGCCAGCTAGATTTTGGTCAAGGTTTTCTGCATGGTTTGATTGTGGCAACTTTAACCAATCGAGGCAATTCAGGGGGATGCTGGGACTTGTAATTCCACAGCAGGCAGAGAGTTTTGCCCATTCTCTTTTTTTTTTAGCTTGACCTCTTTTTTTGCTGGGGAAAATCTTCATGAAAGTCCTTTTTCTGCATTTCTTCTATAAGATCTGTCTGGAAGTGGAGATTGCAGCGTTCAAACCACTCGCCTCCCACATGTGATATATATATACCCTTTTCCCCCAGAAATACACAAGAATGGTGAGCTTGACCCTGTCACCACGGAAGAGCAGGTGTCAGAGGTCAAGGGCTACCTGTTCAAGGTCAGCGGGATCAGCGAAGTGCTGGCAAGGCGACACATGAAGGTGGCTTTCTTTGGGCGGTGAGTCAGTTGCTGGTATTAGAAAAGCTTCTATGTATTCTTTGTTGTTCTATTTTTTTTAAAAAAAGAGAATACATGCTAAAATCAAATATGTATATTGAAAATGAATTATAAATACCATCAACGTAAAATGGAGCTTGCTCAGAAGTTGAAGTGCACCAGGTAAATGAGATGAAGAGTGGGAAATAGAGGAGAGAGAGGGAAGAAGAGAGGGATAGGAGAGAGGGCAAGGGGGGAGGGAAGAGGAGGAGAGAAAGGAGGAGTGGAAAGGGGAGAGAGGAGAAGGAGAAAGGAAGGGGAAGTAGAGAAGGGAAGGATGACAGAGGGAAGAAAGGAGGTAGGGAGGAGGAGTAGAGACGGAGAAGAAGGTACAAATATGGTGTATGGAGAGCAGAACAGCCAATAATTGTTTTTGGGAATTTGGTAAGATGAATAGATGTAAACATTCGTGACCCGACAAATGCACGCCCGACAAATGCGCACCGACAAAACCACCACGACAAAACGGCGACGTTGAAAGCGCGCCCACTAAAGCCCGCCGACAAAACCGCACCCACTAAAGCACGATTAGGGTTTTTAGGTTAGGGTTAGGGTTAGGATTAACGTTACCGTTGTTTTCGCATTTTTTTCTGTGGCACACTTTTGTCGGTGCGCATTTGTCGGTGAACCGTAAACATTTAATAATGCAATATGATGGCTATGTGATTATATGTTATGAAAATGAAAAAATAAAAAAACTTTATAACAAAGGGGGGCGGGGGGAAAGCTTTGCTTGAATCGGAGGCTCTCCAAATGGACTGGGCTACATCACCCATCATTCTGAGTCCATCCTGCAAAGCTTGCTGGAACATTTCCACCTTAAAAGTTGTCCGTAAATTGTTTCAACTGCAGCGATGACCCGAGTTCAGAACTCTGCGCAGTCCCCAAAGCGGTCCCTGCGAGGCTCTTGAGAAATCCCTGCCTCTAGAAATCCGCTACCTTACAAAGTTGTTGTGAGGATAAAATGGGAGGAAGTGGCTCTCTTTTGTGTTTTGCATATTTTTAGGACGAGTAATGGGAAAAGTACTGTGATTAACGCCATGCTGTGGGATAAAGTCCTTCCCTCTGGGATCGGCCACACCACCAACTGCTTCCTGAGAGTGGAGGGGACGGACGGCCAGGACGCCTTCCTGCTCACCGAAGGGTCCGAAGAGAAGAAGAGCGTCAAGGTACAATGGGGGAACAACCCCAAAAATTGAGGATCAGAGAAGCTTGGAGAGGAATTCTATTCTGTGAACATGTACAGCTGCCGGAGGGTGTTGGTTGACATAATCAGGACTCCACAATCTTGGTAACTTTAAGACTTGTGAACTTCAACTCCCAGAATTCCCCAGGCAGCCTGGGGAATGCTGGGAGTTGAAGTCCATGAGTCTGAAAGTTGCCACGGTTGGGGAGTCCTTGAATAAATAGTGGTGTAGGTGGCCGATTACTTCAAAACTAGTTTTTTTTTTAATCCCACCATTACTTACCTTCTCCAGTGGATTATTATTAAATTCTTGAATTTTTGAAACATCTTTGTAATTATTTTCTCGGCCTCCTTTTCGTGCATCAGACGGTAAACCAGCTGGCTCACGCCCTCCACCAAGATGAATTGCTAACGGCCGGGGGTCTGGTCAGCGTCATGTGGCCGAATTCCAAGTGCCCTTTGCTCAAGGATGATCTTGTTTTGATGGACAGGTGAGTGGCTATTTCCCTCCCACCCCCAAATTAAAACGTTCCCTCTCTTACCACCGGCCAGGAAAATTGCAAGCTCTTACAAGATTGTAGCTGATGTGCCTTTATCATGTGAATAAATGTGAGGTGGGTGGACTTTTACTGGGGTCTATAAAAAAAAAACTTAAGGTGGCTCAGTGGCTAAGACATGAGCTTGTCAATCAGAAAGGTTGGTGGTTCGAATCCCTAGCGCCGCATAACGATGTGAGCTCCCATGACTTGTCCCAACTTCTGCCAACTTAACAGTTTGAAAGCATGTAAAAATGCAAGTAGAAAAATAGGGACCACCTTTGGTGGGAAGGTAACAGCGTTCCGTGTGTCTTCGGTGTTGAGCCATGCGGGCCACATGACCACGGAGATGTCTTCAGACAGCGCTGGCTCTTCAGCTTAGAAACAGAGATGAGCACCGCCCCCTAGAGTCAGGAACGAATAGCACATATGTGCGAGGGGAACCTTAACTGGAAGGAGGGATTTTTTTATTATTAATCCATCATAGCACTTCTGATCTAATCTTTTAGAATAGGAAAGCAAAGTTCAAGTTTAAAACTCATACAGGATGGGGGAAATGTTGGAATCATTTCAGTGTGTAAATCATGTCAGTTCTTGCCGGGAGTCCTTGACTTATGACCACAATTGAGCCCACAAGTTATGTTCTCAAGTGAGACATTTGTTCAGCGAGTTTTGCTCCATTTTACAACCTTTTATGCTACAGTTGTTTAAGTGAATCCCTGCAGTTGTCAAGTTAGTAACAATGGTTACTAACAATCTGGCTTCCCCCTTGACTTGGCTTATCAGAAAATCGCAAAAGGGGGAAATCAGGTGACCCTGCAACACCGTCTGCAATTGTCATAAATAGGAGTCAGTTGCCAAGTGTCTGAATTTTGATCATGTAACCGCAGGGATGCTGGGACGGTCGTGTGAAAAAAGGTGACAAGTCCCTTTTTAACTTTGAACAGTCAGTAAATGCACCGTTGTAAGTTGAGGACTGCCTCTATTTTAACAAACTAAAATCAAAATGTAAAGCTCCTACAGAACGGGGTGGTGTTGGAAGAGAGAACACCATTTCAGTGTGTAAATTATGACGTCATTTCTCTCTTTCTTGTTCTGTGTTAAGCCCTGGAATTGACGTCACCACCGAGCTGGATAGCTGGATTGATAAATTCTGCTTGGATGCCGATGTCTTTGTCTTGGTGGCCAACTCCGAGTCGACGCTGATGCAGACGGTAAAAACGTTGGTCCCTTTCATTGCCTGCCTTTGTTTTTCTCTACAGCAATGGCACTGAAGCTTATATACTGCTTCATAGTGCTTTACAGACTTTTGTTATTGTTGTTGTTCCTTTTCTGCCAATCCAGGAGAAGCAATTCTTCCACAAAGTCAACGCTCGCCTCTCTCGGCCCAACATTTTCATTTTAAATAACCGCTGGGACGCTTCGGCCTCCGAACCGGAATACATGGAGGAGGTGAGGCTCCCTCCGGTGTGGCTGGATGGGGAGAGCAGCCCGGAAGGAAAACCAGCCTTTCCTATCTAACTCCCTTTTTTGCTGCCCTCTCCTGCAGGTTCGCCGACAGCACATGGAACGTTGCACCAGCTTCCTGGTGGACGAGCTGGGCGTGGTGGACCGTGCCCAGGCTGGCGATCGCATTTTCTTTGTCTCTGCGAAAGAGGTCCTGAATGCCCGCATCCAGAAGGCTCAGGGTATGCCCGAAGGAGGTGAGAGACCCTCTTAAACCAGTGTTTCTCAACCATGGAGACTTTTAAGATAGCTGGACTTCATCTCCCAGGATTCCCCAGCAATCCTGGGAGTCGAAGTCCACAAGTCTTAAAAGTTGCCGAGGTTGAAAAACACTGCTCTAAGCTCTCCCTGTTTCTAAAGCCACGACCCCCTTCCTCCTTTAAAAATCATGCTTGGCGTCGCTCCTGCCTTGTTCAAGTTTTCCTGGGTACCCCTGAGGACTGGAAACTTGGGGATGGGGAGCGTGGGCCTATTTTGCTGTTCAAATCTGATGGTGCTTGGGGTTTTGTGTTCTCTGTAGGCGGGGCACTGGCCGAGGGTTTCCAAGTGAGGATGTTCGAATTCCAGAATTTTGAGCGGAGGTTTGAGGCAAGTGCATTATTAAGACGTTGACGTTTGTGAGTTTACCCGCTCTTCGGAGCACAGTGGTAGCTTCTGACATATTTTCTTAATTTACCCATGAGATTTAACAATCGTGCTGTTGTTAAAATTTATATTACGTGGCTGGGTATGCCTATAGCTCTATAGAAGACCTGTATATTTCAGCAAGCAATGGATTTTTTTTGTATATATATATATATATAAGCCAAACCCCACTCACTCATCACGAAATCTCCAGAACTGTAAAGCCTACAAACTTGAAATTTGGCATGTATGTTTCTCTTGGCTTCTAGGTGTTCGCTAAGAAAGGATTTTTCAAAAACAACCATCAGATCATTAGTATTTCTTATACAATATTAACACACTCTGACGCTAAGGAGTTAGACATTCTACTCCCCCTCCCCACCTGAAAGGACTCTGTTCCAACTGCCAGTTGCCTTATATTAACATGCTCTTATGCTATAAAGTGTCAATTTATCAAGCCCAATCACATAGTTTCGTAGCAAAGCACGGGTATCCAGCTAGGTAATAATAGACACACACAAACACCTTGAAGAATCAAATAGCAGGCAGTGTGAACAGTATTATCCAGAGCACCTTAATAGTTCCATCTATGTATACTCTTTTCTATAAAACCTTTATCTGTGAACTACAAAAATCATTGATCTGATTCTAGGACCAAATAATATTATATAATAATATAAGCAGGTCACCCTGTAATGTTCAACCCTGTGAAGCAGATCCCTAGTGCAGAATCCTAAAAGATCTCGGGTTTGCCTATTTTGATGGTGATTTAAGTTGCTAGTTTGCCTGTTTTGACGGTGATTTAAGTCGCTAGTCCTCAAGGATGCTCTGCTTCCCAGGTGGAATTTTCAGGGTCTGGAACCTTCTATAATAATTATTAGCCCAAGGGGGATCGATTCATGGCCTTGCTGCTTAAGGAGAAGAAAGGATGCTGAGTTTTTTGGTCGGAAGAGCTGAGGTTTGCCTTCCCTGCAGGAGTGCATCTCGCAGTCCGCCGTCAAGACCAAGTTTGAGCAGCACACAGTCCGAGCCAAGCAGATTGCGGAGGAGGTCCGGCACATCATGGATTCCGTGCATGTGGCCGCGCAGGAACAGAGGTGCCTTGTTTGGGATTTCCTAGAGAACTTGTGAAAGTTGAAATCGAAGAGCAGAGCAAGGAGGCCTTTGGAGGAGTTCAGCTAGTTTAGAAACCTGGTGTTTTTGTCTCCTCTTTCCTTTTTTCTCCCTCCCTCCCCCCCTCATTCCTTCCCTCCCTATTCATTCCTTCCTTCTCCCCCTCCCACCCTCCCTATTCCTTCCTCCCTCCTACTCCTACTCCCTCTCCTCCTCCCTCCTTCTTTATTCCTTCCCTCCCTGCCTACCTACTCCTTCCTTCCTTCCCTCCCCCTTCCTCCCACCCTCCTTATTCATTCATTCCTTCTCTCCCTTCTTCCCTCCCTTCCTATTTCTTCCTCCCTCCAATTCTCCTTCTTCCTTCCGTATTCCTTCCTTCCTTCCCTCTCTCCCTATTCCTCCCTCCCTATTCCTTCTTTCTCTCCCTTCCCCTTCCCTATTCCTCCCTCCCTCCTTCTCCTCCTTCCTTCCCTCTCCTCCTCCCTCCCTCTTTATTCCTTCCCTCCCTGCCTACCTATTCCTTACTTCCCTCCCCTTCTTCCCACCCTCCTTATTCATTCATTCCTTCTCTCCCTTCTTCCCAACCTCCCTATTCCCTCACTTCCTATTTCTTCCTCCCTCCTGTTCTCCTCCTTCCTTCTCTTCCTCCCTCTCCCTATTCCCTCCCTTCCTATTTTTCTTCCCTCCAATTCTCCTTCTTCCTTCCCTCCCTCTGTATTCCTTCCTTCCCTCTCTCCCTATTTCTCCATTCCTATTCCCTTTTTATTCCTTGCTCCCTCCCATTCTCCTTCCCTTCCTACCATCCTCTCTATTCCTTCCTTCCTTCCTTCCTTCCTTCCTTCCTTCCTTCCTTCCTTGTGTCTTGCAGGGTTTACTGCATGGAGAAGTGGGACGACCGCCACGAGCGCCTGGGATTCATCGAGAAACAGCTGGACCTGCTCACTCAAAGCTACAAGTTGAAAATCAAGGAGATCACGGAAGAGGTTGAGCGCCAGGTGAGGCCCCCCCCCCCCCCCCACACACACTCCTCAGAATTCAAAGCCCAGTTTATGCTGCCAGGTTCCTTTTGGAGCAAAGACGATCCCAGCAGAAATCACCCAAGCGAGCCTTTCTGACAACAAAGAAAATAAAAAGCTGGATTCAAGAGCGTCTTTATCATTGCCGGTCTCTGCCACACTCAGCACCCTGGCTTGGGGATTCAAGAGAGAAACATTTGCAGACTTGGTTTTCCTCCGTTTTACCAGGGTGTTTGCATTGCAGAGAGGGGTTTCTTTTTTTGCTTTCTTGAAAAGGAAAAGAAATTCAGCCCGGTTAACACCCCTTCTCAATTTTCCTTCCAGGTCTCCAACGCCATGGCAGAAGAGATCAGGAAGCTCTCGGTGTTAGTGGATGATTTTCAGCTGGATTTCCACCCTTCCCCCGTGGTCCTGAAGGTTTATAAGAATGTAAGCCACTTAACATAGGGGCTCAGGGGCTAAGGCGCTGAGCTTGTCGATCAGAAAGGTCGGCAGTTCAGCGGTTCAAATCCCTAGCGCCCTATAACCGAGTGAGCTCCTGTGACTTGTCCCAGCTTCTGCCAACCTAGCAGTTCGAAAGCACGTTAAAAATGCAAGTAGAAAAAATAGGGACCATCTTTGGTGGGAAGGGAACAGCGTTCCGTGCGCCTTCGGCGTTTAGTCATGCTGGCCACATGACCACTGAGATGTCTTCAGACAGCATTGGCTCTTCGGCTTTGAAATGGAGATGGCATCGCCCTCTAGTGTCGGGGACGACTAGCACATATGTGCGAGGGGAACCTTTACCTTTAAGTGACTTAACACAAACTGGATCATTCCCTGAGAAGCATTGGGTGCCTGATGCCCCGCTGTGGGCTTGTCCCCCTTGATGCAAAATCCACATTCAGAAGTTTAATCCTTGGCAAAGAAAGGCCTTTAAGGAAGTCTTTTGCCATCTCCTTCTCTCAACCCCAAACCCGTCAAGCTGGGTAACGCAGTAACCTCAATGATTTTAAGAGGCATCAAGAAAGGGGAATGAATATTTGTAGCTCAGGGTTGATATATGAGGGATCTTTGTGCTCTCTGAGCTGGGTGGTTTTCTTGCAGATGTTTCATAACATAGTGCTGGAAGGAGGTGGGGTTTATGGAGAGGAGGAGGAGGAGGAAGAGGAGGAGAGAACTTTGGGGTCCTTGGTGCCCTCTGAGCTGGGTGGTTTTCTTGCCGACGTTTTGTGACCCAACTAAGGAATGTCATCAGTGCTAGAAGGGAGTGGGGTTTATGGAGAGGAGGAGGAGGAAGAAGAAGAGGAGGAGGAAGAAAAGGAGAGAACTGTGGGGTCCTTGGTGCTCTCTGAACTGAGTGGTTTTCTTGCAGACGTTTTGTGACCCAACTAAGGAATGTCATCAGTGCTAGAAGGGAGTGGGGTTTATGGAGAGGAGGAGGAGGAAGAAGAAGAGGAGGAGGAAGAAAAGGAGAGAACTGTGGGGTCCTTGGTGCTCTCTGAACTGAGTGGTTTTCTTGCAGACGTTTTGTGACCCAACTAAGGAACGTCATCAGTGCTAGAAGGGAGTGGGTTTATGGAGAGGAGGAGGAGGAGGAGCAAGAAGAAAAGGAGGAGAACTGTGGGGTCCTTGGTGCTCTCTGAGCTTGCTTGTTTTCTTGCAGGTGTTTCATGACCCAACTAGATAACTTCATCAGCGCTAGTATCAAAGCCAAGGGAGGGAGGAAGGAAAAGAAAGGGAAGGAAGGATAGAGGAAGGAAGGAAATATTTGCAGCTCAGGGTTGCAGATGTTTCATGACCCAACTAGGTAATATCAGTGCTAGTACCAAAGGGAAGGAAGGAAAGAAGGAAAAAATGAATTGGAAGAACAGTTGAAGGAAGGAAAGAAATATTTGCATTTCAGGGTCAACAGGAGGGATCTTTGGTGGTCTCTTGAGCTGGGGGGGGGGTTTCCTTGCAAACATTTCCTGACCCTAACTAGGTAACATCATCATGCTAGGAGGTTTGGGATGTGCAGGGAGGAAGAGGAGGAGAACTACAGAGTCCTTGGTGCTCTCTGAACTTGTCATTTTCTTGCAAGAGTTTCATGAACCAACTAAGTAACATCATCAGTGCTAGAAGGGAGTGGAGGAGAAGGAGGAGGAAGAGAAGACTGAGATCCCAGGTGACCTCGGTTTTCTTGCAGGCCTTTTATGACCCAACTAGGTAACCTTATCAGTGGTAGGAGGGAGGGGTATTTGCAGAGTGGAGGAGTGAGCTCCCAGAGTGGAGTGAGCTCCCAGGAGCTTGGCAGTTTACTTGCAAACATCTCATTGCCAACCTAGGTAACCTCATCAGTGCTAGAAGGGAGAGGGATTTCCTTCTGGTGGTCCATTCTAGCACTGATGAGGTTACCCAGTTTGGGGATTGAAACGCCTGCAAGGAAACAAACTGAGTGATGGGCCTGCCCAGGCTTGACCTTCTAGGAAAGAAAGACTCCTAACTCCATTTGAATTCTTTTCCTAAAAGCCAAAGTGGTTACGGGAAGGCAAAGCTGGAATGTTTTTGCCCATGAAAGCTCCTTTTCCTTTCTCCTTCCCACTAGTTATCTCCCCCTTCCAGGTGTCCCTCGCACATATGTGCCAGTCGTTCCCGACTCTAGGGGGCAGTGCTCATCTCCGTTTCAAAGCCAAAGAGCCAGCGCTGTCCGAAGACGTCTCCGTGGTCATGTGGCCGGCATGACTCAATGCCCGAAGGCATGAAACACTCTTCCATTCCCACCAAAGATGGCCCCTATTTTTTCTACTTGCGTTTTTTACATGCTTTCGAACTGCTAGGTTGGCAGAAGCTGGGACAAGTCGCGGGAGCTCCCTCCGTTATGCGGCGCTAGAGATTCGAACCCCCGAACTGCCGACCTTTCCAATTGACAAACTCGGCGTCTTATCCCCTGAGCCACCGCGTCCCATTACATTGAAATAAATTGTTTTGGCAACCATCCCTGTCTGGGGTGGGGTTGAGTGATGATGTACTCCATGCCTTGCCCTTGAAGGAGCCAATGGCTTTTATCGGAGGGCACTCTTGAGTAGTTTTGAGTCTCCCTTCCCAGCTTCCCCCCGCCCCCGCTCCCCCAATCTTGACACTCAGAGAGCACCAAGGATTTTAAGAGAAGTGAACTTCAACTCCCAGAATTCCCTCTGGGTTTTTTTTTTCCTTTCCTAGGAGTTACATCGGCACATTGAGGAAGGCCTGGGCCGAAACATGTCAGATCGCTGCTCTGCTTCCATTGCCTCCTCTTTGCAGATCATGCAGCAAGAAATGATTGGTGAGCATCCCTTGGGAGGATGGGAAGGAAACCACGGAGGTCCTCTAGTCCAGCGGTCACCAACTGGTGGTCCGTGGGGAAATTATTTGCATTTTTGACATTGCACTAAATCAGGAGTCCTCAAACTATGCTCCCTGGAATGGATACGTGCAATGAACGCTTGTGTTGCTGCAGAGAGCCTCCCCCTTCGGGGTCTTTTTGTGTGTTTGTGTGGATCGCTGTGGGGCAGAAATCCCAACTTGGGGTCTGCTTCGGCCTCCTGGTGTGGGGCTTTGGGCGAAGGCTGGAGGGAAGAGCCGCTGGTGGCAAAGAGCCGGAGGGCCTCGTTCCAGTGGGAGTTCATCATGGCCTGGAACTGGCTGACCATTTCAGCCCGCTGAGTCTCCAGGCGCCAGTACCTGGCCTTGCACTCCCACAGGTCTACCCTCTGCTTGGGAAGCCTATGCTCCTAGTCCTCAGTGAGGTGCTTCTGTTGAGCCTCCTTCTCGGTCAGGTCCAATTTGAACTGAGCTGTTTTGCCAACTCTTTCTCCTGGTGGCTGCTTAGCTCCAGCAACCGCTTCCTGTTGGGGCCCTAAGGAGCCCGGTGGGTGGGCAGGCGAGGAGAGGCTGGCAAGGCGCCCCTCAACATGAGTGACATTGAGTTGGCCACGCCCACCCAGTCACCTGACCACCTAGCCATGCCCACCCAACCGGTCATTAGCCAGATCCTGTTAGTGGTCCGTGGGATTTAAAATTATGAATTTAGTGGTCCCTGAGGTCTGAAAGGTTGGGGACCCCTGCTCTAGGCCCAGGACGTGGCTCTCTTTCCTCCCCAAGTTGTGCCGAGGTGCAGGGCACGAGTCATCCTAGCACCACCATCACCCCCCCCCTCTGTCATCTCCCTCACCGCTCTGCCTTTCAGATGGGCTGAAGCCGCTCCTCCCCGTTTCCCTGAGGGGGCAGATCGAGCTGCTGGTCCCCAGGCAGTGCTTCACCCTCAGCTACGACCTGAACTGCGACAAGCTCTGCGCCGACTTCCAGGAAGACGTCCAGTTTCATTTCTCCCTCGGCTGGACCATGTTAGTGAACCGGTTTCTGGGCCCCAAAAACACACGCCGGGCCTTGATGGGCTACGGCGACCAGGTGAGACTGAGGTTTGATAACGCGAGATAGATTCCCCCTGCGCCTAGAGGTTTGGCTTTGCCCGAAACCCACCAAGGGAGGCTAATCTGTGCTCTCTTTGTTATCCTTCCAAACTGACCTTTTCTGGTGTGGAATTTTACACTCCTATGTCCTTTTCCCCTGGCCTCTGTTGCTTCAATCTGAATTCCGGAGGCTGGAATTCCCCCCGGAGGCAGCAGTCTTTCCTGCCCCCTAACCATCCAATCGTTGCCCACCAGGTCCAGCGTCCGTTGCCCCTGACCCCGGCAAACCCAAGCCTGCCCCCCATGCCACAGGGGTCCTTGACTCAGGAGGAGCTGATGGTCTCCATGGTAACCGGCCTGGCCTCCCTCACATCCAGGACTTCAATGGGCATCCTTGTGATCGGTGGAGTGGTAGGTTTTTGGGGAGCGTTCGAATAAAAGAAGTGGGGTGATGGAGGCCAGCTTCCAGATTTCTTCTCCAGCCCTTCCAGGCGGAAGTGGAATCATAATTCAGCCATTCCAACATTAGTGGACCCTGCTAGCTAAATACAATGGGTGCTGTAGTCCGTAACTCCCTCTAGTTCTATGTTTTTTCATCTTTCCTGTTATTTTTATTTATCCAATTTATTGGCCGCCCATCTTACCACGGGGTAACACTAGACGGACCAATCAGCGTAATTTTAGGGTGTGTATTTGGGACCTCATTTTCCTACAGCTATGGGGTATTGGGGAGATGCCTTATAGCCTGTCGGATGCTGCAAAACTTTCCTTAAAAAAATAAAAAGGTTTCTTTAAAAAATCAAGGAGAGAAACAACCTAGAACTAAAGAGAAAATTCCTGACAGTGAGAACCATTTGCCATATTTTTCAGAGTATAAGACACACCTTTTTCCCTCAAAAAAGAGGGTGAAAATCTGGGTGTGTCTTATACACCAAATACAGCATTTTTCGCCTCTCAAAACCCCGGCATTTTTGCAAAAATGGCTGTGCATAGCCTTTAGGAGGCTTATAGAATGCTCCTGGGGGATGGGGAGGGCAGAAATGAGCAAAAAATCGGCCATTTTTTTCTCAATTTTGCCTCCCCCCCCAGCCCCAGGAGCACACTATAAGCCTCTTAAAGGCTATGCATGCCCTTTTTTTGACAAAAAATGGGCCCGTTTTTGAGAGGTCTGCAGAGTGCAAAGTTTTTTTTTAAATTTACCTCTTCAAAATCTCGGTGCGTCTTATCCTCAGTAATACGGTAATCAGTGGGACACATTGCCACCAGAAGTTATGAATGCTCCCAATACTGGAGGCTCTTAAGAAGAGATCAGACAGCCATTACTAGGAGATATTCAAGGTCCCTTCCAACCTTGTTACTCTCTTCTATTCTGTCAACCATCCCTTGCAGTTCATTCAGCAAATAAAATACTCCTGGGGCATTTTCACTTTCCAAAAGAGTACAAGATACTGAGCTGGCATGGATACAGAAGTAGCCAAACCAGTTCTAACAGGTTCAGGTGCAAATAGCATAATTAAACCGTCCCCTTTTCTCCTGGCCCTCCCCTAGCCATTTTCTTTCCTCCAATCCCATTACATTCCTTTTGTTTGGGTAATGGGCTCTTCATCTTATTAGACTTTCCCAGCAGTCGACCTTGAGACACTGGCATTCATGTTCGTTTGACACCCCACCCCACCCCAATACCTCCCTTACATTCATATTCCTTCCTTCCTTCCTGTTGCTTCTTGTCAATGTCAGCATTGCAAGTAATGCACTCATAGAAAACAGAACTCTGAAGCGGGTAGATTTCTCAAAGAACAGTTTTTTATTGGATATGTAATATTGGCACAGGCTGGTGAAAACAGACTCTGAAAGTTCCCAAGGTTTCCACTTAATTAAAAGAGACAGTTTTCCTTCACAAGTTATTAGCCACATGGTCCAATCGAGGTGCTGGCCAGTTACTTGGTTACTTTGCTCCTCCTCTCCCAGCCACCTGTTGGAATGACCTTGGTTCCCACAGGAACACTTTTTATTTTGACTACAACACCCTAGCTAAGTACTTATCTCCCCCTCCCACCTGAAACCTCAAAAATGGCCCCCAGACAGGTTCGCTTCAGGGTGAACAGTCCGGCTGTGAGACGAAGTGTTTTCAGAGCAAGCCAAGCTGTGACACGTTCCGTTAAAAACTGCCATTCTTTCTGAGGCCAAACTAGTTTTCTGTCTGCATCCCCACCCCTAGGTCTGGAAGGCGGTGGGCTGGAGGCTGATCGCCCTTTCCCTGGGCCTCTACGGACTCCTGTACGTCTACGAGCGCCTCACCTGGACCACGAAGGCGAAAGAGAGGGCCTTCAAACGCCAGTTTGTGGACTACGCCGGGGAGAAGCTTCAGCTCATCGTCAGCTACACCGGCTCCAACTGCAGCCACCAAGTTCAGCAGTGAGTTAAGCCCTCCTGTTCTGACCTAGGCTTCCGAAGATCACTCGTCCCAGTAAAACCTCTTTTATTTAGGTTAAAGGGAATTCCTCTCCAGCAAAGTCCCAGCCAACAACATTTTTATCAGATTTCACAACTACAGACCTTGATCAGGCTTGGAGAACTGGCAGGCCGATATCTTCCAAACTCCATGCTGTAGCAGCAATTACTTGGCAAGAAGTCAGGAGCAGATCTTCCCCCTAATAGATTGAACTCATTGTCTCCTACAAACTCCCCTCCTCTTTTGCTCCTCTTTATTCCCTTTGGGAGGGGCCATTCACCGTCCACCTTTGCCTTTACTCCCGAGTCGGCCCTTGTTCCTTAGCTGTTCCCTTCTCCTGGCAGCTCTGCGCTTGCGTACACTGGGAACAGGCTCCAGCTGTTCATCAGCCTCACTGATGTCTGACTCCGAAGACAGCTGATAACTGTCAGACGGCCCTGACCCCCTCTCTGCCTCCGATGCAGAGCCCTCATCAGAGCCTTCTCCAGACTCCAGGACTGGCCCATCTTTCTCCCCAACCTCTTCACTGTCCGAATCTGCTACCAGCTCAGCTGGCCGCTGGCGGGCCACAACATTTCCCTCCCACTGCGTCCAGCTCTTGCCAATGCAGCCTGAGGTCCAGGCTGGCATTTTGTGGGATGCAGGCCGTCCTCAACGTACGACCGTTCATTTACTGAGCAAAATTAACGACAACACTAAAAAAAGTGACTTACAACCATTTGTCAAATCACCATCGCAGCATCAAAATTCGGACGCTTAGCAACCAGTTGATAATTTATGACGGTTGCAATGTCCCCAGAATCACACAATCACCTTTTGTGACTTTCTCACAATGGGGAAGCCAGGTTCATCTAACAGCTGTGTGACTATTTGTCTGCGACCGACTTAGCATCTGCAGAGATTGACTTAACCACGGCAAGAAAGGTTGTGAAATGGAGCAAAGTTCGCTTAACAGCCGTCTCACTTAGCAATAGAACTTTGGGGAGGCTGATCGTTGTTGTAAGTCGAGGACCGCCTGCACACCCAACCCTGTTGTCCTTCTCTGAGTAGAAAGAGCATCAGAAGTCGCTTGTGGGAAAAGCTTTTAAAAATTGGTAGCACACACCGCAACCCTGCAGATAGAAGAATTAAAATTAATCTGCTTTACAAACTCATATTAGGGATGCGGTGGCTCAGTGTCTAAGACTTAACAAACGCAATGATTCCCTTAACAACCATGGCCAGAAAAGTTGTAAAATGAGGCAAACTCACTTCAACAAATGTTTCACTTAGCAATGTAAAGTTGGGGCTCAGTTGTGGTCGTGACTCGAGGACTACCTGCATTAGATTTATAGGAGGGAGAAAGGGGCTTTTCTCGCATTGAGGTAAGTGCCTTGTTCCCTTTCACTTTTTTTTTGACTATCCCCCTTTTTTTTTGTTCCTTTTTCACTTTAAAAACATCTCGTCAAAGGGAACTGGCGGGAACCTTCGCTCAACTATGCCAGCAGGTGGATGTGACGAGAGACGATCTAGAGAAAGAAATTGCAGGCCTGAATCAAAAGATTGAGATTTTGGATACTTTACAGAGTAGAGCCAAGTTACTTAGGTAAGTGTTGCCATTTTTATCTCTGTCCAACAGCTGGGTGGCAGGGCCCAGGGGTGTCAAACTGGAGTTCATTGAGGGCTGCATCAGGGTTGTGCTTGACTTTGGAAGGCCAGGGATGGGTGGGTGGGTTGGTAAGGGGGCAAGGGGCATGGCCAGCGTGGGCCTGACACAAGACACAGGGAACCTGTGGTGACCAGGTGCTAAGGCAGAACTTCCCTGAGACCCTCCCTCAATCTCATAGCAATAGCCCTTAGACTTGTATACAGCTTCACATTGCTTCACAGCCCTCTCTAAGCGATATACAGAGTCAGCCTCTTGCCCTCAACAATCTGGGTCCTCATTTGACCCACTTCGGAAGGATGGAAGGCTGCAGGCAGTCAGCAAAAGTAGCCTGCAGTAGTGCACTCTAACCACTGTGCTACTATGGCTCTTGATTATAACCAACCTCCCTTCCTATGGCTCTTGATTATAACCAACCTCCCTCCCTCCTTCTTTTCCCTTCCCTCTTCCTTCTCCTTTCTTCTTCCTTCCCTTCTTATTTTTCCTTCCTTGCTCTCTTCTCATCTTTTCTTCTTTTTCATTGTCTTTCCCTTTCTCCTTTCCTGGCCCTTCTTGCATGCTCAAATGCAAAAGGGGAAACATTTGTTTCAATAGCTCTCTTGTCAGCGAAAATGGAGCCCATCGGGGCCGCCTGACCCCCCGCCCCTTTTTCAGCTGGACAATCTCCTGCAGCCCTCTGCCAGCAAAAATTGAGCCCAGGGTGGCCATGCACCCCCCTGCACTTCATTTTCAGCCTGGATGGCTTCCTGCAGCCCTCTGCCAGCAAAAATGGAGCCAAAGGGACCGCGCATGCTCCCCCCCCCCCGCCTGAGCTCCATTTTCACTAGCAGAGGCACCGCAAGCTGCTCTTTTGAGGCCAGCCGCGCAGGCCAGATGTAAGCACCCTATGGGCCAGATCCGGTCCCCGGGCTTTGAGTTTAACCGCCATGACAAATATTAACTTTACATAAAATGGATGCATCATCTTGCACTCTGCCTGTAAATCAGATCCATTACTTTCCAACACATTTTTAATGATCTCGGCAAGAACAGGAAAACATATTCATCTTTTTCTGTTGTCGTCGTTCTGTCAGGGCGTTCCCATCCATTCATAAATTTATTCTTGCATTACATTTTCTTACATTAAAACATAACTGACATTCTTTGTGAGGGAACGTCACCTATCAGCCACTTCCTTTTTCAAACCTAATTTGAGATTATATAAATCTAGAATCCCGTTTAAAAACATTAGTAAATCAAGGAGGGCGATACTCCTCAAAGAAGCCATTCCTTGACAACATAGTTTCAAGCCTAATCAAATTGACAGATAATTAAGTTCATAGTTACGAATGTGCCTGTTTTAGAAAGCTTTTTTTAAAGCCTTCTCCTACAGGGATCAAAATGCAAATGCTTTATATCAGTAGTCACCAACTGGAGGTCCACGAGAAAATTTTGGTGGTCCGCAGAAAAAGTATTTGCATTTTTTAAAAATTGCACAGAATATGTTTATCTTTTTTTAAAAAAAATAATATAGTGGTCCGCGGGATTTTGAATTTAGTAGTCCCTGAAGTCCGAAAGGTTGGTGACCCCTGCTTTATATGGTATAGGGCAGGGGTGTCAAACTCAAGGGCCAAGGGCTGGATCCGGCTTGCAGGGTGCTTGGTTCTGGCCTGCAGGGATGCCCTGGAAACGGTGAAGGACTGCAGTGCCTCTGGCTACAAAAACGGAGCTCGGGAGTGTTGTACGCGGCCCTCCCGAGCTCTGTTTTTGCTGGCAGAGGGTTGCAGGAGGTTGCCGCTGCCAAAAACGGAGCTTGGGAGCCCATTTTTACTGGCAGAGCACTCGGGCCACCACAGGCGCCACAACATGAGTGACATCAAGCTGGCCATGCCCACCCTGGCCACGCCCACATCCCTGATCTAGGTTCTCCTACTTGAGCAGGGGGCTGGACCAGAAGACCTCCAAAGTCCCTTCCAGCTCTACTCTGTTCTGAGTTTGAGTTTGAGTTTTATTAGAATTTGTAGGCCGCCCTTTTCCCTGAGGGGACTCAGGGCGGCTCACATAAAACTGGGAAGGGGGGAACACAAACATCAAGATAGAAGACATGTAATAAAATGGTAGGCAACATACATTCATCATTCGGGAGGGGTAACTATCCTTATCCCCAGGCCTGACAGGCGAGCCAGTTCTTCAAGGCTATGCGGAAGGCTTGGACGGTGGAGAGGGTACGAATCTCCACGGGGAGCTCGTTCCAAAGGGCAGTATTCTATATTTGAAAAAGGTCCCTGGCATTTTCAATTTTAATAATGACTTGGTATGCTCAGGTTTTGCGGCTCAGTTTAAGCAAAGCTGGCTTGAATGGATTAATTAGTTATTTCTTTTTTTTTCTAATATGGGTCTTTCTTTGGTTCTCTGCCCCTACAGGAATAAAGCTGGGTGGCTGGACAGCGAGCTGAACATGTTCACACATCAATATTTGCAGCAGAGCAGATAAGCCACTGAAATGGGAGTCCACCAGGAGTCTGGCTGTTTCCCTCTCCTTCCCAGTCATGCTACTGGGAAAATAATTCCAGATGACGGGAACTTTGGGGGGGGGGGGGCACTGGAAGTCTCGTTCCCCTTTGCGCCTGTCCCTTCCATGCACACAGTTAATTTTGAAACCTGTTTCCCTTTCTCCTCACGTGGGCGCTTCTATTCTCATAGCCAGCCCTTGCAATCTTAGCAGTTTTTGGCTTAGTAAGAAGAACGTTGACAATCCCGACAGTAGGCTGGGGTATCCCAAACCCTGCATCTAATCTCTTGACTCATTTTCGATGAAATAGCAACTTAATTTGCATATATATTTTTTTTAGTGGGTGTGGAATGAAATTAACCCTGATGCCTGCTTGCCACAAATGAATGAGACTGTTCCTCCCGAAGGGAAATCTTATCCTAATTTATAGGACAAATGTTTGGTGCATCCTAGACTAATTTCAGAGCTCGGCTTCTGAATTTTGGAAAGCAAGGAACAATATTTGGTTGGGTTTCTTCGACCTTGAGATCCCATCTTCTCCTTACGCGCTTGTGACGTAGCGAGTGGATTAAATGTTCTGTGCTGATCCTCAGATTTCTGTGATCTGATTATGATCACCATGTCTTTCCCTGCGGCTTTTGCCCTAAAACGGAGCCTCCTAAAGGGGCTAGTCCTTATGAAGTTAACTGAGTTGATTTCAAACACAAATGAATTTATTAGAGGGTGTGTGTGCAGGTGGACCGAGAGTGATGCACGAAGTTAAGACGGATGAAATGTAAGAAAAAGATTCCAAGGGGAAAATGTAGACAATGACATTTTGTGTCTCCTTCAAGCGAGGATAGATAGAATTAATCAGCTGTAATGGATTTTTGACCACTTATTTCTCTACATTTCCCCCCCTTTGCCCTTCCTTTGTTTATGAACCTTTTCACGACTTCTTCAATTATCTCTTGCACCTTTCAATTATTATTTTGTTTTAGGAAGAGAAATAAGGACGTTGCTCCCTTTTCAATCCAGCCCCATCCCTTTTCAAAATTCAGTTTCCAAAATACACCTACATCGGCAGATAATATGATTTCCTCCTGGGCCCACTCAGGAGGTATCGGTTTTGGAAGGGGGCATGCACTGGGAGTGGCTTGTGCCAGTCTAATCTGTGCAGAGGTCGCAGTTGGGATTATTCTGGGGGTTTTTTTTGGACCGAAAGACACTCCAATACCATGGCTTTCAATCTTGGCATTTTGAAGATGCGTGGACTTCAACTCCCAGAATTCTCGGTCAGCTGGCTAGAGAATTCTGGGAGTTGAAGTCCACGCATCTTCAAGCTGCCTCCACCATGCCTCCTCCATGTGATTTTTTAAGTGTCTTCCCATTGGGGTCTGGGTTCTCCCTCCTTTCCTCACCGTTCTCAGTTGGGGGGCATTTCATTATCTTTCTGGCCAGCTCAGCCAATTTTTTGAGAATCTGACAATTTGGGGTTTGGCCATTGATCGGTTAAGCGTGGACCCCCTAAAAACGCTGTGGGTTAACAAGGTTTTCCCCAGAAATGCACTTTACCATTTGTTTTTAATGCTGCTAGTGTTAATTTTAATTTCTAGCCAGGCCTTCAAAATCTTCCTTGATGGTGTTTTCTCTGTTTTATTTTTTTTGGGGGGGCCTGTAGGATTTGGGAATAACGATGCTATTAACTCACTTTGACCTGATCCTGTTTCTAGCTGCATCAGTGCTGTTAATAACCGCAAAACGGAATTAAAAAAGGAACACATGGATGGAGAGTTCTTTTGTTTTCTTGGATAAAAAAATGCTTTTTCTTTGGTAAATTTCTGTTGTGGAAGTGTTTCTTTTTGCCTCTGCGAAGGGTTTTTTTTGTCTCTGGGTCATTAGTTTTTTTGTATCTGGATCGTAGTGTATGGGATGGCCGCAAATGGGGAGGGAGGGAGGGGAAGAACACTTTCTGCCTTTTATTTTGCTCTCAAGTGAGCTGGCAAGGCTTGGGCACAGTACCTCTGGGCATGTACAGAGACGGTGGTTAATATTTCAGAGCTATTTCAGAGCATTCAATCTTTATTAGCATGTCTTTTTCTGGATTTTATATTGTTTTGGGGTGGGGTATTTTTGTTTTTGAGATCTAATCTCAGTAACCCCAGCTCGAGTTTTGTGCAAATAATGACATCTCTGGCCATGTGCAGAGCGCCCACATTTTAGTGTGGTGTGTGTCCGTGTGTGTTATTTTTCTTGACTTTCACACTGCCAACAGTGTCTGGAATCTCACTAGGCTTTTAAAAACAGCAGGTTTTCCCCCTCTAAAACTCTGAGCCACACTGCTCCTGAACATGGAGATTTTTATTATTATTTTATTTTTAGTTTACTATTTTATTTTTAGTTTACTATTTTATTTTTAATTTATTATTCTTTTCATTTTATTATTTTATGTTTATTTTACTATTTTATTTTTATTTTATTATGTTATTTTATTTTTATTTTATTATGTTATTTTATTTTTATTTTATTATGTTATTTTATTTTTATTTTATTATGTTATTTTTATTTTATTTTAAAAAACACAGTAATTTTTAAGTTTCTTATTGAGAATGTGAGTTCCCGGGGCTTTAATTACTTATTTTTAGGTCATCTAATCAATTTTCATTCATTTGCTTGAAATCCATTACTTTCATTAATTTAAATCGATTCCGTTTTGCATCCCACCTTCATCATGTCGCTGGCTGCGGATAATAGGGACTGTAATCCAGCGCCTCTGGAGGGGGTGACCGGACCACAAAGCTCCGTAATAAAAGGCGGACCATGCTTTTAAAGCGGGGGGGGGGGGGTGACACTCCCAAAAAACGCAAAATGGGGCGAGGTCCCTTTAAGAGCAAAAATCGCCGAAGATCCTGGTAACGCTAGTTGCCGGGTGACGAAAGCGGAGCGTGGCCAATCAGGAGGCGTTCGGAAGCTTGGCTTTGCTACATAGTAAGCAACGGACGCGGGAGTGAATGAGTGCGTAAAACAGCGTCCTTTTGTTTTTTTTGGGGGGGGGGAGTCAGAAGAGGTGGGGCTGACGAGCCAGGGCTGCCTTCCCTCCCCAGGCTGGGTCCGATGGGAGTTGTAGTGCATCGCCTCCGCTGAAGATTTAAGAAAACTGAAATCGGGGAGGGGGTGTCTCTTTCCCCCTCTATGGGTTGGGGGCTAAGTAGATCCGCAGGCTCAATTTTGGGAGAGTTAGTGTGGGACGCCCCTTAAGCAGATTTGGGGATGGGGGCTGATCTTGAGTCGCTGACAAGATAAAACCTATCAGCGATCTAGTCAATCGGGGCTTAAACCCCCACCCCAAATTCTTGCATGGGACTCTTGAGTCAATAAGATCTGATACCCAGCTTGACTTTTGTCTGACCTGTGGGAGGGCAATGATAAAGGCTACCTCTGGGAGCGTGCAAAGTTCCCCACCGCCTCTTTAGAGCCAGGCGGGCTTTAGAAATCATCCCTGCCTCCAAATTGACCAAAATCAGGATTATATATTCAGATATTTAACTCCCCAGCTCTCAAAAGGGAAGTTACTCGGCTCCAGCAGCACAGCCTTCCGTGTTCCTTGCTGGACTCTGGAGGCCCAGAGATGGATCTTCAGCAGCTCCGCCATTTGAACCAAGACCTCCTGCAAAAGTTGAAAGCCAACCAAGAAGAGTTCAGGAAACGCCTCCCCTTCTTGCTGGCTTCCTCGACTGGGACCCCTGAGCTCAAACGGATGCCCAGTTCCAGAAACGAGGTAGGTGGATAACCTGTTCAAGATGGACACATCTACATCTAAAGGTCCAGTTTTGATCCAAAGGTATAGGTAGTCCTCAACTTACGATTTTGCGGCCCGCCAGCGGCCAGGAGAGGTGGCGGGAGATTTGGACAGTGAGGAGGTTGGGCAGGAACATGGAGTCTGGGGAAGGCTGAGGACTCTGCGTCGGAGGCAGAGATGGGGCCAGGGCCGTCTGACAGTTATCTGTCTTCGGAGTCAGACATCAGTGGGGCAGAAGAACAGCAGGAGCCTGTTCCCAGTGTGCGCATGTGCAGAGCTGCCAGAAGGGAACAGCTAAGAAACAAGGCCCAACTCGGGAGTAAAGGCACAGGTGGACAGTGAATGGCCCCTCCCAGAGGAGCGAAAGGGGAGTGGAGTTTGCAGGAGACAATTAGTTCGCTTAATTAGTGTGAAGATTTGTTCGTGATTCTCAGAGACTCCTTGCCAAGTATTTTCTTATGTTTGGACGGTATTGGCCTGGCAGCTCTCCAAGCCTGATAAGGTCTGTGATTGTAAATTCACCCTTCAAAGACTGTTTGCCGGGACTTTGCTGGATGCGAATGAGAGGATTTCACATTAGCTTAATAAAAAAGGGTTTTTTGTCTCGGGACAAGGAGCCTGCTTCGTGATTTTGCGAAGCCTGGGTCAGAACGCCATTCGACAACCTCTCTCGCCACAGTTGTTAAGTGAATCACTGCAGTTGATAAGTGAGTCACCCGCTTGTGAAGCGAAACTGGCTTTTCCCGTGGACCTCACTTGTGAGAACGTCACTAAAGGGATCGTGTGACACACACACACACCCCAGACATTGCAACCGTCATAAATATGAACCAATGGCCAAATCTGAATTTTGATCACCTGATCATGGGGATGCTGTGAAGGTCGTAACTTTGAATGGTCATTAAATGAACTCTTGTAATTTGAGGACTACTGGAACTCTCTATAGGAATTTAAAATCCAATTCTGCTGGGTGGTTTGGAGACCCACGCTTCACGCCGGAGCTGGTTGATGAAATCAAATCTAATCCCACCTTCCCCCTCGCCTCTTCTACCCCACCCACCACTCACCTTCATTTATCCACCTCCTTCCTTCACCATCTTGTGTTAATAATTTTCTGTTATCTGCCTTTGTTATCTTATAGCAATAGACCTTAGACTTATATACCGCTTTGCAGCCTTCTCTAAGCGGTTTTACAGAGTTGGCCTATTGCCCTCAACAATTTCTCGGTGGCTCCTTTGGCCATCCTGGAGCATGCAATTCCTACTTTTTCCCCCTGATTATCTCTCTTATTCATTAAACATGAAACTTAGTTAACTGAACATAGTAGTCGTTTCGAAGTTGGCAGCCTGTCAGGGTTCCCCAATAGCATCCAAAAGTAAATCAGAGTCCAAGGCAAAGTATTGCTCAAAGTTCCAATTTATTAAGAGAGCCATGTTGGCACATCTGGGAAAACCCAAATCTGAAGGCTTCCTGGTTTTCCCCACCCAGTTGAAAGTTCAACATCCTGCCCCCCCCCACCCACAAGACCATCACATGGTCCAATCTCCCACTGCCACGCTGGCAGATTCCACCCGTCCAGTTCCGGTCAGGTACAGAGGTGCAGAGACAAAGGATGACCTTGGCTTTCTAGAAAGAATGCTGTTATGGCTACATATCATCTAACTCCGTACCATTCCCACAATAGAAAAGACATAGTAGAAGAACAGAAAGTGCGGTAGGCCTGAGATCCGAAAGAAAACTGCAGGCCTGACACAGTTCCTGATTGAGTCTCCAGATTGCATGTGCCACGCCTTGCTAATTTTGCTGTGGGATACGCCAGACAAGATAATCTTCTATCGCTGTCTTCCCTTCCAGATCCAACCACCATTTTGTCCGGACATGGAAGGGGCCATCCTGAACATTTCAGAGACGCGGAATTCCCCACTGAATCTTGACACTCTGCAGTGTGGGAGACGGAAAGAGGGGTGCCCCCCTAGCTCGGTGCCACCCAGTTCCCCCTGCATGGTCATCGTGCCACTGGGCGAGGCTGGGAGCGGAAATGGGGAAGCGGCCCAGGGGGATGCCCCCCAAAAGCCGCTCCCTGCTGCTTGCTCCGAGGCAAAGGAGAGAATGTGGGCCCGAGAGGAGCTGACCCAAAGCCAAGCGGAAGAGGAAAGGAGGCAGGGGGCTTCGGCTTGGATGCCGCAGACCCCCAAGTCCATTCTGCTTACACCGGGGGACAAGCATGGCAGGACGAGGAAGAAGGTGGGTGTTGAAAAAGAATCTGCTCGGCGGGCAGACTTGATCTCTGGCAGCTGCAGAACGTCTGGAAAGCTGGCAGGGTGGGTGATACTGATTTAAGACAGGGAGACTAGTGGTTTGAGCCATGAGGACTAGAATCTTACTTTTAAAAGAGGTGAAACTCCGCTGGTTTTCAGGCAAGAGGTGATAGATAATATGTCTTTGTTCCAAGTAACGTCCCCAACGAAAGAAGACTCCGAGGCATGAGTTTTCTCAAAGTTCCATTTTATTACAGATGTCTTATTGGCACATCTGGGAAAACCCAAATCTGAAAGCTTCCAGGTTTTCCCCACCCAAAAGAAAACCCAAGTCCCTGCCCAGTGCCCATATGGCCCAATCAGGCCCCATCCCAACTGGAGACACCTCCCAGTCACGCCACTCCAGGTGCCGGGCAAGCTGTCCTTGACTCTCTGAGAAAAGAATGTTATTTTGACTATATATCTCCCATACTCCATATAATTCCCCCCGCCCCCAATGCAAAAGATGGCGTACAGATCTGACATAATGTTGGGCATATCAGAGGCGCTATGTGGTCATTGGCACCAAGGAGGCACCGTTTTTTTTCTTTTTTTAGAAGGAAGCCGGGCACGTCACCTTCGTCTCCGACACGGAGGAGCATTTGATCCCAGCGGACAGCATGTCGGCGCAGCCTTTCCTGGGCTACGACTGGATCGCAGGTGGGAAGAAGTGGTGAGCTTGCTTCCCGCAACATCTCCACGGAGCCTCCATGCTCAGATGCAGTCTATCTGCACACTGGGGTGGGGGAGCTTTTGCAAATCCATCAAACTCCCCTTAGGAGCCTCCCTTCTATCTGTGTAGCTCTCTCTTTTTTTAAAGTTAAAAAAAAAAACAGCTGCATTTTTATTTTATTATCGGGAGTGTTCCAGGAAGCAGCTGTGGCTGTCTTCCAGAGATGTTTTACTGTAGGTCCCATCATGCTGGGCCCTTTGCCCTCTCCTGGTGGTCCTAGCCAGCACAGGACCAACGTTCTAATCAGATCTGGCAGCTTTCGTTTCTATGTGCCAAGAAAAAGGAGGCATAGACCCTCCCTGCACAGGAATAGTTTACCTGTGTATACTTTTTCCCCCCATGTTTTATTTATATTACATTCCATTTCCATCAGACAGTGTGTGATCTGGGTACAATTATTTGAACAGTCATAATCCACATATTTGTCATTATATTCGTCACAATAATGTTAATAATATCATAATATATTAGTACGACTACCATAATACATAACATCTTCATCGTCAAATTCTCTCCACATTAACATTTTCTCTTTTTACATATCTCCTCCTTTCTGACTTCTGCTTCTATTGCCTAACCATTGATAAAATACATCCCATGTCAGAAATATTTTCTTCTTTAGCCTTAATAATAAGCGTTAGTCCATTTCTGCGCATTCTAGTATTTTCTTTTTTTTTTGCAATTTTTTTATTTTTAAACATAAAAAACAATATTAAAAAAATTCTCATCCATTACATACAGCATGTTGTTTGGTTACAAGTGTTTTTGCATCCATATTCTCAATTACATTTACAATCTCAGATTTTCCACCTGATATGACTAGATACCTCGCTTTCATTGTACAACATATATTCAATTACGATTATTTCTTTTTTTTCAATAAACCTAATTCCCTTACATTCTTGATTGTTTAATAACAATATGCCTTTATATAATCACTTATCCCATTCTGAATATATTTACAGTATAAAAGAATTTACCAACTGTTTATATTTATATATTACTATTTTCAATTATGTATAATCCCACCAATCATCCATCCAGTATGCTTATGTTCATTATTGTCCTTGTACATCATACATTCAAACAAAAATGTTATTCCTTCATTTTTTAACAAGGTATTCTAAATACTCACTTCATATATCTACCAATTTTTGATTACTTCCTTATTAAAATTATTTATCAACAACAGGATATCTTTATAATATACACAGGGTTATACATGATATCACCAATCCTCTATCAAATGTACATAGATTCATTATTATCCTTATCCTTCATTTAAAAACAAAACATTCTGAATTATTCAATTCATATCTATCTATCTATCTATCTATCTATCTATTAGATTTTTATTTATCAGCACAAATACAACATATATATATATATTTGTTATATTTGTGCTGATAAATAAATAAGGGGAGACTACTATAGATCTATTTCAAGCTATTTAGCTCTCATCAGCTAGCCATGCCCTTGCTGGGAATCGAACCTGTGCTCTATTGCCTCTTAGGCAGATATGTTAACCATTGAGCTACAGAGCTCGACTCCTTATCAGCCAGGCCAGGGTGAAAGGTATATATTTAAAGTCACAACCCCTGGTATGCCCAAATATGGGAGGAAGGTCACACTTCCATTCTCTGTCCTTCGGCTCGTCACAAGAGAACATCCAGACAGAAACCCAATATTTTTTACTGTCGGAATCTCATCATTTTTCCATTGTTGTACAAATACAATTCTGACTGCGGTTGGTACTGTATATGTAAAACCAGATATATAGTCTTTTTATTGTATTTTTCCGGTAGGAAGCTCAACAAAAATATCTCTATTTTCAAGTCTATATGCTGCTTTATCATTTTTTTTCCAACCAAGTGGGTATTTTTGTCCAATATATTTTTAAGCTTTTGGGCAAGTCAATCATATTTGATAGTATGAACCCAATGGTTGATTGACACTTCCAACATTTATACACTTTGGCCGGTCTTGCCGGTGAAAAATGCCATCCATAAAACATTTTGTACACATTTTCTTTATATCCATATAAAGTTTACCTGTGTACTCTAAGGGTTTGAAAACAAACTTCTGATCCTGCAATTTTGCTCTTGAGGTGGGTGCTCGCTTGGGAACTGAAACTTTCCTTTCCTTCCGTAGGGTTGCTGGAGACGGACACTTCCCTGTCTGACAAACCTGAAGAATATTTTGCTGAGCTGCAGAATTTTCGTCAGGTGAACAAGGAAGCTTGCATCCGTGACCACGGCTTCGAGTACGACCCAGCTGGGGGGTGGAGGGGGAAGTTGGAAAAAGGAGTGGACGTGGGAGCTTGCCTTGAGATCTGCTCAAACACGAAAAGGGCCATTTTTGAAGCAGAAGTTCACACAACATGCTTCAATCCGGATAGTTAAAACATGCCAGCCACGCATTTCGCATGATAAATATCTGCTTTGCAAGGGGTAAACTCCAGGTTTCTACTGTATTTTTCGGAGTATAAGATGCACCGGAGTATAAGATGCACCAAGATTTTTTTTTGTATACTTTTTTATTTTCCATTTTCGTAACATACAATCACATGTATACTATACATAGCCAGTATCCTATAGTATTAAATAGTAATTACATCAGTTCCTCTTGTCATCAACGCCCCAAAAGATAAAAACCCATTATTAGCTCTTCTGCTCTCCATACACCTCTTTCTTCTACCTCTCTCCTACCTCCTTTCTTCCCTCCATCATCCTTTCCTACTCTACTTCCCCTTCCTTTCTCCTTCTCCTCTCTCTAGATTCCACTCCTCCTTATCCTCCTCATCTTCCCCCCTTACCCTCTCTCCTATCCCTTTCTTCCCATCTTTCTTCTCCCTTCTGTTTCCCACACTTCCTCTCATTGGTGTATTTCCGCTTCCATATCAATATATTTAACATATCCTAGTTTTAAAGAAAACGCACCAAGATTTTGAAGAGGCAATTTTTTTTTTTTAAAAAAAGGTTTTGCACTGTGCAGACCTCCCAAAAACGGCCTGTTTTTTTTTTTTTTTTAAAGGACATGAATTGCCTTTAGGAGGCTTGTATCCTGGGGAGTGGGGGACCCCAAAATGAGCAAAAAATGGCCTGGTTTTTTGTAAAAATGGCCCCGTTTTTGGTCCAAAAAAAAAAGGGTATGTATAGCCTTTAGGAGGCTTATAGAGTGTTCCTGGGGGTTGTGGGGGGTGCAAAACTGAGCAAAAACGGCCTGTTTTTCGCTCATTTCTGCCCTCCCCAGCCCCCATGAGCACTCTATAAGTCTCCTAAAGGCTATGCACAGCCGTTTTGGTCAAGGGGGTTTCAGGAGGCAAAAAAAATGCTGTATTCAGTGTATTAGACGCACCCAGATTTTCAGCCTCTTTTTTGAGGGAAAAAGGTGCGTCTTATACTCTGAAAAATACGGTAATTTTAAAGCTGCTGTGGCTGTGTGATCCCACACAACGACCCCACAACAACCCTTGTTTCATCATGGTTTGGCAGGGCTAACTCGGCCTCCAAACCAAAGAACGGGAAGATATGTTATAGGTCATCTAGCCCAGTGATGGCTCATCTTTTTGTCATTGCATGCCGAAAGCGTGCATACTCGTGCCCCACACCCATAATGCAATGCGTGCGTGACACACACACACCGCATGCCACGCCCCCCTGCACATGCACATACAAACCACCACCACCCCGCCCCTTTTTGGGCCTTGCAGGCCTCCCTGAAGCTTCTTGAGACCAAAAATGGTGTGCAGGGGGATGCACCACTTCCCTCTGCACTCACGCCCCCCCATGCATGTGCACGGCACCCTCCCACCGTCCACGAATGTGTGTGTCTCCCGCATGCACTCCGTGCATGTGTGTCAAAACCCCAAAAATCAGCTGGCCAGCGGGAGGCGCACGCCCATGTGTGCTGAAGCTGGTTGGGGCACCAGCTTGCACGCCCGCAGAGGGCGCTCCATGTGCCACCTGTGGCATGCATGCTGTAGGTTTACCGACACTGCACGATTCCTTTCTTGGCCTTGTAAATTTGGGATTTTCCTTTATTTACAGGTTGGAAGACGTGAAATCGTTGGCCCTGGATCAGGAGATGGAAACAGATGCGGCTTCCCACCAGTGTATGCCAGCGCATTTTGGGGGTGGAAATTCAGCAGGAATAACAGCCCTGGCAGGATCTAGATCATGCCGGGGTGTGGGGTGGAGGGCTGTCTCCAAATTTGGCCACTTTAAGACTTTTTGTTGCTAAATGGAAACCACTTCTGGACTTTGTGCTTGATGTTGATTTTGCCGTTATAGAAATGGCTAATCTTTCTTCTTCTTCCTCTTCCTCTTCTTCTTCTTCTTCTTCTTCTTCTTCTTCTTCTTCTTCTTCTTTTCCTCCTCCTCCTCCTCCTCCTCTTCCTCCTCTCTATATAAAAATGGCTATGCGTGTGTATGTCCCAGCATAACTCTGGAACGCCTCAAGCAATTTCAACCAAACTTGGTACACAGATAACTTACTCTCTGGAAACAAATATTGTGGGGGTAAGACCTCCCTAAAACCCCTTGGGGTGTATGTTCTATTAAGATGCAGCCTGTTCTGCCTTGAAATGGCTTCTACCATACTGCCGTAAAATGGCTTCTACTGAGCACACAGTGGAGTTGCCAAGGTAACGCCTTCACAGTACTCCACAAGGGGGCTCCCTCTGGTAAGGGGAAAAATCCAACATTAGAAATTACGTTTGGTCCGGACATTGTCCCCCAATAAATAAATACCTGGGCAACACCACGTTATCAACTAGTTTTTACCATTTTGGAAAAGTAAAATGGTGAGGTTCATAGTTAATGCTTTATTCTATTGCAACAGAGAGAGAGAGAATTGGAAGTCAATGCTTTTTCTTTTTGCTTTTTCTCTCTTTCCTCCCTTCCCTTTACCTCCCCCTTGTGTCCTATTATTTGCTTTCATATTTTTGTATTTTATTCTATAATCAAGTAAAAAAAAAATTTTTAAAAGAGAGACTTGTGGACTTCAACTCCCAGAATTCCTTAGCTAGCAAATTCCATGGCTGGCTGAGGAATTCTGGGAGCTGAAGTCCACAAGTCTTATTGAGTTGTCAAGTTGGGAGCGCCCCCTGGTTTAGAGTCATGGTGAAGAGCCCCACATCCCATTAAGAGTTTCAAGCCGCTCATTTCTTAGCCTCGCTTTGCAGCCATGAGGGCTAGAAACCTGGCAACATGGTTTCTGTGTAAAAGGGCCCTGTCGCAATTTTTTCTGGTATGCCCACAGGTGTCTTCTGTTATCGGTTGAATAAGCGCCTTTTTACTGTGCCAATGGATCCAGAATCGGCCTGCCCCGTTTGCAAAACCCCTCGCGCTGAAAAACCTCCCGAGACCCTGGTGGAGCCAGCTTTCGTAAGGTGAGTTTTTGCTACTATTGGGGGGGGGGGGGGGGGCAGATCGATTTCAATCTGATTTTAGGGCGTGCTCCCCAAAAAACCGCAATTAAAATTGGAACTTCCATCATCGAGCGATGCATTTGTGAAATGAGCCACACACAATGTTCTGGCCCAGGCTTCCCAAGAGCCTGAAGCAAACCCCTTGTCCCAACAAAAAACCCTTTAACTAATTTGCTGTGAATTCCGCTCATTCGCATCAAGCAAAGTCTTTCGAGGGAGGATTTACAGTCCCAGACCTTATCTGACTTGGAGAGCTGCAAGGCCGATATCTGCAAAATTGGCAAGGAATCTCGGAGAGTTACGAACCAATTAAGCAAACTAATTGTCTCCTGCAAACTCCATTCCCCTTTCGCTCCTCTTTTAGTTCCTCTGGGAGGGGCCATTCATTGTCCATATGTGGCTGTTCAAATCGTATGGGAGTGAGCTCCCATTACTTGTCTCAGCTTCTGCCAACTTAGCAATTCTTTACCTTTACCTTTATGTATTCTTGCTCCATTTTATTTTGTTTTAGTTTAGAAACAGGTGGCTTTAACCAGTTTCTTTAGAAACAGAGGTGTTTTTTTTATGCCTTACATGCTCCCTTTAGATGTTCTGATGTTGCAGGGATCTATTTTGCAGAGTTAGCTTCCCGAGGGCTACAATCCTCCCCGCGTATAAACACAAAATCCATCGACGGAAAAGCTACGAAATGGAGGACAATTTGGCCCTGCCCTCGGTGAGTTCCATGTGAAGGAATAGAAAGGGAAAGACAGGATTGTGCTTGGGAAGAGAGAAATTGAAACGGATTTTACGGTAGCCTCTCTTGGACAGCTAGAATTCAGGGATGGCATTAAATACTGGATGGATGGATGGGGGGGGGTAGGTAGGTAGGTAGATTAGATGATAGATAGATAGATAGATAGATAGATAGATAGATAGATAGATAGATAGATAGATAGATGATAGATAGATAGATAGATAGATAGATAGATAGATAGATAGATAGATAGATAGATAGATGATAGATAGAGCGAAAGTGAGAGGTGATAGGTAGGTAGGTAGGTAGATGATGATAGATAGATAGATAGATAGATAGATAGATAGATAGATAGATAGATAGATAGATATAGAAAAAGAGAGAGGTGATAGGTAGGTAGATGATGATGATAGATAGATAGATAGATAGATAGATAGATAGATAGATAGATAGATAGATGAGAGAGAGAGAGGTGATAGGTAGGTAGGTAGATGAGAGAGAGAGGTGATAGGTAGGTAGGTAGGTAGGTCGATAGATGATAGATAGATAGATAGATAGATAGATAGATAGATAGATAGATAGATAGATGGATGGATGATAGAAAGAGAGGTGATAGGTAGGTAGATGAGAGAGAGAGAGGTGATAGGTAGATAGATGATAGAGATAGATGGATGGATGGATGGATGGATGGATGGATGGATGGATGGATGGATGGATGGGTGTGAGAGATGATAGATTGATTGATGATGGATCGATAGATGGATAGACACACAGACATAAAAACAGTGTTTACCTACATGGCAGATGGCTTTGTATTTCCAAAAAAAAAGATGACACAGAAAAAAAAAAAAGTATCTAAATTCTCAGTGTGTATAAGACGATGCTTCTGCTTCCAAAGTCAATTAATTGGGGAGATGGGGGGAATACCTTTGACTTAAGTAAATACTAAGGCTGCTTCGTACTTTGGATTCGGTTGTAAAAGCTTAAGACTGCCATGCAATCCTGGAAAAAGCACACAGTAACTTTGGAAGTTTCAAAGCACTATTCCCCCTGCCCCCTTCAGTGGAATTTGCCTCCTTGTAAATTTACAGGGCTTGTAAAAGCAGCATCCTAGGGATGCGGTGGCTCAGTGGCTAAGATGTTGAGCTTGTCGATAAGAAGGTTGGTAGTTTGAATCCCTAGCGCCACGTAACCGAGTGAGCTCCCATTACTTCCCCCAGCTTCTGCCAACCTAGCCGTTCTAAAGCACATAAAAATGCAAATAGAAAAATAGGAACCACCTTTGGTGGGAAGGGAACAGCATTCCGTGTGCCTTCGGCATTTAGTCATGCCGGCCACATGACCACGGAGATGTCTTTGGGGAGCGCTGTCTCTTCGGCTTTGGAACGGAGATGAGCACCACCTCCTAGAGTTGGGAACGACTAGCACATATGTGCGAGGGGAACCTTTACCTTTACCTTTAAAGGCAGCCTGCCTAGTATTTGGCTTAAAAATACCGGGGAATTCTGCCATAATTTAGTTATAGAGAGAGCCGAGGTAGCGCAGTAGTTAGAGTGCAGTACTGCGGGCCACTTCAGCTGACTGCTATCTGCAGTTCAGCGGTTCAAATCTCATCAGCTTGAGGTTGACTCAGCCTTCCATCCTTCCGAGGTGGGTGAAATGAGGACCCAGACTGTGGGGGCGATATGCTGACTCTGTAAACCGCTTAGAGAGGTCTGAAAGCCCTATGAAGCGGTATATAAGTCTAACTGCTAGTAGTGAGGGACATCAGGATGGGTGGCTTTTTTTAAAAGAGGGGGGGATATATAAGAGAGAGAAAACAGCCAGTGACTACTGGTCCCTCGGGGCCTGAGTATTGGAACAGGAGCTACAAAACTCAGCCAGAACTTTGAGCCTATCAGAGTGCGCACAGCAGGACTATTTTGAGACAACCCAGGAGCAAAATACAGTAAACAGAGTGGTTTATCTACAAGGAATATATACATACATGTACTAGGCAAAGTCAGGCAAACAATCATCACCCATCCTGACGAGCCAAGGTGGCGCAGTGGTTAAATGCAGCACTGCAGGCTACTGCTAGATCAGCAGGTCAGCGGTTCAAATCTCACCGGCTCAGGGTTGACTCAGCCTTCCATCCTTCCGAGGTGGGTAAAATGAGGACCCAGATTGTTGGGGGCAATATGCTGACTCTCTGTAAACCGCTTAGAGAGGCCTGAAAGGCCTATGAAGCGGTATATAAGTCTACTGCTATTGCTATTGCTATAACTACAGCATGAAAGCACATCTAGAGAGCTGCACTGGCTATCTGTTGATCTCCGTGTGCGCTTCAAGGTGCTTCTTACTACCTACAAAGCCCTTCATGGTAGTGGATCTGCGTACTTGGGAGACCGCCTCCTGCCAATCACCTCCTCTCGACCCATAAGATCTCACAGATTAGGCCTCCTCCGAGTGCCATCTGCCAGCCAGTGCCGGCTGGCAACTACGCGGAGGAGAGCCTTTTCAGTAGCAGATCCGACCCTCTGGAACGATCTCCCCGTGGGGATTCGTACCCTCACCACCCTTCAGACCTTCCGCACAGCCGTCAAGATCTGGCTATCCCGCCAGGCCTGGGGGTAAAGAGCACAATCTGCCCCCACCCGAATGTTGAATGAATGTTGCTTGTTTTTATTATACATTGTGGTTTTTTTTTTGTTATTGTACGTCTTCCCCTCCTATATGAGTTGTTAGCCGCCCTGAGTCCCCTCAGGGAAAAGGGCGGCCTATAAATAAACACAACTGAACTGAACTGAACTGAGAGAGTGGCGCCCTCACAAGGCCTCTTTTATATATGCAGCCTCTTAAAGTCATATCAGCCCCAAAACCTTGCTGATTCATTCCTTGCCTTATATCATTGTAGCAGCTGGTCAGCTCTTAAAGTATTTCCCCAACACTTTCTGCCTTTGTTCCCGCAGCACTGCCTTGCTGGTTGGGAGAACCCCGTCCAAGTTTCCACCCCCGTCATCAGCAGCCTGGATCTACATTCATCCCTGGATTCCCGGTGTGCACATCAGGTAGAACCGACTGTCGGGAACATACACACACTTTGGTTTTCAAACACTCTACGTAATCCTCGGCTTATAACCAGAGTGGAGCTCTGTGGCTAAGTGAGACCATTTTACCCCATTTCACGACCTTCCTTGCCACAGTTTCACTAAGTGAATCGCTGCAGGTATTAAGCTAGTCCCGCGGTTGTTCAGTGAATCTGGCTTCCCCATTGGCGTTGAAGGGAGTCCCAGGATTCGAAAACAAGTCATAAATATGAGCTAAGCGTCCCAAATTTTAATCATTTGACCCTGGGGATGGTGCAATGATCGTAAGTGTGAGGAACGGTTGTAAATCGCCTTTTTTTCAGTGCCGTCGTCCCTTCACAGGGCCACCAAACGAACTGTTGCAAACTGAGGACTACCTGTATTAGCCAAACGGCTATGGCGGTGGTTTTGATTATCCATTTATGGCAGGCCAAGTAGGGATTATGGCATTAAAACAAAGTTTAAATCCAGCCTTTGTCTGGGCCAGTTTTGTGGTCTGTTAAAGGAAGTGAACTCTTTTTGAAATTAAGCATTTCACCGCTAGCTAGAACTGCCGTTAGATCAAATTACAGATGAACAGAGTTGGAAGGGACCTTGTAGGTCATCTAGTCCAACCCCCTGCCCAAGCAGGAGACCCTACACCCGTGTTGGCTGTTAGATAAACTCCCCATTGGGAGAGCGAGTATGTTCAGAGAAGTGTTGTGAGAGTTATGTTGGAGAACACACAAACCAGCATACAGAGACACTGCAGTTTAAATAGGCTTTTACTTTCGTGGAAATAGAGGTATCAGAGTCCATCAAACAGTCCAAGTCATACACGGATAAGACAGTCAGTCATCAATGTCTTTCAGTTAAGGGATAATCCAAATAACATAGTCCAGTATCATACAATCAGTTCAGTACTCAAAGTTTGCTAACAGTTGCAAAACTTACAATAGCTCACGGCACTTTCTAATAGCCAGCTTCCAAAACACTCAGATCAGATCAGCCCAGCATCTAACAAAACAGAGAACTAACAGTCGTTCTGGCTCCCTCTTATGGCCGATTGAGGAAAACAGCAACCAATCACATTTTATAGTATGATTTAAAGAAACCTTTACAGCATTGTTACATGATTTATATATTGCCAACCCAACCGTTAGATTATATTCCTAACAATGGCGAACCTATGGCACGTGTGCCACAGGTGGTACATGGAGCCATTTGTTAGAACACGCAAGGCATTGCCCTGTCAGTTCAAGCACGCATGCACACCTGGCCAGCTGACTTCATTTTTGGCATTTTTTGCCCTCCGGAGGCTTCCCGGAAGGTGAAAAACAACCCAATGCACAAACCGGACATTTGGGAATGGACGTCCGGTTTGCGAGTTGGGCTGTTTTTCTCCCTCCGGAGGCTTCAAGGGAGCCTCCTGACGACTCCGAAGGGCAAAAAACGGTCCTACAGGTAAACCAGATGTCCATTCCCGAACCTCTGGCTTGCTCATAAGCCGTTTTTCACCCTCCGGAGCCTTCAGGGAAACCTCCAGAGGACTTCTGGGGGGGGCGTGGGAGGCCGTTTTCGCCTTCCCCAGGCTCCTAGAAAACCTCTGTAGCCTGGGGAGGGAGAAAAACGGGTCCATTGCGCGCCAAAAGCGGGGGGAAGGGCAGGGATCGTGCGCACATGCGCTTGGGGGCATCCCACACATAGAATTATGGGCGTGGGTATGCCCGCACATGCCCCTTTCTGCGCTGCCCCTATTTTTGGCACGCAATTGGAAAAATGTTAGCTATCACTGCCTGTTCTGACCCCCTCGTCCCACACCAACACACTCCAAGCCAAAGATAAGTTACGGCATTTAATTAACAGACAGACAGGTCCTTTGCAGCCAAGCAGCACAGTCAAGCTTGGGCAGCAATCCAGCACAGATAAGCCGTGGCAGCAATCCAGCCTGCCAAACTCACAATAATGTTTTTGCAACATTAGTTCCTGCGTTGACTTCTGCAAGAAGGGCGTGTGCACAAGCAGTCCTTTTATAGTCTGGAGAGGAGCCTAATGACCACCATCTGAGTGCAATTACCTCCTGTAACTGCGCAACTGTTCCTGACGCCTATTAGCTCTTCGGTGCCGGGCATCCAGGAACAACTCACTGCTGGCATCCGGATCACTCTCCCTTGTCTCCTCCCCACTGGTCCAAGGCTCAGGTGCCTCCTGGTAGCCAACCAGCCTCTCTGCGCCCTGCTTGGAGTCGGAAACCTGTCCAGGGTCCTCCACATCCTCCAGAGCCGACTCATAGGGCCCCTCGCTGTCGGAGTCTGGTGGCAGCTCCAACAGCTCCTGCTGGGCCACAACACTACCCTACACCATTTCTGACAGATGGCAGTTCAGTCTCTTCTTGAAAGCTTCCAGGGATGAAGCTCCTACAACTTCCAAAGGCAACTTCTGTTCCATGGGTGGATTGCTCTCACTGTCAGAAAGTTCCTCCTTATTTCCAGGTTGAAGTTGGTTGGAAAGGTATTTTCAAACCAAATTGCCATCGTGCCGTTTATAACTGGGATCTCTCTAAATCTGCTTTTTTCCCCAGAATTCCGGCTCCAGGGTGGCAGGCGGGACGAGGACGGACAAACTTCTGGACCGCTCTCGGGTGGTGGAATTTGAACTCGGAAGCGCCCCTTGGAAGCAGACTCGCCGAAAGCCGCCACGCCACAAAGCCATTTTCCATTAAAACCACCTCCAATCTCTCCTGGCGGTGCTGCCTCTTTTTGCCGGGAAGGGGGGGGAACGGATGGACATCGGAGCCATGTGACGTTTTGTGTGAATGCCCCCCCACCCCCAGTCACTGGTAGGCTTTGTAAATTGTTTAGTTAAGGAACAACAGGGTGAGTCATTTATTTGCACTTTTTTACAAAATCTGCCTTTCATTATTTTTTAAACTGTCTTTTAAACCATTTGGCAGTGCGGGCTAACTTTTTCTCAAAGCACGCTTGTTCATGCCTGAACCCCCCCCAAATTCAATCTGTGCATCTCCCACTCCCATGTGCCCTCCCGCGCATGCACACATGGCCCCCACCCCTGCTCCACCCCCCCAGGCATGCACCACGCCCCACCGCGCATGTGCAGCAGAGACCCAAAGACGAGCTGGCCGGCGGGGGGCACTCGCGCATGCACAGCAGGAATGGAACTGGGGCAACAGCTCACGTGCCCACAGAGTGGGCGCTGCGTGGCACAGGTTTGCCATCACGGCCATGTGGCTTATGATAACACCCACCCACAACCACCTTTGAGGGAGGGGAAACACTGAACAGTTTTTTTTAAAAAACCACGCACTTGTTCGACAGACGGGATGGTTGACATGTGCTGTATGCCTTTTTTTAGAAAATTAAAATATTTTTTAAAACACCTCTTTTGAATAAAGAATTATTTTGAAAGCTGTATCTTGAGAAGCAAGAAGCATCTTCCAGAAAGGTGCATCAATGCAGAGAACAGAATCATAAAGTGTATTTAAAAAATCAGGAAGAAAACTAGTACAGATATTTAACCTTTTTGGGGAGGGGACTCGGAGATAACTGGTGGATGGAGTCGGCGCCCACCCGTGAAACCCTCAAAATGCAACATAAAACAGGTTTTGACATCCAGCCGGGGCAGAGTGTTCCGAAGATGCTCTGGCTGTTTGCCGTTGTGGATTGGCTCCTTGTTGCCACGGTGATGCGTACGCAGCATCCGTTTTCCTCTGTGGTCCAGAGTCCGGACGTCTTTGGGACAAAATGAAGATGCTGGTTTTGTTCAGTTCCCTGCTATGGCGTCTCCGATATGTCAGCGGCGCCAGGGTCCCATTGGCTGTTGGTAAAGGATCGTAGTGATTATAACTTACCTTCTCATTCATTAGTTCTGCCGTTTTTGGAAGTCCCATGTTTTGCAAAGCATTTTCCAGGAGAGAGAAAATGTGGTGGTGCTTTGGGCCATTGGCACCCGATCTGTAGGCAAGCTTTTCTTTCTGTTAGTTCCCAAGGCCTGCCATGCTGAATTCCCATGTGAATAATAAAGCCGAAAGGGGCCTGGGAGGTCTTCTAGTCTAACCCTTGCTTAGGCAGAAAACCGATACCAATGACGGCGAACCTTTTCGGCACCAAGTGGCCAAACCAGAATGCACAATGGCATGTGTGCCCACAGAGGACTCTGCATTCCACCTCTGGCATGGTTTGCCATCACGGACCTATTCCATTTGAGACAAATGGCTGTCCAATATCTTCTTAAAACCCTCCAGTGTTGGAGCATTCACAACTTCTGGAGGCAACTTGTTCCACTGATTAATTGTTCTCACTGTCAGGAAGTTTCTCCTTAGTTCTAAGTTGCTTCTCTCCTTGATTAGTTTCCATGCATTGTTTCTTGTTCTGCCCTCAGGTGCTTTGGAGAATAGCTTGACTCCCTCTTCTTTGTGGAAGCCCCTGAGATATTGGAACACTGCTATCATGTCTCCTCTAGTCCTTCTTTTCATTAAAATAGACATACCCAGTTCCTGCAACCGTTCTTCATATGAAGAAAGAGGAAAGGGTGGGGGGGGTATTCAGTTCATCTTTAGCACCTACCTGTATGGGCTGCAGGTAGACTGCCCCTGAAATGGAGGGAAGAGCAGACCTCCCCACCTTCCCAAAGCCACATTCAGTGCAACTCTCTTCTTTCCTTCCTCGGCTGCATTTGCAAGTACTTCTCTCATTCTCCTTGACTTAATCCATGCTTGATGGATGATCGAGATTCATAAACGTGAAACAGCTTGTAATGAAAACAAGCACCGCGCTCATCAAAGGCAGAAAATTAAATTTAGCCTCCGCTTAATGTGCCCGAGGCTCATTCCTTGAATACCTGATGTTCTCAAATGCCTTTACTTTAAATAATAATCATTGCATTTACTTTAGAGGCATATCCTGTTTATCGCGGACGCTGCTTAAGGCAGCCCTTTTCATATACGGTATAAGCCCCCCCCCCGTTTGACTCTCACAACAGCCCTTTGAGGTAGATCTTTCCAGCTCTTCGGCATGGATCTGCCAAGAGCCGAGGTGGCGCAGTGGTTAAATGCAGCACTGCAGGCTACTTCAGCTGACTGCAGTTCAGCAGTTCGGTTGTTCAAATCCCACCAGGCTCAAGGTTGACTCAGCCTTCCATCCTTCCGAGGTGGGTAAAATGAGGACCCGGATTGTTGTTGGGGGCAATATGCTGACTGTAAACCGCTTAGAGAGGGCTGAAAGCCCTATGAAGCGGTATATAAGTCTAACTATTGCTATTGCTATCTTCTTTTTGAACAAATTCCCTGTTTCCTGCTGACCGGTGGATGCTAGATTCCCAGTCTTCTGCAATATTTTCTCTCGCTCCTTGTAGGGGATGCCAACATCCACTGGAACAACTGGCAGCCCTGGGTGTGTATGTGCAAGCTTCACAAGCAGGCCCGCATACGGCACTTTGTCGTCTGGGGGGTCAACGTCTCGCTCGACCTGAAGACCTCGGAGTTTTGGCAGGAGAAAGCCTGCTCCTTCGAGGACTGCCGTGTTTGCGCCTCGGAAGACTGTCCCGGCAGTGTGGCTCGATCCGGCTTCCTCTCTCGGTTTCAGAGCCTCTCTTCCCCGAGGCCCCACGAAGTCAGGATCCCTCTTCCCCCACATCTGGATTTCCCATCCTATGACAGCCTCCCCGTCATGGACGACAAAGATGGGGAGTAGGACGACTTCGGAGGGACGTGAAGAAGACTTGATAATCGCCCGGGCATCTGTTTCCCACGGCTTGCTTTCCTCCGAGGGGGCTGGACTGCAACACCCATGATCCTTTGCCGTTTGCCGCAGGCCGTGAGAGACAAACAGACCCCCCCCACCCCAAAAATGAGAATGTTGTGTTTATTCTGTAAGGCAGGAGAGCTGGGCACCAATAAAGGAATTGAAACACTGCTGCTTATGATTAGTTCCTAACTCTCCTTTGCTTTTATCTTCAGCTTCTAAAGGTAAAGGTTCTCCTCGCACATATCTGCTAGCCGTTCTCGACTCTAGGGGGCATTGCTCATCTCCATTTCAAAGCCAAAGAGCCAGTGCTGTCCGAAGATGTCTCTGAGGTCATGTGGCTGGCATGACTCAACGCCAAAGGCGCACAAAATGCTGTTACCTTCCCACCAAAGGTGGCCCCCTGTTTTTCTACTTTCATTTTTTACGTGCTTTTGAACTGCTAGGTTGGCAGAAGCTGGGACGAGTAACGGGAGGGATTCGAACCGCCGAACTGCCGACCTTTCTGATCGACAAGCTCAGTGTCTTAGCCACTGAGCCATCACGTCAGTTTCTAGCTCAGCCCTAAATAAAATAAAAACTAGGCTGTTCTCAATCATGGAGACCATTTTCTGCCTTTGGGCATGTTCCCCGAATGAATAAACTTTGGAACACCCGGGCTGCAAATTCACATCTGCTCCTAAAACGGCTCATTGTTTTGAGCAAAATTGCAGCATTTAACCTTCCATCTCCTTGGCCTCAAATCTGAAGCCGAGAGTTTGAGAGTTTTGTTTGCCAATTGTAACGAAATGTTTGCTTTTTCCTTCGGAATTGCCTAGCGCTGTTGCATTATCGGGCGCGGTAAAAGAAATCCTGTGGTCATTAGAGTTACTGATTAAATTTAATTTCCATTTGGCTTTAAAGAAAACAAACACATCCACTCGTCCCACGTGAGCTTAAAGGGTGGGACTTTCTGGGAGAGTTTAAACAAAGCAATTACTCTTGCTAGGACAAAGCACTTTTATAAAAGCAGCTGTCAAATCCACAGATGTGCAGTTAAAGGCAAGGCTGCTCGTCCGTACTGCTGAGAGAGCGCCGTGTTTCTCCCTCGGCTGAATTCTGCAAAAAAAAAAAATTTCCCATGGATGATTTGCAACTTGTGAAGGAAGCCGGCAAACCGATGGACCGATCTGAGATTTCTGGAGAGACGTCTGGAACGGATGATGGTCCGAGAATCGAGGGCTGCTCCATTCAAGAGGAAAGTCCCTGCAATAAAGCGGTGGATCTAGAACTCGGAAATCCAGAAAATGAGACTTCGGCATCTTCGCATCCCGTTGCCGTGTCAGTGTCGCCCTCCGTGCCTCTACAGCCATGCCCGTTGATAGTCTCTGCTACTGACATGACCTGCCTCATCTGTTTCCATCAATTCAGCCTCGCCCGGCTGCCCAAAGTCCTGGCGTGCCAGCATGCCTTCTGCGCCGCGTGCCTGCAGATGATCTTGCGGCAAGAAGATCACACCTGGATCGTCAGTTGTCCCCTCTGCCGAAAAGCCACGGTGGTATTCGGGGGTCTCGTCTGCAGCCTCCGCAACTTACAGCATGTCATGGAGCAGTTGGGGGCCCCGGATCCAGAGGCAGAGATCGCTGGCGGGGTGTGGCACAGCCAGCAGCCTCCTTCCCCCGAAATACAATCTCAGGACTCGGCCGAGATCAACCAGGCTGCCATCAAGAGATTGATTCTGCTGCTTCTGCTCGTATCGGTCCTGATTGTCTTCATCCTCCCATTCACCGAGACTGGGCTGTTGACGTGGTTCCTTTGTTTTTTGGTGGTTTTGGGCGGCATAATCTGCGCTGTGCTTTGCTGGGACCCCAGTTGGAGCCGCCCAAGTTTTTCGCTGCCCCTCTGGACAAAGAAGGTCAATCAAGCGGCCTGAGAATGACTTTTCTTGGCTTCTTCTAGGAAGGGTCACCAGCCCCTTGGAAGGCTTTGGTGCTGGAGCAGACAAGACCAAAGGGGTGGCTGAACAGGTGTCGGGGTTGGGTGGGTTCGGATGAGGCATAAGGTAAAGGTTCCACTTGCATATATGTGCTAGCTGTTTCTGGCTCTAGGGGGCAGTGCTCATCTCCCTTTCAAAGCCGAAGAGCCAGTGCTGTCTGAAGATGTCTCCATGGCATTGTGGCCAGCGTGACTAAACAGCGAAGGCACACAGCACGCTGTTCCCTTCCCACCAAAGGTGGTCCCTATTTTTCTACTTGCATTTTTAACGTGCTTTCGAACTGCTAAGTTGGCAGAAGCTGGGACAAGTCACGGGAGCTCACTCCTTTACGCGGCGCCAGGGATTCGAACCGCTAAACTGCCGACCTTTCTGATCGACAAGCTCAGCGTCTTAGCCACCGCGTCCCTGATGAAATTTTGGCAGAGAATCCATAGCTGTTTGTAGCATCTGGCTTCACATTACGTTGGTCCAAAAATTGCAAGCCCAATCCTGATGCTTCCTTAAACAATAGGATTTTTATTTTGGATGGTGTCTGAATAAATTTACATCCGGTTTTATTCCACCACAACAAACCAAAGGTGGCTTCTGGCTTTTTTTTTAAGAGTCCAAGATTAATGAGTAACATCTAGGTGGAAACTCCACCTTAGATTCAGTCTCACCTCCAAAGAATTAGGGAACAACAGGGACAACTGTCGATCCCATATCTTCCTTAAAGGCGGTCCTTTAAAGGAGATAAAAATGGATGTTTAGTTTATTGGGGGTTTAATGGTAGTCGTGGCTTTCTTTTTTAAAATATTTTTTATTCTTTTATATCATACATTTCCTTTCTATGTTGAGCAGTGTGTCCAAGGTGTTAAAATACAAATATACATGCAAGCATACAAACATCATCATTATGATCATGTTATTTACACAAACACACACGCACACACAAATCTGCGGTAATATATAGATAAATATGCGATAACATCAATCATATTATAACATACATTATCAAAAATATTTGTCCTTCTGTTTTTCTTTCTCCTATAAACCCCTAGAGTCGGGAACAACTAGCACATATGTGCGAGGGGAACCTTTACCTTTACCTTATAAATCATATCCATCCGCCGGCCAATGTCGACTGGCGACTACCCGGAGGAGAGCCTTCTCTGTGGCTGCTCCGACCCTCTGGAACGAGCTCCCCGTGGAGATTCGAACCCTCACCACCTTCCAGGCCTTCCGCAAAGCCTTTAAAACCTGGCTGTTCCGACAGGCCTGGGGCTAAAGAGCTGTTGCCCCCCCCCCCCCCCCCGCCTCGAATGGTATGACTTGTGTGTTTTTAAATTATGTATTGTTAAGTTTCGTCTTTTTTATTTCCTGTTTGTACCCCCCTTCCCTGATTTGAATTGTGAGCCGCCCTGAGACCCCTTCGGGGAAAAGGGCAGCATATAAATGTAATAAAATCCAAATCCAAATATTTCACCCAATTCCACTCCTCTAACCTCCATATCTGTCATTTAACCATTTATAGAACAGTTGCCATGTTATGAAATAGTCCGAATCTTGGTTTTCTTGGTAGTCTTGGTTTTCTTTTTTTTTAAATAATTTTTATTGAACGTTTTAACCTTTAAAAACAGAAAGAAAAACACAAGAAGAAAAACACAAAACATACATAATGATGTAAAGCAATTATGCAGCCTTCTGTATCAGATTTCCTGTTCAGCTTTTATAATTCTCCATTCTGCATTGCCTTCCTATTGCTTTTACCTTGTCCTATAATGTAACAACAGTAGTACTAACACTTATAATAATATTGATTAGTGACATCACCATATATTTACATTTTCTATTTTAGTCTTGGTTTTCATTTAGACATTTTTGAGCTTTCCTTCAAGGGCTGAACAACCCATAAGCATTTAAAACAGAAAGCTTCCCTTTCATTCCATTGTTAAACACATAATTATGCTGCTTTAAAAGTTTTTTTTAAAAAAAAAATCAGTATACACATTGTTGATAAACTGGGAAGTTAAATCTATTTACGTTGGGGTGGCTTCCACACCAGTTGACTTAACTTTCTTCTGGGAACATTTGATGGGGAATAATATAGATGGATTTTTTCTTATATAAAGGTTCCAATTGTTTTTTGAGAAGCCAAAATTCACTTTAGTAAGTGGGAAGAAGCCCAACGAAGCAGCCCTGAAAATGTGAGGCTGTTGAAGCATTCAGCATTGTTGAAACGTTTTATGTTTATGCTGGGAAGATTCCTATAAAGAGAATTTTGTCTTTATTCTGCCTGCTCAGTTAAAGGCGAGAAAATTACATTACATTAAATTACATTACATTAAATCGGCATTTACAGCTTCAGCGCAGCTCCCTTGGTGAAGTTTTAATTTTTAATTTTATTTTTTAATTTCTAATTTTATTTGTTTGGTCAAGCAATATATAAGACAACAGATGTATAAACACGATTATGAATACAAGAAATGGATACGAATAGGTTTTCCCACGCTTTGGGATAGGGAAAAAACTTTTTATTTGCACCGAATTGCAATTATTTTTATAAAGAAAGTCTACAAAAGATCGAGGACTTGGGTCTTTAATCGTCAGCTATTCATTTCCTGGACATGAAAAAAAAAGTCAGTTGCCAAAACAGCAAATCCGTTGGGTTTTTTCCCCCAAAAAGTTTAAAATCTGCAGAGGTTTGCTGCAAAGGAGAGCCTCCAAATGCATCCGAAACATCTCTCGATCGACGACTTCCATTGCCATTTAAAGATTTAAGGCCCTTCCATTTGAAAATCCCCTCCTTTTCGCTTCCCTCCACTGATGAAATGCACGTTATAATTAGTGTTTTTTTTTTTCAACCGGCGCTTCCCTCTTCCTGTTTCAAGTCGCTGCGAAAGTTGCGTGGCCCTCCCACTTTCCGGCGTGCCTTACGCCTCACCTGTGCGTAACTCCTTCCGGGAATCGCCCTCTTTTTGGCGCAGCCCGCCGGCGTAGGTGTGGGCCTAGGCGGCCCCTTCGGAGCCTCGGACTGGAGTGAGAGGCCACCCCGCTTGAGACGACCGGGAGGCTGGGGAAATCTACGCGGCCCGATGCGGCCTTTCTCCGGCTCCAGGACGGGCTAGGTGGGTCTCGGGGGAGGGGGGGCGTGGATTTATTTTATATATATCTTATATATTTATATTATATAAATAAATATATATTCCACATATATATATATATATATATATATATGGGCTTTGGGGCCCTCGAAGGTGGGGTGATTATTAAAATAGCCCAGAGGGGTAGAAATAACCTGGGAGTGAAATAAATATTACATGGGGAGAGGGGAAGCCCCCAACCCGTGTTAGAAGGAGGGTCTCAATCCCCCTCCCCACTTTGGAGTCCCAAAGGGGTCTCTAGCCTGGGGGAGACCATCTTCCACCCTCTTACCCCCCTGAAGCTGCTCTAGGGGACCCTAGTGGGCCCTCCACCCCTAGGGCTGAGGCTGGAGGGTGGAGAAACCCCTTTAATTTCTAGGGGTCTCCCCTGGCCTGGGGGGGTCTTCCCAGAGAGGGTATATCCCCCAGCCCCAGATATTGGAGGGGGGGTTAAAGACTTGCATCCCAGGCAGTGATGTGTCTGCAAAAAAGTCTATGGCTCCCAGGGCAAGTTTGGGGTGTCCTGGGACCCCTAAATAATGGATCCCCCATTCCCCCAAAACATTGCTTAAAATAATAAATATTGAATCATTAAAATCGCCCAGATCGGAATGAACAATCAACACAAATGTCCAAATAGTGTGTGTGGGAGGGGATAAAACAGGGGGGAAAACTACCTACTGACTACTGACATCTGGAAATTTTATCACGTGGATATTCTGAGCAAGGTTTAAAGTCCCAAATCAGAAAGACCTTGGATGGGGAAAGGTTTTTTTTGGCACAATCTGGTGGAAATATTAAGTGATGATATCCTCGTTTGTCTAGACTGCTGGTAATGATCCAATCCTAGCCATAGATCAGGAGGTAGCCATGCTGTGTAGAGTTATACTAGTCCTCAAAATCAATCAAATTTCAGAAACATGATTGGCAGAAATTGTTTCTGATCCCAAGGTTGTATAAGACTTCCAAGGCTGAAATGGGGGGCAGAGGGGAGGAGAATGCTGGTTTTTTGTGAGTTAAGTAAGGTAAAGCTTCCCCTCGCACATATGTGCTAGTCGTTCCTGACTCTAGGGGGCAGTGCTCATCTTCATTCCAAAGCCGAAGAGCCAGCACTGTCCGAAGACGTCTCCGTGGTCATGTGGTCAGCATGACTAAATGCCGAAGGCGCATGGAACGTTGTTACCTCCCCTCCAATGGTGGTTCCTATTTTTCTACTTGCATTTTTTACATGCTTTCGAACTGCTAGGTTGGCAGAAGCTGGGACAAGTAACGGGAGCTCACTCCGTTACATGGCACTAGGGATTCAAACTGCAGGCCTTCTTGTGCGTTAAATAAGAAGGTCATTAGTCTGTGTCCTTGTGTCCAGAACCAGGAAGCGGATAATACAAAAGGTGTTTGCAGAAACACAATTTGAATAGCAAATCTTACTTAGGAACTCAAAACACCAGCATTCCCATCCATAGAAAGGTGTGGTCCTGCAAAGCCAAGAGGAAGTGAGAAATTAAACCAGGTGGGATGTTATCAGTTTGACCTGTCTTGCATTGGACAAAATGCACACACACACACAAATCACCTCCAGATGACCAAGTCTTAAAAACGTAAGCAAATTGGAAAAGTCAACTGTGAGCGTGTCACGAGTTGATTTGAATTTCCATGTTTGCGAGAAATGAAAGGGACAACGGCTTGCTTTGAGGAGGGGGGGGGGGGTAGGAGGACTTCCCCTGGGTGGAAAGTTGTTTTCAAAATCAACCAAACTGCTGATGATAAAAGAGGAATTGCTTTCTCATGGCCAGGAGTTTCCCCTGGGATCCCACTGGATCTGTTGAAGCAGATTTAAGGCTCCCGAGTCCTTTGTGAGGGATGCCAAATGCTGTCGGAAACATTTCTGACTTCCTGGATTGAGGTCACAGGAAAGAGAAGGCAGATTTGAAGGTGGGGTGAAGCGAAGTGAAGCAGATGCTGGTCCTGAAAACTCAGCCGTCTCTCAGAAGAATTGGTGACACAAAGTTCATTCTCTGATTTTACTGTTTTATTGTTATGTCTGTTAATAGCTGCTTCGAGGGTGATTATCTACACCAGCTGGTGAGAAACACCTCTGCTCTGGAAAGTGTCTTCCCCGTAAACCGGATTATGACCTGTAAGTAATTCCAGCATCGAGGACAAAAGTTGTTGTGATGGCATTGGCAGTTTGCCAAGGGGAAAGTATTCCCTTGGCTGGTTCCCTTGTCACCTTTCTCCTTGCTAAGAGTGGAAGGTAGAGTAGGTTGGGCTGGGGGTGCTCTTTCGTGGGCAGTCGTGCCAGGGAGAGCTTTGTGGGAATCCTCCTGCTGCTCACCTGCATTTGGAACAAACCAGTGGGGTGTGTGATGTTGGCTGCATTCACCCCCAAAGTTTAACCAGCTCAATGAAAAACTCCCTAGGGTCGTTTTAATGGTCCTTGTTTGCTTTTAATCATCTTCGGTGTAGTTTTTCCAGAAGTCCCTTAACTTGCCCTAGAACAGTAATGGCTAACCTTTTTGGCACCGAGTGCCCAAACTGGAATGCACATGCACGTGTGTGCGTGCGTGCGTGGAGCACTAGAAACCCAAAGGCCATCTGGCCGGCGCGCACATGCCTGTTTTTTGGCTGTTTTGGGCCTTTTCCAGGCTGTTTTGGGGCTGTTTTAGGCCTTTTTCAGGCTGTTTTCCAGGCTGTTTTTGGCCGTTTTTCAAGCTGGTTTTGGGCTGTTGGTTTTGGGCTGTTTTGGGCCTTTTCCAGGCTGTTTTTCAGGCTGTTTTTCAGGCTGTTTTGGGCCTTTTTCAGGCTGTTTTTGGCCGTTTTTCAAGCTGGTTTTGGGCTGTTGGTTTTGGGCTGTTTTGAGCTGTTTTCAGGCTGTTTTGGGCCATTTTTCAGGTTGTTTTGGGGCTGTTTTGGGCCTTTTCCAGGCTGTTTTTCAGGCTGTTTTGGGCCTTTTTCAAGCTGTTTGGGGCCGTTTTTCAGGCTGTTTGGGGGCTGTTTTGGGCCTTTTTCAAGCTGTTTTTCAGGCTGCTTTTTGGCTGTTTTGGGCCTTTTCCAGGCTGTTTTTCTGGCTGGTTTGGGGCTGTTTGGGGCCTTTTTCAGGCTGGTTTTGGCCGTTTTTCAAGCTGGTTTTGGGCTGTTGGTTTTGGGCTGTTTTGAGCTGTTTTCAGGCTGTTTTGGGCCATTTTTCAGGTTGTTTTGGGGCTGTTTTGGGCCTTTTCCAGGCTGTTTTTCAGGCTGTTTGGGGCCTTTTTCAAGCTGTTTGGGGCCGTTTTTCAGGCTGTTTGGAGGCTGTTTTGGGCCTTTTTCAAGCTGTTTTTCAGGCTGCTTTTTGGCTGTTTTGGGCCTTTTCCAGGCTGTTTTTCTGGCTGGTTTGGGGCTGTTTGGGGCCTTTTTCAGGCTGGTTTTGGCTGTTTTCCAGGCTGTTTTGGGGCTGTTTGGGGCCTTTTTCAGGCTGTTTTTCAGGCTGTTTTTGGCCGTTTTTCGGGCTGTTTGGGGGCTGTTTTTGGCCCAAAATAACGATCTGGAAAATGGCCCCCAAAACTGCCTGTTTTTTGGCTGTTTTTGGCCTTTTTTCTGGGCTGTTTTCAGGCTATTTTTCAGTGTTCTGGCACCCACGAAAACCAGCTGTCGGAAACCAGAAGAGCAGCTGTCGACAGCGCACGTGCCCACAGAGAGGGCTGTGCATGCCACCTCTAGCACGCGTGCCAGAGGTTTGCCATCAACGGCCTAGAAAGTTAGAATCCACATCGCTGCAGGAAAGCTCAGGAGCCTCCCTAGGAGGAAGCAGTCTATCTCTAGGAAGGAGGGATGCTTTCACAGCCCGCTGGCTCACCCCACCTGTTGAATAAAGGATGCTGAGAGATGCAGAGATTCTTCTCGCATTCTTATTTTGGTGTTTCTGTGTCCTTTGGCAGGAATAAGACGGACATGTCTGCTGATCCCCGGCCAGGCTGGAGGCCCTGGAGAAGCCGGCCGAAGGAGGAAGAAGACACAGCGCTAAGGACAGGTCCAGGCACACAGTTGGGTGAGCCGGGGAAATATGCCTATGCTGCTCTCTGTGCGGTTTCCTTGGCCTCGTTGTTTCCGGATCAGGAAGAAAGGTGAGCGGCCTGCTTACTGGTTTTCCTCCTAGCTCTTGAGAAAGCATCACAACAGAAAATTCAAAGGGTGTTTAGTTTGGCCTCTGCTTAGATTATTGAGGCAAAAAGAGCTGGTTTGGATAGAAAAAGAGAGATTTATGCCTAGGTCAGGTTGGCTTCTGCAAAAGCTGAAAAGGCCAGAGCTGGGTTAGCATTTTATAGAAGAGGAAGGCGATTGACGGACATTTAAGGCTAAACATTGTTGTCAGAGTTTGTTCCAGCAATCACATCCAGAAAGCACACACGGGTAACTGATTTCAGCAGGATTCATTAACGTGTCTTTATACACATGAAGTAAGTAAGTAAAATCTTTATTACGGTCAAAGACCAGCAATACACATTAGTTTTTGCACTATATTAAAACATACTAACATTAAGATATAATTAAAAAGTATTGACATTAAAAGTGGATAATAACACAATGGTCCAGAGATTGTTAGAGGGATGTCCAGATAATTGGTACAAGATGGTACTATACTTCTGTAGCCAATTTTTTTCTTATGGACATTGCAACAGCACAGAACTTTGCCACTGCATACGTGGTAATCGGGTTAGTGTCCTGGAGGAGAAAGCCTAGATAAAAATGGTCTGCCCTCCCTGGCAATCTCTCTAATAAGGGGAGAATATGTGCAGACCTACAAGCTCTGTATAGCTCGCAGTGTAATAGAACACGTGCATTATCTTCCACTTCTCCTTTACCACATAAATAGTTTTCTTTTTAAACTATTATCATCTGGCAGCTGGTACAGGACAATAAAAAAACAAGGACAAATAGGCTGAAAAACAGCTTCTATCCCAGGGCAGGAACTATATTGAATTCTACTGTATAGTGCAATACTAAAGCAATATCACTGGTTTTCAGTTCAATTCTATAGAATGTGAAGGGTGTGTGCGTGTGTTTTATTTTTACAGTTATAACATGCACTGAAGATGGCATTTAATTTCGTAGAGGGTGCAATGACAATAAACTAAACTAAACTTAACCCCAAGCCGTGACTTGTTTCTCTTGGACTTCGTTCCACAGTGCCTACAGGACGGGAGTGGTGGAGAACCTGGTCAGGTGGCTGGAATTGTCGGACACTGTGATGCCATCCATGCTGGCCTTTGCTGGAGGTCTGGGGGCTGAAGGGACAGAGACCTTCACTCAGATTCTTCTGAGCGAGCCGCTTCTGAAGGATGAGCCTGGCGCCATTATGCTGGTGAGCCGTCGCCTTTCAGCCCCAAACCAGGAGCCATCGCAGGCAGTCGCTATCACAACAAACTATTTTGTGTTAAATTTATAATTACCGACCAAGAAATAAAGGGAGACCAATATAGTAGCCCCTTCTCTTCGTTTTGCTCCCCAGAAATACAGGACCTCTGAGAATGGAGATACCACGAACAAATCTCCCCCTCTTTTTGTCTAGTTATGTCTAGTTTAATGAAAAGAAAAACTAAGGGGGGCATGATAGAAGGGTTCTGATATTTCAGGGGCTGCCACAAAGAAGAGGGTGTCCATCTATTCTCCAAAGCACCTGAGGGCAGGGCAAGAAGCAATGGGTGGAAACTAATCAAGGAGAGAAGCAACCTAGAACTAAGGAGAAATTTCCTGACAGTTAGAACAATTAATCAGTGGCCTCCAGAAGTTGTGAATGCTCCAACTCTGGAAATTTTTAAGAAGATGTTGGACAACCATTTGTCTGAAGTGGTGTAGGGTTTCCTTCCTAAGCAGGGGGTTCGACTAGAAGATCTCCCAGGTCCCTTCAAACTCTGTTATTCTATTCTATTTTTTCAAGAGGGGGAAAAAGGCTGCCTTCTCGCCAATTGACCCAAATTCAGACTTTCTGGGGAAATGCCCTTGTTTCTTTTTTTAAAATCCTCACCATTTCTCTCACATATTTCTTTTTCTGTTTTAGAACCTGGTCTCCTTTTCTCTCAAGGATGGTAAGTGATTTTGTGGACCCGTTTTTCCTTTCTTCCTCCAGTTGTTTTTATTAGAATTTAACCAGAGAGACAAAGCAAAAGAGCTTATATATTAGTGTGTCTCTGTGTGTGTTCCAGTATAACTCTGGAACGCCTTGAGCAATTTCAACCAAAATTGGTACACAGATTACTTACTCTCTGGAGAAAATACTGTGTGGGTAAGACACCCCTAAAACCCGTCGGTGTGTGTGTTCTGTACAGCCTGTTGTGCCTTAAAATGGCTTCTACTGTACTGCCTTAAAATGGCTTCTACTGTACAGCACAGTGGGGTTGCCATGGTAACAGTTTCGCAGTACTCCACCAGGGGGCTCCCTCTGGTAAGGGGGAAAATCCAACATTAGAAATTATGTTTGGTCCGGATATTTTCCCCCTATAAATAAATTCCCAGGCAATGCTGGATTATCAAATAGAGTAGGATAAATTTGAGAGGAACCAGACAATCTGCGAGAGATTTTAGGAACTTTTTCTCCTTTCTCTGCCACAAGTCGGTGAGGACTAGCTTTAAAAAAAAAAAAAAGTTTTATTGATTTTTTTTATTGTTGACGTTTTGTTAGTGCTTAAGAAACATTGTGTTGCCTGGGTTATTTTATTTGCTTAGCAGTGCAGATTACGTTCTTATTCTCCACCCCTTTTTTCCAACCACTGGTAAAATAAATTCCATGTTTGATATTCTGAATCTTCTTTCTGTTTAATCTTCAATGTGAGTCTGTCCATTTCTGCACAATCCAGTATCATCCTAATGATCTCTTCGTCTCGTAGTATTTCTTCATTTTTCCAATATCATACAAATATAATCTTCACTGCTGTTAAGTCATTAGATAGATAGATAGATAGATAGATAGATAGATAGATAGATAGATAGATAGAGTTGCATTTGTACTAATAAATAAATAAAGGGGAACTAGTATAGATCTATTTCAAGCTATTTAGCTCTCATCAGCCTTACTGGGAATCAAACCTGGGCTGCATTACATATCAGGCAATTGTGTTAGCCACTAAGCCACAGGCTCTCCTCCTTTATCAGCTAAGCCAGGGAAATAGGTATGTATAGCAGTATGCTCCCTCCCATATTTCGGCATACCAGAAGTTGTGACACAACGTTTGTGTGTGTGTGTGTTCCAGCATAGCTCTGGAATACCTCCAGCAATTTCAACCAAACTTGGTACACAGATGACTTACTCTCTGGAATGTGTGTGGGGGGGGAGAGAGACACCCCTAACACCCTTAGGGTGTGTGTTCTGTTAAGATACAGCCTGTTGTGCCTTAAAAGGGCTTCTACCGTCCTGCCTTAAAAATGGATTCTACTGTACAGCACAGTGGAAGTGCCTTGGTAACCATTTCACAGTACTCCACATGGTAAGGGGGAAAATCCAACATTAGAAATTGCGGCAACGTTAATGGAAGGAGGGTTGGGATAAATAAATACTCGGGTTGCCCTAGGTTATCAGCTAGTATTAAATATATGTTTTGTTTATCAAATTTTTCTGGTTCTATACCTAATAAGAAAAAGTTCGGGTTTAAAATCTACATGTTTTCTTTACTGTCTTTTCTAGCCACTTATGTATTTTACGCAATTTATTTATTTTTTGCTTAGGACAAGCTTCTTAAACGCTCCCTCCTCCTGCCCTGTTTGTCTAGGCTACTACGATGCTCGCATGCGAGTGCTTCTGTCCCACATGGCCGGGTTGCTGGGGATCCCGTTGGCAGAATTGGAAGACGCTGAGGACTATCTGCTTGAATGTCTGAAGGAGGAAAAAGAGGTGGAATCGGAGTATGTTTCACCTTGGCTTTTGGGGCCGCCACAAAATAATCTATACTGTCCAGCTAGGGTGGAAATATATATATATCTGTACGTGTATTTTAAATATTTGGTTTCTGCCGATAGGTCTTTATTTTAATCAGAGCAGATAAAAGAGCTGTTGCTTTTCAAAAAGTGATCCCAGGAGAATTCGGATCTCAAGGGCAAAAGGTGGCCTTCTCCTTTGTATCCCTTTTCTTTCCTTTCTCCCGAGTTTCAGAGTTTGTTTTCCCCAAGAAAACTGAGAGACAACATAGTTTTTTTTCCAACCAAGAGCTACTGTATTTTTCAGAATATAAGACGCACCTTTTCCGCGTCCCCCCTAAAAGAAGATGAAAATTTGGGTGTGGCTTATACTCCGAATGTAGCCCCACACACTCACAAGCCCCCACTCTTTGGCCTCTGCTCCCAGCAAATTACCTCTTTGCAGCAAATGGGGGCTTGCGGGGGCTTCAATAAACTATAGCAATCCCAGCAGCCTCTAACAGCTGATGATCTGGAGAAATTGAAAGTGAAACTACCTGTTTGCTCCACATGGCAAATTGCTGGGATTTTTTTTTCTTGTGGTAATCCTGCTGTTTGCTGCAAAGAGGTAAGTCAACAACTATAAATGCCTATAGAATGTTCAAATTATTAGACTTATTTTTTTAAAAACTGCTTTTTAAAGACAACCAAAATGAAGAAGCTTTTTAAAAGAAATGCTTGATCTGAAGAGGCCCAGTGCTATTGTTTTAAAAAGCGCTTTTCTTTTAAATAGCAGAGAATAACTATATTTCCAGAAAGCACATGAATTTTAACAGCATCTGTACAAGTATAGTCTGAAATATAACACTACAAGCAGTGTATATTGTCTGTACTGTTTGTTGCAAGGAGGCAAATTGCTGGGAGGCAGAGGCAGATATTTTTCCCTTGTTTTCCTCACCAAAAGTTAGGTGCGTCTTAAACTCCGGAGCGTCTTATACTCTGAAAAAATACGGTAAGCTAAATAAGCAAGTACAGTCAAAGAAATCTTCAACCTGGCTGTGCCTTACAAGGGAAGGATTAAAACAGCTCCATGGTTTAATCCCTTCTTTTCCTGTTTTATTTAAAAGCTGTCTGCAACCAAAGAGTAGAATAAAATAGAAATAAGGAGTAGAATATACCATATTTTTCGGACTATAAGACTCACCAGAATATAAAATGCACCAAGTTTTTGAAGAGGTACATTTAAAAAAAAGTTTTTGCACTCTTCAGGCCTCCCAAACCCTTGGCACGCTTCATTTTTTGTGAAACAGGGGCATGGGGAGTTTGAGAGGTCTGCAAAGTGCTCCTGAAAGGAGAGGGCACAAAAACAGCCTGTTTTTCATGAAAACGGGCCCATGTTTTGCAAAAAAAACAGGGCATGCATATGCTCTGGGAGGGTTGTAGAATGCTCCTGGGGGGTGGGGCAAAAATGGGATAAAAACAGCCTGTTTTTCGCTTGTTTTTGCCCTCCCCAGCCCCCAGGAGCACTTTGTAAGCCTCCCAAACCCTCTGCAATCTACTTTTGCAAAGGGGGCGGGTTTTGGGAGGCCAAAAAATGCTGTATTCAGTGTATAAGATGCACCCACATTTTCATCCTCTTTTTTTGGCGGAGAAAAGGTGTGTCTTATACTCTGAAAAATATGATGATTTAGAATAGAATAGAAATAAGGAATAGAATAGAAATAAGGAATAGAATAGAAATAAGGAATAGAATAGAAATAAGGAATAGAATAGAATTAGAATTCGAATAGAATAAAAACAAGGAACAGAATAGAATTAGAATTAGAATAGAATAAAAATAAATAGAATAGAAATAAGGAATAGAATAGCATAGAACCTTTACTTTTACCTAGGGACCTTTGGCTTCTAAAACATGGCTGGGCTTTAGTGGATCCAAGCAACAATCAACCGCAAAGAAAAAGAGCTTGGGTGCCCCTTACCCCACAGCCCTGTCCCCCAAAGAATAGAACAGAATAGCAGAGTTGGAAGGGACCTTGGAGGTCTTCTAGTCCAACCCCCTGCCTAGGCAGGAAACCCTATACCAATTCAGACAAATGGTTATCCAATCTCTTCTTTAATGCTCCAGTGTTGGAGCATTCACAACTTCTGGAGGCAAGTTGTTCAAATTAATTAATTGTTCTAACTGTCAAGAAATTCCTCCTTAGTTCTAAGTTGCTTCTCTCCTTGATTAGTTTCCACCCACTGCTTCTTCTCCTGCCTTCAGGTGCCCTGGAGAATAGCTTGACTCCCTCTTCTTTGTGGCAGCCCCTGAGATATTGGAAGACTGCTATCATGTCACCCCTAGTCCCCTAGAAGAAAGGGAGAAAGGTTAATTTTGCTGGCAGAATTTAAAAAATAAAAATAAAGTGGGGAATTGTCCCTGGCTTTTATAGGCAGCTTTTGTCTCATTGAAATTGTAGGACTTCTTTTAAAAAATGCTAAGTGTGAACTAAAACAATCCACTTTAACACATTGTGATGAAACACAGCTCTCCTGAACGGCCTGCTTTCTGTATTTTCATATTTGCTCTTTTTGTCCTATAAGCTGCTTAGGAAATAGGAGCTACCTGACAGGTAAGTTGCTTTGTGCCTCGGATTTCATTTCTGATGTGTCCGTTTTTTACTCTTGTGAACAAAAGTGAAACCTTCGGTGCCAGGTGGGGTAGAAGGGAGGGAGTTAATTTCGTGGGGTCCTCGGTGCTCTCTGAGCTTGGTAGTTTTCTTGCAGAAGTTGTGTTACCAAACTAGGTAATTTCACCAGTGCTAGAAGGGAGTGGAGTATGGAGAGAAGAGGAGGAGGACGACGATTGGGTCCTTGGTGCTCCCTGAGCTTGCTTGATTTTTTGCAGAAGTTTCATTACCAAACTAGTTAACTTCATCAGTGCTACCTTGTTTCCTTGAAAATAAGCCCTTCCCCAAAAATAAGCCCTCCCTGAAAATAAGAGCCGAGGTGGCGCAGTGGTTAGGGTGCAGTACTGCAGGCCACTTCAGCTGACTGTTATCTGCAGTTCAGTGGTTCTAATCTCACTGGCTCAAGGTTGACTCAGCCTTCCATCCTTCCGAGGTGGGTGAAATGAGGACCCAGACTGTAGGGGTGATATGCTGACTCTGTAAACCGCTTAGAGAGGGCTGATAGCCCTATGAAGCGGTATATAAGTCTAACTGCTATTGCTATTGCAACATAGCAGCAGCCATGAGGTGACCACGCTCGCCACCTCCAGCACCTCAGAAATAATGAGACCTCCCCCAAAATAAGAACAAGCGCTTATTTCAGGGGTCAAAAGAAAATAAGACCATGTCTTATTTTCGGGGAATGGATAGAAGGGAGTGGAGTATGCAGAGAAGAGGAGGAAGAGGAGGGAGGTCAACTGTGTGGTCCTTGGTGCTCTCTGAGCTTGCTTGTTTTCTTGCAGACGTTTCATTGCCATATTAGGTAACGTCATCAGTGCAGTGGTGGTCTGTTTGCTGATAGGAAAGAAAGCCATTTTTTTTTCTTCTTCTTCCTCTTACCCCAAGAACCGATGAAGGCAAGCGGAAGAAGAAGGAGAGAAGGAAGAGGTTGAAGCGGTACCTGCTGATTGGCTTAGCGACTGTAGGCGGAGGGACAGTCATCGGTAAGTGAAATTCTTCGGAGTCTCCTTCCCCCGAACGGAGATTGTGGCAGTCCTCGACTTAATGACCACAATTGAGCCCAAAATTTATGTTGCTAAGTGAGACAGTTATTAAATGGGGAGACTGGTTTCATTTTACAACCTTTCTTGCCACAGGAATTAAGTAAATCCCTGCGGTTGTTAAGTTAGTCGCACGCTTGTTAAGTGACTGACTCCCTATTGATTTATTGTTAATCGTTGTAAGTCAAGGACCACCTGTAACTAGAGAGCAACAGGTTTAGGTCTCAATGGACCATCCAGCGACAAAAGTGTCAACAGCGGTCTCGGAGTATCGAGACTGCACGTTGTGACATCGTGTTGGCTCCTCCTTCCAAGGGTGGACAGGCTTCTAACGACCCACTACTACGGGTGTCAAACTCAATTTCATCGAGGGCCGCATCAGGGCCTCTGTGGTTAACTTGGCATGGCCAACTGGGTGGGCATGGCCAGCTTGATGCCAGTCACTAGGCATGGCTGACTGGGTGTGTGTGGCCAGCTTGACACCAGTCACTTGGTGTGGCTGACGATGGGGGTGGCCAGCTTGACGCTGATCACTGGGTGTAGCTGACTGGGTGGGTGTGGCCAGCTTGACGCCAGTCACTGGGTGTGGCTGACTAGGTGGGCGTGGCCAGCTTGACGCCAGTCACTGGGTGTGGCTGACTGGGTGGGTGTGGCCAGCTTGATGCCACTCCCCAAACTACTGGCATGTTTCCTCTTCACATTGTGAGGACTGGGCTGAAGTGACGTGGGCCAGCCCCTTACATTTTCCAAGGCAGCCCTGCGGTCTGGATTACAACACATTGTGGGCCGGATCCGGCCTGTGGGCCTTGTGTTTGACACGTCTGCACTAAAAGAATGCAAATGTCCAGCTGTCTGCAAGGCATATAAATCCTTCCTTTCTCCACCATGATCCAGTTAGAGCTGAAGAAGCTTCTTGAATGAGAAGCAAAACGCCTTCAAAGAAAAACCAAGAAAGTCCAGTTGCCTCTTGAAATTAAAAAAAAAGCACCTTTGGGACAACCGTGACCTGGATGATGGAGAATCTCCATTGACAAAGAGTTCCGAATGCTGCCTAACTCTAACCTGGTTTGTTTTGCCTTTTTGGGAACTGAAAATCCTGCCCTTTTCTATTTAGGCCTGACCGGGGGGTTGGCTGCCCCCCTGGTGGCTACTGGAGCAGCGGCCATCATCGGGACCGCTGGGGCCACGGCCTTGGGGTCAGTAGCCGGGGTGGCCATTATCGGTTCTCTCTTCGGAGCCGCTGGAGCAGGACTTGTGGGTAAGGCTCTCGGGATGAGGAGGGAAACAAGCCCGGTGTTATGGTGCAGAAGTCTCTCTGGCCCCTTTGATTTTCGGCATAAGAACCGCGGTGGCACAGTGGTTAGAGTGCAGTACTGCAGGCTACTTCTGCTGACTGCCGGCTACCTGCAATTTGGCAGATCAAATCTCATCAGGCTCAAGGTTGACTCAGCCTTCCATCCTTCCGAGGTGGGTAAAATGAGGACCCAGATTGTTGGGAGCAAGAAGCTAACTTTGTCAACTGCTTTGAGAGGGCTGTGAAGTGGTATATGTCTTAAAGGCTATTCCTTCCTTCCTTCCTTCCTTCCTTCCTTCCTTCCTTCCTTCCTTCCTTCCTTCCTGTTAGAATGCAATATTGCAGGGTAACTCTGCCCACAGTCAGCAGTTTGATCCTGTCCAGTTGCAGGCTGACTCAGCCTTCCATCCTTCCGAGCTGGGTAAAATGAGGACCCAGATTGTTGGGGACAAGAGGCTGACTCTGTAAACTGCTTAGAGAGGGCTGTAAAAAGCACTGTGAAGCAGTATATAAGGCTGTGCCCTTCCTCCTTTCCTCCCTCCCTCCCTCCCTCCCGTCCTTCCTTCCTTCCTTCCTTCCTTCCGTCCGTCCGTCCGTCCGTCCGTCCTTCCTTCCTTCCTTCCTTCCTGTTAGAATGCAGTATTGCAAACCACTGCCAGCAGTTCAATCTTGTCTGACCAGCTCCAGGTTGACTCAGCCTTCCATCCTTCCGAGCTGGGTAAAATGAGGACCAGTGTGTGTGTCCAGTGGTGGGATTCAATTTTTTTTTACTACTGGTTCTGTTGGTGTGGCTTGGATGTGGCATGGCATGGCTTGGGCGTGGCAGGGGAAGGTTAGTGCAAAATCCCTATTCCCTCCCAATCAGCTGGGACTTGGGAGGCAGAGAATAGATGGGGGCAGGGCCAGCCAGAGGTGATATTTACCGGTTCTCCAAACTAATCAAAATTTCCACTAACGGTTCTGCAGAACTGGTCAGAACCTGCTGAATACCACCTCTGATGTGGTCCAAAGTACTGGTTTGAAAAAAGGTTGTGGCGAACCATGGCCTGTATTTTGAAGCATCCAAAAAACATGCCATATTGACTGTATATTTGTGCTCCATTAGGGTACAAGATGAAAAAGCGCGTGGGGGCCATCGAAGAATTCGAATTCCTTCCCTTAACCGAAGCGAAGCAGCTCCATATCACCATCGCCATCACCGGCTGGCTTTCTCCGGGGAAATACGGTAAGGGCTCCCATCTGCAGCCCCAAATACTGTGGATACCAAAACGCGGCCATTTTAAAAAAATATTATCTGGTGGTCCTGTTTTTACTGTTGGTGAATATGGGGGCTGTTTTACGTCCAGAAAAGTTTTCTGCTTTTTTAAAAATATTTTTATTATACAGTTTTCTTCATTTATATATATCACAATTTCATGTTTGCAACAACTCTATACTGGTTTATATCCACAGATTTTGTTTTGTTATGTATACCATTATATATATATATGAATTAGAAATAGATAGATGATAGATAGATAGATAGATAGATAGATAGATAGATAGATAGATAGATAGATGATTGATAGATATGCACATTATATAGTTATTCTAGATTTTTAGATTTTTCTAACAACGTATTGTTATATACTATTATATATAATAAATATAATTCATCTTTCATTATATTTATACTTATTTCTAATTTCTAATTCATTAATCATCTTTCATTATTAGTTTTCCATTCTTTGCATCTACTATCAAACCAATTATACCATACATCCCAAATTAAATAGTATTCTGTTTCTCCTTTGTCTTTGATTTCCATTGGCAACCTATCCATCTCTGCGCAGTCTAACATTTTCTTTATTACCATTTCCTCTGTGGGTATATTTCCAGTTTTGAGCATATACTATTCTGGCCGCCGTTATTATGTGTAACATTAAATATTGGATATTCCTATTAGGCATATATTCCTAATAGGAATATTGGATATTCCTATTAGGCATATTATAACAACAACAACAAAAAAAAACCTGTGTCAGCATTCCAAATATCATCCAGAATTAAGTCAGAGTTCATGGCATAGGTTTCATCCAAGTTCCAATTTAATAAGAGAGACATATTGGTACATCTGTGGAAAACCCGAATCTGAAAGCTTCCTGGGTTTCCCACCCAGTTCAAAGTTCAAGACCTTGCCCCCACACCCACAAGTCCATCACATGGTCCAATCTTCCTCTGCCACGCTGGCATTTCCATCCATCTAGTTCCGGTCAGGTGCAGAGATGCAGAGACAAAGGATGACCTTGGGCTTCTAGAAAGGAATGTTCTATTTTGACAACAACACATTCTACAATTCTACTCCTTACTATTCCCCCTCCCAATTGCCCCACTAATGAAACAGCAGAGTAAAATAATAGAGAGAGAGTGGCAGGCCAAAGATCCTAAAAGGAATATGACTGCAGGCCTGACATCCTGGTAGCAAATTTGATTTCCCTCTATTTTGCTACGGATCCATTTTCCTCACTTGACCTCAGCCGCTGCTCTCTAACACACTTGGCTATAAAACAATTCGCCTTTGTTTTGTGTTACAAGCCTTCCTGTTTAACTTTCGCACTGTTTTGCTTTTCTGCTCCGAGGTCAATGCCTCTTGAGGTGTAGGGAATTCTCTCTTGGGTGAGACGGGAGAGTGTGAATGCCCTCGGTGTCCGACAGTAGAGGGAATTCTTTTAAAGACAGGTGTTGTGGCCTGTCAGCCGCCGGCCCCTCCGGCAGCTGAATCTGAGGAGGAGGAGGAGGAGGCATGGGAGTCAGGGTCAGCCTCAAGGCAACCTGAGAGCTCCGAGGGAGAAGAGGGAATGGAGCTGTCAGAGAGAGAGAGAGAGAGAGGCCATCCGTCAGCCCTCAGATGGAGAGTCAACAGCCCCCAGGTCTGGAGGGGGCTGATGAGGAAGAGGAAAAACAGCTAGGTCCAGTGCCTGACATGTGGATGCGCAGAAGGCAGAGGAGAGGAGAACAGTGGAAATCTATAGGCCGGTCCTTGGGACAGAAGAGTCACCACTGCTAGTGAGGCCCCACCCTAGCTCTGGGGATAAAAGGCAGGGGGTGGAGATGAATAGATGTGGCAATGGAGAGGAGAACAGTGGAAATCTATAGGCCGGTCCTTGGGACAGAAGAGCCACCACTGCTAGTGAGGTCTCACCCTAGCTCTGGGGATAAAAGGCAGGGGGTGGAGATGAATAGATGTGGCAGTGGAGAGGAGAGCAGTGGAAATCTATGGGCCAATCCTTGGGACAGAAGAGTCACCACTGCTAGTGAGGCCCCACCCTAGCTCAGGGGATAAAAGGCAGGGGGTGGAGATGAATAGATGTGGCAGTGGAGAGGAGAACAGTGGAAATCTATAGGCCGGTCCTTGGGACAGAAGAGCCACCACTGCTAGTGAGGCCCCACCCTAGCTCTGGGGATAAAAGGCAGGGGGTGGAGATGAATAGATGTGGCAGTGGAGAGGAGAACAGTGGAAATCTATAGGCCGGTCCTTGAGACAGAAGAGTCACCATTGCTAGTGAGGTCTCACCCTAGCTCTGGGGATAAAAGGCAGGCGACAGAGATGAATAGATGTGGCAGACAACTATTAATCTCCCTGCCGGACGGACTTGTTCACCTGTGTTGAGAGTGAAACTTTTTGCCAGGGCTGACTCCTAATAAAGGAATCATTGATTTAACTTTGGGTTTGTCATGTTTGGGGGGCTGGGTTAGAACAACAGAGCAGAGAAGGATTGCTCTTGTTCTCTGAAAAATTGTCCTTCCCGCCAAATGGGAGGCTGCGCAGGTGTTAGAACAATGCAGTCCATTCCTATAACAAAAGAAGCGTATTTAATTTGACAATGCAATGAACTCCGGAGGGAATGGCCAGAGGGGAAAATCAAGTTTAACTAGGTGGACTTTTTGCGTGGGAAACTCCAGAGATGGTTTTGCTGCTTCTGTGCCAAGTTAGTGTATTCAATAAAGTTATACTTTTGGGTAGAAAAATGGCCAAAGTATAACAGGATAGTTGACATCCTGTGGCAAGAATTTGTTCCCTTCCTCAGAGTTTCTGTCTCTGTCTCTCTCTGTTTCTCTCTCTCTCCTATCTATCATCCATCCATCTATCCATCTATCATACATACATACATACATACATCAACCATCCATCCATTATCTATCACTGTCTGTCTGTCTTCCATCTCTCTCTCTCTCTCTCTCCCTCCTTCTTATCTATCTATCTATCTATCTATCTATCTATCTATCTATCTATCTATCTATCTATCATCCATCTATCCATCTATCATCCATCCATACAGAGAGCCGAGGTGGCGCAGTGGTTAAATGCAGCACTGCAGGCTACTTCAGCTGACTGCAGTTCTGCAGTTCGGCTGTTCAAATCTCATCGGCTCAAGGTTGACTCAGCCTTCCATCCTTCCGAGGTGGGTAAAATGAGGGCCCGGATTGTTGTTGGGGGCAATATGCTGACTCTGTAAACCGCTTAGAGAGGGCTGAAAGCCCTATGTAGCGGTATATAAGTCTAACTGCTATTGCTATTGCTATCCATCCATCCATCAACCATCCATCCATTATCTCACTGTCTGTCTTCCATCTCTCTCTCTCTCTCTCTCTCTCTCTCTCTCTCTCTCACACACACACACACACACACACAGTCTTTCTGCTTATGTTAAGATTGCTCCTTTTGACTCATTTTGAAGGCTCAGCATGGCCCACTCAAGGCACCGCACAGCCCTTAAGAGGACCAGGACCCACACCTGAGGCTCAGTGACAAGAGGCCCTCTTCGCACCCTGTCCTCACCCCCTTTGTCTCCGTCCTTTGTCCCTCGGCAGGCAGTTTTACGGCTCCCTGGAGCAGCCTGTTACAGTCCAAGGAGCAATACTGCTTAGCCTGGGAGTCCAAGTACCTGCTGGAGCTGGGCAGCACCCTGGACGCCTTGTGGAATGGCTTGGTCAACATGGTCGCTCAGGAGGCCCTGAAGTACACCGTCCTGGCGGGTGAGTGAGCGAGGGGCTGAGCGGGGTCTTGTTTCGGGGTGGAGAAACAACGTGGCTCTTTCTAGCCCAGCTCAGCTTGGGGAGCTTGTCTGAAATGGCATAAGTTGGACTAGAAGACCTCAAAAGTTCCTTCCGACTCTATAACCTTCTGTGTTCTGTATCTTCACCAGCTTTTCCAGGTAGTTTTCTTGGCATCTCCCAAAAACAGAACAGAATAAAACAGTCGGAGGAGACCTTGGAGGCCTCAAGAAGGCTGATACCCCCTCCCCTCTCCAGCCACAAGTTGCAAAGTATTTTGTGGGGGAGGGGGGGCAAAATCCAGCAAAGGAGACTTTTGATTATTTTTTTCTTCCTCTTTTTTCCCAAACCTCATTCTTGCCTCTTGGAATATAGAATAGAAATAGAAGAGAAGAGAGAAGAGAAAAGAAGAATAGAATATAGAATATAGAATAAATGCGAATCAATACACGGAACACATTACCATTTATAGTGGACCTGTGAGGAGGCTAAAATCTTTTGGAAAAGGATCAGAAATTGGCTGGAGGCAATAACGGGGGTTAAAATAGAATGGAAACCTGAAGTTTTTTTTTATTAGGAATAATGTCTGCGAAATACAAAAAAGAAATCCAGTATTTATAATACTACATATAATTACGGCGGCAAGGATTGCCTTTGCCCAGAAATGGAAAAACAAATTAATTCCAAGTGAAGATGAAATAATAAGAAAGGTTATGGATTGTGCTGAAATGGACAAACTCACTAAAGAAATCCAGGGAAAAGAAGAATCAGAATTCTACCAGATATGGGATAAATGGTATAGGTGGATGGAGGAAAGAAACAAAAATCAATGAAGGAATATAACAAAATTCAAAAAATAATAGTTATGAGTAAAATAAGAGGGTTAAGAATGATGAAATCCAAATGAAATACAATAGAAGGGGAAATAATATAAGGTGAGCGGTATTGATTGATAATTGCTATTAGAAAGAACAGGAAGCTCCTGTTCGTATTATATTGTGTAAATGTGGTGTATGTCTAAATTTTGTGTGTGTGTATTTTAATGTTTGTTAATAAAAAAATAAAAAATAAAAAAGAGAATATGGAATATAGAATAGAAGAATAAAATAGAAAAATAGAATAAATAGAATAGAATAGAAAATATGGAATGCAATGGAATGAAGAATAGAATAGAATAGAATAACAGAGTTGGAAGGGACCTTGGAGATCTTCTAGTCCAACCCCCTGCTTAGGCAGGAAACCCTAAACCACTTCAGACAAATGGCTATCCAACATCTTAAAGACTTCCAGTGTTGGGGCATTCACAACTTCTGGAGGCAAATCCTGTTCCACTGAGTAATTGTTCTGTTAGGAAATTTCTCCTTAGTTCTAGATTGCTTCTCTCCTTGATTAGTTTCCACCCATTGCTCCTTGTCCTGCCCTGAGGTGCTTTGGAGAATAGCTGGACTCCCTCTTCTTTGTGGCAACCCCTGAGATATTGGACTATCATGTTTGCCTTCTTTTCCTTAAATTAGATATAGAAGGACCATCTTTCCCTTCTCCTGTCCGAGGATGAACCTGGTTCTACCTTTACATTTGTGTTGCTAAGAGGGAACACTGGCCCTTCTCCCTCACTCCCTCTCCCCCCCCCACTCCCCCCCATGGGCTTTATCCCTTGGGGATGATGGCAGCTGAAGTCCCGCAGCTCCACAGGGCTACGTCGGATCCCCCAGGCGTTTTTCTGATTTTTCACCCATCTCGTTTGCTCTGCCTCCTCCCAGGGATTGTGACAGCCCTCGCCTGGCCTGCTTCTCTGCTGGCGGTGGCTGGTGTGATCGACAACCCCTGGGGTGTGTGTCTCCATCGCTCCACTGAGGTCGGAAAACACTTGGCACAGATACTTCTCAGCCGGCAGCAGGTAGGCCGAAGAAAATCTGCCCCACCCCTTCAACTCTGGTGTAAACCTTATAAACGGGGGAAATTTGGGAGTTGAAGTCCACTCATCTTAAAGTAGCCGAGGTTGAGAATGTCAGAGTTTGTAGCAGCAATCACATCCAGAAAGCACACACAGGTAACTGATTCAGCAGTATTCATTAACTTTTCTTTATATACATGCACATACACACACACACAGACACACGCACGCACACACACACACACTGTTTCACACACTTTCACACACTGGGGCTGTTTCTCTATTTCAATAGCTTCCATAATTCTCTTGTTGAAGTGTTCAGTTTTGGAGATTAACCTGGTTCCTTCAAAATTAATTTCATGTCCTGTAGCCCCCACAACATGAATAAACATGACAATACCTCCCACCTACCAAACATCTGGAAACCAGCCCCAGTCCACAAACAAGCCCCACCCACCACCCAGGCCGTTACAACACGAAACAAAAATGTACACACAGCCAGCACCAATCGGCACCAATCTACCAATCATGATACAACCACACATACAATCAATCCACTTACTGAAACAATGCCAACACTCCACACACACACACGCCAAGATTTATAGAAAAACGGCAGCTCCGGCCACGGTTTAAGCCAAAAACCCAGCCTGAAGATGGTGAATGAGACCTTGCCGAAACGTTGCCAAGACAATCTCAATCTTACATGGGAAAGGACCCGAATACAACAAGACCAGTGTGTGTGTGTGTGTGTGTGTGTGTGTGTGTGTGTGTGTGTGTGTGTGTGCGCGTGCGCATGTATGTATGTATGTATGTATATACACATACACATACTAGCTGATAATCCGGCATTGCCCAGGTATGTATAGATGTTGAAATAGCAATAGCAGTAGACTTATATACCGCTTCATAGGCCTTCAGGCCTCTCTAAGCGGTTTACAGAGAGTCAGCATATTGCCCCCAACAATCTGGGTCCTCATTTTACCCACCTCGGAAGGATGGAAGGCTGAGTCAACCCTGAGCCGGTGAGATTTGAACCGCTGACCTGCTGATCTAGCAGTAGCCTGCAGTGCTGCATTTAACCACTGCGCCACCTTGGCTCAGTGTTATGTTTGTGTGACAGGGAACCATTGAGAGGGGCCTTTTCCCATGCCCAGCATCTCTGCCCTCTCCCTTCCCCCTCCCATGTGCTCCTCTTTCCCTGTCTACAGTCACCAGCAATTGCCACTCTACGATGCCGCACTTACTCTCCTTAACGGGCCAGATGTTCCAGAGTTAATGCTGGAACACACACACAACAGGGGTGTCTCCCCACCCCCACCCCCAGTATTTATTGGGAGGGCCACACGGCTCTCCCAAGCTCCATTTTCACTGGCAAAAACACAGCGCGCCAGTCCTTTGCTGTTTCCGGGGCTGCCACACAGGCCAGCTCTAAGCACCTCGCAGGCTGGATTTGGCCCGCTTCATGTGCCTAGAGTTTGACACCCCTGTGATAGCTGTTTGTTTATTCGTGTCGGACACCTATTTCTAAAAGCAAAACAAGAGGTCTCTTCTCATTTGTGTTCTGTCCCCCCTTGTCTTGTAGGGCAAGCGGCCGGTGACCCTGATTGGGTTCAGTCTTGGCGCTAGAGTGATCTACTTCTGCCTGCAGGAGATGGCCAAGGAGAAAGGTAGGACAGGTCCCCTCCCCTCTTCTGTTTTGGGGTTCCTTCTCTGAAGCGCACCCCCTACAACTTCACGGTGTGGACGACCAAACCGATTTCAGCTTGCTGAGCTTAGATCTCTCCCAGAACCCTTTCGATCATCCTACGAATTTCCTTTCCAGTGTGATGGCCAAGGGCACTGCACAGAGATAACACAAACTGATGGCAGTTCAAACCGCCCCTTTATTGCCCCAAATTTCCCCAAACCCTCCCACGTTTCTGGCCAGTCACAGAGCAAAGGGGTGACAACCCCCCACACACACCTCAAGCTGACTCTGGCTGCAACTATTCCAGCCCACCAGAGCCGCACAGCAATAAATCCAGCAGAGCAAATCAAGGAGTCCAGGAAGCAAAAGAGCCAGGTAGTTAGTCCAGAAAGCCAGAAAGAATGCAAGGACTCTTGGGAAGTTCAAACGTCGGCACTCAACACTTCAGGGACTTGGTGTTTGTTCCCGACAAATGCCCCTCTCCTCAGCGTCCCCTTAAGCCTCATTCCCCAGTTGTGCCTTGTGAAGATGGGCGGGGCACTCTTCTCCCTGAGTAGCCTGCTCGGTCTGCACTGTTCTCTCCTTCTCTCCGCTCTCCGTGCTCTTGGATCAGGAGCAGGTGGTCCTTGCTCCTCACCTGAGCTCCGTCTCTCATGTTCATCCTGCCCCTTTTCCTCCCTGCCTACAAGCCGTCCTAATCCTGAAAGACCCTGGCCTGACTGGCCCTCCCCTTCCTCATTTTCCTCCAAAGCCAAGAAGCCGCCCCCTCAATCTCTGTCGGCTACGGTTCCAGCTCAACTTCCCCCACGGATTCAGGCTCCAACGGGAGCATGACATTCAGCCTGTTCTATTTTTCCTTAAAATATCCCCATTCTTGATCCACCATCTGTCATTCTTATAGACTTGGATCCGGGTATTAACGATGCCTTCCCCCTCCTTCACGCGCGCGCGCACACACACACAACACACACTTCCGTGGCTGGCAAAGAAAGGGAAGGAATTTAATTCCTTACAATTGTTTGACAGATGTCATGTGCCATGGGGATGTCAAGAGATCGTTCAGCCTTCTGGCTTCTTGCAAATATAACATTCTCCATCTCCCTTGCCTAACTAAAATCTGTCACTGTTGCAATGGCCACCCTCATTTTTCTCCTACCGAGGAAAGGAAGTTTGTAGGTCAAATCTGCAGGAGGCAATTTTCCCCCAGCAGATTTCAGAGAGAGGGAGGGAGGGGAAAGGGAGAGAGAGAGGGTGGGGGAGGGAGAGAGAGATGAAGGGAGGGAGGGTGAGAGAGGGAGGGAGAGGGAGGGGGAGGAAGAGGGTGGGGGAGGGAGAGAGAGATGAAGGGAGGGAGGGTGAGAGAGGGAGGGAGAGGGAGGGGGAGGAAGAGGGTGGGGGAGGGAGAGAGAGATGAAGGGAGGGAGGGTGAGAGAAGGAGGGAGAGGGAGGGGGGAGGAAGAGGGTGGGGGAGGGAGAGAGATGGAGGGAGAGAGAGAGGGAGGGAGGGGGAGAGAGATGGAGAGGGAGGGAAGGAGAGGGCGGAGGGAGAGAGAAGGAGAGAGAGATGAAGGGAGGGAGAGGGTGAGAGAGGGAGGGAGAGGGAGAGAGAGGGAGAGGGAGAGAGATGGATAGGGAGGGAGAGGGTGGAGGAGGGAGAGAGAGATGGAGGGAGGGGGGAGGGAGACAGAGAGGGAAAGAGAGAAATGAAGGGAGGGAGGGGGAGAGGAAGGGAGAGAGATAGAGTGAGAGAGGGTCAGTATTTGGCTCAGGCTTCTAACCCTGGATTGTTGCCTTGGTAGCCAGTTCTCTTCTCTCTGTCAGAGAAGGCAGGGGTGGGAGTGTGTTACCGCCATGATTCCAGGATAATTAATTTGCAGCGGGTAGTGATTCCAGGAAAGAGTGGTGCGATGGCCAAGAGGTGGAGCTCTCGCCTCACAACCAGGAGGCTGTGAGTTCGATCCTAGGTTAGAGGCAGATATTTCTCTCTCTGGGCACCATGAGAATATAGCTGCTGAACAAAACTCCCTACTGGTGACAGGAAAGGCATCTGGTCAGTAAACACTGCTAACTCCATTCGGTTGCCCAGATTCCACTCCTCAAGGGATTGTGGGGTCGTTAAAAAGAAATGATGTGTAGTGATTCCGGGATGCAACGTGTGGCCTGCCAATCTGAGCTGAATCTCTTGTGTTCTTCAAGACAGAATCTTCCACCAGCAGGAAGGAAGCGGAGCATAACAGCGAGTGAAATATAATAACGAAACAGAAAACATAAAAACAAAACAGCCACCCGAAATAAACAGGGGAAGTCATTCCACACAGCAAAGATTAGCATTCTTTCTTATGGCATCTGGCAATAAATTACCATATTTTTCGGAGTATAAAACGTACCTTTTTCCCTCAAAAAAAGAGGGTGAAAATCTGGGTGCGTCTTGTACACTAAATACAGCATTTTTGGCCTGAAGCCCCGCCCCCTTCACCAAAATGGCCATGCATAGCCTCTAGGAGGCTTCCAGAGTGCTCCTGGAGGCTGGCAAGGGCAAAAATGAGCGAAAAACAGACCAATTCCCCCCCCCCCAGCCCCCAAGAGCTCTCCTAAAGGCTACGCATGGCCTTTTTTGCCCAAAAATGGCCAGTTTTCGTGAAAAATGGGCTGTTTTTGGGAGGTCTGCAGAGTGCAAAAACTTTTTTTTTTAATTTGCCTCTTCAAAACCTTGGTGGGTCTTATATTCCAGTGCGTCTTATACTCTGAAAATATGGTATTTTATTTGGTCCTTGGGGGCTTCCTTTTTAGTTTCCTCTTTTTAGTCTTGTTCTGCTGTGTAGCTGTAGTAGGTAGTCCTCAACTTACAACAGTTCATTTAGTGACCTTTTTTTCAACAACATTGAAACAAATGGACTTAGGGCCATTTTTCATATGTACGATTGTCCCAGCATCCGTCACTTGTCCATCGGTTTCTATTTATGACCGTTGCCGTGTCCCGGGGTCTGCGACCTTCTGACGAGGGCTGAACCCAAATTCATTTCACCATTGGGGCACTAACTTTGAACCATCGCTTAACAACCGGCGGCAGGAAAGGTCATCAAAATGGGGCGAAATTCACCCCACCCGTGTCTCGCTTAAGAACAGAAACGTTGGGCTCAATTGTTAGGCCGTAAGAAGAGGACGACTTGCAATGGCGTGAAAAGAAAGGAACCGATCCCATTTAACACGGTCGATTCCCTTCTCAGCTCAATGAGATCGACCTGGGTGGCCTTTCCAAGCGAGGGGAATAGAAAGAGGGAGAAAGGAATCCCCGCTTTCGAATCTAGTGGATTAGGCTTTCCTCCGAAGGGGCAGGGCTGAATCCCTACAGGGAATCTGAAGCTCAGCGGGTTCTTTCAGGGATCCCACGGGGCTGATTTTGGGGGTGGGCCTCTTTTCAAACCCGTGGTGGCTCGGTGGCTAAGGCGCTGAGCTTGTCGATCAGAAAGGATGGCAGTTCGGCGGTTCGACTCCCGAGCGCTGTGGAGTAGAGTGAGCTCCCGTGACTTGTCTCAGCTTCTGCCCACCTAACAATTCAAAAGCACTTAAAAATGCAAGTAGAAAAATAGGGACCACTTTGGTGGGAAAGTAACAGCCTTCTGTGCGCCTTTGGGAGTTGAGTCATGCCGGCCACATGACAATGGAGACGTCTTCAGACAGCGCTGGCTCTTCGGCTTTGAAACGGAGATGAGCACCACCCCCTAGAGTCGGGAACGACTAGCACATATGTGCAATCTTGACCTTGACCTCTTTTCAGATTGCGAAGGGATCATTGAAGATGTGGTGCTGTTGGGGGCCCCCATAGAAGGCGATCCGAAATCCTGGAAACTGATCACCAAAGTCGTTTCAGGCAGGATCATCAATGGCTTTTGCAGGTATTGTTGGTCTTAACTGTGGTGCATACACACATCGCACCACAAGGTGGCGCAGTGGTTAAATGCAGCACTGCAGGCTACTGCTAGATCAGCAGGTCAGCGGTTCAAATATCACCGGCTCAGGGTTGACTCAGCCTTCCATCCTTCCGAGGTGGGTAAAATGAGGACCCAGATTGTTGGGGGCAATATGCTGACTCTCTGTAAACCGCTTAGAGAGGCCTGAAAGGCCTATGAAGCGGTATATAAGTCTACTGCTATTGCTATTTCCTAATTTCCTTGAAAGTTGGCTTTTCAAATTTTGACACTTCACTGGGCGACTTCAGCTCTCTCCCAGGACATAGCCACAGGCTTTAAGCTGAGGTTCTGAAAAGAGGTCCCTTTGCTGGGATTTAATCTTGGGAAGATTAAATTTGGTTTCTCCCCCACTCCTCCCCCCCCTATTCTATATCCCAAAGCAGTGGTCCATAATCTTTACAGCTGCGCATGGCTAGTCTAGTGAAGAGAAGGACCAGGGGAGACAGGATAGCAGGCTTCCAATATTTGAGGGGCTGCCACAGAGAGGAGAGGGTCAAGCTATCTTCCAAAGCACCTGAAGGCCAGACAAGGAATAATAATGGAAACTGAACAAGGAGAAATTCAACCTAGAAATAATAGCATTTTCTGACCATGAAAACAATCAACCCATGGAACAGAAGTCGTCTTCAGAAGTTGTGGGAGTCCTCATCTCGATAAAATCCTTTTATTCAATTTATAGTGAATTCCTCTCTAGCAAAGTCCTGGCCCACAGTCTTTCAAGCTAGTTCTCAATTACCGACCTTTATCAGGCTTGGAGAGTGGCCAGGCCGAGATCTTTCAGACGCCACGATACTTGGCAAGAATGCAGGAATGAACTAATTACCTCCTGCAAACTCCACTCCCCTTTCGCTCCTCTTTTATTTCCCTATGGGAGGGGCCATTCACTGTCCACCTGTGGCCTTCCTCCCAAGTCGACCCTTGTTCTTTAACTGTTCCCTTCATCTGGCAACTCTATACATGCACATATCGGGAATAGGCTCCAGCTGTTCATCTGCCTCACTGATCTCCGACTCTGAAGGCAGCTGATAACTGTTCGACGGCCCTGGCCCCCTCTCTGCCTCCGATGCAGAGCCCTCATCAGAGCCCTCATCAGAGCCTTCCCCAGACTCCCAAGACTGGCCCATCTTCCTCCCCAACCTCCTCATTGTCCGAATCTGCTGCCAGATCCGCTGGCAGGCCACAACAAGCCCCATGTCCCACACATGTTCTCCAGACTCCAGCTAACATGTGAATCCAGTCCCATTCCTCCCCCTCCCCCTCTCGTTCTTCCTCCACCAGGGGGGACTGGCTGTTGAGATACGTCTACCGCACCGCCTCCATTCAGCTGAGCGTCGCAGGGCTTCAGCCTGTCTGCCTGGATGACCGCCGGATGGTGAACGTGGATCTGTCTTCCGTCGTAAGTCGGCGGGAAGCAATTGTGGAGACCTGGCAAGATTCTGAGGTCGATAAAGGGGCCATTGGTGGTTTGAGGAGGAGGGGGTTGCAGAGATGCGAGGATATATATATATATATATATATATATATATATATATATATATATATATATATATATATATATATATATATATATATATATATATATATATATATATATATATATATATGGATATGGTCTGAGTGCAGCCACGAAGCCGTGTTTCTCGGCCTTAGCGGCTATAAAACGTGTGGACTTCAATTCCCATAATTCCTCAACGAGGCTTACCGTATTTTTCAGAGTATAAGACACACCTTTTTCCCTCAAAAAAGAGGGTGAAAATCTGGGTGTGTCTTATACACTGAATACAGCATGTTCGGCCACCCAAAACCTTGCTCCCTTTGCAAAAATGGACATGGAGAGCCTTTGGGAGGCTTATAGGGTGCTCCTGGGGGCTGGGGAGGGCAGAAATGAGCGGAAAACGGGCCGATTTTGCTCTGTTTTGGGCCCCCAGGCGCACTCTACAAGCCTCCCGAAGCTCTGCATGCCCATCCTTTTTTTGTATGTGTGCAAAAAACGAGGCGTGCAGAAGGTTTGGGAGGCCTGCAGAGTGCAAAAACTTTTTAATTTTTTTTTAAAAAACCTCTTCAAAATCACAGTGCGTCTTATACTCCGGCGCGTCTCATAGTCCGAAAAATATGGTAATCTGGGAGTTGAAGTCCGCACGTTTTACAGCAGTGAGAAAACATTTCTCACGGCAAGGTGAGATTTCTTTCCCCTGTGTCAGTTCACCCGGAATATGGTTCCCAGAAGCTAAATGCCTACTGAGATTCTCTGTTATCCAACTCACGTTGTCCCAAAGGTGCTTTTTTTTTTACTTCAGGAGGCAACTGGATTTTCTTGGTTTTTCTTTTGAAGACGTTTTGCTTCTCCTCCAAAACGCTTCTTCAGTTCTGACTGGATGAGGATGGGGAAGGATTGATACTCCTTGCAGACAGCTGGTCATTTGCATCTTTCTAGAGGGCCGTTGAGGCCACTTGGAGGTTTGTCTTTGTCCTCGGAGTCACCTGAGTGGGGCTAAGAGGTGTGGAGCCTTGGAACTGTTGAAAGGGCTGGGTTGTAGAAGGCTGCACACCCATTGGCACCACTCAGGGGATTCTGAGGACACAGAGAAACCTCCAAGTGGCCTCAACGGCTCTCTAAAAGGATGCAAACAGCCAGCTCTCTCCAAGGAGTTTACTTCCTTCCATTCCCCACCTTCATCCAGTCAGAGTGGAAGAAGCTTTTTGGATGAGAAGCGAAACATCTTCAGAGAAAAAGATGTTCCCTCTCACTATAATCTTCCTTCCTTCTTTTTCCTTCCTTCCTTTCCTTTTCTTTCCTTCCCTCTTCATTGTCTGTTCTTCCCCTCTTTCCTTCTTTTTCCTTTCCTTCCTTCCTGCCTCCTTTCCTTCTTTTTCCTTCCCTCTTCATTCTCTGTTCTTCCTCCTTCCCCTTTCCTTCTTTCCTTCTTTTTCCTTCCCTCTTCATTCTCTGTTCTCTTCCTTCCCCTCTTTCCTTCCTTCCTTTCCTTTTTTCCTTCCCTCTTCATTCTCTGTTCTTCCTCCTTCCCCTCCTTTTTCCTTCCTTCCTTCCTGCCTCCTTTCCTTCTTTTTCTTTCCCTCTTCATTCTCTGTTCTCTTCCTTCCCCTCTTTCCTTCCTTCCTTTCCTTCCTTTCCTTTTTTTCCTTCCCTCTTCATTCTCTGTTCTTCCTCCTTCCCCTCCTTCTATTTTCTTCCTTCCTTCCTGCCTCCTTTCCTTCTTTTTCCTTCCCTCTTCATTCTCTGTTCTTCTTCCTTCCCCCCTTCCTTTTCCCTGCCTTGCCCTCTTCCCATATTTCCCTTTTCCCTTTCTGTCCTGTCCCTTCTTGGATGCTCAAAAGGCAAAAAGGGGAAACATTTTTCCTTTTGTTTTGTTTTTAGTTTGCTTTGATAGCCCTCTGCCAGCAAAAACAGGGCTGGGCGCATGGAAGGGTGCGTGGCCCTTCCCAGCTCCATTTTCGCTTCCGGAGGCACCACAGGCTGGTCCTTTGCTGTTTCCAAGCTGGCCCCGTAGGCCAGATCTAAGCACCTCGGTGTGTGTGTGTGTGTGCGAGTTTGACACCCCTGATTTACCGCATCACAAGAGGAGTGTCCAAGCAGGGGGCTTGGCAGCAGAAATGACAGGGGGTGGGGGGTGTCTCACATTGCAGATTTTGTGAGTTGTTGGCCTCTAGAAGTGCCTCTTGCTCCCCAAACAGAGTCCAGGGCCAAATGGCTCCTTTATTCTCTTCTCCCCCCCACCCCACCGCATTAATTCTGAGGATTGTGGTTCTGCTGCTAAACCTTGATTGATTTCCTGGCCATCTGCTTTCCTTGCCGCCCTCCGAGCTCCCGGCTGGCATCGGAAGATCAGAGGCGCATTTGGGGACTTTAGACAAGATTTTTTTTTAATTAACGCTCCAGTCTTGCTAAAAATTAAAAGAGCAGAGGGCGGGAGAATTGTCGCTAGCGGCAGATTGCCTGGTAAAACAGAGGATGAGGATCAGGAAATCGGGAGACTCAAACCCCTTTTGGCGTTTCAGGATAATGTCATAAAAATATCCCGATTAAAAAAAAAAGGGGGGGGGGAAACCACAATCAACCACAAGCAATAAATCTTACTTTAAGATCAGAGGTTTATTGTTTCATGAGCAATTTAGAACATGAATAGCCCAACATAGCATTACCTACATTAACAACTTATTGCAATGAGGTCCAACTACATAGCTGAATCCAGCAGGGATTACTGTATTTTTCGGACTATAAGACGCACCGGAGTATAAGACGCACCAAGATTTTGAAGAGGCAAATTAAAAAAAAAAGTTTTTGCACTCTGCAGACCTCCAAAAAAGGCCTGTTTTTTTGTCAGAAAAAGGGCATGAATAGCCTTCCAGAGACTTGTAGAGTGCTCCTGGAGGGGGGGGGGGGCAAATATGAGCAAAAAACGACCTGATTTTTGCAAAAATAGCCTTGTTTTTTGTAAAAAAAAATGGCCGTGCATAGCCTTTAGGAGGCTTATAGAGTGCTCCTGAGGGCTGGAGGGGAGGGCAAAATTGAGCAAAAAACTGCCCATTTTTCGCTCATTTTTGCCCTCCCCAGCCCCCAGGAGCACTCTGGAAGCTTCCTAAAGCCTATGCACGGCTATTTTGGCGAAGGGGGCGGGGTTTTGGGAGGCCAAAAATACTGTATTCACTGTATCAAACACGCCCAGATTTTCATCCTCTTTTTTGAGTGAAAAAGGTGCGTCTTAAACTCCGAAAAATACGACAGCTACATCCAGTGGCCCTGAACTCTTCCCAAGACATTCTTTTTATACTTTTCTGCACGCACTTCACAGCTTGCTTCCTTTTTCTGTCTTACTGACCGTCACTCTGTGCAAACCCCCGTGTACATTTGAAGTTCTCAGACATTGGTTACTTTCGGTTCTTCGTTTCCCACTGTCTCCTTATATATCCGTACAAACTTTGCAGAAAATGCAGATACAAGTCAGGACGTTAGAAATATTAGTCTGGTACATTTTGCAATTACGTTAATTTAAAAGTTTAAAACTTTGGTTCAGTGAAGCCGGCAAGCTCACTCCTAGGCCTTATTACCTGCAACTTTCCAATTGATATTTTCATCCCCTCGCAATAAGTACCTTATTTTCCCCAAAATAAGGCAAGGTCTTATTTTCCTTTGACCCCGCGAAATAAGCGCTTGGCCTTATTTTCAGGGGGAGGGTCTTATTATTTTGGAGGTGCAGGAGGCCCCTTAACTTCAGCCCATGGAGCAGCTGATCCAGAGAGGGCCGGAAGCTCTGTCTCTGTTTCTGGCACACTCTTGCCAGCCTTAGCGTCACTGGGCTGCCACTCTTTTTGCGGCCGCCACTAAGCGAAGGAGCGCTGGAGCGCCTTCGCTTAGAGAGAGAGTGTGTGTGTGTGTGTGTGTGTGTGTGTGGAGCCTGGGCTGTCCATCAGCTCTCAGGTGGCTGATGAGGAAGAGGAGGAACAGCTGGGTCCAGTGCCTGATACGCAGAAGGCAGAGGAGAGGAGAGCAGTGGAAATCTATGGGCCAGTCCTTGGGACGGAAGTGCCACAACTGCTAGTGAAGCCCCACCCTACTCTGGGGATAAAAGGCAGGGGGCGGAGATGAATAGATGTGGCAGACAACTATTCACCTCCCTGCCGGACAGACTTGTTAGCCTGCGGTGAGAGATAAACTTTTTGCCGGGGCTGCCGTCTCTCCTAATAAAGGGATCTTTGCGTTCACTTCAGAGGATTTGTCGTGGTTGGGGAGCTGGGTCAGAACAGTCTGCTTCAGCCTGTGAGGGGGGGTCTGACCCTCGGTTTTGGCTTCCCTTGCAGGTCAATGGCCACCTGGACTACATGAAGCAAATGGACGGCATCCTGAAGGCCGTGGGGCTCAAAACAAGACAGCAAGAACAAGGGGGCCTCCTTGGGATTCTTACCCCCAGCGAGGAGGAGAAACAGGGGATGCCTCCCGATGGCGCAGCCTCTGTGGGGCCCAGTGGGCTGGGCAGGCCTGACGTGGATGGAGCCAAGGAAGGGGAAGGCCTCAACGGCCATGAAGACTCCTGGTGCTGGGAGCCAGTCTCCGCTCCTGGGCAGGAATGTGAGGTTTCTCCAGCCAGGGTTTCTAAAGAGGAACAGCCTCATGAAATCCTCTCCCCATCCTCCTCCTCCTCTCCCTCTTGATATCGCCCAAATCTTCTCTGCGGACCTCGGGGTGCCCGGACACCCAGAGGAAATGCATTTTGCACGGACGGAGCCGTTCCGAAGGACTGTGTCTTTTTTCTCCTGTGCCTTAGTCTCAGACAAGCGGGGAACCTCAGAAATGCTGGCGTCAGAGTCAGCAAGCCCCTCTCCGCTCTTTTTCTCCGACGCCTGGTATCCTGCCCCCGAACGTGGAGGTGTTCTGACCTGGGCTTCCCAAAAGCACGAAGCCGACTCCTCATCCCGAGAAAACCCCTTTTATTTAAGTTAAAGGGAATCCCTCTCCAGCAAAGTCCCGACCAACAGTCTTTCATGAGATTTCACAACTACAGACCTTGATCAGGCTTGGAGAGCTGCCAGGCCGATATCTTCTAAACTCCACGCTGTAGCAGCAATTACTTGGCAAGTACTCAGGGATGGATCTCCACACGAATGAAGTGAACTCATTGTCTCCTGCAAACTCGCCTCCCCTTTCGCTCCTCTTTATTCCCTCTGGGAGGGACCCTTCACTGTCCACCTATGGCTTTACTCCCGAGTCGACCCCTGTTCTTTAGCTGTTCCCTTCGTCTGGCAGCTCTGCGCATGTGCACACTGGGAACAGGCTCCAGATGTTCTTCTGCGTCACTGATCTCCGACTCTGAAGGCAGCTGATAACTGTCAGACGGCTCTGGCCCCCTCTCTGCCTCCGACACAGAGCCCTCATCTGAGCCTTCCCCAGACTCCAGGACTGGCCCATCTTCCTCCCCAACCTCCTCACTGTCCAACTTTGCTGCCAGCTCCACAGGGCCGATGGCGGGCCACAACAGGAGGTTTTGTTTATTCCCTCTGGGAGGGGCCATTCACCGTCCGTTGGCTGCGTCAAAAGTGGGCACTCCATAAACCTCGGCTCTACAAGTCCCTGACTACAGCTCCCATTGTCCACTGGCAGCAGGAGTGGCTTTGTAGTCCAATCATGTCTGGGGGGGGAGGGAGTGAATCTCGGAATGCCCCCCTCCCTCCCCCCCACAACATAGAGCATGCTTTTTTCCTTCCCTTAAAAAAAAGGTTAGCAAGTTAAAATCATGTTAAGAAAAGCTGTTTTGATCACTCCCTGAGCCAGGCGGCAAGGAAGGGGGGGAAAATCTCTCTGGATTTAGGAGTCTTTGGATCCCCTCCTAAGCCTGGGAAGCAGAGCAAAGGGAGGGTAGCCTGCTTCTGAAAGGAGAGGCTCTATTGCGCGCATACAGATGCACCCGGCAGGAAAAAGCCTCTTTCAGAATTCACCAACTGCCCCATATAAAAATGTAGATGCCCTCCGGTCGTATCCTGCCACTGATGTGAATGGCTGGCTAGTATGTCACCCATTTGAAAGATCTGGTTTTTTTTTGGTTTTTTTTAACAAGTCTTTTTTATTTCCATTTCATTCTATACAATCACATGTTTACTGTGCATAACCGAGGCATATAACATTGGGTAATAAACACAGCCCTCACTTTTATAGAAAATGCCCCCTACAATACAAACCCAATATACCGCCTTAGCCCACCATACACCCTCTTTCAACCCCCTCCAACTTTCATTCTTCCTTCTCTCCTACCCCTCTACACCTACTTCCCCTCCCCCTCTATCTAACCCTAACCCTATCACTCCCTCTCTTAATCCATTCCCTCCCTTCCTTCTCCTCCTCCTCTCTCTCACCCTCTCCACCCTCCTTCTTCTTTCATTCAGCTCCTCCCTTTGGTATACTTCTATTACCTTCCAATATATTCAGTTTGTTCTGTTTTGACACTAGCATTAAAAAGCCACAGTATACAAGTGCAATCGTGCTTTAAAATTTAACACATATTATATTTCCCCCCTCCCCCTAGATCCCCACCTCCCTTCCCTCCCTCTGTTGTTTTAAGGCGACTACCTTTAAGTAGTAATAATAATGACTCACCTTGGATCTCTCTGCCAGTTGCCATGGCTGTTAGTGACCACAAGAGGGCAGGCTCCCTAGCCTTCCCCCGCCACCCTGCTTTTGGGAGACAATATTCATTTGTCATTTTTATCTTTCCTACGATTTCGTTTCTTAGCGCTTGGATGTTCTTCTGCGTCTTCATCCAAGCAGAGAGGGAAAAAATAAGCGGCCTGGGAAAGGGCAGACTCAGCTGGCCTTTGCTGTCAGGTTAAATTCAATTTGTACTTTCTATATCTTCTTCCCTTTAAAAAAAACCCAACATTTCATTAGGTCCCTTGGGTGCTGCTCAGAGCAGAGAGGGCCCTGGTGGCAGTAGCAGAAGCAATAATCATAAGCCAAATAGGGCATTTTTCTTGCAATTCGGCGCTCCCTGCAGCATTTGGCTGCGCTGGCTATTTTCGGAAGCCCGAGAGAAACGGAGCAAAGATGAAGAGACAACAGGCGGGCATAAATAGAGACAAATCTCTTTATTTTGACATTTTTTTCAATCAGTACTGGTGGAAGAAATGTCCTTCTGGGTTCAGCTCCAAGTGGAGGAACAGACACAAGGAACAGGGAGGCTGCTTGGAAAGATGGTTTTAATGGGGAACACATTGGCTTGAAGTCCTGGGGGGAAAGGTGATCACATGCTTCCAGGTGTTGGGGGGGGAGAAGAAAAGAGAAAGAAGAGGGTGGCTGGATTGTTTATACTCTGTTCAGCCCCACCCCTATGTTTCCTGTTCCTGTGTTGGGAAATGTATTCTGATTGGTTGTCAGACTCCTATGGGGCCAACTCTCTAAGCTGTGTTTTGAGTCCCAAGTTTGGTCGAGTTCCCAGATGCCACGTGGTGAGTTTCTATAGAAGGCTAATCCTACCTTTGCTATGTAGAGTAAACTAGCTGTGGGGCCCCTAACGGACTATTGAGAAAGGCGGGGGCTATGAAAAGTGAGTCGTGTTTCCTGCCTAAAAACATGTTTCTCCATTTCTGATCCAGGGAAATATAATATTCTGCGTTTTCAATATTTCCCAGGATAATTCATTTTTCATAGGAGGGGTGGGTGCTAATTTCCTACAGTACAAAAGGCAACCAAGCTAAAAGGGGAGAGATTGAGAAATTGACCCCACTTTGCCCTATGCAAACCCCAATTCTTTTCCAGCTAAGCCCATGCGAACAAACACACTTGGGAGGTGTGTTGAGGTCACAAGCTGGACTCAAACTTGCTTGGGGTTCAGTAGTTGAACAGGAGTTAAATTTCCACCCACCGCTCTCTAAAACCTTAGTAAGGCCACACCTAAAAGTACTGCATCCAGTTTTGGTCACCCACGCTATAAAAAAAAATGTTGAGACCAGAGGTGAAATCTATTTTTTTTAACTACCAGGTCTGTGGGCGTGGCTTGGTGGGGGGTCATGTGACTGGGTGGGTGTGGCTATGCAGTCATGTAACAGGAGAGAGAAACAATGTCCTGCTGGAGCAGGGTTGGACTAGATGACCTCCAGGTCCCTTCCTGGATTATCCTCTGAAGCTGCTTCTAGTGCCCAGGTTTGTCGTCTTTCCCTTCCTCTCCTTTTTCCCTCCCTCCCTTTATTCTTTCTTTTCTTTCTCTCAGCACCCCCACCCCCTCCCATTTTTGGCCTAGCAAGGAAGCCTGCTATGAGCAAAAATGGACACGACACACCACAGCGTTTCCAGAGTACCTGTAGAAAATAAAAAAGTTCTGAAGCTCAGCTGTGCGACATGCGATCGTTGGGAGGTTTTTTGAAAGCTTTTTCTAGTATTTTTTTGCTACCGGTTCTGTGAACCAGCCCGAACCTTTAGCATTTCACTCCTGGTTGACACTCCAGAAAAAAGTGCAGAGAAGAGCAACAAAGAGAATTAGGGGACTGGAGGCTAAAATATATGAAGAACAGTTGCAGGAACTGGGCATGGCTAGTTTAGAGAAGAGAAGGATCAAGGGGGACAGGATAGCATCTTCCAATATTTGAGGGGCTGCCCCAGAGAGGAAGTGGTCAAGCTATTATCCAAGGCACCTGAAGGCCAGAGAAGGAACAATGGGTGGAAACTGACCAAGGAGAGATTCAACCTAGAAATAAGGAGGAACTTTCTGACAGTGAGACCAATCAATCGATGGAACTGAAGTTTCCTTCAGAAATTGTGGGAGCTTCATCCCTGGAGGCTTTCAAGAAGAGACTGGACTGCCATCTGTCAGAAATGGTGTAGGGTCTCCTGTTTGGGGGGGGGGTGGACTAGATGACCCACAAGGTGCCTTCCAACTCTTGTTAATCTGTACCTGAACTGGCCTATAATAACATCCACAACTGTGAGAGTGAGCAATGCCACCCCGATTCCTTCCACGCTGCAGTCAGATGCAGCTCAGAGAGGCAGGCTGAAGATAATCTCTTGAGTTGCCGTGGGCGAATAAGTGGCAATATAAACTCAATAAATAAATAAATGTATACATAAATAGGCTGCTGTGGCTTGTAAAAAATGCAGAAAGCTGACCAAGAGCTGTGAAGGGTGAGGAGGGTGGGCCGGTGGTCCTTTCATGTTAGAAACAGCATGTAATAAATGTAATAAATCCCTCAAATCTGGCAATATTGTACCTTGTTGGGATTTCAGATGTATAATCCCAGGAGGCCAGGATTAAGCAGTGCACAGATGATGCAATCACAGATTATTCTGGTTTGTTTGTCGCTAACCCCGGTTTGGGGAAAAAACAAAGGGAAACTTTTCTGTTGGGTGCTGCGCGCAAGGTGTAAAATGGGGTTCTGGTTTGGGGAAAACGGCAGAGGGGGACGGCTGGGGCAACAAGTGGCCAGTCTGTAGGTCGGAGAGGGGATGAGAACATTGGAGCGGGTGCAACTCCAGCCAGGGCAGGCTCCCGTTGTGGTTCCCTCTTAAACACTCATGGGTACACACACGTTTCCTTGGCAGTGTGTTCTGACTCAGGCTTCCTTAACAAGCAAGAAGTGGAGTCTTGGTCCCGGCAAAACCCCTTTTATTTACACAACTGTGAATTCCTTTCATTCACAGTCCACAAGCCTTTCAAAGGAATATTTATCAACATGGACCTTATCTCACTTGGCGAGCTGCCAGATAATTAGTTACCAAACACAGGGCAAGGCAAAACTTGGCACAGCGTCTCTTATAGTCACAAACAGAATTTCCACTCTTGAAACGACCGAAAGAACATATTGTTTCCCTGTTCACCCCTCATTTGTTTCCTCTGGGAGGGGCCAATCACCTCCCAAGGTGTGGCTTTACTCCCAAGTCAACATTATTTTCTTAGCTGTTCTTGTCTTCTGGCAGCTCTGCGTAGGCGTACACTGGGAACAGGCTCCAGCTGTTCTTCTGCCTCGCTGCTTTCTAGCTCCCTCTCTACCTCCGACGCAGAGCCCGCGTCTATCCTCAGCCCCCAGGAGTGGCCCATGTTCCTCCCCAGCCTCCTCGCTGTCGGACTTTGCTGTCAGCTCTGCCGGCTGCCAGCAGGCCACAACAGTGTGTTCTGCAACCACATACAAAGTGTGTGTGTGAGGGGGGGGGGAATTACGCTAGAAGGCAACCAAGCTGAGAGGCTGGCAGACAGAGAAAAAAATCCACCGTATTTTTCAGACTATAAGACGCACCTTTTTCCCTCAAAAAAGAGGCTGAAAATCTGGGTGTGTCTTATACACTGAATACAGCATTTTTTGCCTCCCCCAAGCCCCGCCCCTTCACCAAAATGGCTGTGCATAGCCTTTAGGAGGCTTCCAGAGTGCTCCTGGGGGCCGGGGAGGGCAGAAATGAGCAAAAAAACGGCCACTTTTTGCTCAATTTTGCCCCCCAGGAGCACTCTATAAATCTCCTAAAGGCTATGCATGCCCCCCCTTTTTTTTGAGAAAAAAAATGGGCATGTTTTCATGAAAAATGGGCCGTTTTTGGGAGGTCTGCAGAGTGCAAAACAGGGTTTTTTTTTAAATTTGCCTCTTCAAAATCTTGGTGCGTCTTATACTCCGGTGCATCTTATACTCTGAAAAAATGCAGTAAGTTCTGAGGAGGGAGAAGATGAAAGGAAGGACATTTGTGGGTTTGGAGATTGACCCTTGACCAGTGGCATTGTCTTGCCCCCATCCCCAGCACAGGTCAGAAACAACCGATCAACCTGGAGCTGACCAGGGGCAGCGCTCAGTCTGAGGGCGTGTTCAGATAGATGAGGTTCAACTTTGGCTCCGTCCGCTCGGCGTCGGAAAGGTGAACCGAGTTGGCCCGTGTAGCTGGGAGGAAGCCGAGCGACTGGCTGCTGTGGTCGTTGCCGTGGACGATGGAATCGGCCGAGTCCGTTTCCCCTGGCAGAGTCAGGGCGTTCCTGAGGGAAACCCCTGGCCGGGGGCCGCTGTTGGAATTCCTGAGGGAGAGCGAGACCCGGCTGGGCCTGCGTTCCCACGCGCGGGGGCAGCAGGGCAAGTACTTGGCCATGGCCCTCTTGAAGTCCCGCATGAAGAGCGGGTAGATGATGGGGTTCATGGTGCTGTTGCAGTAGCCCAGCCAGGTCAGGAGGTCGAAAAAATCTTCCGAAATGCAGTTGCAGACCGCCTGGAGGAAAGCGAGAAGAAGACGGCCATTTGAGGAGAAGCGAAAGGAATGACAGAATAAGAGAAGCTGCCGCTTTTTTGCAAATATAGGTAGTCCTCGACATACGATCAAAATTTATGCTGCTAATCGAGACAGTCGTTAAGTGAGGCTTGCTCCATTTTAGGACCTTCCTGGCCTCAGTTGTTAGCAATAGCACTTAGACTTATATATATACCACTTCACAGTGCTTTTACAGCCCTCTCTAAGTGTCACAATCTCTTGCCCCCAGCAATCTGGGTCCTCAGTTTATCCACCTCGGAAGGATGGAAGGCTGAGACAATCCTGAGCCAGCCAGGCAGGATCGAACTGTTGGCAGTGGGCAGAGTTAGCTGCATTCTAACTAGTGGGAGGGAGGAACAGATGGAAGGAAGGAAGGAAGGAAGGAAGGAAGGAAGAGCAATAGACTTATATACTGCTTCACAGTGCTTTACAGCCCTCTCTAAGCGGTTACAGAGTCAGTCTCTTGCCCCCCAACAATCTGAGTCCTCATTTTACCCACCTTGGCAGGACAGAAGGCTGAGTCAACCTTGAGCCTGGTGAGATTCAAACTGCCAAATTGCAGTCAGCCGGCAGTCAGCAGAAGTAGCCTGCAGTACTGCACTGTAACCACTATGCCACCGCAGCTCTTGTAAGTGTTAAGTGAATCACTGCAGTTAGTAAAACTGTTGTTAAATGAATCTGGCTTCCCCACTCTCAGAAGGCCACAGAACGGCCTCAGGACCCACAATCCACCGTCGGAAGTATGAGTCGGTTGCCAAGCATCTGAATTTTGATCACGTGACCATGGGGATGCTACAATGGTCGTTAAGCGTGAAGAAAGGATGCCACTTTTTTCCCCGTGCTCTTGTAACTTTGAACGGTCATTAAATGAACTGTCGTAAGTCGAGGACCATCTGTGAATCTATTAGGGTTTGGAACAGACAAGGACAATTGTCTTCCTGAACTGCTTTTTCTAACAATGCATTGCTTCTAGAGCAGTGTTTCTCAACCTTGGCGACTTTTAAGTCCTGTGGACTTCAACTCCCAGAATCCTCCAGTCAGCACTGGCTGGGGAATTCTGGGAGTTGAAGTCCAGAGGACTTAAAAATTGCCAGGGTTGAGAAACACTGTTCTAGAGAATTGTTTTTTTTTTAAAAGCCTCATCCTTTTGTTCACCTTTAGTTGATGCAAAAGGATTTATATACATTTGGAACGAGAGTAAAAGGAATAAAAATATCCAGAGCCACGTGAGGATTTAAATTCGAATCTTCAGGATCACAAGAAGATGCCCAGGTGTTCCAAAGGTGCTTTTTCAGGAGGCAAATTGTCTTTTCTTTGAAGATGTTTCTCTCCTCATCCAAGAAGCTTCTTCTGGAAATCCATTCCAGAGGGAAAAAAATTGGAGACTTCAGGAACCATTTGCACCACTCAGGTGACCTTGAGGACACGGACAAACCTCCAAGGGGCCTCAATGGACAAACCTCCAAGGGGCCTCAATGGACAAACCTCCAAGGGGCCTCAATGGACAAACCTCCAAGGGGCCTCAATGGACAAATCTCCAAGGGGCCTCAACGACTCTCTAAAAGGATGCAAATGACCAGCTGTCTGCAAGGAGGATCAATCCTTCCGTCTCCCACTATCCTGTCAGAGCTGAAGAAGCTTCTTGGATGTGAAGCGAAACGTCTTCAAAAGAAAAAAAAGAAAAAAGTCCAGTTGCCTCCTGGGAAAAAAAAGCACCTTTGGGATAACTGGGACCTGGATGACTTGAGAATCTCTACAGACTAGAAATGGGAGATAACTGGAGCTGAGAGGGCTCCCAATTTCCCTTCTGCCACATATCTATCTGCTACCTACCTACCTATCTATCTATCTATCTATCTATCTATCTATCTACCTACCTACCTACCTACCTACCTACCTACCTACCTACCTACCTATCGTCTATATATTGATCGATATCATATCTATCTATCCCTCCATCCCTCCCTCCATCCATCCATCCATCTATCTACCTATCCATCTACTGTCTCTATATTGATCGATATCATATCTATTTATCTATCTATATCGATATCATATCTATTTATCTATGTATCTATCTATCTATCAACTGTCTATATCTATCTATTTATGTATCCATCCATCTATCTATTGTCTATATATTGATCAATATCATATCTATTTATCCAGCCAGCCAGCCCTCCGTCCATTTATCTGTATCTATTTATCTATCTCTATCTATCTCTCTATCTCTCTACATCTATCTATCTATCTCTCTATCTCTATCTATCTCTCTCTATCTCTATCTATCTATCTATCTATCTATCTATCTATCTATCTATCTGTATATATTTATCTATCTCTAACTCTATCTATCTATATCCATTTATCTATCTATCTATCTATCTATCTATCTATCTATCTATCTATCTATCTATCTATCTATCTATATCTCTCTATCTATTTATCTATCTATCTCTATCTATTTATCTCTCTCTATATCTATCTATCTATCTATCTATCTCTATCTATCTATCTATCTATCTATCTATCTCTATCTATCTATCTATCATCTATCTATCTATCTATCTATCTATCTATCTATCTATCTATCTATCTATCTATCTATCTATCTATCTATCTAGTTATCTATCTATATCTATCTATCATCTATCTATCTATCTATCTATCTATCTATCTATCTATCTATCTATCTATCTATCTATCTATCTATCTATCTATCTATCTATCATCTATCTATCTACTGTCACCTTTGGGACAACCATGACCTTGACAACAGAGAATCTCTACAGACAAGAAGTGGGAGATAACTGGAGCTGAGCGGGCTCCCAATTTCCCTTCTGCCATATACCCCACATATAAACACACACACCCCAGGTTCCCTATCGTCTCTCTGCCCCCTCGCAAACCTTCCCTTCAGGGAAGAATTTACCTCCAGAGTGCTTACCTGAGCCATGTTGCAGACAAAGAAAGGTAGCCAAGCCACAAAGAACATGCCCAGAAGGATGCCAAGGGTCAAGCTGGCCTTGAGTGCCCGTCGGCTGTGCTTGTTGGCAATCTTACGATTGTTACTCACCCCGCTTCCTTGGCCTTGGTCTCGAGGAACCTGTGAAGAACCCCCAAAACAGAAGGAAGTCAAGAAAGGCTTGGAAAAGGAGCATGCTCAGATGCCCAAAACTGGGACTCTGCGAAGGGGCTGGTGATGCCAGGGTGGTGCCCAGCTACTGCAAATGGGGGGGGGGAGCAAGGATGCAGCCCAGGGATGAAATCCAGCAGGTTATGACAGGTTCTGGAGAACCGGTAGCAGAAATTTTGAGTAGTTCAGAGAACCGGTGGCGGAAAGTTTGAGTAGTTCAGAGAACCGGCAAATGCCACCTCTGGCTGGTCCCAGAGTGGGATGGAAATGGAGATTTTGCAGTATCCTTCCCTTTCCACCTTTCCTTGCAAACTCAGGTGGTGAGTTTCCCGGCTCGAGGGGCACTGAGCCACCAAGGACCAACCTGGCTTTGGAGCTTAGCGTGTGGACAGCCGATATTTTGTGGGGCAGGGGATTCCTTGCAAAGAAGACCCCCCACTGAGCTAGAGAGAGGAAGGTAAGAGGGGTGAATAGATACAGTAGATGTGAGAGTAGATAGATGGGATAGATAAATCATAAAAGATAAATTGATATAGATGTAAGAGAAGAGAGAGGATAGGGATGATAGATAAAAGACAGAGATGAGGATGATAGAAAATGATAAAGAGATGATAGATAAGACATGTAGAATTGGACAGGTGTAAAATATAGGATAGAGAAAGATATGATAGATAAAAGACAGGTGTAGATTAGATGGATAGATGGTAGGTAGTTGGGAGGAAAGTGAAGGGATCAAGCAGGCAGGTAGCCTGGCTGGACTCTTCAGGTAAACTAATCCAAACCACATGATGCTTGAGAGAAAGGGGGGGAGGGAGGGAGGGAAGGAAGGAGAGAGAGAGAGAGGGAGGGAAGGAGAGAGAGAGAGATCTGATCTATCTACCTGATCTATCATATATGTGTGTGTGTGTGTGTGTGTTTATTTGTGCTGATAAATAAATAAAGGGAGACTAGTATAGATCTATTTCAAGCTATTTAGCTCTCATCAGCTAGCCATACCCTTACTGGGATTCGAACTTGTGCTGTATTGCATCTTAGGCAAACATCTTAGCCATTAAGCCACAGGTCTCCTCCTTATCTTATCCTTATATATAATCTATCATCTATCTATCTATCATCTATCTATCTATCTATCTATCTATCTATCTATCTATCTATCTATATGATCTTATCTATCTATCATCTATCTATCATCTATCTATCATTTATCTATCATCTATCTATCATTTATCTATCATCTATCTATCATCTATCTATCATCTATCTATCTGATCTATCTAATCTATCTATCTGATCTATCTATCTATCTATCCACCTGCCCATCCATCCATCCATCCACCTATCATCTATATCCATCCATCCATCCATCCATCCATCCATCCATCCATCCATCCATCCATCCATCCATCCATCCATCTACCTACCTATCATCTGTCTATATATCACTCGATATATCAGATATCATCTCTCCCCCCCCTCCCTCCCTATCTGGAAATATTACCCCCTCCCACCTCCGGGGGCTTTTTTTGCCTCCTTTCGGTCAGCCGAGCCCATCCCTCGCGGCCCCTCCGGGCGACCTTTCCACCTTCCCAAGCTCGCTCAAGTCTGGCCAGCCGGGCGCGCGCCCTGCGCCTTCAAAGGTCCGGCCTGGCGCCCTTCAGCCCGGTCGCCCTCCGGCTAGGGAAGGGGAGGCGAGAGCGCAGGCCGGGCAGCTTCGGGACCCCTGAGAGCCCCCTCCCCCCTCCAGAAGGAAGCCCGGGAGGGGGGGAAGGGGAGGGGGTCTGAGGGGAGGCCTCGCCCACCCTCTGGGCTGAGGCCGCGGCAGCCTTTTTCCGCTCTCAGGGCTTCTTTTGCTCCCCAGTTGCCGACATGGGGGCGGCCGGGCTGAGGAAGGAGGAGGCAATGTCCATTTTGAGTTCTTTTCCTTTGGCTTTTGCTGAATTGGGAGGGGGTGCCTCTTTTGCCCCCCTTCAGGGAACTAGTTTAATGAAAAGAAGGACTAGGGGAGACATGATAGCAGTCTTCCAATATCTCAGGGGATGCCCCAAAGAAGAGGGAGTCAAGCTATTCTCCAAAGCACCTGAGGGTAGAACAAGAAGCAATGGGTGGAAACTAATCCAGGAGAGAAGCAACCTAGAACTGAGGAGAAATTTCCTGACAGTGAGAGCAATTAATCAGTGGAACAGGATTTGCCTCCAGAAGTTGTGAATGCTCCAACACTGGAGGTTTGTAAGAAGATGTTGGATAGCTGTTTGTCTGAAACGGTATAGGGTTTCCTGCCTAGGCAGGGGGTTGGACTAGAAGACCTCCAAGGTCCCTTCCAACTCTGCTATTGTATTGTATTGTATTGTTTTGCATTGTATTGTATTGTATTGAACCTCCCCCCCTCCCACTTTTCTGCCACCCATTTTTACCCAGCTCAGGCAAACTTGGCTTTTTTTTTCCAAATCTTGTTTCCAAATCTAGGAAGCATCTCCAGTTCATTTCAATCCCCCTCCAATCCCCCCAAATGAGGTGCTTTCTCCCCCTTTTTCCCCCTTGGCCTGGGAGAGTGGTGGGGGCAAGGATCCCCTCCTCCGCCAATGGAACACAAGAGGGAAATCTTCTTTGCTTCTTCTTGAATTTATTTCCTTTTTTAATGTTGGTAAAAGAATGCCCAGCCTTGGAGCGTTTTCGACAACACATTTTTAGTCCCACCAGCATATTCCCACCCCGCCAGCAAATCAAATTGTAATTTTCTACCTTGCAACAAACTCGGCTTCGTTGAAGAAAGCTCACCATTCTGATTTCTCACCTAGCTTTCTATGGTTTCTAAATCCCTCCCCCCCAATATTAGAATTCGTTTATTAGAATAGAATAGAGAATAGAATCGAATAGAACAGAATATAGAATAGAATAGGAAAAGAACACAACATAGAATAGAATAGAATAAAATAGAATGTAGAATAGAACAGGAATAGAACACAACATAGAACAGAATAGAATATAGAATAGAACAGAATAGAATATAGAATAGAACAGAATATAGAATAGAACAATATAGAATAGAACAGAATATAGAATAGAATATAAAATAGAAGAGATTATAGAGTAGAATAGAATAGAACAGAATATAGAATAGAATAGAGAGTAGAATAGAATAGAACAACAGAATATAATATAAAACAGAACAGAATATAGAATAGAATAGAATAGAATTCTTTATGGACCATGTGTGACTGGACACACAAGGAATTTGTCTTTGGTTCTTTTTATTAGCTTTTTATAATATGGTGTATATATCTGGATGCATTTAAAAGGTTATTTTTATGGTTTTATACGCTGCCCATGGCACAAGGCGGGGCAGGCATGTAAATCTGATAAATAAAATCTTTCCTGAGTCTGCTAGGGTTTTTCCAAGTTCGTATGTTAAAAATAAGCAAGCAGCAGATTGCTGTAAAAAGCTGCATGCATCAGACTTCAATTTATCAAAAAAGAAATAATTTAAGACATTTATTTGCTTCCTCACCCCTACTGATAACTTGGAAAATTGGAGTCAGTTTCTCTATTTTTCTCAAAAAAAGGGGGGGTGGGGGGGAATTCCAAGCCAAAAATCAGCAAATGGTTATTTGCATTGACTAAGAACGAGGGGAAGTAAGATTCCTAAAAAACCCCATCTTAGCATTTAAATGCAATTACAATTATGTTCCATTTTCTTCTTCCGCCGGCTATGGAGTCAATTAGAGGCAATTATTGCCAAGTTAAATTACTCGGCGCTTATGATCCTTTTTACTGCCACCTCAAATTAGAAATGAGGTCTAATTCTAAAAAAATATATATCTTAATTTCTAAAATTCTAAGAAAGGCAGGCATCGCTCTTGACATGCATTAGATCCAGGAATTGCAAGAATAGAATTTAAATGTTGAAAGATTTGAACTATTTCCACCTTTGGTTGAATTTGTATAAATTATTGATTAACTTATTAGTTAGAGAGCAATAGGGCACCATATTAATGGCTGTGCTATTCCATTTCCCCCTCAACTCTTCTAATAGATGTTTCCCTATCTTGCAATAGTTATTTGGAAATTGACACGAGTTTGCAGTTAAATATAACAGAATAACAGAGTTGGAAGGGATTTTGGAGGTCTTCTAGTCCAACCCCCTGCTTAGGTTGGAAATCCTATGCCACTTCAGACAAATGGTCATCCAACATCTTCTTACAAACATCCAGTGTTGGAGCATTCACAACTTCTGGAGGCAAGTTGTTCCACAGATTAATTGTTCTAACTGTCAGGAAATTTCTCCTTAGTTCTAAGTTGCTTCTCTCCTTGATTAGTTTCCACCCATTGCTTCTTGTCCTGCCCTCGGGTGCTTTGGAGAATAGCTTGACTCCCTCTTCTTTGTGGCAGCCCCTGAGATATTGGAAGACTGCTATCATGTCTCCTCTAGTCCTTCTTTTCATTAAACTAGACTTACCCAGTTCCTGCAACTGTTCTTCCTGTGTTTTAGCCTCCAGGCCCCTAATCCTCTTTGTTGCTCTTCTCTGCACTCTTTCTAGAGTCTCCACATCTTTTCTACATGGTGGCGACCAAAACTGGATGCCGTATTACAAGTGTGGCCTTACCAAGGCCTTATAAAGTGGTATTAATACATCCTAATATAATATACCTAACATACCTAAAAGAATTCCAGTACTTTTCTAGTTCTCCCTCTACATCCTGGTTTACATATGGGACTGAACCATGGTTTAATCCTCATTCAATAAGCCCTACTTAGGTAAGATCACATGTGCTATAAACTCTGGTTTATAAACCACCATGCTGAATTCCAAATGCTAAACCAATGACATTAAGGCTTAATGGAGTAAGACAAATTAACCTGTCAAATCCAAAGTTCATTAGATCTTATTTTGTGTAAACAATGGAGGAATTATAGTCTAAATCTTCTGGGTTAAATAGGCAGATTTTTAATTTATTTCTTTAAGCACTGGATAGTGGTTGAGAAGTTCCTATTTTTTAAAATGTACTTCTTTTTTTCGGTGTGTGTGTGTGTGTGGAATGAATAGGCTTGTGTGCCTTAAAGATTTGGACATCAGACCTGGAAATAAAAAGAGTTTAAAACTACCGAAATAACATAAGAACCTGCTGGAAAATGTTGTCATTGGAAGAGAAACGGCAGAGAAATGGTAAGTTATAATTAATTACCTTTGAAGTATTTATACCTTTTTCATCTTAGATGCTCTCAAAGGCAGTACGGTTAGACTGCATGTTAGTGTTATGCCACCCAGCCCCCCCCCCCCGTGTGAAGTTAGCTTTTGCCCGCGCCCCCCCCCGCCCCCATGAGGACTAGAAACTTAGTCCGGTGTTTTGTTTTCAGCCCTTCATAATTTAGAAGGGAGATTTTTGGCAAGCCGGATTCCTTTTTTCCGGATTTATGCTGTGCCGCAGCCCCGGTGTCTTTGCCTTCTTAACAAGCTGCTTGGTGACTAAACGATATTAGCTAATTACGTTTCATTTGCTGAGGAACATTTTTCTTTTTCTCTCCCCCCCTCCCTCCCTCCCCCTCACAGGGAGAGCTCCAGAGTCTTCCCATGCCAAGAGAAAAATAAGATTATGTTATTCATCCAAGCCGGCTCCAGTGGCTCACTCTCCTTCCAAGGCAAAAATCCTGCTGGCGTATTTAATTTCCCACCAGCTTAAGTGCCTACTGAACTCTGCAAAAAAAAAGATTTAATTAGATTATATTTTCCCCCCCAGAAAGACTCAGTTGAGCTTCCCAAAAGCCAAAGGACTGCCAGGGACCCTTCTAAGCCTGGTCTCTGGAGTTCTTCTCTTCCGCCAGGGTTAGAAGAGGGGCAGGAGGTGGTCTTGATGGCTGCCCATCAACCCCGTGAGACCTTTCCTGGGGAGGCCTGTTCGAGAGGGTCTCTGTGGTGATGCTTGGCATTGTGCTGGTTGGCAGGGAGGGGAGGATGGGGCTTGTAGCCAGGCCAGGAGTGGGTTGCTGCCGGTGTCACTGCCAATTCAGCTTATGCTCCCCGCACATTGCTTATACATGCGCAATTGCCTGTTAATTGTTCTGCGAATGCGCGGGACATTATAAAATGAGTGACAAAAATATATGCCGGCAACGGCATGGGCGATTGGGGAACCGGTTCGGGGGTATGGCCAGCCAGCTGTCCCTACTGGTTTGGCGACCCAGTTCCAATGTCCACTACCAGTTCACCCGAACTGGTGCGAACTGGTAGCAACCCACCTCTGAGTCAAGCATGCATGGAAAATGCCAAGGATAGTGTTGTAGCCTGCCAATGGCCAATGGAGCTGGCAGCAGATTCGGACAGTGAGGAGGTTGGGGAGGAAGATGGGCCAGTCCTGGAGTCTGGGGAAGGCTCGGACGAGGGCTCCGTGTCGCAGGCAGAGAGGGGGCCAGGCCCATCTGACAGTTATCAGCTGCCTTCGGGGTCCGACATCAGTGGGGCAGAGGAACAGCTGGAGCCTGTTCCCAGTGGGCAGAATTGCCAGACGAAGGGAACAGCTAAAGAACAGAGGTCGATTTGGGAGTAAGGCCACAGGTGGATGGTGAATGGCCCCTCCCATAGGGAATAAAAGAGGAGCGACAGGGGAGTGGAGTTTGCAGGAGACAATTCGTTCATTCCTGCATCCTTGCCAAGTATTGCGGCGTCTGAAAGATCTCGGCCTGGCCACTCTCCAAGCTTGACAAAGGTCGGTAATTGTGAACTATCTTGAAAGACTCTGGGAAGAGGAAAGACTTTGCCGGAGAGGAATTCAGTGTCAATTAAATAAAAGGGACGAGGACTCGGCTTCGTGCTGCTGGGGAAGCCTCGGTCAGAACAAATAGGCTAAAATCCAATTTTTCTTGGTGTAAATTGGATTCTTGGGAATGGCAGAATCCTTGAGACATGGCAAGCCGCTCCTGACCTCAAATTTGGTACCTTCTCTAGCTGGGTGCAGCTGTGGGCATTAGTTCGAGAATCTGGGAATTGCCTTAATGATGCCCCATCTGCCTACATTGCCTACAAAACTCCTTTTCATCCATTTTTACAGTGAACGGACACTTTTCCTTGGTGGGTTTGCCACACCAGATATCAAAGCAGTTGCCCTCTCTTGCACCGTCTCCCCACCACCCCTTATGACGGGCAGGTAGACTGGCCCTTGACGGGGAGGCTGTGCGCCCAACTAGGACCCAACTTCAATTCTTAATGTAGCTTTAATTCCTTGGCTGCGTCGGGGAAGCAATTAAAAGTCACTCTGTGCTTCCTCCCGAGCTGAGCAGTTGCTCCCTGCCTACTCACACATGGTACAGGTTGGTGGGTGGATTAATGGGGGGGGGGGGAGGAAAACAGGGCTGGCGCTGATTATTTTTCCCCTCTTCTTCCAAGGAACAGTTCATCTCCACCTCTGCTCATGTTATTTTGAGAATTGCAGATATTGTGCGGAGGACAAGAGAGTGAAAGGGGGCCAGACAAGAGGACAAGGCCATCAATACACCACAATACTAGAGTTGGAAGGAACCTTGGAGGTCTTCTAGTCCAACCCCCTGCCTAGGCAGGAAACCCTATACCGTTTCAGACAAATGGCTGTCCAACATCTTCTTAAAGACTTCCAGCGTTGGGGCATTCACAACCTCTGGAGGCAAATCCTGTTCCACTGATTCATTGTTCTCGCTGTCAGGAAATTTCTCCTTAGTTCTAAGTTGCTTCTCTCCTTGATTAGTTTCCACCCATTGCTTCTTGTCCTGCCCTCAGGTGCCTTGGAGAATAGCTTGACTCCCTCTTCTTTGTGGCAGCCCCTGAGATATTGGAACTCTGCTATCATGTCTCCCCTAGTCCTTCTTTTCATTAAACTAGATATACCCAGTTCCTGCAACCGTTCCTCATATGTTTTAGTCTCCAGTCTCCTAATAATCTTGGTTGCTCTTCTCTGCACTCTTTCTGGAGTCTCCACATCTTTTCTACATTGTGGCGACCTAAACTGAATGCAGTTTCAAATCGGCCCCTTCCCCGAACTCTAATTTTGGAGTTAGACCCCTTTTAAATATGGATTTTGAGCTGCAAAGATCTGAGGCTTCCTTCTGATTGCCAAGGAGGGAAAAATATGGAGGAACTAAGCAGTCCCCCCCCCATCAAGGCTTTAGCAGTTCTGTAATTATCAGTGAAATGGAGCTTCTCTAGACAGGGCAGGCTATCTTAAGACCAGCGTTTTGGAAATTTCAATTCCATTTTGGGAGGCATGAGCCTGATAGCATGCATGGTCTCGGTGGCTGAGCTTGTCATCTTCGGATAAGGAACTATAAATCCAGAAAGAGTTTAGAAACTGGACTTTATTCAAGATGGACCAAGTGTCACTCAATCGTGATCTACTGAATTGGAGGCCAAATGTTCTCACATCATACTGCTTCCCTCTTGTGGCCACCCAGAGATTTGCGCTTCTGTCTTAAAAAAAGGATATAAAACGGCTTTATGCATTTCCAAGCTCAATCACGTCAATGCAAAGAAGTTATAGTCAATACCTTGTCTGCAGGCTGGGCGTTTTCCCAGAGAAGCATCTGATTTTTAGAAATTAGGGGTCCATGCCTTGACTTCTCCCTAACCTTTTCCATCTAACTCGGGGGAGGGTGTTACTGTCTCTTCCAAAATAGATGCAGTCTCTTTCTTCAGCACACCTGGGATGCTTAATTTGTGGAGGGGCCACAGCTGGCAGCCCCCACCCCCAAGTTTTCCCTTGGGGAGAAGCCGATCACTCTGTGTCTTTAGCATCAGAGGCTCTGCTGGACCTGTCTTTAGACCAAGGTTTTTAGAGAGTTGGAGGGGATCTTGTAGATCATCTAGTCCAACCCCCCACCCAAGCAAGGGACCATACACCATTTCTGACAAATGGCAGTCCAGTTTCTTCTTGAAAGCTTCCTGTGACGAAGCTCCCACAACTTCCGAAGGCAACTTTTCTTCCATGGGTTGATTGTTCTCCCTGTCAGGAAATTCCTCCTTATTTCTAGGTTGAATCTCTCCTTGTTCAGTTTCCATCCATCATTCCTTCTCTGGCCTTCAGGTGCTTTGGAAAATAGCTTGACCCCCTCCTCCTCTCTGTGGCAGCCCTTCAAATATTGGAAGGCTGCTATCCTGTCTCCCCTGGCCCTTCTCTTCACTAGACTAGCCATGCAAAGTTCCTGCAACCGTTCATCGTATGTTTTAGTCTCCAGTCTCCTAATCATCCTTGTTGCTTTTCTCTGCTCTTTCCAGAGTCTCAACACGAAGCAGGAGGGAGTCACACGGGGGGTATCCCACTCTCTGATACATTGCATTGCACTAATAGCAGGGCTTAATTAGAAGGTGAGACTCATTCCCAGAACGCGGACTCACGCGGAGTCCAGTGGCTTTCCACGGGTGCAGTAGAAATTGGATGCGCAAGCTGTTGAACTTGGGACGAAAGCAGTGGCTTCCAAATTAATACAACCACCCCATCTCTTAAGAAAAGTTTTGTTTGCAACCCTTGTTAAAAGTTGCACGAAAATTCCATTTTTCATTTTCTCCTCCTCCTCCTCCTCCTCCTCCTCCTCCTTCTTCTTCTTTTTTGCCCAGTTCTCCTTCAATTCAGTGCGTGACAAACTGCTTTCAGCTCTCTATTTTCCTTAAAACGAGGAGCAAACCTTGTTTAAATGCTCATTTAGTCAAGACTTTGCGTCGCAGTTCCGTTTGTTTATAACCTGCACCTGGAGCAGCTTGCTCTCCCCAATCCAAAATACACCATTAGAGAAATTTGAAAATTTGTTGAAAATGGGGGGGGGGGACAGAAACCTTTTGGGGAGCAGGATGAAAACTCTTTTGGAGGCAGAGGGACAGACACGGGCCCGGAGTTCAATCTAATTTTCTGTGGCCTCTGCAGTGCTAGCAAGGGAAGGAAGATTTGGGAACTACCACTGTCTCTCTGAGCATGGGCAGAGTTAATTCATCCCTCTGGAGTGTGTTAACCCCCCCCCAGGACAACGGTCATTAAACCAGCCCATTTCCCCACCTGGGAATTTACCTGTTGTGTTTGTTCGCCGAGGGGCTTGTTGTTGGTGAGAGATGCCACCTGGAGGGCCTGTTTCCGGGCAGCCAGCAGGATCCGGCAGTAGGTGAACAAGATGGCCACCGAGGGGAGGAAGAAGGTCAGGCCGGACGCGATGAGGGCGTAAGGCAAGCTGACCAGCAGACGGCACTGCTCCTCTTCCAGCTGCAGGGTGGCGTTGAGCGGGTGGCGGTCAAAGTCCATCTTGTGCCAGCCCATTTTGATGGGCAGGAAAGACACCAAGGCCGCCAGCGTCCAGGTGGCCAGGATGAGCCAGAAGGCCCGGCTGGAAGTCATTCGCAGCTTGTACTTGAGCGGGGAGATGATGAGCAGGTAGCGGTCCAGGCTGATGACGCACAGGTTGAGGATGGAGGCGCTGGTGCACATGACGTCGAAGGAGAACCAGACGGAGCAGAAGGCGCCGTCCAGGACCCAGCGCCCGTAGAGCTGGTTCAGCATGGCCGGGGGCATGACCACCAGGCCCACCATCAGGTCGGAGAGGAAGAGAGACACCAGGAAGAAGTTGGAGGTGTTGCGCAGGAAGCGCTGGCTGAAGATGAGGAGGATGAGGGCCAAGTTGCCAACCATGGTCAGCAGGATGACGAAGCAGAGGAAGGCGGCCGTCCAGGCACTGCCACGCAGCCGAGCATCCTGCCCGATCAGGCTGGCGTTGAGGCTGCCTGCCTGCCCGTCCATGGGGGGGAGTGGCGCCCTTGGCATAGGGAGGACCGGACGCCGGGCTGAGACACCGGGCTGAGTGCTCTCTCTCTCTTTCTTTTCTCTCTCTCTCTCTTTTCTCTCTCTCTCTCCCTCTCTCGCGCTTTCACTCTTCCTTGCTAGGAATCTGGGGGTCCCCCTTCTCTCCAGTCGTTGGGGTATCCCCACCAGCTGCCCTGACCCTCATCCTGGGCGGCTGGCAGCCCTTCCCCATCTCCTACCTGTAGCGTGTCAGGTTCTCTTTAGAGGAGATTAACAAACGAGGAGGAAAGCGAAGCAGCAGCCGTGAGCCTCCCCTGCCTGCCTTGCTCGGCTGGCAACGGTGGCGAGTGCCTCTCCCCTTCCCCTTCTGGAGGAGCACCGAGACCTCCCCGGAGACGCAGAGCAGGGGATCGTTCTCGGTTGGCGGTGGAGAGCCGAGCAGCTGGTTCGTGCTGGAGAAGGAACGGAGAGTCAATCTGGACCTTTCAGCTGACTGCCGCTTGCTCGCTTGCTCACTCGGGAACAGTTTGGAAGGGCGAAAACGCTGGGGGGTGGAGGGGTGGGTGGAGGGTGGGAATGCTTTGGAGGAGTTGAATCTCGGGGCCCTGGGCTCTGCCCATTCACGGATGCCGGTTGGGGAGCGGTGGCAAAGGAATCTGGGGAGCCAGGAGCACGCCAGGCAAATAACAGGAATAAAAATTTAAAAATAGGAAATTGGTGTGTGTGTGTGTGAGAGAGAGGGAGAGAGAGAGAGACAGAGACAGAGAGAGAGAGAGAGACACTTGGCCAGGCTTTCCTGCTGTCGGTCAGGTGTGCCTCTCTGCAGGTGGTAGATTCTTGGGACGGGAACATCTCCTTGGCTACCTCAAGTGGACAGTCGTACGTTTCCTTTTCTAAAGAAAAGAAGAATTAGGGGCAACACGACCGCAGGTTTTTCAGGGGCTGCCATAAAGAAGAGGGGGGGGGGTGTTCAAATTATTCTCCAAAGCACCAGGGGGCAGGACAAGACTGATCAAGGAGAGAAGCAACCTGGAATTAAGGAGAAACTTCCTAACAGTGCGGACAATTAAACCAGTGGAACAGCTTGCCACCAGAAATCGTGGGTGCTCCATTACTGGAGGTTATTAAGAAGAGACTGACAGGACAGTCACTTGTCTGAGATTGTATAGGCTCTCCTGCTTGAACAGTGGGCTGGACTAGAAGACCTCCAACGTTCCTTCCAGTCATATTCCTATTCTATTCTCTCCTCTCCTCTCCTCTCCATTCTATTCCATTCTATCCTCTCCTTTCCATTCTATTCTATTATCTCCTCTCCTCCCCTCTCCTCTTCTCTCCTCTCTATTCTATTCCATTCTATTTTCCATTCTATTTTATTGTATTCTATTCTCTCCATTCCATTCTATCCCCTCCTCTCCTCTCCATTCTATTCTATTCTATCCTCCCCTCCCCTCCCTCTCTCTATTCTATTCTATTCTGTTCTATTCTATTCTCTCCATTCCATTCTATTCCATTCCATTCTTTTCTATTCTATCCTCCCTTCTCCATTCTATTCTATTTTCTCCATTCCATTCTACTCTTTTCTCTTCTATTATCTCTATTCTATTATCTCTATTCTATTCCATTCCATTCTATTCTATTATCTCCTCTCCTTTCTATTCTATTATCTAGTCTATTCTATTCTATTATCTCCATTATATTGTATTCTTACTCTCTTTTCTTCTTCTTCTCTTCTCATTCTCCTTCCATTCCATCCACATTTCATTGTATTTCTTTGAGAGCTATCACATCAAAGGGAAAGAAAACCATGTCTTCCTTGATGCTGCTGTACATGTGGGCATGAGAGATGCTAAAGTGGCCATGTCTCATCCAGTGATTGCCTACCTGGGGGTAATTTTGGATGACGGGCTCCTTGGGTGCATTTCGCTGGCGGCGGCCTGGGCCTTGATGGGATCCAGCCAGCCCCTCGCTCTCCATTTGGCACTGGGGTCCCTCCGCTTCTTCTTCCTCCTCCTCCTCCTCCTCCTCCTCCTCCCCCCCCTCACCAGCCCCTTGCGCTCTCTTTCCAAGTACACATAGTCCTCTCATTACAACAGTTCATTTAGTGCCTGTTCAAATTTACAACAGCACTGGAAAAATGTGACTTATGGCAGTTTTCATGCGACCATTGGAGCGCCCTCCCCATAGTCCCTTATTCAAAATTCAGATGTTTGGAAACCATCTCATAGTTAGGACGGTCTTAGTGCTCGCCGGGATCACACGATCCTGTTTTACGACCTTCTGACAGACACGGGGGGGAAAGTAGGATTCACGTCACCACCGTGCGACTAACTTAACAACGGCAGCGGTTCACTTAACGACGGGGGGAGGCGGAAAGTTCGTAAAATGGGGCAAAGCTCACTTCTGGACAAGTGTGTCGCTTAGCGGCAGAAACTCAAGGGTGGTCGTAATACGGAGGACTGCCTTTACAGACTCAAACCCAGCGCTTCCATCAGCTGTTTTGCATCAGCCGGAGAAGCCTTGACGGGATGCTGAGCAGGCTAACCGATTGCCGTTTCGGGAGGCAATTCATGGCCAAGCATTGCTCATTTAACAAGGTGTTTAACTAGCAGGGTCCCCACCCACACAAATGTTTCAAAAATAGTCCTCCCCCCCCCCCACCCGGTGAAGCCAGGAACCAATTATCTCAGCGGTTTTGGATTGATTTCTGTACCTCTGCAGCTGTGTTCTGACCGAAGCTTCCAAAAAGCATGAAGCCAACTCCTTGTCCCGACAAAAACCCCTCTTATTAATTTCCTGTGAATTCTGCTCATTCACATCCAGCAAAGTCTTTCAAGGGAGGATTTACAGTCACAGATCTTATTTGGCTTGGAGAGCTGCCAGGTCGATATCTGCAGAACTTGGCTAGAAGTCTCAGAGAGTCAGGAATCAATTAAGCGAACTAATGCTCTCCTGCAAACTCCACTCCCCTTTCGCTCCTCTTTTATGTCCTCTGGGAGGGGCCATTCATCGTCCACCTGTGCCTTTACTCCCGAATAGGCCCTTGTTCCTTAGCTGTTCCCTTCGTCTGGCAACTCTGTGCATGCGCACACTGGGAACAGGCTCCAGCTGTTCTTCCGCCTCACTGATGTCTGATTCTGAAGGTAGCCGATAACTGGCATACAGCTCTGGCTCCCTCTCTGCCTCCGACACAGAGCCCTCATCAGAGCCTTCCCCAGACTCCAGGACTGGCCCATCTTCCTCCCCAACCTCCTCACTGTCCGAATCTGCTGCCAGATCTGGTGGCCGCTGGAAGGCCATAACAAGTTGACTGGACCGGGCAAAGATGAGGTGGGCCTTTTGACTCCTGTATCATTTTCATACCTGCTATTAGACTGGGGGGAGGGGAGGGGAACGTACCTGTCTCACACTGCAATTTTTCCTCTTTTCCATATTCTGGAAGAGTTGGGTTTTTCTTAAACTGTGGTTTTTATTTAAAATGCATTCAGCCTATTTTAATCCACGTGGGTCTGTGTGAACAACGTCCCGGCACTGGCCATTTTCATGTAGTGAATTCGCGGAAAAACGGAGACTTCGGTGTTTAGGTGGAAATTCCCTGTTGCAGCACCCACATTTTAGAGTCCTGGTCAGTGGTGGGATTCAATTTTTTTTTTTTACTGTCGGTTATCTGGGCGTGGCATGGCTTTGTGGGCGTGGCTTTGTGGGCGCGGCAGGGGAAGGATACTTCAAAATCCCTATTCCTTCCCCACTCCTGGGGGAACAATACTGCAAAATCCCCATTCCTTCCCCACCCCACTATCCTGGTTTCCAGCTCTGTTCTCCTGTTCAGGGCAACAAAAGAAGATCAGTTGGGAGGCAGCAGGGGCGTGGCCAGCCTGTCAGCCGGTTCTCCGAACTACCCAAAATTTCCACTACCGGTTCTCCAGAACCTTTCAGAACTGGCTGAATACTAACTCTGGTTCGGATGCAATCGAAGGGACCCACACATTGTTCTTGCCCCCTGTAGTAAAACTGAAAAGCTTTTGAATTGCGGAAGATTTGCATCACTCTGGGTGGAAGCCCCCCGAACAAGAAAGTTGAGGAAAACTGTAAAAGTTCACACTCTAATTTATTTAAGGTGATGGTGGCAGTGGAAAATAGATACATAGGTTTAAAAAAAAATACAGAGTGGGTGTGCATGAATGAATGAATGTGCATTTTACCGCCTCGGAGGCCTTCCCCTTGGTTCAAGAGCGGGAAATGGGGCCGGTTTGTGCAAGGCCCCGTGTGAGCTCCGTGGTCAAGACTGAAGACAGAAACGCTGTGAGAGAAATATGACAACCTTTTCGGACATAACACAGATCCTAGATTTGTTTTGGAAGGAATGCCCAAGGGACTGCTGCAGAAGAAGGATTTAATGTTTCAATTCTGGTTTGGTTCATTTGGTTCCAAACGAAATCCTCCCTTTCCTTCCTTCCCCCTTGTTTTCCAAAAGTCCCAGATGTTCTCCATGCCTTTGTTGGCTTGTTAAAGTGCTACTTGGAAGTAAAGTCCGAACTGGAACCACAAGAGATAGAAAGTAAACACAGAGGACGGGCAGGCATTAATAAACCTGCTACAGGGACCATTGCTACAGGGACGCGGTGGCTCAGTGGCTAAGACCCTGAGCTTGTCGATCAGAAAGGTCGGCAGTTCAGCGGTTTGAATCCCTAGCGCTGTGTAACGGAGTGAGCTCCCATTCCTTTTCCCAGTTTCTGCCAGCCTAGCAGTTCAAAAGCATGTAAAAAATGCAAGGAGAAAAATAGGGACCACCTTTGGTGGGAAGGGAACAGCGTTCCGGGCACCTTCGACGTTGAGTCATGCCAGCCACATGACCACGGAGACGTCTTCTGACAGTGCTGGCTCTTCGGCTTGGAAACGGAGATGAGTACCGCCCCCTAGAGTCAGAAACACTAGCACATATGTACAAGCGGAACCTTTACATAGGAACCATTGGCTTCTAAAACACGGCTGGTTTTTAGTCGATCCAAGCAACAACCTACCGCAACAGTTTCTTCAAAGAAAAAAGGGTGACCCTTACCCCACAGCCCTCTCCCCCTAAAGAATAGAACAGAATAACAGAGTTGAAAGGGACCTTGGAGGTCTTCTAGTCCAATCCCCTGCTTAGGCAGGAAACCCATCACCACTTCAGACAAATGGTTACCCAACCTCTTAAACACTTCCAGTGTTGGAGCCGTCACAACTTCTGGAGCTGGTGATCATGTGGGAAAATGTGGGGGCTGCAACTCCAAACGGTGTCAGCTTCAGCATCAGATCAAGGAGGATCGAAACCCCATCTGCAAAGGAAAGAAACCCCCCCGCCCCCGTTTTTTCCTCCTCTTTCCAACAATTCATGGCAGAGAGAGGGCCGTTCTCAAGAGATACAGGTGGAGAGGAGAGGGTCCCTCCGCTTCTTCTTCCTCCTCCTCCTCCTCCTCCTCCTCCTCCCCCCCCTCACCAGCCCCTTGCACTCTCTTTCCAAGTACACGTAGTCCTCTCATTACAACAGTTCATTTAGTGCCTGTTCAAATTTACAACAGCACTGGAAAAATGTGACTTATGGCAGTTTTCATGCGACCATTGGAGCGCCCTCCCTATAGTCCCTTATTCAAAATTCAGATGTTTGGAAACCGTCTCATAGTTAGGACGGTCTTAGTGCTCGCCGGGATCACACGATCCTGTTTTACGACCTTCTGACAGACACGGGGGGGAAAGTAGGATTCACGTCACCACCGTGCGACTAACTTAACAATGGCAGCGGTTCACTTAACGACGGGGGGAGGCGGAAAGTTCGTAAAATGGGGCAAAGCTCACTTCTGGACAAGTGTGTCGCTTAGCGGCAGAAACTCAAGGGTGGTCGTAATACGGAGGACTGCCTTTACAGACTCAAACCCAGCGCTTCCATCAGCTGTTTTGCATCAGCCGGAGAAGCCTTGACGGGATGCTGAGCAGGCTAACCGATTGCCGTTTCGGGAGGCAATTCATGGCCAAGCATTGCTCATTTAACAAGGTGTTTAACTAGCAGGGTCCCCACCCACACAAATGTTTCAAAAATAGTCCTCCCCCCCCCCACCCGGTGAAGCCAGGAACCAATTATCTCAGCGGTTTTGGATTGATTTCTGTACCTCTGCAGCTGTGTTCTGACCGAAGCTTCCAAAAAGCATGAAGCCAACTCCTTGTCCCGACAAAAACCCCTCTTATTAATTTACTGTGAATTCTGCTCATTCACATCCAGCAAAGTCTTTCAAGGGAGGATTTACAGTCACAGACCTTATCTGGCTTGGAGAGCTGCCAGGTCGATATCTGCAGAACTTGGCTAGAAGTCTCAGAGAGTCAGGAATCAATTAAGCGAACTAATGCTCTCCTGCAAACTCCACTCCCCTTTCGCTCCTCTTTTATGTCCTCTGGGAGGGGCCATTCATCGTCCACCTGTGCCTTTACTCCCGAATAGGCCCTTGTTCCTTAGCTGTTCCCTTCGTCTGGCAACTCTGTGCATGCGCACACTGGGAACAGGCTCCAGCTGTTCTTCCGCCTCACTGATGTCTGATTCTGAAGGTAGCCGATAACTGGCATACAGCTCTGGCTCCCTCTCTGCCTCCGACACAGAGCCCTCATCAGAGCCTTCCCCAGACTCCAGGACTGGCCCATCTTCCTCCCCAACCTCCTCACTGTCCGAATCTGCTGCCAGATCTGGTGGCCGCTGGAAGGCCATAACAAGTTGACTGGACCGGGCAAAGATGAGGTGGGCCTTTTGACTCCTGTATCATTTTCATACCTGCTATTAGACTGGGGGGAGGGGAGGGGAACGTACCTGTCTCACACTGCAATTTTTCCTCTTTTCCATATTCTGGAAGAGTTGGGTTTTTCTTAAACTGTGGTTTTTATTTTAAAATGCATTCAGCCTATTTTAATCCACGTGGGTCTGTGTGAACAACGTCCCGGCACTGGCCATTTTCATGTAGTGAATTCGCGGAAAAACGGAGACTTCGGTGTTTAGGTGGAAATTCCCTGTTGCAGCACCCACATTTTAGAGTCCTGGTCAGTGGTGGGATTCAATTTTTTTTTTTTACTGTCGGTTATCTGGGCGTGGCATGGCTTTGTGGGCGTGGCTTTGTGGGCGCGGCAGGGGAAGGATACTTCAAAATCCCTATTCCTTCCCCACTCCTGGGGGAACAATACTGCAAAATCCCCATTCCTTCCCCACCCCACTATCCTGGTTTCCAGCTCTGTTCTCCTGTTCAGGGCAACAAAAGAAGATCAGTTGGGAGGCAGCAGGGGCGTGGCCAGCCTGTCAGCCGGTTCTCCGAACTACCCAAAATTTCCACTACCGGTTCTCCAGAACCTTTCAGAACTGGCTGAATACTAACTCTGGTTCGGATGCAATCGAAGGGACCCACACATTGTTCTTGCCCCCTGTAGTAAAACTGAAAAGCTTTTGAATTGCGGAAGATTTGCATCACTCTGGGTGGAAGCCCCCCGAACAAGAAAGTTGAGGAAAACTGTAAAAGTTCACACTCTAATTTATTTAAGGTGATGGTGGCAGTGGAAAATAGATACATAGGTTTAAAAAAAAATACAGAGTGGGTGTGCATGAATGAATGAATGTGCATTTTACCGCCTCGGAGGCCTTCCCCTTGGTTCAAGAGCGGGAAATGGGGCCGGTTTGTGCAAGGCCCCGTGTGAGCTCCGTGGTCAAGACTGAAGACAGAAACGCTGTGAGAGAAATATGACAACCTTTTCGGACATAACACAGATCCTAGATTTGTTTTGGAAGGAATGCCCAAGGGACTGCTGCAGAAGAAGGATTTAATGTTTCAATTCTGGTTTGGTTCATTTGGTTCCAAACGAAATCCTCCCTTTCCTTCCTTCCCCCTTGTTTTCCAAAAGTCCCAGATGTTCTCCATGCCTTTGTTGGCTTGTTAAAGTGCTACTTGGAAGTAAAGTCCGAACTGGAACCACAAGAGATAGAAAGTAAACACAGAGGACGGGCAGGCATTAATAAACCTGCTACAGGGACCATTGCTACAGGGACGCGGTGGCTCAGTGGCTAAGACCCTGAGCTTGTCGATCAGAAAGGTCGGCAGTTCAGCGGTTTGAATCCCTAGCGCTGTGTAACGGAGTGAGCTCCCATTCCTTTTCCCAGTTTCTGCCAGCCTAGCAGTTCAAAAGCATGTAAAAAATGCAAGGAGAAAAATAGGGACCACCTTTGGTGGGAAGGGAACAGCGTTCCGGGCACCTTCGACGTTGAGTCATGCCAGCCACATGACCACGGAGACGTCTTCTGACAGTGCTGGCTCTTCGGCTTGGAAACGGAGATGAGTACCGCCCCCTAGAGTCAGAAACACTAGCACATATGTACAAGCGGAACCTTTACATAGGAACCATTGGCTTCTAAAACACGGCTGGTTTTTAGTCGATCCAAGCAACAACCTACCGCAACAGTTTCTTCAAAGAAAAAAGGGTGACCCTTACCCCACAGCCCTCTCCCCCTAAAGAATAGAACAGAATAACAGAGTTGAAAGGGACCTTGGAGGTCTTCTAGTCCAATCCCCTGCTTAGGCAGGAAACCCATCACCACTTCAGACAAATGGTTACCCAACCTCTTAAACACTTCCAGTGTTGGAGCCGTCACAACTTCTGGAGCTGGTGATCATGTGGGAAAATGTGGGGGCTGCAACTCCAAACGGTGTCAGCTTCAGCATCAGATCAAGGAGGATCGAAACCCCATCTGCAAAGGAAAGAAACCCCCCCGCCCCCGTTTTTTCCTCCTCTTTCCAACAATTCATGGCAGAGAGAGGGCCGTTCTCAAGAGATACAGGTGGAGAGGAGAGTTGTCTGAACACGCTTTCTCGAGTAGGTTCTGTGTGCGCTGTACAGATCGTGTCCTGCACGCTGGCGGACGGGAGTTGTGACAACCTCTTGAGTGAGAAAAAGGGGAGGCATTATCTGGGCACCATGAGATCAAGGCCAAAAGCATGGGTAGATGACTTGGATAGCGTCCTCCATAAATTCTGGACTACAACTCCCATCCCAGAGCCTTCCTGGCTGGTGTGATAGAAACTGAGGCCCACGACCCCTGAGGATCACAAATCTGGCTTGGATATTGCCTTTCAAAACATACATTCAAGATGTTCCATGCTAGCAGAGGCCATGAAGAAAGCTTCAGAAGTAAGATTGTCCTAGGATTTAAACTGGGGTTACAGTGGTTTCTTATTCACGGCCCTTCTTCTTCATCATCTCAGCCCAGCTACCACAGAGAAGAAAGTTTAAACAAGGGTGCGCTCTGTTCTCATAATACTGCTGAACAAGGTTCTTCTCAGTCTGGTATACATCTATATCTATATACATATAGGGGGAAAGTCCCTTCCCATGGTCCTAGGGGGCACCCCAAGGGACACAGCAAGAAAATCCATGTTTCTTTCAGCCCGATTTTGAGCAAGGATCTCAGAGCAAAGGGAAGGAGGATGCCCTTTCTTCCTGTCGGCAACCTTCCACTTCATCATCCCTAAATCTGGAACCGACAGAATCTCCACCAGGGAATTAAAAAAACTGCTCCCTTTGCAAGCTCACAACGGTGACTCCATCTTGGCAGGAAAAGGGGTTCTGGTTCTCCAGTGAGCCTTCATCCTTCCGATCCCAAATCCAGATGTTGTCGCTTCCCCCGCCCCCAAGCCCAGCTTCCTGTTCTCTCCCGGATGGCAAAAGGGCTCCCCGAATTCTGCGCCTCGTTTTCCCTTTTTCTCCACATCAGAACAGGCTGGAGGTTTGAGAGAGGAAAGAAAAAGAGAGGGAGAGAGGGAGAAGCGGGGAGAAAAATGGAGGAGGTGGGAGCTCCCGGTGAAAGGTCAGTCATTTTGGGAGGGGGGCTGGGGCTTGGCGGCCTCGCCTTCGAAGAGGTGCCTGAAGGCGGAAGGGTTGGAGGCTTCTTGATGGGGAAGCTCTTCGATGTTCGAGGAGGGATGGACCATCGCACACGCCTGGCAGCTGCAGTGCAAGATTTTTTCCACCAGTTTTTCCACCTTGGACATGTATCCGTTTTGGGGGCAGTCCAGCGAGACCTGGGAAAGAGAAGAGGCAGGATGAGGAGATGTGCAGCAGCCTCAAGGATCCCGGACTTTGGGAATCCTAGGAAGTGCCCCAAAACTGACTTTAAAAGCACCAGATTCTCCACTGCAAAATTCTAATTGTTTTTTTGCTTCTCCTTGGGCAACCCTAGCTTGGATTTTGCTACGCCCCCTTAGCACACATTCGGCCACCCTCCCTCTGTACATCCATAAAGAGGACTGTGTATTGCAAATGGGCACGGTGCCCACGGGCCCTTTGTGCAATCTGCATCCTTAGATAAAGGTTCCTTTCGCACATATGTGCTAGTGGTTCCCGACTCTAGGGGGAGGTGCTCATCTCCGTTCCAAAGCCGAAGAGCTAGCGCTGTCCGAAGACATCTCTGTGGTCATGTGGCCGGCATGTCTCAACTCCCGAAGGCATACAGAATGCTGTTGCCTTCCCACCAAAGGTGGTTCCTATTTTTCTACTTGCATTTTTTACGTGATTTCGAACTGCTAGGTTGGCAGAAGCTGGGACAAGTGATGGGAGCTCACTCCGTTACGCGGTGCTAGGGATTCGAACCGCCGAACGGCCAGCCTTTCTGATCGACAAGCTCAGGGTCTTTAGCCACTGAGCCGCCGCGCCCCAATAATCCGCACCCCTTATCCCAGGGCAAAACGCAGAGACTCACAACATCCCACTTGATGTTCGAGGGCATGCAGGAGTCGCAGTGCACCAGGGACTCCGTCGACTGCGGCAAAGTGTTGGGGACGCTGTAGCTGAAGCACTGGCCCATGCAGGCTCTGGGGAGAGGAGGAGGAAGAAGGAATTAGGGATATATTTTGGTGGGACTCGGTGTCCTGGGTCTGCCCGATGCCCACAAGGGGGGGGCATTTGGAGGGGAAGCTTTGGCAGGGCACAGAAGGAAGAGCTCCTGCTCTTTCCCTCCCTTCCAACTCCTTTAACCTATATCTGAACGGCCTGCTAATATTTAAAAGATTATTTGTTTATTTCAATGGCTTCCACAAGAGAATAATTATGGAAGCCATTGAAATAGAGAAACACCCCCACAACATGAATAAATGTGATGATACCTCCCACCTACCAGACATCTGGAAACCAGCCCTAGTCAACAAACGAACCCCACCCACCACCCAGGTCGTTAAGCACAAAAGAACAACGGACACACAGCCAGCACCTCAGCCACACAGGATGATACGAAACAGTCGACCAAGCTACAAATATCAACTCCATCTACCAATCAGGATGCAACTACACAGACAATCAACCCACTTACAGCAACAAAGCCAGCACTCCACACCTACCCACCAAGATTTATAGAAAGATGACAGCTCCGATCACGCCTTACTTGCACAAGCACGAAGCCGAAAACACCAGCCTGAAGATGGTGAGTGGGACCTCGCCAAAACATTGCCAAGACAATCTCAATCTTACATGGGAAACGACCCGAATACAACAAGACCAGCATACCTACACCCGTGAAAATCTACGAAAACAAATACATACATATGTATACACACATATAACAGACACACATATACACACCTATGCACACACACATACACACACATGTATGAATATATACATGTACATACATATGTGTATATGTATGTACGCACGCACGCGCGCGCACACACACACACATATATATGTGTTTGTTTTTTTTATTTGTGCTGATATATATATATGTATGTATGTATATATATATATGTGTGTGTGTGTGTGTGTGTGTTTTATTTGTGCATATATATACATATATATACATACATACATACACATACATACATACATACATACATATATAAAAAACACACACATACATAGTGGAAAAAAGAAACTTGAGAGAGTTTACAAGGTTGATACTGTATGGAGCAAAACTGTGACCGATTCTGAATGCTCTGCTTCGGGTACCACGAAAGCCCCCCCTCCCAGAAGGCAGCAAGGAAAACAGGTTGTGGAGAGGATGTTGTAGCATCCCAGGTGATCCTGTGGGACCCTGCTCAAGCATTGCTTATGTGCCACGTCCTGGATAGGAAGGAGTGAACTGAAGAAATGATCTTTTCTGCTGTCCTCACCACTCTCTGCACTGCCTTCCAGTCTGAAGCAGGGATGTTTCCAAACCAGACTAATACAATACGACAATATGCTCTCAATCGTCCCTCTATAGCAGGGGTGTCAAACTTGTGTCATCACGGCGGCATCATGGGATTTCCCCCCCCTTTTGCTAAACCGGGCGTGGGCATGGCCAGTGCGTGACACATCCTGCCATGGGCCACATGCTTGACAGCTCTGCTCTATAGAAAGTGGTGAGGACAGGAAGGGAGGAAGTGGCATTTTTTCCATGCGACGCAGAAAATGCATGTCGTGCTGTGCCCACTTCATTGTTGTCTCGCTGTTGCTAAAACCCACAATTGTGGGTCCCTAACAACGCAAAGAGAGCAACGTCTGACCACCCGACCTTAAAAGAGACAGCGGAATAATTAGGCTGAGTTAGGACCATACCTGTTTTGGATGGATTTAGAATTGCATCCGTGGTGTCCGATAATTTGGGTGATGTTCTTGGCCTCGCACCAGGCGTTCTTATCCGGAAACAGGGCGAGTTTGTTAATATGAGACGGGGCAGATAAGCTCAGGCAGGGGAGGAACGCGCTCAGCAGAAGTCTTAGCATCGTGGCTGCCACCAGCGGAAATCTAGACAGGGGTCCAAATGCATTTTTTAAATGGTTGGAAAAGAACTCCCCCCCTTCCTCTGTCTCGCTCTCTGCCAGTTCCTGTCTCAAAATTTCCAGGCTATACACCTGTAGGACTTAACGACCCACAATCGAGCCCAACATTTCTGTGGCTAAGCGAGATGGTTGCTAAGTGAGTTGTGCCCCATTTAACGACCTTTCTTGCCGCAGGTGTTAAGTGAACCGCTGCGTTTATGAAGATAGTAATAAAGGCTGTTGACTGAATCTGGCTTCCCCGTCGCAAAAGGGGATCGCGAGACCCCAGGATCAAGTCAGTTGCTCAACATCCCGATTTTGATCACGTGACCACGGTAAGTGTGAAGAATGTTCCTATGTCCGTTTTTGGGGGGGTCTGTTGTAACTTTGAATGGTCACTAAATGTAACTGTTGTAAGTCGAGGACTATCTGTATAAAAAAAAACCCACCAAACCTCAAGACTATTTATTTTTCAAAACCCTTCCATATTTCTAAAGAGAGATTCTTATCTTGTCAAGAACTGGAAAAAAGAAGAAGATTGCAGTACACAGTGAGTTTGTATTTCTGTACCTGAAGACATTTGCATAAATCAAACCCTCTTTTAAGCAGTTTATCTAGGAATAAAAATCCACCTCCTGAAGTAGTATAAATACAATAGATGCAATACGCAGAAAATGGCATTTTTAAAAAAAATAAAGCAATAGACTACTTAATTTTTTTTTTAAATGGAAGGGTGTTAGGCAGATTTTCATGAAGGCAGGTAGAATTTTATAAGGAAACCACAACAAATCATTTCAAGAAAGGGTTTAGAAGAGCAGAGGTGTGTTTGAAACAGAATTTTATACTATAATTCAAAATCCTTACATAGCTAAGCTGGGGGGAAAAAAGACTGCAATTTAGCATATGGACAGCAGGGGTCACTGTAAGGAAAGGCAAATTGATAAATCTAGTATGGATATATATTTTTTTTGGCAAAGTTTACTTTTAAAAAAATAAAGATAAAGGGGAAGAAAGCAAAAACTACATATTCTGTGTTGTCTTCCTGGAAATATCCATATTGTTTTCTTGCCAAAAATATAGGTTAAAAGGTAAAAAGGTAAAATGCACCTCCTGAAGTAGTGTAAACAAAATAAGTTAAAAGTAAAGGTTCCCCTCCCACATATGTGCTAGTTGTTCCCGACTCTAGGGGGCAGTGCTCATCTCTATTTCAAAGCCGAAGAGCCAGTGCTGTCCAAAGACATCTCTGTGGTCATGTGGCCGGCATGACTAAATGCCGAAGGTGCACGGAATGTTTGTTACCTTCCCACCAAAGGTGGTTCCTATTTTTCTACTTGCATTTTTTACATGCTTTCGAACTGCTAGGTTGGCAGAAGCTGGGACAAGTCACGGGAGCTCCCTCCGTTACGTGGCGCTAGGGATTCGAACCACCGAACTGCCAACCTTTCTGATCAACAAGCTCAGCGTGTCTTAGCCACTGAGCCACTGTGTCCCAAAAATATACCGTAGGTTAGGGTTAGATTATTCTGTGAAGTTTGGCTTCCCAAACTACATGGCTGAGATTTCCTGGTGGTGACTTGTCCACGGAAAAAACCTGGCCACGCCCTTTCCTTTAGCAACTTGTTCTGGGTCTGTGAACATTTTTCCACTGTGCTCTCAATGTTTCATCTCAAAAACATTTCTTCCATCTGGGAAGTTGGTAACCGATCCAGGACTGCCCTAACCATGAGAGAGAAATTGGGCTTCTAAGCCAAAGATGTTATCTACATATTACAAAATATTTCCAAAACGTTTCACCAACCCCTGCTATTATTTGACATTATTTCCATGATGAGCAATTTTGACAGTACTCCAAAAATGTTTGGGAAAAAAAAAGCCTTAAGCATGATTGTTTGAGTCCTTGTTATTTGGCTGGGATGATCACCCACAGAATGAGGTGGCTGATTAAAGGCAATAAGATGGTATACATATTTTCATATTTTCCTCTACATGGCTGTTGTTAAGTATATCTCCTTTTGGAGACTAGAGTTGAGTAGCCGAAGGTAGCAAGGAATGTGCCGCTGAATCACAGCCACCGAAGTTAAAACAAGGATAACTTTACTTGCGTTAACAAAAATAAAGTAGGATAAACATTCTCCAAAACAAGCTGATAAGTAACCTGTCATTCCCGGAAGTGGAGCCAAACGGGATCCAGAAACAGAATAAACCCAGCAATTGATGTTCCATCCGGAGAAGGAATTCCAAATTATTTCAGATAACCTAGCTGAGTTGGCAATTTATAATGCTGCCTGTGAAAGCTGATGCATTTTGATAAAAGGAAAGGCTCTTCTGGGTTGGGGGTGGAACTGTAAAATCGAGCTGATCCTTATTGGACTGATCTGGGAAGGGGGAAATCTGGTTTGAATGGTGGATCACAAGGAAATGGGCAAAGATTTGGAGTTAGAATAGAGATTTGCAGGAAGCATCTCTGGAAGAGGACTAGATAAATGGTAAAAAAAAGTAAGGTTCTGCATGTAAGTAAGAAAAACGAAATGCACAGGTACAGTATAGGTGGTACCTTGCTCAAAAGTAGTAACTATGAGTCCTAGTGGACAACTATTTAAATATGAGCCAGGCGTGTGCAGCAGCTGCCAAAAGAGCCAACACAGTTCTAGGCTGCATCAACAGAGGGAAAGAATCAAGATTACGTGAAGTGTTGATACCACTTTATAAGGCCCTGGTAAGGCCACACTTGGAATACGGCATCCAGTTTTGGTCGCCACGATGTAAAAAAGATGTTGACACTCTAAAAAGAGTGCAGAGAAGAGCAACTAAGACAATTAGGGGGGACTGGAGGCTAAAACACATAAAGAATGGTTGCTGCAATTGAGTAGGTCTAGTTTAATAAAAAGAAGGACTAGGGGAGACATGATAGCAGCCTTCCAATATCTCAGGGGTTGCCACAGAGAAGAGGGAGTCAAGCTATTTTCCAAAGCACCAAAAGGCAAGATGAGAAACAATGGGTGGAAACTAATCAAGGAGAGAAGCAACTTAGAACTAAGGAGAAACTTCCTGACAGAACAATTAATCAGTGGAACAACTTGTCTCCAGAAGTTGTGAATGCCCCAACACTGGAAGTTTTTAAGAAGATGTTGGACAGCTATTTGTCTGCACTGGCTGACGGAATCAGTGTGATTTCAGGAAATCCAGATGTCCTAACAGAAGATAATAAGCAGGTAGAGATACCGGTTCGCACATGTATGTCTAAAGTCTTCCTTTGGATAATGACATTCTGTGAGGTGTGCATGCTGCAATTACGGTGGAATCAATACATCAGCCTGGAGTCCACCCCCACCCCCCACAACCCATTCAGCATATTTGCATCTTTTTAATTTATTGCTCAGTCCTTCCTAGCTTCTTCCTGATCATTTGGGAAAGATGTTAATTCTGCTTTAGGAGTTGAGCAAGGTCGATCCTCCTCCTTAGGGTGAGGGCGAGGGCCGCCTGCCAAGCGAAACGAAATTAGGGCAAAGATGAAAGGTGCCAGCAGCGAAGCCAAAAGCAGCGCAGAAAAATTTCGTGGCGAGAAGCATTTTGCTTCGCTTTGGGAAGGAGACAAAAATGTGCAGCCATTTGTAACTCGGTGGGAAATAAGAATGATTCACTCGCCGACACATCATTTGTGAATGACTTTGCACACATCTTCTTAAGTGTACGAATCTAGAGAACCCCTCCGTCTCTCTTTCTCTACATAAGGCTGAAGAAAAATACCTGCACCTTTGCAAAAATGCTGTTAGCATCGAGAGTTCAAATTGCTTTCCATCTCGCAATTTGAAGGTGGAATTATCTTGTTTGGGCATTGGGCTAAGGAAGATGATCTCGAATGCCATCAGAAAGAAACAGGACTTTTAAAAAAAAAACAGGCCATCATATTTTGCTCTTTCTCAATCCTTGGCTTTTTAAAAACACGCACACACACACACACACATTTCCAGTTAAATAGCCCAGCTGAGTGCTAAAATTATAATTTTTGAACAGGAGAAATTTTTTCTCTTTTATTAGAAAAAGACAGCAGGTGGGATCTGGCTAAACTGTTGAAAAGAGAACGGTGCAGCCTTTATTTCAAGAAAACCAAGCTAAAGAGACATTCAAAGAAGAATAAATTTAAAGATTTATAAAGAAAATGTATAAACAAGTTATAAATTTAAAAGCAAGATCATCTCTGCTTAGCGGACAGATAAAACCACACACAAATCTCCCATCTTTGCAACAGATGAACTTCGAAAATAGTAAAATTCTTTTTATCCCCAAATTAATGATTCCCTATCTTCTAGTAATAGGGACATTGCAGGACCACAACTTAAAAGCTGCATTATTACAAGCAAAAATAAATAAAAGTATGCAGGTAAAAAGAAGTAAGCAGAGAGAGCGCATATCCAATTCCTTCGGCTGTAGGTAACAAGGAGGCAGCATTAATTTATGTTCTTTTTAGTATTTATTTATTTCTGGTATGTATGCTCTGTCTTAAAGGGCTTATCTCATCACGCCAAGACAATTTAAAAAAAAAAGAACCAGAATTAAATCCTAACTGTATTTTAAAAAGCCACCAAAATGCAAAGATAACCCTTTCTCCATCCTAAAAGGAGCAAAGGAGCCCAAAACCACATGGGAATAAAATGTCACTTTTAACCTGTCCACAGAATTGCAAAGTTTTACTGCAAGAGCGTGCCTGAAACGATTTCTAACTGCTGACACACAGGGAGGTTAGATTTTAGGTCTGCTGGTGGTGAGAACCACAATGATGCTCAGAGATCGGGAGGCGAACTTAGAAAAATGTGTTTTGCTCACTTCTAACTTGGGTTTGCGCGTCCAGAAAAATTTAAGACCCTCAGAAACGCCATCGTGCGAGGGTAACCCCCCTTGCAATCATGGCTACTTCTGGAGAAAGCGGTCTCTTTTCTCCAGAAAACCAGGATCACAAGGGAGTAGCAATCAAGGTTAGCTTCAAAAGAGAAAGAGATTGAGCCAGTAGGCCACCCCATAAGTTCCCTTTGGGGGAGACCAATGGATGGAAGGAATTCAGGTAACCATCTTTCGCCTCCAGTTTTCCTATCCCCGGATCCTGGGAGTGGAGCAGGGAGCATCGGATATTCCCACCCGGTTTCGTCTCCAAGTCCTAACTTGGCCTGATCCGGTTTGACTTCTCAGGAGGAGACAAGATAGGGCACGTTTTCGGATTGAAAAGCCCAAATCATAAAGAGAGAAACCAGAATTCCGTTTTAGTGGGAAAGCAAAAAGTGTTTGCAACTTCAGGAAAAAAAAACGGGGTGATGAAAGAAATCGGGGGGGGGGGGGAGAACTTCTTGTGAATGAGGATGTAGTGATGGGGAGGGGGACGACACACAGACTTTTTAGAAGCCCCTTCCCCCCTCTCTCTCCAAGCATTAAGAATCTGCTTAATAGCTTCTGTTGTCCCTTGAAATAATTCCTGCTTTCCCTTTCAAGTGTCTTACTACTTTTAATTTAAAGGGGTTTTTATTTGCCCCTTTACGAAGCCAGACACAGGAGGAGGAAAACAAAGTAGAGCCTTCCTATCCAGGGGCAGTCTACCTCCCATAAACAATCCAACCACCCAATGCTGGAGGAACAAAGTAAAATGGGAAACGTGTCATTCGATTGATTTAAAACCACAGAATGATTTTAAATAGGGGTTTCCCATATTCATTATTATTTTTCAAACTGACTTCATGGGTAGCTTTGTTGGCTTGGTTGATCCAACTGGTGTTTTTCTCAAATTTAAGGGGTGGGGGAACCCCTAATTGAAGCTGTTCTGGGACTGAGCCTTATTTGATCCGAATTCTCGCCGCTGCACAAAATTTCCAGGGAGAAGTTATATGAATGGTGTAAAATCTCCAATAAAGCAGATTTGGTGGTCGAACTGTTTAGAATCCCCTTAAAACAATGCGGAGTTTTTAACCCCAAAAGCAGCCCAAGTTAATGTTATTTTAAACAGAGATAATAATAGGGTGCTTTTTTTAAAATGTCCCTTTGGGTAACTGCACGCTATGTTTTAACTTTATTGTTTTTTAACAGTAAGAAGACAGTTTGTCTTCTGGTTGTTGAAAGACAATGCTTTTTCCCTCCAGTATTCAAAGTCAGGCCCAAATTAATACATTTCAGATCCTCCTTTTTTTTCATTCTGAGTCAGCGGTAAGGGAGGGAGAGAGAGAGAGAGAAAGAAAAAAGATTAGAAGATGTTCCTTAAAACATTCGCTGCCTGGGATTTTTCACGGATATTTTTCCCCTCTTTTTGTTGTTGAGCAGAGAAACGATTGAGGAAAGACAGATGGAAATATTTTAATGGCTGCAAAGCCAGCACGTTTCTCATCTGCAACTGATTTATTTGTTAGATTTCTCCTCTTTCAACCCATCCATCACAGGGGAGGATAAGAGGGGGGGGGAAGTGTGTGGGGGAGCAATTTTAAAAATATCTGGTCTTGATAAGTGGTGAAGAGACGCAGGTCTGCCCCCCCCCTTTCACACAACAACCCCTTGAAAAGGGAGGGTGAAGAAGAATTATTATTCTCTTATGGACTAGCACCTTTGACCTTTTGCTACCTGGCACAGGGGGAAATAATTTTGAAATTGTTAGCGAACCCCCCCTCCTCACACACACACAATCTTTTGGGATTGCTGGTACATTTAATAGCTGAAAGGAAAAAGTTACGTTATTTCTTTGGGTCTCGATCCATTCAGGTGCGTCCTGTTCTTGGCCTGACTTTTTCTAGGTGAATCTCCGAAGGTAACTTTGTTCCCGTGATTGACACCCCAAATAAACACACCCACCTTCCAAGGAGAAAAACAAGGTGTGTAAATGTTTACAGCAAAGAGGTTGCCCGTCAAACTCCCTCTTCCGACCCGTTTTTTTCCCCCCCAGAGACAAAACAGATCGTGATTGTGTATAATTCCCTCCGAAGCATAAATGGTAAGTGATGAATTTTTTGAAAGGCAAGAAGAGCTGGCCGCATCTTTCTTTGGGAAAATGATGTGGAATTTCACATTTGTTTCCTTTTAAAAGTTTGGAAGCTGGTCGGCGAGTGTATGAACTGCATAATGCTCGGGTGTGACATGAGCTGTGTTCCTGGACCTGTTAAGCCATGACATGAAACAGGCAGCTACATCCACAAAACAGGTTGAAGCATTTACTCCAGACCCCCAAACTGTACACAGACCAAGATCAAATCAATGACATCTTAAGGATTCAAGGGTGGGGGGGGGGAAGAAAAAAGAAACACCTTATTAGATTATCAGCGAAGAAAAAAAATCAAACCTTTTCCCCGACATCTTAAGGATTCAGGGAAAAAAGAAAAAAGAAACACCTGATTAGATTATCAGCGAAGAAAAAAAATCAACCCCATTCCCCCGACATATCCTTTTATAAGTCGGATTTAGCATGAATTGTGCCCGAGTTAGACTCAGTGAAATGCCACCAAACAGTTTGTAAACCTGAAGGCGGATGGGTTGTTTGGGAAAGGATTTTAAAAATTGACTCACCCTCTGGAACAGGGGTTTGATCCGTGGAAAGAAAAAAATGTTCTCTTGCAAGCAGCCAAAGATTAAAAGAGGTTTATCCAACCAAGTCCGCAGGAGAAGCAGCTGAAATCCAGGTTAAATCCGGGTCTAATAGAATCTTCTAAAAGTTACGTTTGCGAGAGCATCCCAGGATGAAAAGCAAAACCAGAAAGGGTGGAAGAAGCGAGACAATTAGCATCGGAACCTCAAGAAAAATTTAACTTTTCCGTGCCGAATTTGCAGAGAGGTTCAGACTTTCAGTCAACTGGGAGTAACTTTTTATCTCTCCGTAACCAACCTTGTCAGTGTAAAAAAAAAACGAGCAGCAGGAGGAAAAACCATGAAATTGTCCCCAAGATCCAAAAACGGAGGCAAAATATCACAAAACTCCTGTAGACTGGAGCAGTGGAGGTGGAAAGGAGTTAAAAATTAGGTTTTTCAGAGCAAAAACAGAACCATGAATGAACCTTCCTGCTCAGGGAGAAGCTGTTTAGAATTTGCTGCTTCCACAAAGTTTCCGCAGCATCTTAAGGCAGAATTTAACTCAGTCCGTCCCTCAAGAGGAGGATGTATGGGCTTGCTTATAAGTCGGCCTCATTTCTCCTCCTCCTCCGCCTCCTCCTCCTCCTCCTTCTCTGTCTTTCAGCTCTTCTGCCTCCTGTCAGTTTTAGGAGGTGGAGAGAAAAAGATAATGTTTTAAAAGCATCTTGAATAGAGCAAGAAAGATGATGAGGGGACTGGAAGCTAAAACATACGATGAACGGTTGCAGGAACTGGGCCTGGCTAGTCTAGTGAAGAGAAGGACCAGGGGAGACAGGAGAGCAGCCTTCCAATATTTGAGGGGCTGCCACAGAGAGAGTGGGGGGAGATCAAGATATTCTCCAAAGCACCTGAAGGCCAGACAAAGAATAATGGAAGGAAATTGAACAAGGAGAGATTCAAACTGGAAATAAGGATAAATTTCCTGACAATGAGAACAATCAGCCCATGGAACAGAAGTTGCCTTCAGAAGTTGCGGGAGCTTCATCCCTGGAAGCTTTCAAGAAGAGACTGGACTGCCATTTGTCTGAAATGGCGTAGGGCCTCCTGCTTGGGCAGGGGGTTAGACTAGATGACCCATAAGGTCCCTTCCAACTCTGTTAATCTGTATCTGAAACCAATGAAAGAGAGAAGCAATTTAAGAGCTACGGAGAAATTTCCTGACAGTTAGAACAATTAATCAGTGGAACAGCATGCCTCCAGAAGTTTTAAATGTCCCAACACTGGAAGTTTTTAAGAACAGATTGGACTACCATTTGTCTGAAATAGTATAAGGTTTTCTTGCCAAAGCAGGGGGTGAGACTAGAAGACCTCCAAGGTCCCTTCCAACTCCTGCTATTCTATACTATTCTATATTCCGAAAGGTAAGAATGAGCGAGTTTGGGAGAAGAGAGAAAAAATAATTAAAAATCTCCTTGGCTGGGTTTTGTGCCCCAAAATACTTTGCAACTTGTGGCTGGAGAAGGGAGGAGGCGTGTCAGCTTTATTGAGACGTCCAGGTTTAGAAGCCATCCCCTGGATGTGGAGTTGCAGGGATTAATACAGATTAACAGAGTTGGAAGGGACCTTGTAGGTCATCTAGTCCAACCCCTCTGCCCAAACAGGAGACCTTACATCATTCCTGACAAATGGCAATCCAGACTCTTCTTGAAAGTCTCCAGGGATGGAGCTCCTACAACTTCCGAAGGGAACTTCTGATCCATTGGTTTAGATTAGATTAGATTAATGGCGTTGGAAGGGAGCTTGTAGGTCATCTAGTCCAACCCCCCCCCAAGCAGGAGACCCTACATCATTCCTGAGAGATTGCGGTCCAGTCTCTTCTTGAAAGCCTCCAGGGATGAAGCTCCCACAACTTCTAAAGGCAACTTCTGTCCCATCGGTTGACGGTTCTCACTGTCAGAAAATTTCTCCTTTATTTCCAGCTTGAATCTCTCGTTGGTGATGCTTAGCTGGGCTCTTCCTTGGTTCAGGCACCTGTCCGGCTGAGTTACTACCTACTCGGCTGAACCGGTCCGAATGGGTAGGAACCCACCTCTGGTGCCAGGAGGAATCGACTGACGGCTGGGTGGGCGCCATGGAGATGGGAAAGCCCGTTTCTATCTCAGAGTCGGCGGGTGCCACAGGCTCGGCGGCTCGGCTTCTCGGCTCCTGGTTGTGTGCCAGGGTCGGAGACATGTTGAGGCAGGGCCCAAGAGACCCACGTGGGAGGAAACATCTCGGGCTTCCATCTGAACCTACACCTGGGTGCTTGAGAAAGGGGTGAGCACCCCCCCCTCTTGCCACCCGGATTGCATCCTGCTCCCTGCGCCCCGGGGCACTCTTCTGCAAGCAGCCGTGCCCGTTTCTGCCCCGTGATTACTAAATTGCACAAAGGGCAAGGCTGGCATGTGTGAACTCTGGCAGGGGCCGCGGAGAACATCTGGGCTGGTTCCGTGGAATGCGGCTGGACGGCAGGGGGCAGATCTGGCTTCCTGAGGCCCCGAATGCAAAACCTCAGCTGCTTCCTCCTCCTCGGATATCAGCTTTCGTCCCTTTTTACAGCTTTTTTTTTTTTAATTTTGAAAGAAAGGAGTTTTTTTTTTTTTTTTTTAAGGAGAATTTGTGGAGTTCTTTTCTTTTCACAAAGTGGCAGAAAAGGAGCCTCGGTTAGCAGAATAACAGAGCTGGAAGGGACCTTGGAGGTCTTCTAGTCCAACCCCCTGCTCAGACCGGAGACCTTATACAATTTCGGAGAAACGGTTGTCCAATTTCTTCTTAAAAACCTCCAGTGATGAAACCCCCACAACTTCTGAAGGCAACGGGGTTAATTGTCCTCGCTGTTAGGCAGTTTCTCCTTCATTCCAGGTTGCTTCACTCCTTGGTTAATTTCCATCCCTTGTTTCTTGTCCTGCCCTCAGGGGCTTTGGAGAATAATTTGACCCCCTCTTCTTTATGGCAACCCCTCAAATAATGGAGTGCTGCTCTCAGGTCCCTCCCCATCCTTGGTTAACATTCTTCGAAAGTCATGGTCCTAGAGAAAATGTGTCACAGAGAAGAGGGGGTCAAGCTGTTTTCCAAAGGCCAGACAAGGAACAATGGATGGAAACTAACCAAGGAGAGATTCAACCTGGAAATAAGGAGGAATTTCCTGACAGTGAGAGCCATGGAACAGAAGCTCCCTTCAGAAGTTGTGGGAGCTTCATCCTTGGAGGCCTTCAAGAAGAGACTGGACTGCCACCTGTCAGAAATTATGTAGGGTCTCCTGCTTGGGTGGGGGGTTGGACTAGATGACCTCCAAGGTCCCTTCCAACTCTGTTAATCTATACCTTCAATGAAGCCCTAAATTGCAACATACTAACTGTGTCTCTCCTTTTCTCAGGCAGCTGCGTCTGGAGTGTCTCTGCAGGAGTTCCTGTTCGGGAACTCCTGTTTTAAGGGCCCAACGTGGAAGCCGACCTCGGTCGCCCTTTCTGGCTGCTGAGATTTCAACTCTGCGGTTTTGGGTTTTTGCAAAGATTTTGCGTTTCGCCTGGAGATCCTTGCTGACATACACGCCGTTTGCCCCTCACGTGGGGTAAAGCACATCCTCTTAGACGTTATTTCTCCAGGGAGACTCACTGCCACAAGGTTTGATGGTTTTAAAAAACGAGATGGGATCACGCAGAGAGGTGGCTCAGTGGCTAAGACGCTGAGCGTGTCGATCAGAAAAGTCAGGAGTTCGGCGGTTCGAATCCTTAGCATAGGTCTCCTGCGTGAGCAGGGGGGTTGGACTAGATGACCTCCAAGGTCCCTCCCAACTCTGTTACTCTTTTTTTTAAAAAGAGACCCAAAGTCATAACTGGTTGAATTTGAACCTCTCTGGAGACACCCTCTACCTGCCAGGTTGGTCCCTGACTTACGACCACAAGTGAGCCCCATGTTTCTGTTGCTAAGCCAGGCCTTTCTTAAACCACTGTTGTTAAGCGAACCCCTGCAGTTAAGTTAGTAACTCGGTTGTTAAGTGAGACCGGCTTCCCCATTTGCTTGTCAGAAGGTCACGAAAAAAAGGGATTGCACGATCCCCGGGGCCACTGCAACCGTCATAAACGTTGAGTCAGTGGCCAAGCATCTTGAGTTTTGATCTTGTCTTCTTCGAAAGTCCTGGTCCGAGAGAAAATGTGTCACAGGGAGGAAGGGAGTCAAGCTATTTTGCAAAGCGCCCGAAGGCCAGGGAAGGAACAATGGATGGGAACAAAGGAGGGATTCCACCTGGAAATAAGTGTGAAAAGTGGTCAAAAGTAACTTCTCTCCATGCCTTGTTGCTTCGGTCACTAATTAAACTATTGTTGTAAGTCCAGGACTACCTGTACGGAGGCAGATTTAGAGGTTGGGAAATAGCCAGGGGGGAATCTGCTGTTCTTATGGACCCTCCATTAGGACTTAGAGGGAGCTAATAAAGGAGAATATTTGTAGCTCAGGGTCAACACGAGGGATCCTTGGTGCTCTCTGAGCCTGGTTGTTTTCTTGGAGACGTTTCACAACCCAACTAGGTAACATCATCAGTGTTAGGTGGTTTGGGATGTGCAGGGAGGAAGAGGAGAACTGTGGGGTCCTTGGTGTTCTCTGAGCTTGGTTATTTTCTTGCAGGCGTTTCATGACCCAACTAGATAATTTCATCAGTGCTAGAAGGGAGCGAAGTAGGCAGAGAGGAGGAAGACTAGGGGGTCCTTGATGCTGAGCTGGATGGTTTTCTTGCAGACATTTCATGGCCCAGCTAGGTAACATTATCAGTGCTAGTCCCTAACAGATTTGACAGAGTTGGAAGGGGCTTTGTGGGTCACCTAGTCACCCACCCACCCAAGCAGGAGACCTTACACCATTCCTGACAGATAGCAGTCCAGTCTCTTCTTGAAAGCCTCCAGGGATGAAGCTCCCGCAACTTCCGAAGGCAATTTCTGTTCCATGCATTGATTGTTCTCACCGTCAGAAAATTTCTCCTCATTTCCAAGTTGAATCTCTCCTGGATCAGTTTCCATCCATTATTCCTCGTCTGGCCTTCGGGTGCTTTGGAGAATAGCTTGACCCCTTCCTCTCGGTGGCAGCCCCTCAAATATAGGAACACTGCTATCCTGTCTCCCCTGGTCCTTCTCTTCACTAGACTAGCCAGGACCAGTTCCTGCAACCGTTCATTGTATATTTTAGCCTCCCGTCCCCTAATTATCCTTGCTGCTCTTCTATGCACTTCTTCCGGAGTCTCAACATCAACGCTCCTACAGGGAGTATTCTGCACTGCGCACCAGGCAGGGTGAGAGGGTGGGCTGACCCCTGCCACCTGCAACCTATCCACCCCACAGCGCTCTGGAAGTCATTGGAGACCTGGAGAGAAAGGCAGAAATCGGAGGAAATTGCGGTTTGGCCGAGTAGCAAACCAACGTGGGAGCCCGGGGCTGGCAGGTCATTCTTTATTGTTTTATCACCGAAGGCACCCAAGCTCGCCTTTCTATCTGGGCATCTGGCACCCCGTTTGGGGGGGGGGGCGCTTCGGTCTTAAAAGGGGGCAGGAGAGATCCACAGCTTGCTTTGAAGGAAGAAGAAAAGGGGGAAGAGAAAGAAAGAGAAACTGGTGATCATTTCCAGATGAGGAGCAGCCGGGACTCAAGTTTTTAACATTCCTTTGGGCACTTGAGCTGAGAGAGGAGAGGGGGTGTTTCCACCCTCCCCTGCCTCAAACAGCCCCCCCCCCCCCCCGTGCCTAGAATGGCCTATTTCGACATCCAGCCTGCATGCCGATTGGGAAACAAAGGACCGCTCAGGTTCTCTTCCCTTTTATTAGGACGTAACGCCTTTGTTGTGGCCATCCGGTAACGAAGGCATCCGTGTCCCTACCCCGCCAGCTCTCCCTCGAAGGATGCTTGTTCCTAGGACCTCGGCAGAGCCACCCTGAAAACGAAGGATAATTCAGATGCCCCGCCTGAACCGGCGATGGGACTCACTTAGGTTTAACACCGGTTCGCAGCTGTGAGCGTGCTGGCTTTTGCGTGCCTTCTGCGCATGGGTGCAGCCTTCCACCCACGCACTTGACTCACGCACGTGGCAAAAATGAGGCTACGTCGGATGTTTTGGATTGGTGCACCTGCAGTTTCGCGCTACTCGTTTGGGCAAAACAGGTACGAACCGGCTGGATCCCCTCTCTGACCTGAACATTCCTGAAGCGGTGCTGGGCTGACAATTCTAGTGCCCTGGGTGGCGAAACGTGTCGTCTGAAGCTCTTCGGAGTAACACCCGACGCTGAGGAACGGAATACATTCTTTCCCGGTCAAGGGGCGTTATGAAAAACCAGAATAAAACTGCAGGCAGCATCCAAGAGCTCAGAAATGGGTTCTTTTGCTCCACAGAACATCCTCTGCAGGAGCAGTCTACCTTAAAAGCAGGGCTCTAGTGGCGATCTTCCCAGAGGCACCGAGGACGTGGCCCCTGTGAAGAGGGAGATGCTTGGCCGGAGAAGACTTTGGATTAACAATTGACCGGTGTTTATTCTCTTTTTAAGACTCTGGGCAGATTTAAACCAGGATCTAATCGAAGAACTTTTTTTCCTTTGAAACAAAAATCTCTTTTTTCTGGATCGGAACTTGAGGTCAAAAGGCTGGTCTCTCTCGCACTCCGAGACCAGCCAGGCACTGCCTTCGAGAGGGTTCAAGGGGCAGACGGGGCCTGTGGGGGTCTTTCCACTCCCCCGCTGTCGGGTGAATTTTAACCTTGAGGGAGAGGCTGTTCCTGACCCCAGGAGGCTCCGGCTGGAGAGATAAAGAAGGGAGGGAGATCTCTAGGGCAGGAATGCTTTTTCCAAGAGAAACACAAACTCTGAACTTGGAAGGAGGGAGAGGAATTGAGAGGGGCGGCTTGGGGGGGGGGCACGGAGGGGGGGGAGAGGCTTTCAAAGGAGGTCGCAGGCAGGTGGTTGCAGCTGCGAGTTCAAACGGGAATTTCTTCTTCCCACACACTTTGGTTTGACACACAAAGGCAACAGGGAGTGGGTGGAGAGGGGCTCTTGCACACACAACACACACCGAAGACGACAAATGCTTTGCCAGTTTTATTGCCTTCTCCAGAAGGGCACCGTTCCCTGCTGCTCCCCGAGAAGAAGATACAAAATCAAGGTCTGCTTGGAGGCGTGGCGGTGGGCGGCTGCCCCCTCCCCAAAGGGGCAGCCGGAAAGTCCATGGGCCTCCAGGGTGCCCGTCTCCCCACAGAGAAGGAGGCCGAGGGGTCCCTCCGTTGATCTGCCACAGAAAGGTCCGGGCGCCATCACTGCTCCTGTGGAGGAAACACAACCCACGTCACACCTGCAAAGATCCCCCCTCAAACAGCCTTGCTTTATGGCCATGAGGGCAAACCCATGGGATGTCTGCCAGAGGTGGCAGGTAGAGGAGCCCTCTTGGTGGGCCCACATGCCGTGCCCAGCTGTTCTTTTGGTTTCTGGCACTGATCTTCATGGGTGACGGAAAATAACCTGGAAACGCCCCCAAAATAGTCTGTTTCGTGGGAAGTTTTCCAGCTGGTTTGGGGACAAAAGTGGCCTGAAAAGAGTCCAAAAATGACCTGAAAATGGCCCGAAAATTGCCTTTAAAATGGCCTGAAAATGGCCTGAAAATAGTCCAAAAATGACCCCAAAATAAGCTGAAAATGGGCTGAAAATGGCCCAAAAAGGCCTGAAAACAGCCTGAAAAATGGCCTGAAAACAGCATAAAAATGGCTAAAAACAACCTGAAAAATGGCCTGAAACAGCTAAAAAAATAAAAATGGCCCAAAAACAGGCATGTGCATGCACCGGCCAGCCGGTCTTTGTGTTTCTGGCGCTTCGGCGCATGCACATGCACCCACATTCCGATTTGGGCACCTGGTGCCGAAAAGCTTTGCCATCCCTGTTTTATGACATGGTGGAGGGTCTCCAGAGGTGGTTCCCCTCAGACCAAGACCCTTTCCTGCCTCTTGGGGGGAGGCAAAAAACAGGGCGAAGCCAGTTGAGAGCAGAGCCCATCAGTCCCTGAGCCCAGCGCCCTCTTTACAAAGCCTCGCCACCCCATCCCCAAATCCCAGGCAGGGGGGGGAAATGCTCTCCCCCTCCTGCCCCCTTCCCATCTTCCCTACTCAGCTGCCCCACAGATGTCTCGGGATGCCAGAAGGGAAAGCAGGGAGCAGGGAAAGGTCCCCCCAGCGCCCGGGAGGTGGGAAGAAAAATTAATTAGGGGCAGACAGGCAAGGAACAATGAAGCCCGAGGTGGCAAAGAGAGGGAAGGATTGGATCAATAAAAGGGGAAGCCAGGCTAAGGGGAGGAAGGGAAGTGCCCCCCCCCCCCCCGAAGCCGTTTCTCAGTTTCCAGACTGCAGACCTCCCACTTCCACTCCCGAGTTTGCATCTTTTATCTCCAAAAATCCTGCTCGGCAGACAATAGAAACCAGCCGCTTTTTCTCGTGATGACAAATTGGAGCAAAAGATGGAAACGGGATGGGTGTGCTGTTACCCCCCCCCCCCTCCGGGGGGACGAGGGTTGCTGGACCCTCTGCGTTGGATGTATTCGGGCTCCAGCTTCATTCCCTTTCCTCGTCTCCTGCTGCAGGTAAACCTGGGTGACGGAGTTGATAAAGGCATCGGAGAACACGGCAAGGGATTCCCCAGGTGGGCATGGCCGGAGGACTGAATGAAGCAGGCGGCTTCCGTTTCCAAGGATGCGCTTGACAGGGTTAGGGGGAGGCCGGCCTCTTGCGCCAGGCGGAGGTCCTTTGGTGGAGACTCACCTTGATGAATCTCCCGTGGAGAAGGTAAGGAGCCTGGAAGTCGTGTTGGCAATTTGAATACGCCATTCCGAGCCCCATCCCTGAGCCGAAAGCGAGCGGCCAGGTCTTTCCTGCAATCAAAAGGAAACCGTAAGGGATACAAAAGGCCGCATAAGGCTGTTCCCCCCACGTGCCACAGTCAAAAGTCCTAAAAGGGCAAAGGAGATGGCGGAGAGAGGGAGAGGGACAGACAGACAGAGACGGAGAAAAAAGAGACAAAGACACACAAACAGACACACAAAGAGACAGAGAGAGAGGAGAGAGAGAGGAAGGAGAGAGAGAGAGAGAGAGAGAGAGGAGACAGACAGAGAGAGAGGAGACAGAGACAGAGAGACGGAGAGAGGAAATAGAGAGACAGAGACGAGAGAGAGACAGACAGAGACAGAGAAAAGGAGAGAGACGGAGAGGAGACAGAGAGAGAGGGGGGGAGACAGACAGAGATAGAGAGGAGACAGAGAGAGACAGAGATGAGAGACAGACAGAGATGAGAGACAGAGAGAGAGAGGAGACAGACAGAGGAGAGACAGAGAGACAGAGAGAGGAGAGAGAGAGAGAGGAGACAGAGAGAGGAGAGAGACAGAGAGAGAGGAGACAGAGAGGAGAGAAAGACAGAGAGGAGACAGAGAGACAGAGAGAGGAGAGACAGACAGAGACGAGAGAGAGACAGAGAGAGAGACAGAGAGAGAGGAGATAGACAGAGAGACAGAGACAGAGGAGAGAGAGAGAGAGAGGAGACAGAGAGAAAGAGACAGAGAGGAGAGACAGAGACAGAGAGGAGAGAGAGACAGAGAGAGAGGAGAAAGAGACAGAGAGAGGAGACACACACAGAGAGACAGAGAGAGAGACCGGCAAGGCACTCTTAGCCTTGAGACACATTGTGCGAAGTGGTTTTTTTCTTCCTCAAAGCTTTTTAGTTTTATTTCTCATACATACATTCACAAGTATACAATCTCATAGCTACTATTAATATTAATGTGTATTCTTTTGACATTTTCATTTCCCCTCCTAAAATTAAAAAAATATAATTGAGATTGCTTTCCTGCCATCCCATCCATCCATCTTCTTTTACGAGGACCCTACTTCTCCTTTCCTCTTTTTTCCTTCCCTACCTTCTTCTCTAACTTTCTCCTTTCCTCCTCTCCTTCCTTTTTCTTCTTCCCCTTTCCTCCCCCCCCCCACTCCTCCCCTCTTCTTCCCGTTACACTGTGCGAAGTGTTAATGCCAGGTTAATAAGTGTAAGAGCACACCTGGACTACTGCATCCAATTTTGGTCGCCACATTACAAAAAAGAGGTGGGGACTCTGGAATAAGTGCAGAGAAGGGCAACTAAGACGATTAAGGGCCCGGAGACAAAACATATGAAGAAGGGTTAGAGCAGGGGGGTCAGCAACCTGTGGCTCTTTCGTCTCTCTACTGCGTCTCCCTGTCTCCGGTCAGCTCCACAATTGATAGGGTTTGTGGTTAGGACGGGTAGAGGGAAAAGGACACCACACTAGGAGGAGACTCTATGGTGACTTCTGGTCGGCTTCCAGGGGGCTTCCTGTTAGGACCTTTGTGGGCCTGAGTGTTTAAGGTTGCCGACCCCTGGGTTAGAGGAATTGGTTATGGCCTGTCTCCAGAAAATAAGGTCTAGGTTGAGATGGTAGCAGGGTTCCAGTATTTGAGAGGTTGCTACAAAGAGGAATTTGGGGGGGGGGGGTCAACTTATTTTTCAAAGCATCTGAAGGCAGGACAAGAAACCACCAATGGAAACTAATCAAGGAGAGACGCAGCCTGGGATGAAGGAGTAACTTCCTAACAGGGAGGACAATTCACCAGTGGGACAGAAGTTGCCTCCAGAAGTCGTAAGGGGTCCATCACTGGAGGCTTTTAAGAAGAGACTGGACAGGAACTGGTCTGGAATGGTATAGGGTCTCCTGCTTGAGCAGGGGGGGCTGGACTAGGAGGCCTCCAAGGTCCCTTCCAACTCTTGGTTATTCTGTTCCTCTGCAGCACATCTCTTTCACCAGATTTTGCTCTCTCTCTCTCTCTCTCTCTCTCTCTTTTTGCAATCTGTTTTTTTTATTTTTAAACATAAAAATAATAAGAAAAAAAAACAATATTAAAAAAATAATAATCTCATCCATTACATGTCGTTTGGTTACAAGCGTTTTTGCGTCCATATTCTCAATTGCATTTACAATCTCAGATTTTCCACCTGATATGACTAGATACCTCGCTTTCATTGTACAACATATATTCAATTGCGATGAAAAACAGTGATCTACAAATATAAATGGTTGGTAAATCTCTTTCGCATTGGGATCTGTGATTATATAAAGGTATGCTGTTATTGAACAGACAATCAAGAATGTAAGGGAATTAGGTTTATTGAAAAGAAAGAAATATTAATTGTAATTGAATATACGTTGTACAATGAAAGTGAGGTATTTAGTTATATTAGATGAAAAATCTGTGATCTCTTTTTTTTAATATTCGCCTTCCCCATTTGAGATTTGGGGTTTGTTTTTAAAAACATCGAACTTGGTTAGCTGCCCTGGGTACATGCTAGGATACAAGGCCTGGTGTTTTAGCCAAGCCTTTGCCAGTCTCCTAACCGCTTGGCAATCCCGGTTGCCCATAAACCAGCAAAGTTGAAGCATTTCCTTGCGCTATTTTCCGCCCACATCAAACCAAAGCACACCAAGCGCCTGGAGCGAGATACGCGCCCAGTTTCTCTCCTCCACAAAAACCACCTCGACTTTCTCACCAGATTCCCTCTTCACCGTAGGCAACGCCAATCTTGCAAGCCTAAACAAAGGGTTGAGGGCGAAGCTGGGGTGATAACGAGCCCAGCCTGAACAAGGGCAGATCGGGATCTCGAAATGGTGGTGAGGATCTCTCTCGGCGGGATCCCTGGGGGGAAAAAAAGGGGGCGCCGGGGTGCCCGAATCTCCGTGGGCAGAGGTGGTACATGTTTGCGTGCTGGTCCCAGGGAGGGGAAGAAAAGCTGATGCGATGCGGCAATGGGGAGGAAGAGGCTGGAGAATGAACGACCCTCACTTACTTTTGAAGAAGATGACGGAGAAGACCACGCCTAGGCCAAATCCAGCACCTGAAAGAGGGCAGAAGGGAGAGTTAGGGCAGGCTGTACGGCTTCCCACCAGCCTTAATCGAGGGGAGGGTTTCAAGGCAATAGGCCAGGCATCAAAGGAAGGTCTTTGGCCCCCTTCCTCACCCTTCACACAAGACCTGCCCCCCCCCCCCCATCTCCGCCGCAAGCTGCCTTCATATACGGACAGGACGTGAATCAGTTATGGGGGAGATGCCAGCAAGGCTCAAAAAGTTTCAGCGCTTTATCCGGGAAGCTGTTTTCCCTGTTCACCACTGCAGCCCTTCCTTCGCCCTCTGACCCACACACAGGGCACCCCATCCTCCCTTCAGCCAACACATCTCCAACCGTTCCCCCTTCTGGGACGGTGACGGCTGGAGGCCAAGACCCCTCCTCCCCAAAAATCCGGTGACGCAAAATCGTGTCTCCCCCCCCCCCAAACCCCCTTAAGTCTTCCTTTGGGTTTATTTCCTGGCAAGCCAAGACCTTTCGTGTTTAAATGCCCGGCTTTAGTAGAAACAGCTGTGGGTCGATTGGAGGGGATGCTTCCCCCCACCCCCAAAAAAGGAGGAGGCCTGAAGCCGCAGAGGGCAGCGTGGCTCTCTGCCTATGCTCAGGGGCTCTCCGTGGCGCTCCATACGCTGGATGGAGCAGCGCAAATGGATGCCAGCTGACGGAGGAGATTCATGTTGATGTGCGAACAGCAGCCGGCGGCTTGTTTGCGACCGCTTGAGATGCCGCGATGACACAATAAAAGTCTCTGGTTGTTCCCAGATGGATTGGATTGCAAGGACCCCTCGGGAGCCGGTTGGGAAGGATGGAAGTCGGGATCCTAAACATCTGGCTGGCGAAAGGGAGGATGTCACAAACAGTGAAAAAGCCAAACATCGGGGGGGGGGGGGCGGTGCTCAGCAGACGCCCGCACCTGGCGCTGGAGAACGCCCAGTCCCGTTTCATCACCCGAGACAACACTTAAACTCGATAACCTTCTGCCAGGCAGCTGTTCTGGGTTGCAACCCCTGGAATTCCAACTTCGCTGGCCCTCTTTGCAAAGCTGCAGTCCTAAATTGCATTAACAGAGGGAAGATCAAGGGAGGTACTAATACCGCTCTATAAAGCCCTAGTAAGACCACACCTGGAGTACTGCATCCAATTTTGGTTATCACACTGTAAAAAAGATGTTGAGAGTCTAGAAAAAGTGCAGAGAAGAGCAACCAGGATGATGAGGGGACTGGAGGCTCACACATATGAAGAACGGTTGCAGGAACTGGGCATGGCTAGTCTAGTGAAGAGAAAGACCAGGGGAGACATGATAGCAGCCTTCCAATATCTCAGGGGTTGCCACAGAGAGGAAGGGGTCAAGCTATTCTACAAGACACCTGAAGGAAAGGAACAATGGATGAAAAAGGAATAATGGATGGAAACCAACCAAGGAGAAATTCAGCCTAGAAACAAGGAGGAATTTCCTGACAGTGAGAACAATCAACCCATGGAACAGAAGTTGCCTTCGGAAGTTGTGGGAGCTTCATCCCTGGAGGCTTCAAGAAGAGACTGGACTGCCATCTGTCAGAAATGATCCAGGGTCTTCTGCTTGGGTGGGTGGGGGGTGGACTAGATGACCTACAAGGTCCCTTCCATGTCTGCTAATCTGAATTTATCTAAGATGAGCAAAGGACTGGAGGCTAAAACATATGAAGAACAGTTGCAGGAACTGGGCCTGGCTAGTCTAGTGAAGAGAAGGACCAGGGGAGACAGGATAACAGCCTTCCAATATTTGAGGGGCTGCCACAGAGTGGAGGGGGTCAAGCTATTCTTCAAAGCAACCGAAGACCAGAGAAGGAACAATGGATGGAAATTGATCAAGGAGAGATTCAACCTAGAAATGAGGAGGAACTTTCTGACAGGGGGAACAATCAACCCATGGAACAGAAGTTGCCCTCGGAAGCTTCATCCCTTGAGACTTTCAAGAAGAGACCAGACTGCCGTCAGTCAGAGATGATGCAGGGCCATGTTGGTGAGCCTGTGGCACCCGGAGCCCTCTTCACGGGCATGCAAGCCGTCACCCAGCTCAGTGCCACCGCGCATGGGCATGCTCCTCCTGCCAACCAGCTCTCTGCCACGCATGTGTGTCCCCCTGCACCCCATTTTTGGTCTCAGGAGGCTTCAAGGAGGCCTGCTAGGCCCAAAATTGGGTGCGGGAGCGGGGGGCACAGGGGATGTTGCGCACGCATTGCATTATGGGTGTGGGCACACCCGCGCGTGGTCACAAGCATGCACGCGAGGAGAAAAGGGTTAGCCATCCCTGGTGTAGTGTTTCCTGCTTGGGCAGGGTTTTGAGACGATGATCTACAACAGGGATGTCAAACTGGATTTCTTCGAGGGCCGGATCAGCATTGTAGTTCTCCGTGGGATGGCGGGATGGGACAGATGCCTCCTGCAGCACCCTGCAGACCAAAACAGGGCACAGAGGGTTTTCATCAGCCGTTTTCAGCCAGCAGAATGCTCCAGACCGTCGAGGGTGAAAGCAAGGCACAGGGAGAAGGGGGCGTTTTAGCCGCCATAGGCACCGCCAGCTGCTCCTTTGATATTTCCAGGCTGGTCCCTTGAACCGGGAGCAGCCTGCAGTCCTCAAGTTTGACACCCCTGACCTACAAGGTCCCTTCCAACTCCTGTTAATCTGCACATCTGGGCGATGGGACGCCAAACCCGAAGGCAGGCAGCCGAGGGTATTTGGGCCTCGCAGCCCAACAGGCGTCGAATGTCAGAATGTCTAAGAGCAAACCAGATCCTTTTCTTATCACCGTTTCCAGATGGAGCAGCTGGGGGCTGGACTGGCTTGTATGTGTGTGTGAGGGAGGGGGGGACTTGTGCCGTTTAAAAACCAGCAACCATCTGTGGGGATTCATTGAATGTTCGGCACTACCTCGGTTTGGCTCTTTTGGGAGCCTGAGTGCCGCGGGAATTCGGGAAGATAATTATTGCAAACGGCTGTGGGTTTGCATGGACTATCCTGGGTTAATGAAGCTGGTTTTGAACCTCCTGACCCATAAACGGTTGGCGCTGAATGGTTTAAGATGGTTCCCCCTCGCACATACATGCGAGTCGTTCCCGACTCTAGGGGGCGGTGCTCATCTCTGTTTCAAAGCTGAAGAGCCAGCGCTGTCCAAAGACGTCTCCATGGTCATGTGGCCAGCATGACTCAACTCCCGAAGGCGCACGGAATGCTGTTCTCTTCCCACCAAAGGTGGTTCCTATTTTTCTACTTGCATTTTTTAACGTGCTTTCGAACTGCTAGGTTGGCAGAAGCTGGGACAAGGAACGGGAGCTCACTCCGTTACGCGGCGCTAGGGATTTGAACCGCCAACCTTTTTTTATTATGAAGTTTTTTTATTTTTATTTTCATATAAATATCCACAAGTATGCCATTATATCTTAACAAACACTATTATATATTATCCAATATATAATATATATTATCAGTTCCTCTTACCATCTACCAACAACTCTCATTTGCTCTTCTGCTTTCCATACACCATATTATACCTAGTTCTACCACAACCTTACCTCCTCTCCCCTCCTACCTCCTTCTTTCCCTCACTACTTTCTTCTACCATCCCTCCTTTCTCTTCTCTGTTTCCACTTCCTCTCTTTCTCGTCTCCACTTTCCTCTCCTTCTCTCTCTCCTATTCTTTTCCTCACTTCTGCTTCCCTCCCTCCTATCCCCTCTCTTCTTTCCCTCTTCCCCTCCTTTCCTCTCCTCCTTTCCACTCTTCTCTCCTCCTCTTTCCACTTCATCTCTCCGTTGTTGTACAAATGTGACTCATCCTAGTGTTGGCAGAAGCTGGAACAAGTAACGGGCGCTCATTCCGTTATGCGGCGCTAGGGATTCAAACCGCCAACCTTTCTGATTGACAAGCTCAGCGTCTTAGCCACAGAGCCCTCGCGTCCCTTTTAAGATGGGTGGCCTACACTAAATATTCCTTACTTTTCGCTCAGCCGCAACTAATAAAAAGGAAGCGGTTTTAAAGGCATCTCCCTCCTCCAAACCCAGAGGACAGGATTGGAAATCCCAGGGCACCTAAAAAGAAGCCCGGTGCTGGGAAGGCTGGGCTATGGAGTCCTTTCTATAACACAGCCTTTGTTTTGGGTGATCTTCAAAATTCTAATTGCTTTGAATGAGCAGATGAGAAGGAAATTGGGGGAATCTGCTGCGTTTGGGTTTGATGGAAGGGAAAGGAAAACGAAAAACATTTTGGACAATCTGGAGGATACCCGTATTTATCGGAGTATAAGACGCACCAAGGTTTTGAAGAGGCAAATTTAAAAAAAAGTAGGTAGGTAGATAGAGGGATAGAGAGGGAGAGTAAGAGAGAGAAATACAGTAGGTAGGTAGGGAGAGAGAGAGTAGGTAGGTAGAGGGATAGATAGATAGATAGATAGATAGATAGATAGATAGATAGATAGATAGATAGATAGATAGAGAAATACAGTAGGTAGGTAGGGAGAGAGAGAGTAGGTAGGTAGAGGGATAGAGAGAGAGAAATACAGTAGGTAGGGAGAGAGAGAGAGAGAGAGTAAGTAGGTTGGTAGGTAGAGGGATAGAGAGAAATAGAGAAAGAGAAATACAGTAGGGAGGGAGGGAGGGAGGGAGGGAGAGAGAGTAGGTGGGTTGGTAGGAAGAGGGATAGAGAGAGAAAGAGAGACAGAAATACAGTAGGTATGTAGGGAGAGAGAGTGTAGTTAGGTAGGTAGGTAGAGGGATAGAGAGAAATACAGTAGGTAGGGAGAGAGAGAATGTGTAGGTAGATAGGTAGGTAGAGGGATAGAGAGAGAGAAATAGAGAGAGAGAAATACAGTAGATAGGTAGGTGTTTCTACTGGCACAGTACTTGATCAATGTAATTCTCATCAATCAGTTAAAGAGCTTTCCAAAAGGAAAAAAAGTTTTTGCATTCTACAAACCTCCCAAAAATGAGCCTGTTTCCCCCCCCAAAAAAGTCATGAATAGCCTTGGGGGAGAGGGGCTTGCAGAGTGCTGGGGAGGTAATGAGCAAAACAAATCCTATTTTTCATGAAAACAAGCCCGTTTTTTGTCAAAAAAATGGCCTGCATAGCCTTATGGAGTGCTGCTGGAGGCTGAGGGGAAACGGCCCTTTTTTGCTCATTTTTGCCCTCCCCAGCCCCCAGGAGCTCTCTGCAAGCCCCCCCCCCCAGTCTATTCATGTCTTTTTTTGGGGGGGGGAAACAGAATGCAAAAACTTCTTTTTTCCTTTTGGAAATCTGTTTAACTGATTGATGAGAATTACAATGATCAAGTACTATGCCAGTAAATGGAAAATTAGGGCAGGAACCCCACACAGTGCCACACCCGTTACATTTCCTAATTTAGTTTTGGCCTGTTATTCTCCAGATCTTAACTTCCTTGGAATTTTAACTTCTTACTTCTTCCTTGGAGAAGAAAAAAAAAAAAAAAAACCCAAGGAGATCAGCAACCTTGATTTTGGCTGGGGAAGGGATCTGGGAAACTTTCTTGATCTCCCCAGGCAGCCAATGGGGATTCTGTGCTGAAGCCAAGGAAGCAGCGGGGAGCCCGGTTCAATGTCTCTTGGGAAGAGTGGAGGGGGGGGGGCAAGGAGAATTGTACCAATATTCTGCAAAAGAGAAAAATCTCCTATGCATGGTGTGCGGTTGTGTAGGAGGAAGAGGAGGGGGGCAAGGGAGCCCACCAGCCCATGGCTCCTGCATATGCTCTGCTTTGCACATCCTGTTGCCTTACAAGGGGGATGTTGGATAGCCACTTATTTGCCCAGCCAACAACTGGGACAGCTGTTTCCACTAAACCTTGCACCTCCAGCCCAGCCTTTGACTTTGGAACAATAAAAGATGAAAGGTTTCACTTGCAAATAAAACAGAGGCAGAGAAGAAACAGGAGGGAATTTTTTTTGCGGGGTGTGTGTGTGTGTGTGTGCACCCCTAGCTATGAAGGCCTCAAGGGAATGGGAGTTTGGGCGGGGGAGGAACATCTCTCTCTCTCTCTCTCTCTCTCTCTCTCTTTTCTCTCTCTCTTTCTCAGCACTTGCAGATTTAAAGGCAGATCAAGAAAAAAAATGCTTGAAAAATTGGAAGCCACATTTTGAAGAGAAGGACCAGGGGAGACAAGATAGCAGCCTTCCAACATTTGAGGGGCTGCCATAGAGAGGAGGGGCTCAAGCTATTTCCCAAGGCACCTTGAAGGCCAGAGAAGTAACAATGGATGGACCTTGGAGGTCTTACACTCCAACCTTCTGCTGAAGCAGGAGACCCTGTCCCATTTCAGATAAGTGGCTGTCCAGTCTCTTCTTAAAAACCTCCAGTGATGGAGCGCCCATGATTTCTGGTGGCCAGCTGTTCCAGTGGTTAATTGTCCTCATTGTCAGGAAATTCCTTCTTAGTTCCAGGTTGCTTCTCTCCTTGATTGGTTTCCATCCGTTGTTTCTTGCCTTACCCTTTGGGGCTCTGGAGAATGATTTGATCCCCTTCTTTGTGGCAGCCCCTCAAATACTGCTATCATTCACTCCTAATCAGTGGTGGACTGCAACCGATTTAACAACCGGGTCGGTGATAGCATGCCTAACTGCGTTCAATAGCAATAGCAATAGCAGTTAGACTTATATACCGCTACATAGGGCTTTCAGCCCTCTCTAAGCGGTTTACAGAGTCAGCATATTGCCCCCAACAACAATCCGGGTCCTCATTTTACCCACCTTGGAAGGATGGAAGGCTGAGTCAACCCTGAGCCGGTGAGATTTGAACAGCCGAACTGCAGAACTGCATTCAGCTGAAGTAGCCTGCAATGCTGCATTTAACCACTGCGCCACCTCGGTTCAAATCACAGCCATTTGAAGCTCAGCTGCTTACCTTCTAAAGGGGCCCTGATAAATACAACAGCAGAGAAATCAGCTGTGCTGCGTGAATCGGCCGAGTCAGATAGAAGGAAATATAGGACAGGATAGCGCAGGGGTGCGGCCAGCTGATCGTCGGAACGAAGCGGTTCGCCCAAACCGGTCCACACCGGCCACAGCCCACCCCTGACCCTAAGTTCTTCTTTTTTTAGACTAGCCAACTCTTAGTCGTGTCTATTGCTAATGGCGAATTGAGTACGCTTTATTAGGAAATTACCATATTTTTCAGAGTATAAGACGCACCGGACGCACCAAGATTTTGAAGAGGCAAATTAAAAAAAAAAAAGTTTTTGTACTCTGCAGACCTCCCAAAAATGGGCTCTTTTTTTGCCCCCCCCCCAAAAAAAAGAAAAAAAAAGAAAAAGGCATGTATAGCCTTTAGAAGGCTTGTAGAGTGCTCCTGGGTGCAATTGGGGGGGGGGGGGCAAAAATGAGCAAAAAATGCCCCATTTTTCACTCATTTTTGCCCTCTGCAGCCCCAGGAGCACTCTGGAAGCCTCCTAAAGGCTATACATGACCATTTTGGTGAAAGGGGGTGGTGGTGGTCGGGAGGCCAAAAATGCTATATTCAGTGTATAAGACGCACCCAGATTATTCAGCCTTTTTTTTTGAGGGAAAAGGTGCATCTTATACTCCGAAAAATACGGTATGTACCCATGTATTCCTGATCAATGGGCAAAGCTTGCAGTTAAGCAAGCAGCCTGACTTAATAGGTAGCTGGTTCTCATCTCCCCCCTCCTGCAATTTGCCAACGCTGCAAAGGTGATCACTCCCGGCCTATCCTACGAGTAGAGCAGAAGCGAACAAGCCATGGGGCTCCGATGGGTGACACCTTCGTCTTGTATGCAAATTAAACTGAATCACGCATGTTGCTGTAAGGCGTTCACAGCCTTTCAGAAGAATAATGGCCCCCAGCCAGGAGGGGTGAGATAAGCGGAGACTGGCAACCGTCCAAGGGCACGTTGCCCAACCCGGGTTGACATTCACACAAGACAGGACTGTGCAGGCCACAAGTGGGCGGATTGCATGACGGCAGAATCAAGGGGCATTGGGTTCGTCGTCCTCCCTTTTCCCTGTTGCTGGAAACGAGGCTGGTGGCTTTTTAATGCCCATGTGCCCCAACATCGCAAGGCCTCTGCGTCAGGATAAAGGTCTTCTTTTGAGCTTGGGGGGCACAGAAAAGAGACCCGAGTGGATGAACGGAGGAAAAACACGGCTTTCGTGACACTTTAAAAAAATAACGTTCTCCTCACCCTGCGTGAATGTCTTGATTCGAATGATCAATTCTGTTATTTGTTTGGGGAGTCAGCAAAGGGCGCAACCATTTGATATTCCCAAGGCTTTCTGGGGCTAAGGAAGGCTTTAGAAATTATCCGTCAAATAGGGTGATGCTGATTTATGCTTAGCTGTGCAACTGCACCCCTGGCACCGTGCGCGCATGCATTAATTCCGGGTACAGCTGAAATCAGCATATCGCTCCCGCTTGTGCTCCGGGCCAAAACCCTTGTGCCTAAACACGAATGCCAGGTCCAAATCAGTGGGCGCTGAGAAATTCCTGACAGGTACCTTTGGCAGGGAAAAAAAGGCAGGCGTGCTGGTTACGCAATGGGGAATCTGCTCTTCAAAACAAGCCCAGGGATTCAGCAGAAGCCCGGTTTAGACGAGGACACGCCGAGGATTGGCAGGTTACGCCAGGTTAAACAATGGGGTTCTCTCGCCAAGAATTGCCTATTGAGACCAATTATTCACGTCTCCCATAGGCTTACCGGATCGCACAGTAGATAATTTCCCCCTGTCTGCTTAAAGCAAGATTCTTCTGACTCATGAGAAGTTGCTTTGGGAGGGAGAGGGGTGAGTGGCACAAGTGGCACACAAGGGTACTGATGGTCCATGAACACCTCCCTCGGCATCTACCAGCTCACTCCCTGGAGAGATTTTTTAAAAAACCACCCCTTCTACTCTGTTTCCCTGAAAATAAGACCTCCCCAGATAATAAACCCAATCGGGCTTTTGAGTGCATGCACTAAAATAAGCCCTCCCAAAAAATATTGCAACACCGCAGCAGCCATGAGGTGACCACGCTCGCCACCTTATGCACCTCAAAAATAATAAGACCCCCCCCAAATAAGGCCAAACGCTTATTTTGGGGGTCAAAAGAAAATAAGACCCTGTCTTATTTTTGGGGAAACGCAGCAACCACCATGAAACCAAGAATGAAGCACCTGGTGTGTATGGTTTACTGATGTTCCCACTGGCTGGGGGGAAAGGTCAAAGGTCAGGAAGAAGGGTTAGGCAAGCGTTGGTACCGTGGGGGTGGGGGAGGCAGTGGCAGAGGATGGCAAGTAGCATTTCGATAAAACTGGAGCTTGCACGTGAATAGAAAGGCTGCAAAAAGACTCCCAGCATGTTTTCAAATGTTAAAATCTTCCCCAAATCAGGGAACTCCGATCCTCAAGCTCATTCTCACCCAGCCTGCCTTCTCCACCTGTTCGTTTAATGTCTAATTACTACCTGCACAGGAGAGAGAGAGCAGACAAATTGTAATTACCCTGCATCAATCAGATATTCAGTTATTTGCAATTCAAAGCAGCCATCGTGTCTCTTCCCCCCCCCCCCCAAATTGCAGATAAACAAGTTTTATAATACGAAACTTGAAACTGTGGGAAGAAGGTGTTGGCTTGCAGATAGAGGGTTTTTTTGCAGTCCCTGCCAACTCCAGACGCCCGGTCTGCCTATGCGTGTGCCAGGAGCATCTTAGGCAATTTCCTTCCAATGGGTTTTGTGCCCAACCCATCTCCCGGTTTATGGCCAGTGAGGGGTTAAGGGGGCGAGGTTGTGAGCAAAGAGACTTAATTCGGAAGATCAACTAGTATTCATCTTAGAATATTTCCACTCTAAAAAATTGCATAGAAATTGCATCTTTACCCATACATTTAGGAAAGTTATATTGGTAAAGACAGTGGCCTCTTTTTTCTTCCTTATAACCTCCGCTTTTCTTTCTTTCTTTCTTTTTCTTTCTTTCTCTTTCTTTCTTTCTTTCCTTCCTTTCTAAATTGCCCGCAAACCCATGAACATTGGACAGTGATGTGCACATAATGTGTACTTTAAGGAAATTCCCTCCCTCCCCACATTCCTTCCTGATCAATCCTTGACTCTTTTCAGTCCCAATGTAGACTAAATTAAAACTAATTTAATTTTCTAATCCCATATAACATGGTAAAAGAGAGGTTGAGGCTGGGATTTAAACTTTAAAAGGAGAACACGAAAGATGGGCGAGCTTAAGAAACCAAGATGGATGTGAGGTCAGGAATAGATTTTGCCTGTTAATTTTCAGAACAGCTAATCATTTGAGTGGCGGGAAGGGAATTTCAGTCCTTTCATAGCTCCTTTCTCCATTTTCCTCTAAGTTCTGAATAAGATTTTTCCATGTGGCCATCAAAAGTTCCTGCTGAGAAAGCAGTTCAGCTAAATAGCAATAGAATTGAGACATATATCACTTCATAGTGCTTTTGCAGCCCTCTCTAAGCCGTTTACAGAGTCAGCCTCTTGCCCCTCAACAATCTGGATCCTCATTTTACCCACCTTGGAAGGATGGAAGGCTGAGTCAACCCTGAACTGATAAGGATCAAACTCCTGACAGTGGGCAGAGTTAGCCTGCAATGCTGCATTCTAACCACTGCGCCACCACAGCTCTTTCAATGCCAGACACTCAAGGTTATTCCCTGAGCATCCTAACTCCTTAGTTACTCAAGCCTGCCCAACCCACTCCCAACACATGGAAGAGAGAGTTGTCATGTTCAGGTTTGCCACATTCAATTTTGCCTCGCTAGAACTCATCTGGGTGGGGTTTAAGGGCGAGGCAGCTGTGACCCTACAGATGTGCCTGTACATCTTCCCTCAGCCCTTAATTAATTCCTGGCCTTGCCTGGTTTAAGTGATCTGGAGCTTCAACATTTCTAGAGAGCTCCAGAATGTTTTCAAGTGGAGCGTGAAGAGGAGATATGCACCGTCTCTGGAACACTCAGGTTTTTATATGCAATTAAAGTCATTTGACAGAAAGGCACCATTAAAATAAATGAGGGGGTTGTTCCCTATTAGACAATTCTGCCTTAAGCAGGCATATTACATATTTCATGAGTGTCTTTTCTTAACTATAGAGCAGGGGTCGGCAAACTTAAACACTCAAAGAGCCATTTGGACATGTTTCCCACAGGAAAGAAAACACCGGGAGCCACAAAGGTCCTAACCGGAAGCCCCCTGTTCAATTCTGGAGCTCACCGGAAGTTCAGTTCCCCCACCATAGAGTCTCCTCCTAGCGCGGCGTACTTTTTCCTCTACCTGTCATAACCGAAAGCCCTATCAATTGTGGAGACAACTGGAAAACCCTCCCCTTGCCATAGAGTCTTCTCCTGGCGCACTGTGCTTCCCCCCCCCCCCCCCGGAAGCTCCTCTCAAAAGTGTGGCACTGACCAGTGACGGAGCCGCAGCAGAGGGAGGAAAGAGCCACATGCGGCTCCAGAGCCGCAGTTTGCTGACCCCTGGTATAGGGCAGTGATGGCGAACTTTTTTTTCCTCGGGTGCCGAAAGTCACAGGCTCCACCCTTGCACTCCACCCTGCCCCCCCCCTGCGCATGTGCATGCAACCTCCATTTTGGGGCTAGCAGGCCTCCCTGAAGCCTCCTGGAACCAGAAATGGGGGTTGTGGGGAGTACACACCCCCATCCCTCGTTTTTGGTCTCGGGAGGCTTCAGGGAGGCCTGCTATCCTCAAAATGGGGAGTGGGAGGGCGCCGCATCCCATCCCCGCGCATGCACGCACAACCACCCCCCACCCACGTGTGCGCGTCTCCTAGCAGAGCCCCCAAAATCAGCTGGCCAGCAGGAGACACACACATGCAGTGTGGAGCTGACCTGGGTGACGGCTTGCGGGCCCGCAGAGATGGCTGTGCCACGCATGCCATAGGTTCACCATCGCAGCTATAGGGAGTCCTTGACTTAACCTTTTGTTTAGTGACCGTTTCAAGTTACAACGGCACCCTCCCCCCCATCGTCACCTGATCAAAATTTAGACCCTTGGCAACTGACTCATATTTATGACGGTCGCAGAGTTCTGGGGTCACTTTTTCTTTTGCGACCTCCTGACAAGCAAAATCAATGGGGAAGCCAGATTCCCTTAATGACCACCTGATTCCCTTAATGACTGCAGATATTCACTTAACCGCTGTGGCAAGAAAGGTCATAAAATGGGCAAAACTCACAACTGTCTCGCTTAACAACAGAAATTTGGGGCTCAACGGCGGTCGTGAGGACTACCTGTAACTGTTGGAGCAACCAAACTGAAAGCAGAGGAAAATATTAAAAATACTAGAAAAAGTGCAGAGAAGAGCAACAAAGATGATTAGGGGACTGGAGGCTAAAACATGAAGAACGATTGCAGGAACTGAGTAAGTCTAGTTTAATGAAAAGAAAGACTAGGGGAGACATGATAGCAGTCTTCCAATATCTCAGGGGCTTCCACAAAGAAGAGGGAGTCAAGCTATTCTCCAAAGCACCTGAGGGTAGGACAAGAAGCAATGGGTGGAAACTAATCAAGGAGAGAAGCAACTTAGAACTGAGGAGAAATTTCCTGACAGAACAATTAATCAGTGGAACAGGATTTGCCTCCAGAAGTTGTGAATGCCCCAACACTGGAAGTCTTTAAGAAGATGCTGGATAGCCATTTGTCTGAAATGGTATAAGGTTTCCTGCCTAGGCAGGGGGTTGGACTAGAAGACCTCCAAGGTCCCTTCCAACTCTGCTATTGTATTGTATCTGAAGGCCGATTGTATTGTATTGTATTGTAAATCCTTTAACCACTAGATTTCATGTTTTTTCCTTGGCAAGTATACTTCATATGTCAACAAACAATATTAGCAAGTAAAATCCCTAAATCATCTAAACATTGGCTGGGTGACTTTGGACCTGTCTGTCTGTCTGTCTGTCTGAGCCCAACTCGCCCTCACATTATGGAAACAAAGGAGGAAGGAGTATTTGATATGTTTGCTTCCTTGAGTTAGTTATAAAAAGGCACGATGAAGATGATAATAATATGAATAATATCATATCACAAACTGATTATCTACAATATTATCATGATCGAGTGGCCAAAATCATAAATTGGAAGCTTTGCCAGAAATTTGGGTTCAAATGTAGCAAAAGTTACTGGGAACACCACACTGGCAAAGTTTGTGAAAATGAACAAGTCTTGATTCTGTGGGAGCTTTGAAACTAAACAGAGACGTTGGGCCCACAATACACTTGACATCACTACTCATGTCTGGTTCAAAAAAAAAAAAAGTCTGGTTCATTGATAGTGCAATAACAGGTGATGCACGAATTGAAGAGAAATAACTAGGAAAAAATATTAAAATGCCCCGATCACAGCGCAAATTGAAGTAGAGCGCTTGTGGAAGAAGAATTCCAAAAGCACTGGAATTACATTTAAAACAGTTAAAAATTGACAAAATCATCATCAGTCAATTGCAAAAAGCCGCGCTGCTTGGATCTGCACGCATATTATGAAAATACGTTACAACGTCCTAGGCCCCTGGGTGGGGCCCAACTAGTAATCAATGCCAAATCCGGCAAAACAACTGGCCGCTGTGATACAATTCTGTTGTTGCGATAATAATAATAATAATTTTAAAAAACAGATACCCATTGTCAAAAACAGTGATACCCATTGTCATTGGGTCACTTGGCACCATGTCCAAGAATTTTATAAAACTCATCAAGAAATTGCAGCTCCTTGCAATAACACCAACGGAACTGCAAAAAACTGAACATTGTATATTTTAAGAAGGTACTTGGTCGATACCTAGGACGCTGGCAGCAACCTGTATCAACCATTTGCACCAGTCAATGGTCAATGGTATTTGTGATGCATTTTTGAATGTTCAGTTGATTGAGTTTCGTGTTTAATGAATAAATAATAATAATGATGATGATGATGATGATAATATCATCATCTCTTAAGGAGATACCTGAATTTTAAAGGCAGATTGCTACTATTTTTTGTGCTCACACATTTTTTAAAATATTGCAGCATATCAGCAAGTCCATTTTTAGCAAAGGGGAGGGGTGATGCTAAAAGGGATTTGGGGGTGTGTGCCACGAAGTGTAAGTGAACCCTGCTCTGGGTGCAGTCCCAAAAGGAGGAAGGGCCAGCCTGGGGATTTCCCCCCCTCCCCAGAAGGAGAGGCTGAGAGTACCCCTATTTCCCACGTGGGAAGCCCACCCTGGGCAGCCTCTGGGGAGGGGGGGGCGGGCTTGCAAATGGCTTTTAAGTGGCTTTTGCCAAGTGTGGTGCAGCCTTATTCTCCCCCCACACACACCGCCATTCCAGGGCTTTTGCAAAGGGGCTTGCAGCTTTTTGTAAAATTTAAAATGCATTTTGAAAAGCATGCAGTGCAAGCCAAGGGGAGGGGGCTTGGCTCAGGCTGCCCCATTGCCAAACCAGCGAGAAAGGGGTCAGCCCCGGTTCGTCCCGAGCCCAGGCCTCCACCACCCGCTGCCCCTTCCCCCAGCCCTCTCACCCAGCTTGACGGCGGAGTCAGCCAGACAACGGTCCCATTTCCTCCCTAGATCAGCCTCCGACGCCATCTTGGCCGCTACCCGCCTCCGCTGCCAATCAAGCCTCCCTCCCGCCTCCCCGGGCGGAAGCCTCGCGAGAGCTGCCACCGCTCTGCCGCAAATCAAGCCGCTCTCGCGAGAGCTTGAAGAAAATGAGGCGGAGGGATTTTTTTTTTTTAAGGGGGCGCTTTTGGTTTTCTTTTTTCTCCGCCTGTTGCCAAGGGCAACCAAGGGTGACCCTGGCAACCGGGTGCCAATGTTGACCTTGGGCAAAGTAGGCTCGAAAGGCTAGCAGAACCGGCCTTATATGGAGGAATCCATTAGCATCCCCCTCTTCTGGAGTGGGGATAGGGGTGCCAGCCATCCTTGACCTTTTGATTTGCTATTTTATTGATTATATTTACATTATATTATTTATAATTATATTTACATTTGTATTTATATTGTTTTTTTCCTATAATCCTCCCTGATTTTAGTGGTGACATTATGATATGTGAGAAAGAGATGGGAATAAGTTCCACCCAGATTGATTCCTAATCTTTCGGGGTTGGTGTTTCAACTGGGTGGACTTCAACTCCCAGAATTTTCTGGGAGTTGAACTCTATAAGGTCCTGGCTGAGGAATTCTGGGAGTTGAAGTCCACCCAGCTCAATGTGACTCTGGGTGTTGAATACCCATTTCCCATCCAGTGAAATGAAACCATGGGGGTTTCTGGCAAACCACCATCTGCTGAGTTTGAAAACTGTAATTTTAGAACAAATAAGGATAGTGATAAGGGTAAAGGTTCCCCTCGCACATGTCTGCTAGTCGTTCCTGACTCTAGGGGGCGGTGCTCATCTCTGTTTCATAGCTGAAGAGCCAGCGCTATCCGAAGATGTCTCTGTGGTCATGTGGCCGGCACGACTTAACACTGAAGGTGCCCAGCACACTGTTCCCAGCAAAGGTGGTTCCTATTTTTTCTACTTATATATTTACATGCTTTCGAACTGCTAGGTTGGCAGAAGCTGGTGCAAGTAATGGGAGCTCACTCCGTTATGTGACACTAGGGATTCAAACCGCCGAACTGCCAACCTTTCTGATCAACAAGCTCAGCATCTTAGCCACTGAGCCAGCACGTCCCTACAAATAAGGATAGTGATAGGAGGGGGAAAAACCAAATTTAGGCCTAACTTTGAGAGTCTCCTTTGGAGGAAGGTTATATAAATGAATTCTTTCCCAGTGTTGGAAGAAATGTCCTTCTGGTTTCGGCTCCAATTGGGGAAAAAGACACTGGAGACATGGAGGCTGCTTGGAAAGATGTGTTTAATGTTGGACAGGAACACATGGCTTGATGAGCCCTGAACAGAAAAGGTGATCACATGCTTCAATGTTGGTGGAGAAGAAGAGAAGGGAAGGGTGAGATGCTGAGACCCTGGTTTTATCCCCTCTCTGGCCTTTGATCTTGATCTTGTATTCTGATTGGTTGTCAGACTCCCATGGAGCCATACAGGGGCAACTCTCTAGGCTGCGTTTTGAATCCAGGTTTGGTTGAGCTCTCAGATGCCATGTGGCGAGTTGGGTAAAGTGCCAATATTATCATGCCTTAATCCCATCACCCTGGAGCTGAAGTGAAGAACTCTTTATTATGTAAAGGGACTAGCTTGGCCTTCTTAATGGCCCATTGACAAAAGGGGGGGGGATGGGCAGGAAGCTGCAGGCAGCTATTCTGTCTTTTAAAACATGTTTCTTTCTTTTCACATCCAGAGAAATATTCTGCCTTTTCAATATTTCCTAGGATATTTCATTTTTCTGGGAGAGGGCTGGGTGATAACTTCCTACACCAGCAAGGAAAAGAAAATACATTGAAGCATAGTTTGAGGGCAGGAATGAAAGTAATTTGAGTAAGTACAAAGTGTCCACAGTTGTCCAATAACTCCGAAAAGATGTTTCACCCCCTTAGATCTAATTACTGCCAGCTTTCAGCTTTTAGGAGAAAGCATGTTTGAAGGTTAATTTACTTCTCTTTTTTTTTAAAGCACCAATGTGGGTAAGACCACACACTGATGTTTGCAAGCAAGTGATGTTAATAAAACTGTTAACTTCCCCCCCCCCCCCGCTTCCTTGTGTGTTATCGCTGGGCTCATCGGGGAGAATTACGCTTATAAACATGGAAATTTCTTCTTGCTGCGAAAGAGAACACACACAGATTTCTACAGATCAGAGCTGCGAAAGGAAAAACAAAAACCAGCCAGAATTGCAATTTTTCTTTCCGATTATTTGACAGAATAAGGTGGAAGTTTGATTGTGTCAGCTTAACTATGAGAAATGGATGATATTATCCTGAACTTAACGTTGACTTTAATACCGGGAGGGAGAGGTAAATTCCCCAGCATATCAACTTTTATTTCAGATAAAATTTTCCATCAGATAGGTCTGCCTTTTCTCTCTCTCGCGCCTGCTCAACCTCTCCCCTTTTTGCTTTCATAAAAAGTAATTTCTCTCTCTGTCTTTTTCATCCAGGAGTTGGAAACATTTCCCCATTAAGAACCCTGATTGCATTTCCTACCCCTTGGGATAAAGTTAATGGAGGAAGGAAAACCATACGAAGGTCAGAAGGTTTTGTGCGTCAGTGCGCGCGCGTTGATACAGATGTGCCAGCACTTTAAAACTCTTCCAATGTAATTGTAGCTATTATGGGATGCCCTGCATGACATAGGTTTTACAAGCACTTTTTATAATGTGAGCCTGAGTTACATAAAAGATTCTGGCTGGCTTAAATGGATTGAAAAAAGGGCGGGAGAAATTCAACAAGGACTAGCCAGAAAGAGGAAAAGGGAATTTTCATAGTCAGATATGGCTTTCTTCTGTGGCAAGTTGTGGCATCCTTCTCCTAGAAATATGAAATATTTTAGGAAATATTAAAAGGGTGGAATATTTCCCCTAAAAGGGAGGCAGAAACTCACACCACCCCCTCTCTGTCAATGGACCATTAAGGCCTGGGCCAGACTATTATACATACATAACAAAGATCTACCTCCTTCAGGCAGAGCCATAGGAGGAATTGCCCAAAGCCCCGTCATTACATCATCACCCAGCAAGGCTCAATCAAGCCTGGGACACAGACAACTTATAAAGTTACCCCGGCATGGTTCCATGGGAGTCTGACAACCAATCAGAATACAAGTTCGAATTCAAAAGCCCAGAGATGGCATAAAACCCAGGCACTCTCAGCGTCTCTTCCTTTTTTCCCAGGACCTCAAACCATGTGATCTGGTCCATCATTAAACCATCTTTCCAAGCAGTCTCCATGTTTCCGGCGTCTTTCTTCCCACTTGGAACTGAACCCAGATGGGCATTTCTTAAGGTGACCTGATTTTCAGATTGGTAAAGAGGGAAGGGGGGGGGGGGGCGCTTGATTAAAAAATTTATATTTTGTCAAAAGGTCACAAAAGGAGATTACATGACCCCAGGACACTGAAACCAACATAAATACGAATCTGTTGCCAAACATCAAAATTTTGATCACGTGACCATGAGGATGCTGCAACGGTTGCTAAGTGTGAAAATGGTTGCTAAGTGTGAAATATGGTCATCAGTCACTTTTTTCAATGCCATTGTAACTTTGGTCACTAAACCCATTATACCGCCAAAAGCGGGACATCTGGTCACCTTAACTATCCCCCCCACCTCTCGTTCTCTTTTTGGGGGGGAAGTAGGAGAAAGGACAAAAAGGAGAAAGAGGGAGAAATGGCTGCAGGGAGAGCGGCGCCCGAGAGAAGCGGGCAAAAAAAACAACAACAACGTTCCGACGGCTGAGCCGCTTGGCCCGGGACCGAGCCTCCTCCTTGCCACGCTGCCGCCGCCAGAAAGCCGTTGCTCTCCCTGCAGAAAATGGCGCATGTCGGCGCGCGCACACGCACACGCAGGAGGGGAGGAAGCCTCACCCTCGTCGGGCGCTGTGAGCAAGCCGAGCGGAGAGAGGGAAACCACTGCCCTCTAAAGGCCACATCGGGAACGACATTTCAGAGAAATAAAAACTTTTTTTTTTAACGGCGTCCTTTTTAAAGTTGATTTTCTTTCTTTTGGAAAATCGGGACTTTTTGAACATGCCGCGGGACACGGGACAAATTATTAAAAATCGTGACTGTCCCGCCAAAAGCGGGACGTCTGGTCACCTTAGCATTTCTTCCAACAATTCCTTCCCTGTGAACCCTAAGTTGCTGGACAGAGCAAAATCTGTTGGATTTGCAGCTACGTATTCAGCCTGGGGCTCCCCTATTTCAGTCCAACCGCAGGGAGCTTTTCCACCAGACGAAATGTTCCCTTTTAAATAAGAAATGCACAGCATTATTCACAGCATTGCAATTTAAACTGTTAGAATAAAGTTAGCGATTTTTGCCAAAGCCCAAGTATCTCTTCTGTCATTGCTTCCCTCTCCCTTTCTTCCTCCTTTGATTTCATTTATACAAACTTGTCACAAAGGAATATAAAACTCAAATGCCTCCTTGATATCTGATGCACTGTCTCCTTTAAGTGGCCATGACGTCCCTGGGAAATGTCCAGCGGTGGGTTTCACATTTTGTTACCGCCGGTTCGCAATGGGCGCATGCACACCTTCTGCCCATGTGCTTTGTGCACACTCGTGCCTTCTGCGCATGCATCCAGCCTTAAAAATGTGCCTAATTAAGACAGCATAGCCGGGGCAGGCCAACCTGCGATTTCTGCTACCAGTTCGGGCAAACAGGTCTCAACTGGCTGAATACCACCTCTGGAAACGTGGTAGAAACCATCTTCCATTGTATTTCTCCTTTCTTTTGCTTCCCTGGTTGAACCGTTCAGAGTTTTTGGGGGTGGGCAAATCAAGAAAGATGTGACACACATCCGACCGGCTTTGAAAATCCTAAAAAAAACCCAAAACTTCCCTGTCCCTCTGTTAAATGCTTTTCGCTGTTCTTAAAGGAAAGGAAGCAATGCTAAAAAAAAATTCCATTTTTTACTTAGCTAAGCCTTAGGAAAGGGCACATTGTCACTGACAATGTGATCCCAAATGCCCCTTTATGTGGCTTTATAAAGGCGTTCAGCTGTCAAACTAACCTTTTTGTTTTGGAACTGTGGCACACACATTTCTTTTAAGTAAATCTTGCTTGCTCTTTTTTCTGTTTATACGTATTTTTGGCCATGTTCACAGTGCACATAGTTGAAAGTTTCTTTTAAGCTGTTTTTTTTTTAAATTCTTTGCCTTTTTTTTAACATCTCACCCAGCAGGTGAGCTGTTCCGCAATGCTTAAAACAATTCATTGAAAAGCAAGGATATGGAACGTAACCTGCCAAATTCTTAAGAGTATAATTTGAACCTGAATTTGGACATCAACGCAGCGGTAAAAGCTCGGTTTAGTCACGGTCAGATGCAATTTTAATTCAGAAACATGTGCAAAAAATAAAACATTAATTTTTTTTAAAGGATAACTCATCCCTTTAGTACTCCTTTCTTAACTCATTATCCCCCACAAATCTGTAGTTCAAGGCAAGGTCTGTTACCCACGGAGAGACAAGTGATGGGCGGGTTGATTCACTATATAAAAAAAGGATTGAGCAGCTGCTTTTCAGTTGTGTCTTTTCCTTCTCCCTCCCGCCCCCCCCCCCCAAATATTTGCATTAAGCTCACCGGCCAAAAAATGTTTGTACTCTCCGCCTGAGGGAAGTAGTTTGAAATGAGGACCAGCTGCTTGTCCGCAACTGTTTATAGGAAGGCTGTGTTTGAAATGATTACATTTGCTGGGTTGAGCGGAGGGCGGACTCCAAACCTTGCCTAGGGAAGGATTCAAAGCATATGCTTGCAAACACGTTCAGATGGCTTATGCACATTGCAACGATCCGTGTTTTCTTTAGCCAAGAATTGCTGTCTAAGCACCATTTGATTGGGTTCACACGGCACACTGAAAAGCACCCCTTGGGGGAATGTAGTGAGTCTATAAACTTGGGGTTTTTCCCCTTCCATCCCCCCCCTATTCTTAAGTGTCCTACAAGATAAGGTCCCTGGAGGCATTTAATAATACACGATGTATTATTTTTTACTCATGATGGTTTATGTCACATGAAAGCCACTTGATAAAGGTTATTTATTCTAAAAAGCAGGACGTAGTTCAAATAAAATTTCCAGCTTAGGAGCCCAAACTAGGTTTCAATTCAAAAGTAAAATGCGGTTACGTTGAAATACGTGAAGAATATTTTGGCAATTTTAATTCAACCTCACCGATCATTCTTTTTGTGATTGTCAGATCTGTGAAGAATAGAATAAAACAGAATGTATAACAGAAGAATAGAATAGAATGCAGAATAGAATAGAATAGAATAGAATAGATTTTTTTATTGGCCAAGTATGATTGGACACACAAGGAATTTGTCCTTGGTCTACACTGTGCTCTCAGTGTACATAAAAGAAAAGATATATTTGTCATGAATCATAAGCTACAACTCTTAATGGTAGTCATAGGGTACAAATAAGCAATCAAATCATACTAGGAAGCAATCAATATAAATTGTAAGGATACAAGCAACAAAGTTAGTCATAAGTGGGAGGAAATGAATGATAGGAACAATGAGATTAATAGTAATGCAGACTTAGTGAATAGTTTGACAGTGTTGAGGGAATTATTTGTTTAGAATAGAATTATTCTATTCTATTCCTTATTCTATTCTAGGAATGATGAGATAGTAATGCAGATTTAGTGAATAGTTTGACAGTGTTGAGGGAACTTTGTTTAGAATTATTATATTCTATTCTTTATTCTATTCTAGGAACGATGGGATTAATAGTAATGCAGACTTAGTGAATAGACAGTGTTGAGGGAATTATTTGTTTAGAATTATTCTATTCTATTCTTTATTCTATTCTATTCCATATTCCATTCTAGCAATGATGAGATGAATAGTAATGCAGATTTAGTAATTGGTTTGACAGTGTTGAGGGAACTTTATTTGTTTAGAATTATTCTATTCTATTCTTTATTCTATTCTAGGAACGATGGGATTAATAGTAATGCAGACTTAGTGAATAGTTTGACAGCGTTGAGGGAATTATTTGTTTAGAATAGAATTATTCTATTCTATTCTTTATTCTATTCTATTCCTTATTCTATTCCTTGTTCTATTCCCTCCCCTTCTATTCCTATTCTATTCCTATTCTATTCCTATTCTATTCTTGTGTGTGTAGCGTGTCTTTTGTTGTCTTGTTTCAGGGCAGCGTGGATCGCCTCTGGCAGAGGAGCTGAGGCCGCAGAGCATGCGAAGGGGGTGATGGTGGTCCCCACCCGCATCTTGAGTGCAAGTTCTGCTTTGTTTGGCATGGCCACCCCAAAAGAGGCCTTCATTTGGGTTTGTTGCCCCTTCATTCTTGCAGCAGCCTCTCCAACTCGGTCACTTTAAGGCGTGTCGGACTTCGATTCCCAGAATTCCCCAGCCAGCTTGGCTGGCTGGAGAATTCTGGGAGTCGAGGTTCACACACCTTCAAATGGGAGAAACCACTCTACAAGTTTTTTCTGGCATGGAGAAACCCATTTTCTGTTTTTGCAGATGATGGGAGCTGAGAAATGTAGGCTGGCACATGGGACCTGTAGTCCCGCTTCTGGAAGAAGGAGAACGCAAGTGATTATACTTGGAAACCAATTCATAAAAATAAAGCTATTCTATTCTAAATTATATTCTGCTCCTTATTTCTATTCTATTCTATTCATTTTGCTCCGCGGCATCACTTCTTCTCACACTCCTCCCCCTTCCCCCCGTCTTCCGTATTTAGATGGTCTCTCCCGTCGTCCGGGGCGCGCGTAGACACAAACCTCCCGCTCCATCTTCCTCCCCCGGCACGCGGATGGTCTTTCCCACCGCCCTCCTTTTTCCTCTTCCCCGAGCGCGCAGGCGCGGCGTGGCCTCCCGCTCCATACTTGGCGATGCCCGGCGAGCGGCCCTCTGATTGGCTCGGGGTGGCTGGAAAGGGGATGGGAGGGGGGAGGAGGAACAATGGGCGGGGCTCCTCCCCGCGCGACGCGCGCGCGCGCTGGCTGACCCGGATGTGCAACTGCTAGGCAACGGCGGAAGTGGCGAGGGGGGAAAAAAAAAGGGAAAGGAAAGGAGAGGAGGAGGCGGCGGCGGCGGAGGAGGAGGGCGGCCTGCGGCCTGGCTCAGAGTTCGGAGAGCCTGGACGGAGGGACCCGGAGTCGCTGCCGTCACTGCCGTACACCGGCGCCGTTTCCGCTCCTGGTGCTGAAGAGGGCTCGGCCCCACAGGAGGAGGCATCATGGTGAGGGGAAGTCGCGGCTGTCAGGGCCGCTGAGGCGGAGGGTGGGGTGTGTGTGTGTGTGTGTGAGAGAGAGAGAGAGAGAGAGAGAGAGAGTGAGTGAGGGGAAAAGGGCCGCCTCCGCCAGTAGGGGGCGCTTCCTCACTTAAGGGGCGTCAAGGAGGAAGGATGAAAAGCGAGTGGAGGCCGACCAACCTGGGAACTACAAGCCCCATCCTCCCCAGCCAGGTTGCGTGGGGAGTCCTGCTGTATGTGCGGGAGGAAGGGGGGCTGCCCTACTGGTCCTCCCCCAATCTGTGGGTTTACACGGTTTCTGTCCAAGGAATGGGGGGGGGTGTTGGGGTTGTGTGTTTGGCTTAGCAGGAGGGTCTCTGACAGTTTGGGGTTCTTGGGGAGGGAGGGAGGGGAGGGGGCTGTGGGGCAGGGATGGGGCAGGGAATAAAGAGGAAGAATTCTAGAGGAAGGGGAGGGAACAACTCTCTTCACCATGTGGAGGTTTTCAGTAGAAGCTCCCCTGCCTTTGTTTGCTGTTGGCCTCTCTGGCTGGGTTGACAGGCCTTAAGAGCAGGGAGGGGAGAATTTAGGACTATGAAAACGCCTCCCTCCCTTATATCATCTCCTCCCCCCCCTCTCTCATGTCTCCTCCTTTCCTTCCCTCCCTCCTTCCCTCTCTCCTAGTGGTTAGAATGCAGTATTGCAGGCTAACTCTGCCCCACTGCCAGCAGTTCAAACCTTCCCCTTCCCTCCCATTCCTTCCCTCCCTCTTCTTCCTTCCCTCTCTCCTTCTCTCCCAGTGGTTAGATTGCAGTATTGCAGGCTAACTGCCCCACTGCCAGCAGTTCGATCCTGATCTTCCTTCCTTCCCTCTCCTTCCTTTCCTTCCCCCCCCCCCCCCCAGCTGCTATGTTAAATTGGAGCTGTCTTAAAGCAGAGGAGCTGTGCTTGGCAGGAAGTTAAGGTTTATTTCTGATACGCAGTTGAGGAAGACCTGTAATTATAGCCAAGTCTGGCCTGAGAGAATAAGTTACAGAGCGATGAGGGTGTTGGGACACAAGAGACATTACTGTGATGCTTCCTCCCCCCCCCTCACCTCATGGGTTTGACATAATCAGCAATTGTGAGGTAATTTCATTTGCTGAGGTTTAAAGTGATGGGGAGCGGAGGAAGGATGGGGGAATCGGCTGATGATGAAAAGTGGGGGAGCAACAGAGATGGAATTATAGGCCGAAAAGAAAAAAAAATGCCTGTGTCTCCTTCAATATTGTTTTGAGTGGTGGAGAAAGGGAGTTCTATCTGGCTGGGTGGAGTGAAGAAACAATGAGGTTGGAGAGGTGAAAGCAAGCCCAGATTTCCAAAATAAAGATTGCTTATCTTTCTCTGCTGCTCAAAATGTCAGTCCAGATTGTAAGTTTTTCAGGAATGATAACAAAGATGGATAAAATGAGAGAAACACACATGGCAGATCTGGAAGAAGTCAAGAGGCTGAGTTTGAGAGATCTCCCCATAGTTGTAGGAACTTTAAGTAATCTTAGAGGTGATGGTGGTGGTGGAGGAGAAGAAAGGGGAGGGGTATCAAAATTGTCTGGGCAGGGAGAACGAGGAGGTATTGCTGTGAAGATACATTTTTTCCCCTCTCATTTCTTTTTTTTCTCCAGGAGAGAAATAATAGCCTATATAAACTGAGGGTAAAACCCTCAGTTTCTCAGAGAAATAAAAAGGCTTTGGGGAGCCTAAACGAGATGCTTGCATTCAGCTGTTGGGTCGGCTTCTATGGTACCAGTGGCTGGAGTGGCGAGGGGGAAGATGTATTGGCCTTTGTCTGCCTGAGTTGGGGCATGGGCTGTGAAGTACAGCTGATGAGAGGCACCATATAATGGGAATACAATATGCAGTGTGAAAAAATGAGGTCTGGCTATTTCTGGGGGTGGGAGGAGATCTCTCATCACGGGGCTAATTGTGAAAAGGGGTCTCTTGTGGAAGCAATTAGTTGAGCAGGCTTCTAAGGTAGATACTTCTCTGGTGGGCAATGGGTGGAACTCGACGGCTCTGAGATTCTATTTTGAAGTAAGATTCCGCAACTTAAAACGGCTCTCCAGTTGGGAGAAGGTAGCTTCTTTGTGCCTAGTGGACTTAACAACTTCAGCAGTTGGGAATCGGTGTGAGGAAGGCATTGGTCTAATTTCGAGTGTGTTGTCTTGTTCAACGAAAGATAAAGTACGAGCCACGGTGGCTCAGTGGTTAGAGCGCAGTACTGCTGGCTGCTTCTGCTGACTACTGACTGCCTGCAATTTGGCAGTTCAGATCCCACCAGGCTCAAGGTGGACTCAGCCTTCCCTCCTTCCGAGGTGGATAAAATGAGGACCCAGATTGTTAGGGGCAGGAGGCTGACTCTGCAAAACCGCTTAGAGAGGGCTGTGAAGCGGTATATAAGTCTAAATGCCATTGCTATCCTTTTGTAGTTTGTGGGATTCAATAGAGGCACAAGATGAGTCATTGAATCATGTAGGTGGGGTTGTGGCTGTGGCCTGTGTACTTGCAGGAGCACCTGACACCTTTCAGCTGACGTGGTGCGTCTTTCAAAGTGGATTTGGCGCTGCTTCTACCTATGTTCCCAAAACATAAACCCACCTTGTTGATCAATACGGCTTGCCACTCAACCTAGTGAGTCACAAGCCAGTCCGATGCAGATCTCTCCAGCTTGCATGCCCAGAATGAAATGCTGCTTGCCTGGGGCAGTTCCCTTAATTAATGGCCGTCACAACAGGAAGTGCTCCAATTTAAAAAAAAACCTGGAAGGCCTCGTGCTGAATAGAATTGTCCTTCTAGTTAACTTGATTTTGCTGGGAGCGGCGGCAAGTCCCCCATCCTCAAGAGTTGAGGACATGGCACGGCATGTTCCAGAGCCAACCGGAAGCGTATTTGAATGCTTGCAGAATTCGCAACAAGCCGTGGGTATCCGTATCGCAACGATGCACTTCTTTGGTTTCAAAGACTTTACCCACAAGTTCTGCTTATACGGGCTTGCGGGCCACTGCTAAGGGTAGCAGGAGCATACCGTGTGTGTTAGGACGGTAGCAATTACTGTACAACCCTTTTAAAGCTGCTGGTGAGCAAACGATTTGATAAAAGAACCAGGAAGCATATTTACAGAAAAAAACACAGAGCTATCTGTTGCGGCAGCTTGAATCGAAACAAACCTAGCTGCCTAGGATTACATTTTTTTTTTTGATCTATATAGTTTGTTTTGGGGTTCAAACCGTCTGATCCCTTCAAACCCATGCCTGGCTTTTCAAGTGTTTCTTGAAGTTATGAAATGACTTGGCGCTCATCGTGCCTCCTGGGCCAAGCCTCGTTAGAGGCCTTGCCCATCTTAATTTCCTTTCCGTGCCCTCTGGTCAGGCTTTTGTTAGCTTGCTTGTTCCTTAGTGGCTGGCACTCTGGGAACCAGTCTGACTTCAGGTGGCCCGTTTAATTCCTGGTCCGCTTGCGAAGGAGGGAATCGCTTAACCGCCATGCCCATTAAGCCTGCCTCAAATGGAGCAGGCTTCCCCTCCTCCCTTCAGAGCAGTTGAGAAGAGGGTTATTTTTTCCCTTCCTGGAGGCTTCATAGCGTGGCAGAGTTCTGTTTGCTTGTTTTGTGGGTTAGGCTCTACAATGCTGGTGGGAAAACCAGCCTAACCTCCACCCCAGAGTGGGGGAGGGAAAGCACATTAAAGTTCAGGCATGGCCCGCTGCGGGGTGTGCATTTTCAGTTGCAGTAATATAGCCATTCTTGCTGAGCACTAAACATAACCATAAGGTGTAGGGCTGCCCTATTTTTAGAGCACTTGTGGTACTGTACTTGCTCCTTTTGGAAGAGGAGGTGAAGTGCCACTTCTCTTCCAACAAGCTGATTTAGCAATTGTGGGACAGAGCCAGCAGCAGAAGTGGGGCGTGGTTTCCAAGGGACCAGCGGCAAAAGGAGTGGAGTGGGGTGGTGGGATATTTTGCTGTCAACAGCCCGTGCTTAAACCTCCCCGGTCTTCTCCCCCCACCCGCTTCCCTTGCCACTTTGGTGTTTTAAAAGGCTTGTGTTTTTCCCCTTGCTCAGCCACATTTCTGGATCCAAAAAGGGTTTTAATGAATTAAAAAGCCCGGGGGGCTCCCACGGGGGGGGGGGAAATATAGGGTCTCGCGTGCGTGTTCTGTGGGTAGAACATTCAGAAAGACCTTCCTACTGGAGAGGTGTTAAGCCTACTTGATCCGTAAAGTTTGAAGCCCGGGAAGTAACTGCGAGCGTAACCAGTTTCTGTGGGATTGAGGGCAACGTCACATTTATTTATTTTTAATAACAATTTGAGGGGCAGGTTCTAAAACGGGCACCTGTAGGAGAGCAAGCGGGCCCAGGAGAGTCAAAGAATGAAATGGCTGCTTTTCAGTATTTATTTAGTTAGTCACGCATGTAAAAGATAACAGGTATAAGTATAAATTTAAATGTGAACACAGGAAATGAGTACGAATAAATGGAGGCGGTAGGACAGGGATGGAAGGGCGCTTATATACACCTCCTTTAAGGAAGCTCTTAGGAATGAGGTGAGGTCCACGCTAGGCAGTTTGACGTTAATGTTATGGGGGTTTGGGGATGTAACCACGGAGTCAAGTAGAGCATTCCAGGCGTTGACCACTCTGTTGCTGAAGTCGTGTTTTCTGCAATCGAGTTTGGAGCGGTTTACCTTGAGTTTGTATCTATTGTTTGCCAGTTTATTATTGAGGTTGAAGCTGAAGTTGTCGTTGACAGGTAGGACATGGTTTGACTTTGTACCTCATGTATATAAAACCCCCTCCCCCTGAATCCTCCACTCCATTATCAAAGCTCCCCAAATTTCTGGCCCTACCCATTCAGGCTACAAAGAGGCAGCCACCCACTCAGGTCAATCTTACAGGTAGATAGCTTCACATGGACGCAGGCCTCCCTTTCTGACGATTTGGGGAACACTGCTGCTGGTACTCCAGTCTGAACTGGGGTAGACAGGGAATGTTGCACGTCCCATCCCCTAGGGCAGGGGTCAGCAACCTGCGGCTCTGGAGCTGCATGTGGCTCTTTCATCCCTCTGCTGTGGCTCCCTGTCACCGGTTGGCTCAACAATTGATAGGGCTTTCAGTTAGGACAGGTAGAGGAAAAAGGATGCTGCGCTAGGAGGAGACTTTATGGTGGGGGAACCGGACTTCTGGTCAGCTTCACAAATGAATGTGGGGCTTCTGGTTAGGACCTTTGTGGCTCTTTTGAGTGTTTATGGTTGCCGACCCCTGCCCTAAGGAGATTCACCTGGTGGGACCCAGAAGAAGGGCTTTTCTGTGGTGGCCCCCTCTCTCTGGAACATTCCCCTAGAGAATGATGCCAGACGAAAGGAAAAGCTAAAGAACAGGGGTCGACTTGGGAATAAGGCCACATGTGGACGGTGAATGGCCCCTCCCATAGAGAATAAAGAGGAGCGAAAGTGGAGTGGAGTTTGCAGGAGACCATTAGTTCGCTCAATTGGTTTCTGACTCTCCAAGACTCCTTGCCAAGTTCTGCAGATAACGGCCTGGCAGCTCTCCAAGCCAGAGAAGGTCTGTGACTGTAAATCCTCCCTTGAAAGACGTTGCTGGATGTGAATGAGCAGAATTCACAGTGAATTAATAAAAGAGGTTTTTGTGGGGACCAGGAATTTGCTTCAGGCTCTTGGGAAGCCTCGGTCAGAACGCCCTCAAAGCATCCCCATGGTTAGAAAAGCTGGTTCGTCCATGTCTCCTTGTTTTGGTGCGCAATCACCATTGAACTCTGTGGTTGCTTTCTTGGTTTGCTAGCGGTTTTAACTGCCATTATTTAAAAAACTCACTAAGGTTGACCTGAGAGCACCCCAAGGCCTGCCTTGCAGCCCTCCCCCCCATTACTTACAGGGAGAGGGGCCGCTAACCCAACAAATTATGTCCATGAACTAGAAAAAGCTGAGATAAATCAGAAGGCTCCTCTGATGTCAGAAAAGATGGTTAACCTTTAGCCACAAGAACAACAACTGGTAAAAGAGTCCCCAACCTTTTCCCCAAGAGACTGAATTATTGGAGAAGCTCGTGGGGGGTTGGTTCTGAGGTCTAAATTCAACATTCAAAGGCCCCTCTGTGGACTCTGTACTTAGAGGTGGTCTCTCTCCAGGTTCCTCCTTAAGAGGGGGGGGGCTTTCACAAAGATTTTGAGGGTGATAATTAAGCTGGTTGGCAGTTCGGCAACCTAGCACGGGGGATGGCGAACCTTTTTGGCACCGAGTGCCCAAACCGGAAGGGGCGTGCATGTGCATGCCTGTTTTTTGGCTGTTTTTCGGGCTGTTTGAGACCATTTTCATGCCGTTTTTCGGGGGCCATTTTCAGGCTGTTTGTCGGGCTGAAAAATGGCCTGAAAACAGTCTCTTTTGGGGGGCTGTTTTCAAGCCCTTTTCCGGCACTCCGGCGCCTGCAAAGACCAGCTGGCTGGCATGCATGTGCGCACCGGAAAGCAGATAAGCAGCTGGCAACAGCACGCATTCCCACAGAGAAGGCTCTGCATGCCACGTCTGGCACATGTGCCACAGGTTCGCCATCATGGTCCTACCAGTAAAACATGCAAGTAGAAAAATAGGAGCCACCTTTGGTGGGAAGGTAACAGCATTCCATGCGCCTTTGGGAGTTGAGTCATGCCAGCCACATGACCACGGAGACGTCTTTGGACAGCACTGGCTCTTTGGCTTTGAAACGGAGATGAGCACCGCCCCCTAGAGTTGGGAACGACTAGCACATATGTGCGAGGGGAACCTTTACCTTTAATTAAGCTGGAGGTTGCAGCCAGTGTAAATCAGCCGTTTGGTCAGCCCTTCCCTTGCTTGCTGGCCATTAAAAGGTTGACACCCTGATAGCCACTTGAAAATTAAGCAGGCATTTCAATCCTACTAAAAATAGGCCAGAGCGATGGCTTCTCTGCTTTCCTTCTCTGTTTTCTGTGCTTTATTTCCCGCCCCCCTTTTTTTTTCTGCTAAGCTTCCTCATTCTCTGGTTGGAAGCCGCCACTTTCTTGAGGACTCTAGGGTGGGGCATTGCAACCGAGTCCTGAATCATCCTCGTGGCTTCCCCTCGCACTGCCTTGCCCTGTTGTGGCAAACTCTGGGAATTGGAGATGACCCTACCTGCAAACCTGAGCTTTTAAAAGCTGCGGAGCCTGGCTGCTTCCGTAAGGATCAGCAGGCAGAAGTCGGAACATGAGGCGGCCAGCTTTTTTTCCACTTGCTTGTTCTGCTGCGGCCTCGGGGCTCCAAGGCCGAGCAGAATTGGGGAATGAGGTGCCTCCGAGTCTATATTGAGACTTGATATAGGATACACCTCCGAAGGATGGCAGGATGAGGAGCCGAGGACAGTCCTGCCCGCCTGCACTTCCTCCTTCCAGCGTAGAAACTGCCCAGCCCAGCAGAAGATCTGTAAATAAAACTTCCCTGATAAATGTTCCAGAGTATCCTGTTGTCCTGCCCTCCTGCTTTTTCCTCCCCCCACCTCTTCTTTTTTGGCTGACGGGGTTATGGAGTTGAAAATCGATCTCTCCTTATCTGCTCCCCCCCCCCCCCCCGGTTTATTTTTTGCCCCAGCGCCTAGCAGAAATAACCTGCCTGTGTGTGGTTTGGAGTCCTGCTCTTGCAGGGACCTCTGGAGCAAGAAATAACCATTTCAGGCCGCAACAGGAGGGAAGGAAAGCAAGAGAGCCAGCTTAGCTTGTAGGAGAGATTCAGGCTCCAGCAGCTTTCTCATGTCATAAGGTTAGGTGGAACTGGAATCTCCAAGTCCGTATAATTCTGTACAACCGCACCTTTGTCTGGTTTGCCAATTGCCCAGTGGCAGGTAGGACAGCGCTCCAGAGAGTTAACACATCATTGCCCAGAGGGTCATTGGTTGCCCTCTCCCCTCTTTGGAAGAACTTTATATCTCCCGCTGCCTTAAGAAAGTTCAAAGCATTGTTAAAGATTCATCTCATCCTGGGCACCATTTTTTTTAGAACTATTACCATCTGGCAGACGGTAAGGTAAAGGTTCCCCTCGCACATACGTTCTAGTTGTTCCCGGCTTTATTGGGTGGTGCTCATCTCCATTTCAAAGCCACAGAGCCAGCACTGTCCGAAGACATCTCCGTGGTCATGTGGCCGGCATGACTCAGCGCCGGAGGCCCACAGAACGCTGTTCCTTTCCCACCAAAGGTGGTTCCTATTTTTCTACTTGCATTTTCACGTGCTTTCGAACTGCTAGGTTGGCAGAAGCTGGGACCATAACAGGAGCTCACTCCGTTACACGGCGCTAGGGATTTGGACCACTGAACTACTAGGGACGCGGTGGCTCAGTGGCTAAGACACTGAACTTATCGATCAGGAAGGTTGGCAGTTCAGCGGTTCGAATCCTGGCAGACGGGATAAAAAAAAAACAAGGATCAATGGGCTGAAAAACAGCTTCTCTCCCAGTGCGGTAACTATATTGAATTCTATGGTATAGTGCAATATTAATGCAATACCGGGTTTTCAATTCAATTATATAGAACGTGAAGGAGGTGTCTTTGTGTTTTTATTTTTATAGTTATAATGTACACTGAAGAAGGCATTTAATTTCATTGTATGATGTGCAGTGACAATAAAGTAAACGAAATGAAATTCCAGAATGCTAGGTGATTGGGAGAGACACAGGTGGTTCTCGAATTACAACGGCTCATTCAGAGTTTACTACGGCACTGAAACTAGTGATTTGGGAATGTTTTTTTCACTGTTACAACCTTTGCGGCATTCTCAGGGTCAACTGATTCACATTCAGACGCTGGGCAACTGGTTCATATTTACATATTTGCAGTGTCCTGGTGTGTGTATGTGTGTCGTGATCACCTTCCTACAAGTAAAATCTACGGGGGAAGCTGGATTCACTTCGCAACTGGGTTACTAACTTAACCACGGCGATTCGCTTAACAACCGTGGCAAGAAAAGTCGTAAAACGGGGCAAACCTCCCTTACCCAATGTCTCACTGAACAACAGAAACGTTGGGCTCCATTGTGGTTATATGGTGAGGACTAACCTGTAATAAACTTGTCCCAAGTGCTTTTTTGTCCTGTTTTCAGGAGGCAATGGACTCTCTTGGGTTTTTTCCCCCCCTTTCAAGATGTTTCACTTCTCATCCTATTTCGCTTCTTCATTTAAAGCAATCCTTCTATTCCCCATCATCCAGTCAAGAGCTGAAGAAGCTTCTTGGATGGAGAAGTGAAACGTCTTCAAAGAAAAAAAACCAGAAAGTCCAGTCGCCTCCTGAAAAAATAAAAAGCTCCTTTGGGACAGCCAGGACCGGGATGACTGAGAATTTCCACAGGCATCTGTAATAAACTTGCTAGCAATTGACATTTTCACTGAAAACCTCCCTGGGAGAAATTGCCCCCAAAGGCCTGAAGAATTTCTTCACTCTAGGAGATAAGAAAATGGACAAGAGATGAGGGATAAACCTAGAATCTATATATATAAAATGTGTGCGCGCGCTCGTGTGTGAGTGTTCCAGCATAACTCTGTAACGCCTCGAGCAATTTCAACCAAACTTGGTACACAGATGATTTACTCTCTGGAAACAAATACTGTGGGGTTAAGACACCCCTAACATCCCCCTGGGTGTGTGTTCTGTTAAGATACAGCCTGTTGTGCCTTAAAATGGCTTCTACTGTACTGCTGTAAAATGGCTTCTACTGTGCGGCGCAGTGGAGTTGCCACGGTAACAGCTTCACAGTACTCCACAAGGGGGCTTCCTCTGGTAAGGGGGAAAATCCAACATTAGAAATTATGTTTGGTCCAGACATTTCCCGCCTATAAATAAATGCTTGGGCAACGCCAGGTTATATGGGCTAGTACTGTTTAATACAGGAGTTGTTCTATTAAGAACTAGTATAAAGTATAACCTAGAAATGGGCAAATTTTACTTTTTTCACTTGGAAATTATTTTATTAATGATTTGAAAATAGAAGCAGAAGTTAGAAATGTAGATACGTAAACAACAAGAATGGAATAATAAATATCGAATAATTAAGCTACGTAAGCCTTATGATGATTTGGAGGATAATGGTTATAAATGTGATCTGTATAGGACATGTATCATGTTTGATCTTATCAATTGATTGTAGAGAAAACTGAACAGAGGGTTTAACTAAATAATGCAAATTTCTAAAATAAGGATAAGTGAAGACAATGGCAAATAGGATCTGAAAACAATAGTCATAATTATTGTGTGTATAAGATTTACTACCTGTACTTAAAAGAGGCTGTACCAGGACAATACACTTGTTGTGAATATAGAAATTTTATATACAACTCAAGAAAATTGTACTACTACTACTACTACTACTACTAATAATAATAATAATAATAATATCATCATCAACAACAACAACAACACCAGCAGAACTGCAAAATACTGCGCTACTCGGGACATCTTATATAAGAAGGTACTTGGTTGATACCTAGGACGCTGGCAGCAAACTGTATCAAGCATTAGCACCAGTCAGTGGTATTTGTGACACATCTTTAAATGTTCGGTTGGCTGAGTTTCTTGTTTAATGAATAAGGTACATAACAACAACAACAATAATAATTTCTCCACTCTGCATTTCCCTGCTCACCTTCGCCCACAGGAACCTGCGCAAAAAAGCCACTCAGAGTTATTTTACTGAGGTAGTAGGCAGCTGTAGAAATCCAATATATATATATATACATTAAAAATGCTTTGCTTTTAAAGCAGAGACGGAACCTTGGCTTGTAATATTTAATAACCAGCTTCCCAACAAGCTCTAAATTCAAGCTACCGCCTGCTTTGAGAGATCAGGGTGGGCAAAACTTTGGCCCTAAACCTGTCAGCTCTTTCCTATAAGGAAATGTCATTTTTGGAGTGCTTTCCCCGTGAGTGAAAAGATCCTCCTCCTGCGCATTCATCTACCCCATGAATGAGGAAAGAGAGGCCCAAAGCGGCTGCTTGGGCAATAAATATTTTCCTTGTATGTTGTAATAGAATAGAATTCTTTATTGGCCAAGTGTGGTTGTACACACCCGAGGAATTTGTCTTTGGTGCATATGTTGTCAGTGTTCATAAAAGAAAAATAAAATACATTCATCAAGCATCATAAGATGCAACACTTAGTATAAGTCATAGGTTACTAATAAGCAACCAAATCGTACTAGGAAACAAAACTAAAATTTAAGGATACAAGCAACATGGTTATAGCCATAAGTGGGAAGAGATAGATACTAGGAAGGATGAGAAGAATAATAGTGATACAGTCTTAGTAGATAATTTGACAGTGTTGTGGGGATTAGTTGTTTAGCAGAGTGATGGCATGGGGGAAAACTGTCCTTGTGTCTACATGTTCTGGTGTGCAGTGCTCTGTAGCATCGTTTTGAGGGTAGAAGTTGAAACAATTTCTGTCCAGGATGCAAGGACTCTGTAGATATTTTCACAGCCCTCTTTTTGACTCGTGCAGTGCCCAGGTCCTCAATGGAAGGCAGGTTGGTGCCATTGTTTTTTCTGCAGTTCTGATTATCCTCTGAAGTCTGTGTCTGTCTTGTTGGGTTGCAGAGCCAAACCAGACAGTTATGGAGGTGCAGATGACAGATTCAGTGATTCCTCTGTAGAACAGAATCAGCAGCTCCTTGGGCATTTGAGCTTCCTGAGTTGGTGCAGAAAGAACATTCTTGGTTGTGCTTTTTTGGCGGCGTTTTTGATGTTGGGTGTCCATTTTAGGTCTGGAGATATGATAGAACCTAGAAACTTGAAGGTCTCTACTGTTGATACTGTGTTGTCTAGTATTGTAAGAGGTGGTCGTATAAGGCAGTTTCTCCTAAAACCCACCACCATTTTTACCATTTTGAGTGTATTTAGTTCAAGATTGTAGATGCCCTCAGAAGCACGAGGGTTTCACCACAAGCCCAGAAAGGCAGGTGTTGTGTTTTGATGAGGTTGTTACAAAAAGGAGAGCATCTGGTGTAGGGTTTCCTGCCTAAGCAGGGGGTTGGACTAGAAGATCTTCAAGGTTCCTTCCAACTCTGTCATTCTATTCTGTTCTGTTCTATTCTTCATTACAATATTTATTCTATGCTATTCCATTCCATTCTAATGTAATCTAATCTAATCTTCCCTGGCCCTCTTTTTAAAAGCAGATTTTTCTATGGGAAACCTCATTGACCTCGACTGCAGCTTTGCAAGGTGGAACCGATGCTGCTGTGTTAAAGAAGAAAAAACGGCACGAAGCTTTTGAGATTTGATCGGCTTACGAGCATTCATCATTTTTAAAAATTTCTTCTCCTCCTTCTTCTTCTTCTTCCAAATGGAGTTTTCTGGGCAGCCTTTACGGTTATTGACAAGCTCTAGTCTTCGTCTTTCTTTTAAGTGGCCCAGCTTCCTGCCCAGCACCATCAGCCAGAATATTTCGCTGAAAATAAAGAAGACGGATTCCATGTAATTTCTGTAGAGTTGGCACTTCTCATTTTGAAGTCTTTTTTTGGGGGGTTTTTTTTTGGTATGCCTGCCCGGTGGCCTGTATTGCTTTTCTTCCTTCCTTCCTTCCGTTCGTTTTCAGTATTTGGCCCTTCACATTTTGCAAAAAGAGAATTCTATTTATTCTGAACACAGCAAAGGCGGCTTTCTGTTTTACGTAGCCCAGTCACCCTCCTTTTTTGGAGGCAAAAAGACAAAAATGACTTTAAAGTTTTTGTGGCTAAGGTGCTTTTCGTTGACTTTTCTCTCTGGAGTTCCCTATAGCCGCTTTCTCTACTAGTTTGAAGGATGCAGCTGCTTGAGTCGAAAGGCTGTAATTTGTTCAGGCCATTCTCCTGTGGGGAAGATACCTCTGGCTGAGAAGTAAAGCGAGCTAAAACGGGAACTCTATCAGAGGGGAGAGGTAAAGGGAATGTTTCCGTTTAAGCTAATTTACGGCCCTGCTGGTACCTCAAGGACATTTCTTGCTCTTGTGAGAATTTACTTCTGAGGGGCTTGGAGTCATCCATCTATCTATGTGGTCTTGCAAGTCAGCTGTGGGCCTGTTTGGGGGGAGGGCGTTCTTCTCCAAAATGGCTGAACTGGAGGTTCCTGAAGGGAAAGCGTAGGGTTTTTCCATCAGCCTGTTGGAAGAAATGTCCTTCTGGGTTCGGCTCCACGTGGGGAAAAAGGCACTGGAGACATGGAGGCTGCTTGGAAAGATGGTTTTAATGGTGGACAGGACCCACAAGGCTTGAGTCCTGAACAGAAAAGGGGGATCACATGCTTCAACAGAAAAGAGAAGGAAGGGCTGAGATGCTGAGTCCCTGGTTTTATGCCCTCTCTGGCCTTTGATCTTGATCCTGTATTCTGATTGGTTGTCAGACTCCCATGGGGCCATGCAGGGGCAACTCTCTAGGCTGCGTTTTGAATCCAGGTTTGGTTGAGTTCTCAGATGCCATGTGGTGAGTTGGGTAAAAGGGCCAATATTATCATGCCTTAATCCCATCACTCTGGAGGTGAAGGGGAGAACTCTTTATTATGTAAAGTGGACTAGCTCAGGCTTTAATGGCTAATTGACAAAGGGGGATGGGCAGGAAGCTGCAAGCAGCGATTCTGTCTTTTAAATATGTTTCTTTCTTTTCACATCCAGAGAAATATTCTGCCTTTTCAATATTTCCTAGGATATTTCATTTTTTCTGGGTGATAACTTCCTACAAGCCCCTCCAGTTTTCCAAGGTGCTGCCTGCCCTTTGGAGGAAAGGAATACAATAACATTGAATAACAAGAGTTGGAAGGGACCTGGGAGGTCTTCTAGTCCAACCCCCTGCTCAGGCAAGAAAACCCTATTATCATTTCAGACAAATGACTCTCCAATCTCTTCCTAAAAACCTCCGGTGTTGGGGCACCTATAACTTCTGGAGGCAAGCTGTTCCACTGATTAATTGTTCTCACTGTCAGGAAATTTCTCCTTAGTTCTAGGTTGCTTCTCTCCTCAATTAGTTTCCACCTGTTGCTTCTTGTCCTGCCCTCAGGTGCTTTGGAGAATAGCTTGAGTCCCTCTTCTTTGTGGCAGCCCCTGAGATATTGGAAAACCCTAATCTTTCTTTAGAAGAGAAGAGAGAATAGACATAGTTGGAAGGGACCTTGGAGGTCTTCTAGTCCAACCCCCTGCTTAGGCAGGAAATCCTACACCACTTCAGACAAATGGTTATCCAACATCTTCCTAAAAAACTTCCAGTGTTGGAGTGTTGGAAGAAATGTCCTTCTGGGTTCGGCGCCAAGTGGGGAAAAAGACACTGGAGACATGGAGGCTGCTTGGAAAGATGGTTTAATGGTGGACAGGACCACATGGCTTGAGTCCTGAACAGAAAAGGGGGATCACATGCTTCAATGTTGGGTGAAGAAGAAGGGAGAGAGGAAGGGGTTTGCTGGGCTTTTTATAATCTGTTCAGCCCCACCTCTCTGTTTCCTGTTCCTGTGTAAGAAATGTATTCTGATTGATTGTCAGACTCCCATAGGGCCATGCAGGGGCAACTCTCTGGGCTGTGTTTTGAATCCCAAGTTTGATTGCGTTTCCAGATGCCATGTGAGTTTATGTGAAAGGCTGACATTACCTTTATTATGTAAAGTAGACTAGCTCAGGCTTTAAAGGCTCATTGACAAAAGTGGGGTGGGCAGGAAGCTGCAGGGAGCTACTTTGTCTTTAAAACATCTTTCCCCCTTTTCCCATCCAGGGGAATATAATATTCTGCCTTTTCAATATTTCCTAGGATATTTCAGTTTTTTAGATTCGGGTGGATGCTAACTTCCTACAGGAGCATTCACAACTTCTGGAGGCAAGTTGTTCCACTGATTCATTGTTCTCACTGTCAGGAATTTTCTCCTTAGTTCTAGGTTGCTTCTCTCCTTGATGAGTTTCCACCCATTGCTTCTTGTCCTGCCTTCAGGGGCTTTGGAGAATAGCTTGACTCCCTCTTCTTTGGGCCTGAGAGATCGGAAGACTATTATCATGTCTCCCCTAGTCCTTCTTTTCATTCAACAAGACATACCCAGTCCCTGCAACCGTCCTTTAAATGTCCCCTCTCATACAAAACCTGGGGGCAGGCATGCCTTCCTGTTTTCTGACCTTCCCCCTCTCTGATCCTCCTCAACGGATCCCCTTCACCCTTTGGGGCCTGCTTTTTTCCCACGTCCATCCTCTTGATCCCTCTTCCAATCTGCCTCTTTAAAAAAATTCCCTCAAAACTAGAAAGGTTCAGAGGCTTCCGTGGCAGCTTAATGGGGCTCTAACAAGAAAATATCTACTTTGCTTATTTTGATGGGGTGTTTCCGTTCTACAGGCGGCAGAGGCGGCCTCCCTTTGAAGGAATCCACGGGGCAGATCGGTGTCCATGGGACGCCTTTCAAAAGAGCCCCCACCCACCCAAATGAAGTGGGTCCCGTCGTGAGAGGGCCGGGGCCGGCTGCGCTGCTATGCCGAAACAAAGGAGAGGGTGCAGAGAGGTCTTGCCTCGAACCAAAAAAAAACCCCTCCTCAAAGCATCTTTGCAGGAGATGCTTTAATAAATTAAAGATGCTTTATCTTGGCTAATGTTCACAGTTAAAACTCCACACTTCAGATCTCTCCGTTCCTGGGGCGACTGGAATGGCAACAAAAGATTTATTTTGAACTTTGCTTGTGCTTCTGGAGCAAAGATGGGCTGGGTGGAAGTTTGCCAGGCACAAATCAGTCCCCAAATTAGGATCAGAAGCCCCCAGTTGCCTGTTGGTCTGCAAAGAAGCTGCCACTCTGGTTATTTTTCGTTCCACAAATGGCCCAGATTTTCCTTCCTCCGTACCGTCTTTTAGGACAAGGCATCCAGTTAAGTTGGTTTTGATCAGGGTGGGTTTGATTTAAATCAAGTCGATTTAAGTCACGATTTAAATCACGATTTAAACCACTAGCAAAAAGGCTTGATTTAAATCAACACAATTTAAATCATAATTTTTTAAAGTGCAACTATCGTCTCTGTCCTTCCTCTGACCCGCGGTTGACTCACCGACCGTCCGTCCCAGTCACTTTAATGGGACAGCTGGTGATGCGGCAGGGACACAAGGTGAGGGGCGTGGTGGGCATCAGGTGAGTGGATGCCCGCTAACGGACGCTGCCATGATGAATCTGAAATTTCAGGCGCTCTTTAAATGTAAGGACTCGTTCTTTGCTGGTAATTAGAATCTTTAATATTATTTACAAACAAAATGAAGGTTTCCTATGTAGCTTGCAGTGCTGGGATTCATTGAAAGAATTGACCAAAAATGTAGATATTGCAGAACACACAGCCTCATGCTACATAACTAAGCTCCATTGCATGCCGAATAAACTAAATTATGAATGTAAGTTAAATAGAAAACTATCTTTAGATATATTTATTTGACTCCAAAAGCAGTTTATTAAAATAAATAAATAAAAAATAAAAAAATCCAATTTAAAACCCCCCAAAAAACAGGTTTAAATTTTTAAAAATCCGTTTTTTTTAAAAAAAATATTATTTTTATTTGATTTTTATCCACCCTGGTTTTGACAGACGAAGCTCAAAAAATGCATGGTACACTTAAAAAAAAAAAAAGTTAAGAATTGGTAAGCGATTCAGGCTCGGAGGTAAAAAAACAGCTTACGAGCGGGAAAGATCGCCTAATTTTTAAAAATCCTTTTCTCATGTCTAACATGACCGCCCTATCTAGTACGACGCATCGTCTTAATATCTTAAGTCACGAATGAGAGTCATTGTAAATTGCATTTACAATTCAAATGTTATCAAAGAGACGCTTTATTATTCTTCTCTGTTTTTTTCTTATTTATGGTCCTTTCATTTCCCCCCTCCCCTCCCCCCCCAGGGGAAGGAGAAAGGGGATCCTGAAATCTCCCACCTTTATCCAAACTTTTTGCTGGAAGTACCTTTTTTCGCACTATAAGACTCACTGGAGTATAAGACGCACCAAGGTTTTGAAGAGGCAAAAAAAAATATTTTTTGCACTCTGCAGACCTCCCAAAAACAGCCCGTTTTTTTTGCAAAAACTGGCCCTTTTTTTTTAAAAAGAGGGCAAAAATAGCCTTTAGGAGCCTTGCAGAGTGCTCCTGGAGGCTGCCCCCCCCAAAATGAGGAAGAAAGCAGTGCAATTTTTGCTCATTTCTGCCCTCCCCAGCCCCCAGGAGCACCCTGTAAGCCTTCTAAAGGCTATGCACGGCGATTTTGGTGAAGGATATATGGTTTCGGGAGGCCCAAAATGCTGTATTCAGTGTGTAAAACACACCCAGATTTTCAGCCTCTTTTGAGGAAGAAAGGTGCGTCTTATACTCCGAAAAATACGGTATATTAAAAAAATAACCAAACCAAAATAGCTTCAGTGTTGCTCATTTCTTGTCTCTCAGCCTCTTGAAAATCAGTTACTCCCTCATCTTAATGATTGTCATTTCTGTACGATTTGGTGCCGAGGAACCCAAAATATGATTTTCTGACATTTCTTTTTAAAAGCATCTTGGTCGTCTGGCCTTTGCTATGAGGCAGGGAAGAAAGAAGTTTAGCCAGTCTGGGGCCATTTGATGCCAGAATGCTTTCCTGCTTTTTGCCTGCTTCTTAAAGATCAATTGACAGTGTAGAAATTTCCCTGATTGCTCTTGACGGTTCCTGGAAACGAGCCCAGGGTGACAGAACGTAAATCTTGGAAAAGATGGGTAATATTTCCAGTTTAAGCCCAGTTCCTGAGTTCTAGCAAAATACTGAACAAAGCAGCTGGTGAGACAGTCCTTTTCCCTCTTCCCAACTCCTTAAAACCTTTCCAGCTGGCCCTGCTGGGGTGGTCGTTCCCACGATCCCGGAGTTGAACACCCGACATCACAACTGTAGATCCAGCATGTGGAAAGCGAAGCGGGATGCAGCGGCCCTCTCTGGACCCCACAGAGCTGCATCTCTGTGGGGCAACGTAAAACAGCGTTTTTACAGGTGGTCCTCAACTTAACAACTGCAATTGAGCCCAGGATTTCCACTGTTGAGTGAGACAGTTGTTGACGGTGAGTTTCGCCCCACTTTGCCACGTTTGCGTAGAAGTGAATCCCTGCAGTTGTTAAATTAGTAACGTGGTTGTTAAGCGAATCCGGATTCCCCATTGACTTTGCTTGTTAGGTAGTCGCAAAAACGGGGTCAGGTGACACCCCCCACCCCCAGGACACTGCGACCGTCATGAGGACGAGTCAGTTCTCAAGTTGTCCGAGTGTAAATCGTGTGCAGCAGTCACCGGTGTGAAAAATGGTCCCAACTCACTTTTTTTTAGTGTTGTAACTTCAAACAGTCACTAAATGAACTATTGTAAGTCGAGGACTGCCTATACTTGGGGAGAACTGAAAGACAACGGGATGAGAGAGAAGAAGCAGAGGTCTCCCAATTCAAGTCCTCCTTATAGAAGGTTCCTTGCTTAGTGCTTTCCGAGGTTAGTTGATGTTAACTAGTTACCTGAACAAATAGCAATAGCACTTAGACTTGTATACCACTTCACAGTGCTTCACATCCCTTGCTTCTTGTCCTGCCCTCAGGGGCTTTGGAGAATAGCTTGACTCCCTCTTCTTTGGGGCAGCCCCTGAGGTATCAGAACACTGCTATCCTGTCTCCCCTAGTCCTTCTTTGCATTCAACTAGACGTACCCAGTTCCTGCGACCGTTCTTCATATGTTTTAGCCTCCAGTCCCCTCATCATCTTTGTTGCTCTTCTCTGCACTCTTTCTAGAGTCTCCACATCTTTTCTACATCGTGGTGACCAAAACTGGATGCCGTATTCCAAGTGTGGCTTTACCAAGGCCTTATAAAGTGGCATTAAGACTTCACATGATCTTAATTCTATCCCTCTGTTTCTGCAGCCTAAAACTGTGTTGGCTTTTTTGACAGCTGCTGCACATGGCTGGCTCCTATTTAAATGGCTTCCCACTAGGACTCCAAAGTCCCTCTCACAGTTACTACAGTTGCACAGTTAGATAGTGCCCAATATTCAAGTTTGTCAAGATCCTTCTATATCTTAAGCCTTCTGTATCTTAAGCCTATAGGTTCGTCATCACTGGTATAGGGTCTCCTGCTTCAGCTAGAAGGCCCCTTCCAGCTCTATTCTGACTGAGCTATTGTTAGGAATATAATCTAACGGTTGGGTTGCCAATATATAAATCATATAGCAATGCTGTACCTGTTTCTTTAAATCATATTGTAAAATGTGATTGGTTGCTGTTTCCTCAATTGGCCATAAGAGGGAGCCAGAATGACTGTTAGCTCTCTGTTAGATGCTGGGCGGATCTGATCTGAGTGTTTTGGCAGCTGGCTGTTAGAAAGGCCCGTGAGCTATTGTAATTTTTACAACTGCTAGCAAACTTTGAGTACTGAACTGATTATATGATACTGGACTATGTTATTTGGATTATCCCTTAACTGAAAGACATTGATGACTGACTGTCTTATCTGTGTATGACTTGGACTGTTTGATGGACTCTGATACCTCTATTTCCATGAAAGTAAAAGCCTATTTAAACTGCAGTGCCTCTGTATGCTGGTTTGTGTGTTCTCCAACACAACTCTCACAACGCTTCTCTGAGCGCACTCGCTCCCCGCTTACCTAATAGCTATGAACATTTGAATCCACCAGGCCTGGCCTTCAACACCGCGGAGGCTCCCGCAGGCTTTGGAGCTGTCGAAATGGAAACCCGTAACCTTCAAGAGACAAACCAGTGCTTGTGTGTGTGTGTGTGTGTGTGTGTGTGTGAGAGAGAGAGAGAGAGAGAGAGAGAGAGAGAGAGAGAGAGAGAGAGAGAGAGAGAGAGAGAGAGAGAGAGAGCGCTACAGGGCCCCCTTTTCTGCCATGGAGGTATCCGGTGGTCTGTTTGCGGGGAGCTCTAGTGGTGCCCTGCAGAGACTGGGTAACCTCTGAAGAATGTCTGCCGAAAGGTTGGCTCCAGACGTGTGGTGGATAGCTGCCATTTGTGGCTGCTGTGGAACAGGAAATATGGAAAGCATTTGCTAATGAGGGATCGTGCCCGGAGAGTCTGCAGTGCCTTATAGTAACAGCACTGCAGGCAGCAGTTTCTTTATTTTTGCATCTTGTCAGCTGGGCTCTTCTGACAGGGTGGATTTGATTTAAATCAGCTCGATTTAAATCGTAATTTTTTTCTTTTTTAAAGAGCAGCTGTCATCTCTGCCCCGCTCCTCCTCTGGCCTGCTGTTGACTCGCAGGCGGTCCCAATATTGCAGAATATATACAGCCTCGTGCTACATAACTAAGCTCCATTTCATGCTGAACAATAACTAAATTATTAATGCATCTTAAATAGGAAACTATCTTTAGGTAGATTTTTTTTTTACTCCAAAACCATTTTATTAAAATAAATTTATGAAAAAAAAATCCGATTTGATTTTCTTTAAAAATCCAATTTATTTTTATTATTTTTTTTAGAAAAAAATATTGATTTTTATCCACCCTGTGTTCTGGACACCGAAGGGGGGAGGGAGAGAAATTCCAGCCCCTTCAGGGTGGGGGGGGGGAGAAGGAGTGTTGCGAAGTCAAACACAAGTTGTCCTCTCTCTCGATGGGCAATTTAGTCCCGGGAAAAAATCTTTTTTTGTCCTCTATTATTTTATCTGCACTTTCTGGCTTTGCCTTGGAGTCGGGTGGTGGAGGAAGAACGAAAGTGCAGAGAATGAAGCCCACCTGCAAAGCGGTGCCCACCACTTTCTCTTCCATCTCTGTTGGGGCAATTAAGAAGGTTTGGTTGCTGGGTGGGAATCGGGGTGATGGGGGTAAGACCGCTCGATGCTGAATTTGCAAGGTTGTTTGTGGGGTGTCTTCTGAGGACAGATGACCCCTTAATCCTGTTGTAGTCTGCTGGCAAAGCTGGTAGCAGAGTCGGACAATGAGGAGGTTGGGGAGGAACGTGGGCCAGTCCTGGAGGCTGGGGAAGCCTCGGGCTCTGCGTTGGAGGCAAAGAGGGGGGCTAAGGCCATCTGGCAGTTCTTGGCTGCCTTCGGAGCTAGACAGAAATGAGGCAGAGGAACAGCTGGAGCCTGTTCCCAGTGTGCGCAGGCGCAGAGCTGCCAGAAGAAAAGAACAACTCAGAAACCAGGATCGACTTGGGAGTAAAGTCGCAGGTGGAAGGTGATTGGCCCCTCCCATAGGAAGTAAAAGAGGATCAAAAGGGGAGGGGGCTTTTGCAGGAACAATTTGTTTGTTAGTTCGTTTCAGGAGTGTGAAGATCGGTCCGTGAATCTCAGAGACGCTGTGCCCAGTTTTTCCTTGCATAGTACCTCAGTTGGGAAAATATTTACATGGCAGCTTTCCAAGCTAGATAAGGTTTGTGGTCATAACTTCACCTTTGAAAGACTGTTTGCCAGGCTTTTGCTGAATGTGAATGGAAGGATTCACATTTGTTTAATAAAAGGGGATTTGTCGGGACCAGGAATCTGCTTTGTGCTTTTTTGGGAAGTCCAGGTCCATCATGTGCATTGGTTGAATCTCCGCTTGGCACAGAGTCAACCACTGTTGACTTCCTCCCAGGACTGATGGACTTTGTCATCCGTGTGCCCAAAGGGGGCACAACATATTGCCAGAACCCTGGCTTTGCAAACTCAAGGACCCCTTTTCCACCCCAGTATCTGTCTGACGTCTAGGTTGACCTAGAGGTGGAGATTTTGTCTCACATGTGAGTTCGATCTGAGGTAGAGGCAGATATTTCTCTCCCCCCCGCCCTCTCTCTCTCGACATAATGCAAATATAGTTGCTGAACAAAACTCCGCATTGGCGACAGGAAGGGCATCTGGCCATTAAAACACACTGCTAGTTCCACTCAGTTGCTTAGACTCTACCGCTCGAGGGGTTATGGGGGCATTAAAAGAAGATGATGACCTGCCTGATTATGAGATCAGCCCCTCCACCCCCCCAAAAAATCGGTCAGCCACTCATCAAATTGAATTTATGTTTGCTAAATCTGTTGTACGTCACTTTTTCCTTTTTCTCCCTTTTTCTCCGCAGAGTGAACAGCAGCTGGACTGTGCCTTGGATTTGATGAGGCGTCTTCCTCCCCAGCAGATAGAGAAAAACCTCAGTGACCTGATTGATTTGGTGAGTAGGCGTGCATCGAGCGCACATTAGGCCCTTTCCTATTTTGCACAAGCTGCTGGAGATTTGATAGATCTAAAAGATTCCTCCCACCTCTTGCCCTGCTTGGGTTGGAGAATGAGGCTGTGGTTGTCTTGGCTCTGTTGGTTTGTTTACATTTCTGTGATGACCCGGGGCCCGGCACAGATGCAACACAGGCAGCTGGCAGGTCAAACCGCCCCTTTTATTGCTCCAAATTTCCCCAAACGCTCCCACGTTTCTGGCAAGTCCCAGAGCAAAGTAATCACACACACACACACACACACCTTTAGCAGCCTCTGGCTTCAAGTAGTCCAGCACAATGGCTTCAAAGCAAGAAATCCAGCAGGGCAAGTGAGAGGAGTCCAGGAAGCAAAGGAGCAAGGCAAGTACCGTATTTTTTGGAGCATAAGACGCATCTTTTTCCCTCAAAAAAGAGGCTGAAAATCTGGGTGCATCTTATACACTGAATACAGCATTTTTGGCCTACCGAAACCCCACCCCTTCATCAAAATGGCCGTGCATAGCTTTTAGGAGGCTTATAGAGTGCTCCTGGGGGCTGGGGAAGGCAGAAATGAGCAAAAAAATGGGCCTTTTTTGCTCAATTTCCACCCTCCCCCAGCCCTCAGGAGCACTCTATAAGCCTCCTAAAGGCTATCTATGCCCCCCCTTTTTTTTTGACAAAAAACAGGCCCGTTTTTGTGAAAAATGGGCCATTTTGGGAGGTTTGCAGAGTGCAAAAAAAATTTTTTTTAATTTGCCTCTTCAAAACGTTGGTGTGACTTATACTCCGGTTGCGTCTTATACTTTGGAAAATATGGTAATCCAAAAAAAATGCAAGGAATCCAGGAAAGTTCAAATGGTTGGCATTCAACACTCCAGCAATTCAGAGTTTGTTCCTCCACAAACACCCCTCCCCACAGTGTCTCCTTAAGTCTCAGTCCCCAGGTGTGCCTTGTGAAGAGGGGCGGGGCGCTCTCTTCCTGAGTAGCCGGGGTGGCCTGCACTGTTCTTGCCTTCTCTCTACACTCTCTGCTCGCGGATCAGGAGTGGGTGGTCCTTGCTCATCGCCTGGGCTCTGTCTCTCTCATGTTCATTGCTTAGCCTCTCTTGGTCATCCTGCCCCTGTTACTCCCTGCCTACAAGCCGTCCCAATCCTGAAAGTCCCCAGCTTGACTGGTCCTGCTCCTCCCCATTTTCCTCCCAAGCCAACGAAGCTCCTCCCCATTTTCCTCCCAAGCCAACGAAGCCTCCCCCTCGATCTCCGTCGCTCCTGTTCTGGCTCGCCTTCCTCCGCGGATTGAAGCTCCGACGGAGGCATGACAATTTCATCTTCCTGGGGTCTCTGCTGCCCGGAAGAATTCAAAACCCAGTGTGGACCCCCCACTCCATTTGAGTGACCCACCTTTGAGGTGGGGGGGCCTCGAAGCTGCCACCTGCAAAGGCCCTCCCAAAGCCCACCTTTTGTTATTTCTTTCTGCTTAACTAAGGAAGGCATGCAGAATCGATCGCTCTGGATTTCTGGCTGTTTCTTTTTTTTGTAACACCGGTTTTACCCGTCTGAGCGGCGCCACCGCCATGCCGGCCTTGCATCTCTCTGCTCTTCCCAGTTTCAGGAAGGCCACTGAAGGTCATCCAAGCGAAAGAAACCAGCTCCTTTCTCCGGGACCCCAAAGGCCAAGCTTTATGTCTCCCACTCAGCGCTGGGCTCTGTGGTCCCCGGAGTTCTTTGGGGCAGCTGCCGACAGCCCCTGCCAGATGCGATTTGTGCTGACCGAGGAGAAGGCCTAACTTGAACATGAAACGCAAAGGGCAGCTGAGGCAGGCAGCCAGGCAGGCCGGGGTCCTTTCTGGGTCAGCGCCCCTTCCCCAAAACCCCTGGTGGGTGACCATCCTCTCGCCCATTATAGCCCAGCTGTCCTCTGTGGGCTTTCACGGGCCGCTAAGTTTGCAATTAGAGTTCATTAGTGCGCTTGTCAGTCAAAGGGTCTCTCTGAAGCCCTGCCTGGAAATAGGACGGTGTGTGCTGGTTTCCCCAATTCGGAGAGGACCGCTTAATGATTGCTCAGCAGGCAGCTTGGCGGAAGAATTTAGAAAGTGGGGCTGCGGGACCTTTAGAGAGAGAAACGAGAGAGCACACTCCCTGCTAGTGGAAAGCATCGGAAACGGCAGGCACTCCCGAAGCAACATTTTGTCCTGGCTGTGTAGATTCATGCCCTGTGTGACTGAGGCACGCACACAGAATTTATTGTTATTCTCTCTCTCTCTCCCTCTCCCTCTCTCTCTCCCTCTCTCTCTCTCTCTCTCGCTCTCTCTCCCTCCCTCCCTCCCTCTCTCTCTCTTTGTGTGTGTGTGTGTGTGTGTGTGTGTGTGTGTGTGTGTGTGTAAAGGACAGCATTGTAATTTGGCTGTGGTTTGTGTAAATAAGAAGGGAAAAGGACAGGAAGCTGAGCATTCGGCGCAGAAGCATTCAGGACCTTGGTCTGTATGCAGGCAACTAATTTTCCTCCCCTGCGGCTCAGGAGCCTAAGCCGTTGGCTGTGGATCTTGCAAATAATACAGAATAACAGAGTTATTCTGTTTTCTGACAGATGACAGTCCAGTCTCTTCTTGAAAGCTTTAGCCCAGATTTAACAGATTAACAGAGTTGGAAGGGACCTTATAGGTCATCTAGTCCAGTGTTTCTCAACCTTGGTGACTTTAAGTCCTATGGACTTCAACTCCCAGAATTCCCCAGCCAGCTCTGCTGGCTGGGGGGTTCTGGGAGTTGAAGTCCACAGGACTTAAAGTCGCCAAGGTTGGGAAACACTGATCTAGTCCAACCCCTCCACCCAAGCAGGAGACCCTACACCGTTTCTGACAGGTGGCAGTCCAGTCTCTTTCTGAAAGCTTCCAGGGATGAAACTCCCACAACTTCCGAAGGCAACTTCTGTTCCATGGGTTGATTGCTCTCATGGTCAGAAAAAATGTCTCCTTATTTGCAGGTTGAATCTATCCTGGATCAGTTTCCATCTATTATTCTTTGTCTGGCCTTCAGGTGCTTTGGAAAATAGCGTAACCCCCCCCCTCCTCTCTGTGGCAGCCCCTCAAATATTGGAAGGCTGCTCTCCTGTCTCCCCTGGTCCTTCTCTTCACTAGACTAGCCATGCCCAGATCCTGCAACCGTTCTTTGTATCTTTTAGCCTCCAGTCCCCTGATCCTCTTGGTTGCTCTTCTCTGCACACTTTCCAGAGTCTCAACATCTTTTCTATAGTATGGTGACCAAAACTGGATGCAGTTCTCTAGGTGTGGTCTTGCTAGGGCTTTATAGAGTGGTATTAGTACTTCCCTTGATCTTGTAACTTCGTCCCAAGAAACAGCCTTGTATCTCTCTAAAATCCAGCTTTTTAAACCCTAACCCTGGATCATCATGTTCTAGGTTTCAGCACCTCAAATGGCAAGAGATGGCAGCCGGCTGGCTGGCAGATTTTGTTTTTTAAGGCCTTGGTAATATCTGCTGCTTTTTTCTTGAGTGACCTTCTGAATGGGGCAGTTGCCGTGCCCCAAATGCTGGAGCAACCGTTCAGGCTCTCCAAATTTGGGGTCCTCAGCTGAAACGAGGGCCTTGGCCAAAATTAACTTCACCTCCCTCAGCGCAAGCCAGTTTTCCGCCTGGCTGTAAAAGGGAAAGTCTCAGATTACCACCAAGCCATTAATCTTAGGTCCTCTTAGTACAAAGGCATCCAGACAAGGCTGAGTTATATATTGGAACAGAAGCCACCTTTCTAAAAACAAAATAAATAAAATAAAAATAAAATAATGGAGCTGGAGAGCTTCCCTGAGACCGTTCCACCGGATCTCTTTGGATCTGCAACAAGACGGATCAGCCTCTAAATCTCTCTCCCTCCCAGCTGGCAAAAACTAAGCACATATTTTTACAGTCGGTTGCAACCAGCCAGCGGGAAAGAATGCGGGCAGCTCGCCCTTTGCATTCATGGCCGAAAGGTGAGCTGCGGGTTAAACACCGAACTGATGTTGCAAGCCTCGGAATAATTCTGCGCGAGAACGGGCTGAAGAGGCGCCGTTTTTCGAGACCACCCTTTCATTTTCTGGCGGTTCTGTTCGGTCCGAGCGAGGGCTGGGCATTCGGAATGGATGTTGGGAGGCTGCCTGCCCGTGGGAGGCCGTCACGGAAGATCAGACGGATCTACCGTGTTTCCCCGAAAATAAAACCGGGTATTATTTTCTTTTGACCCCCCCCCTTGAAGTAAGCGCTTGGCCTTATTCTCGGGGAGGTCTTATTATTGTTGAGGCGCAGGAGGCAGCGAGCGTGGTCACCTAGTGGCTGCTGCTGTGCTGCAATATTTTTGAGGAGGGCTTATTTTTGGGGAAGCGGCTTATTTTTAGCGCATGCGCTCCAAAGCCTGATTGGGCTTCTTATCCAGGGAGGTCTTATTTTCAGGAAAACAGGGTACTCTGCCTCTTAGATCAAGGGAGCATGGAAAACCATTTTCTGCGGATCCCATAAGCGTCTGAAGTTTTCATCCTGTGGCGCGTAATTGTGCGATTCTCGTCTTGGGGCCTTTTTTTGCTAAATATTGCCTCTCATCCTCTTCAAAGATCTCAGATACAACAGATGGCTTGTTCTACTTTGATGGTCTGAAGAACAACCGAAGGCCACCTACCTCCTTGGCTCTTCTGCAGTTCTTGTCAACCCAGATTCAATTCTCTGGGCTTGAGGGTTCTGTGGTTTTCTCTCTGGGGCGCGGCGGGGACTACATTGCCCATATCAGCCTAAATGAAAAACCAGAGATCCCAGAAGCGTATCTCCAATCTCTCCCACTGGGGAGCCCTGAAAAACGGACAAGTTCCCACAGCCAGCTGTCATCCCCAAGACCTGGTTTGACACACATCTCGTCTTGATCCCTGCAATTTCCCTGAATATTAACTCATCCAATTGGCCTTTAGAGCAGGAAGCGAAGGCTCGGCCAGCTGCTCGGGAAAGGTGTTGGGTTTCGGACTGTACACAGGTGGCTGCTTGTCTTGCTGGCCGGAGAGAGGGCTCGGTTTTTAATTAAAACTATTTTCCCGATACCTGGTTCGTTAACTCCAGCTAGCGTAGTCTGGCCAGTGGGACAAAGAGACTCTTGTTAGGCATCGCGGGCTCATTTTCTTTTTCTTTTCTTTTCAATTTGTCTTCCTTTTTGCCTATGGTTGACTTCCCTGCCCCTTCAGGCATAGCTCTTCTTTTGTAGGCCCGTCCCATAATAGTGGTTCCATTCATCTTCAGAAAGCCCGGGCCTTTACGGGAAGGTGGTCTCAGGTTTTGAGGTGGCGGAAGGCCAAGGTGAGCCTTCCTAAGCTGTGTTGTGGCCCGCCAGCGGCCAGCAGTGCTGGCAGCAGATTCGGACAGTGAGGAGGTTGGGGAGGAAGATGGGCCAGTCCTGGAGTCTGGGGAAGGCTCTGATGAGGGCTCTGTGTCAGGCAGAGAGTGGTCCAGAGCCGTCTGACAGTTATCAGCTGCCTTCAGAGTCAGGCATCAGTGAGGCAGAAGAACAACTGGAGCCTGTTCCCAGTGTGCACATGCACAGAGCTGCCAGACGAAGGGAACAGCTAAAGAACAGGGGTCGATTTGGGAGTAAGGCCACAGGTGGATGATGAATGGCCCCTCCCAGAAGAACTAAAAGAGAAGCAAAAGGGGAGTGGAGTTTGCAGGAGACAATTAGTTTGCTTAATTGGTTCGTGACCCTCCAAGACGCCTTGCCACTTTTGCAGATATCAACCTGACAGCTCTCCAAGCCAGATAAGGTCTGTGACTGCAAATCCTCCCTTGAAAGACTTCGCTAGATGTGAATGAGCAGAATTCACAGCAAATTAATGAAAGGTTTTTTTTTGTCGGGACAAGGAGTTTACTTCAGGCTCTGTAGGGTTCATGAAATCAATCCAACAGGCAGGACAACCACGCCGGAAGTCTTTGTAGGTAGGCCCTCCCTGGCCTTTTGATTACCACTTCCGAAAGCATCATATTAATAGGAATACCTCGGACTAGCAAGAGCTTGTAAGTGTAATAAGTAGCTCATCCTCAAACGACTGTCTGGGGAGATTCTCATTCATCCAGGTCTTGGTTCTCCCAAAGATGCTTTTTTTTTTGAAGAGGCAACTGGTTGACGTTTCGCTTCTCATCCAATTTTTTGGTCACCATACTATAAAAAAGATGTTGAGACTCTAGAAAGAGTACAGAGACCAGGATGATTAGGGGACCAGAGGCTAAACTATGCGATGAACGGTTGCAGGAACTGGGCATGGGTAGTCTAGTGAAGAGAAGGACCAGGGGAGATATGATGGCATGTTCCAATATTTGAGGGGCTGCCACAGAGAGGAGGGGCTCAAGCTATTTTCCAAAGCACCTGAAGGCCGGACAAGGAACAATGGATGGAAACTGACCAAGGAGAGATTCAACCTGGAAATAAGGAGGAACTTTCTGACAGTGAGAAAGAACAATCAACCCCATGGAACAGAAGTTGTGGGAGCTCCATCCCTGGAAGCTTTCAAGAAGAGACTGGGCTGCCATCGGTCAGAAGTTGTGTACGGTCTCCTGCTTAGGCAGGGGGTTGGACTAGATGACCTACAAGGTCCCTTCCGACTCTGTTAATCTATCTAAGATTTATACTCTTTGCAGACAGCTGGTCATTGGCATTTGTTTATGCCCAGATAAACCTCCAAGTAGCCTCAACGACTCTCTAAAAAGAATCCCAATGGCCAGCTGTCTGCAGGGAGTATCAATCCTTCCCTTCCCCACCATCCAGTCAGAGCTGAAGAAGCTTCTTGTAGGAGAAGAAAAACATCTTCAAGGAAAAACCAGGAAATCCGGTTGCCTCGGGGGGGGGGGGGGGGGAAGCACCTTTGGGACCTCAAGCCCGTTTCCCCCGTTTCCAAATGCAACCGGAAGAAAGCGTATGTCCATGAAGACTCAATGAAAGTACCTTTTAAAGACATCTCCTTGGCTTTTATAGGAATAAGATGGAGACGCAGTATGTCTCGTTCCTTGCTTTCAGGTGATGCGGATGTGGCTTTTGACCAGGTGTCTTAGTTGTTTAGACATGCCAGGGTTGTCTACTCAAACCTTTTCCCATCATCACCTACCAAGTCTTTTTTATTATTTGTAGTAGCTGATAACCTGGAATTGCCAGGTATTTATTTATACTAATCCTGTATTAGACAGGAAAAAGAATGAATTATATTTGTATTGTCAAGCCAAAGTAATGCTGGAACACACACACAAACTCACACGAACTTGAATCCAAAATGCACACTATCACTGTCAAAAGTACTGTGATTTGGCACTATAGATATCATTCATTACTTTTTATTTCAGCGGCCCAGGCGTTTCAGAGTTACGCTGGAACACACACACAAACTCACACGAACTTGAATCCAAAATGCACACTATCACTGTCAAAAGTACTGTGATTTGGCACTATAGATATCATTCATTCCTTTTTATTTCAGCGGCCCAGGCGTTTCAGAGTTACGCTGGAACACACACACACATAGACACACCCATCCACCCTGAGGGAGGTTAGGGGTGCCTACCCCCACAGTATTTGTTTCCAGAGAGTAGGTCATCTGTGTACCAAGTCATTTCATCGGCCCAGGCGTTCTAGAGTTATGCTGGAACACACACAGACAGACATACACACAGTATTTGTTTCCAGAGAGTAAGTCATCTGTATACCAAGTCATTTCAGCAGCCCAGGCGTTCTAGAGTTATGCTGGAACACAGACACACACACACACACACACACCGAGGGGTGTTAGGGGTTTCTTACCCCCACAGTATTCGTTTCCAGAGTGTAAGCCATCTATGTACCAAGTTTGGTTGAAATTTCTCGGGGCATTCCAGAGTTAAGCTGGAACAAACATACATACATACATACATACATATATACATACATTCATACATACATACATACATATATACACACAGTCTTTTTTATATATGATGAATGAACAAATGAATAAAAGGACAGGACAGGCTAGGACAGGAGAAGAAGATGATTATTCTTAAAGGAAGACCCCAGTATTGGATTTGGGATTTATTTATTTTTTTGACATCGAAATTAGTGTTTAGTTAACACTGCTCTTTTGAAAGCATGACAGAGAATTTCCTGAATAACTGACTACATTTTAGAGTTAGTAACTCAAGGCTTACCTATAAGTGACTTGCCTTTTGCTTTTTGGGCTGTGCATATGTTATTTCAGAAAGATTACCTTTTTTTTTTAAGGTACAGGTAATTTCCTCTGTACCCCTCCCTCTTCTTAACAACTTGCGATGGCTGGCAGGTTGCCCAGAAAGCTCATTAAAACTCCACCCTGAGCATGAGCTAGTGGAAAAAATTAAGCTGCCATTCACGGTCAGCTTATTCTCTTAGCAGTTCTTAGGTTTCCATTATAAATATTTACCATTTTTTAAAGGTTCTTACCCCCCTTCTAGGAATTGCTTTACAGCAAGTTTGGCAAGAAGAAGAGACTATACGGCACATCTGCAGACATGCCTACGGTTGAGCGGTGTAAGACCACATGAGTGTTGCCCCTTGTCTTGGTACACAACCCATCCTGTCCCCAAAGGTGCTTTTCCAACTTCTCTTGAGGTTTTCTTCTTTGAGTTTCGCTTCTCATGCAAGAAGCTTCCCCAGTTCTCCCAAAACCAAGAAAGTCCCATTTTTGTCTTTTGAAAAAGCACCTTTGGGACAACCGTGACCTGGATAATTGAGGAGCATCTCCAGAGACCCTAACCCCTAACCCTAACTGTGTGTGGTTGCGCAGAAGAGGGGCGCAGCGGCAATGCGTTCTAATAGCTGCACATCAGCCTGTTGAGACTTAAACCTTATCCTCCCCTCCAGATGTTGAGAAGGCCACGGAATGGGGGCCATTGGACTGCCGCGGGAAGGCGTTTCCTGGTGTTGGTCTCTTCCTGGCTTGTGGCTTATGCGCTCGTGCTGACATTTTTTGGACTGAGTGAGGGTAGTTTCTTTTTTTTTAAGGCAGCATTTTACACGAGAGGAGAGACAGAAGGGATATTGGATCCTGAACGAAGCTGGTTTATCAGATATCCGAATGAATAGAATAGAATAGAGCTAGAAGGGACCTTGGAGGTCTTCCAGACCAACCCCTTGCTCAAGCAGGGGACACTATCTCATTCCAGATAAATGGCTGTCTAGTTCTCTTAAAGAAAGGACTCTGGCTAAGACGCTGAGCTTGTCAAACGAAAGTTTGGCAGTTCAGTGGTTCGAATCCCTGGCGCCGTGTAACAGAGCGAGCTCCCGTTACTTGTCCCGGCTTCTGCCAACCTAGCAGTTCTAAAAAAATGCAGGTAGAAAAATAAGAATCACCTTTGGTGGGAAGGGAACATTGTTCTGTGCGCTTTTGGCGTCTAGTCATGCCGGCCACATGACCACGGAGACATCTTCAAGCAGGGCTGGCTCTTCAGCTTTGAATCGGAGATGAGCACCGCCCCCTAGAGTTGGGGAAGACTAGCACATATGTGCGAGGGGAAACTTTACCTTTAGTCTCTTAAAAACCTCCAGTGTTGGACCACCCACAACTTCCGGAGGCAACTTCTGTTCCACTGGTTAATTGTCCTCACTGTTAGGAAGATTCTCCTAAAATCCAGGTTGCTTCTCCCTTTGTTTAATTTCTAACCATTGCTTCTTGTCCTGCCCTCTGGTGCTCTGGGGAATAATTTGATCCCCCTCTTCTTTGGGGCAGCCCCTCAAATGCTGGAACACTGCTATCGTGTCACCCCTAATCCTCCTTTTCTTTAAACTAGCCCAAACCTGCAGCCATTCTTCCTATGTTTTAGTCTCCAGGCCTTTGATCATCTTAGCTGATCATCTTCATTGAATGAAGGGCGATATCAGTGAAAAGGCTGAAGAGTCTATTCTCCCCTTGGTGGGAAAGTTTTATGAATGTGTGTATAAACTAAAAGCTGAGGAGGTGGGGGGGGGGGAATAGCATTGCTCAAGCAGTCTTTTATGGAAAAATTGCCATTGGCTAATCTCTCCCCTGCCCCATTAAAAGAAAACACATTTCATCTGCCTTTTGTCATCCCCTCAAAAGAGGGGAGATCAAAGCCAAACGCGAAACCTGGTTTAGATAAGAGCAGACCAGAATGGTAGCCTTAACCTCATCAAAAGGCCAACCCTGTCTACAGTGAGACACTCCGGGGTGGAGTGGTTTTTTTTTTTTTTTTAACCAAACCAGACCGTTTTTTCCCTCCCACAAGTGTTCGGGAGGCTGACACCATAAAGACGAAGCAGATTGTCTTTCAAAACATCACAATAGGAGGGGAGGGGGATTTCTGAGGAAGGCCTGAATGGAGAAAGCGGGGTGGGTGGGGTGGGGGCTCTGCGGATCTTCTGCGTTGCTTTAGCTCAGGGGTGTCAAACTCGATTTCATTGAGGGCCGCATCAGGATTGTGTTTGACCTTGGGGTGGGGGGGCAGGGGTCGGTGTGGATGGCCCGATCTCACTTGTGTTGGGGGGGCACCTGTGGCGGCCTGAGTGCTATGCCAGCAAAATGGGCTCTCGAGCTCCGTTTTCATCTGCAACAGCCTCCTGCAGCCCTCTGCCAGTGAAAACGGAGCTTGGGGTAGCCATGTATGGGGGACCTCCAGGCCCTGTTTTCGGCCATGACGGCCTCCTGCAACCCTCTGCCAGCGAAAACGGAGCTTGGGGGAGCCATGTGTGTGGGACCTCCGGGCCCTGTTTTCGGCCATGACGGCCTCCTGCAGCCCTCTGCCAGCGAAAATGGGACTTGAGGGGCTGCGCACGGCCCTCCCAAGCTCTGTTTTCACTGACAGAGGTCCCGCAGCTGGTCCTTTGCTGTTACCAGGATGGCCCCGTGGGCCAGATCTAAAGCACCCTACGGACTGGATCCGGGCCCCGGGCCTTGAGTTTGACACCCCTACTTTAGTTGGATGGGCCAAAGGTGGTGGCCCTAAAACCCAACTCAAGAATGATGCGTAAGAAAGCCCAGAATCCTGGCCATGTTTGCCCTGACTGCTGGTTCTTGTCGCCTTCCGTTGTGGCCTGCCAATGTCCAGCGGAGCTGACAGCAGATTCGGACAGTGAGGAGGTTGGAGAGGAACACGGGCCAGTCCTGGAGTCTGGGGAAGAGTCTGGTGAGGACTCTTTGTCGGAGGCAGAGAGAGGGCAAGAGCCATATGCTACTTATCAGCTGCCTTCGGAGTCGGAGATCAGTGGGGCAGAAGAACAGCTGGAGCCTGTTCCCAGTATGAGTTGCCAGACAAAGAGAACAGCTGAGGAACAAGGGTCGACTTGGGAGTAAGGCCATAAGTGGACAGTGAACGGCCTCTCCCGTAGGGAATAAAAGGGGAGCGACAGGGGAGTGGAGCTTGCAGGAGACAATTAGTTCATTCCTGCATTCTTGACACGTCTGAAAGATATCGGCTTGGCCACTCTCCAAGCCTGACAAAGGTCGGTAATTGTGAACTACCTTAAAAGACTGTGGGAGAGGAAAGACTTTGCTGGAAAGGAATTCACTGTCAATTAAATAAAAGGGGTTTATCAGGATGAGGACTAGGCTTCGTGCTGCTGGGGAAGCCTCGGTCAGAACACTTTCCCTCCTCTTCCTCAGGTTCCCAGCCTTTGTGAAGACCTCCTGTCCTCTGTGGACCAGCCTCTGAAGATCGCTCGAGACAAAGTGGTCGGCAAGGACTACCTTCTCTGCGATTACAACCGGGATGGCGATTCCTACAGGTGAGGTTCCTTTCCCTCCACAGGAGGATCCGACTAAAATCTTCCTCTGGCTTGGGGCAAGTACAATTCGCTTAGCGACCATGGCAAGAAAAAGTCGTCCACATGGTGCAAAACTCATCAAACAAATGTCTCACTTAGCAACGTAGATCTCGGGCCCAATTGCGACTCACACCTGTTGCCAAGTGATGGGTTCCCAGGGGTAGCAGCATGTAGGAGTATTCCGGAGATGAGACGCTGGTGGAACATCGACTCCTAGTAGCACATGTCCTCGACTTACGACCACAATCGAGCCCCGCATTTCTGTCGCCAAGCAAGGCAGTTTGGTGGGCTTTGCCCCCATTTTACGACCCTCCTGACCCTCTGTTGTTAAAAGGGAATCCCTGCCGTCATTAAGCTGGCCACATGGTTGTTAAGTCAAGTTGGCTTTGCTCGTCAGAGATTCCCAAAAGGGCAAATCACAGACCCCGGGGACTCTGCGACCGTTGTAAATTTGAATCAGTTTCCCAAGCGTCCAAATTTTTGAACAGGCGGCGATGCGGCAACGGTCGTAACTGTGAAAAAACGGTCATATAAACCTAAACCTAAGTCCCCTTTTCCCCAGTGGTGGTGTAACTTCAGTTGGAAACAAATGCTTGCTAAGTTTGGGGACTCCCTGTGTTGTATTCTCATACCCTGTTTCCCCGAAAATAAGACCTCCCCGGATAATAAGCCCAATCGGGCTTTTGAGCGCATGTGCTAAAGTAAGCCCTCCCTGAATATATTGCAACACAGCAGCAGCCATGAAGGTGACCCCTCTCACCGCATCCTGCAGCTCAAAAATAATAAGACCTCCCCGAAAACAAGGCCAAGCGCTTATTTCGGGGGTCAAAGGAAAAGAAGACTCTGTCTTATTTTCGGGGAAACACGGTATCCAAGAAGTTGGCAAACTCTCCACTGCACTTCGTGCCAGGCAGGCCTTGTTCTCCTTCGTACCCCCTATTGTGGGAAACCCATCTGGGGAATGTCAAGCAGCCTCAGCCTCCAGAGGAGGGCGGCCAGCCTCATGGATACCACCTCCTTGCTTTTCATCGCCTTCCTGGAACTCTTCTTTTGTGTGTGCGTGTGTATGTTTGTGTGTCTTCCAAGAGGCTGCTTGCTAAGACTTGACTGGGACAGAAACTAAAGGAGAGGCCAAGGACCACCTCCAGGTCCTCTCATCCCGTGTGTGTGAGTGTGAGTGTGTGTGCGCGCAGTCCCATCTGCCTTTCCTCAGAACGCCTCCCTAAAATGTGTCTTCAGCACTTGCTTGCTATAAAAGCCCTTCTTTTGGAAGGGGGTGGTGTAACGCAATGGGTTTCTAATGGATAAAGTTACTGCCTCTGCCAGCGTTTTTCTCCTTATCCTTTTTATGAGGAGTGAGTTAGAACATGTGTGTGCCTGTGTGTGCGTGTTCTGCAGGCCACAACACACACACACACACACACACACACACACACACACACAGACACAACTTTTGGCTACCTGCACCTCTCTACCTTGTCAAAGGAGGTGGGAGGGCGGTGGACACAAGCCCCCTGTCGGTGCGCTCCCTGTGTCCAGATCAGAAGTGGGATTCGGCCGGTTCTCTCCGGTGTGGGAGAAGCAGTAGCGGCAGCTGCTGGGAGTCTCCATCCGACCACTCCGACATAACGTGTGAGCGCTGCGCATTTGCAAACCGGTAGGGAAGGCAAGGGAATCCCACCTCTGGTCCAGAGAGACAAATGGGCATTGTTAACGCTAAAGGAATGAACTCCCTGCCGTCTAAGAAGTGCTTCAAGAAAGAAAAGCAAATTATTTGGCACAAAACCCTTTGAAAATACGGGATTTTAACCCCGCCTCCGCTGTGAGATACACCCGATAACAGCCGAAACCATGAAAAAGCCCAAACGTACTGCAACTAATTAAAAGCAGGAACATCTACAGAGCTGGAAACTTAGTTGAAAATAAAATTAAAATTAAAAATCCAGGGACAACTAAGCCGCTGAGCCCCAGTGGGGCCATCAAACCTTGGAGGGTGCTCCCAATGCTGACAGCATAGGAAAGAGGATTTCGTGGTGGTGTTTTTTTTTTAATACTTGCCCTTCATCCCTTCCCTCTGTCCCGTCTCTGAATTTAGCGGAAGACGCGTCAGAGGAGTGACGGGCCAAAATATTCTGGGGTGGAAGCCCCGTTTTCTCCGCTGCAGGCCTCCCCCCTCCCCCCCTTATCGTCGGGTGGGTTGCTTTGGTGCTTTCCTTCCCAGCCCCCTCCTCTTGCACTTGTAGGTTGGATCCTAGACCCCCTACTCTAATTAATCTGTACCTTGTCTGTCGCAACTGCAGCGTCAGGTGGGTGGGTGGGGAAGGGACTCTTTTGATGTGGGATGAAAATCATAAGGTTTACATCATCAGATACCGGGTTCATATTAACCATCAAGACGTGTGCAGAAGCTAAAAAATACTGGACTAAAATCCACCCATGGTTGAGAAAAGTGATAGAAAAACATATAGACTTCAAACCAGAGATATTATTAGAAAAACATATAGACTTCAAACCAGTAGAGAATTAAAATATTTGATTGTAAACGTGTTAACAGTGGCAAGCATTATATTTGCTAAAAATTGGAAAAATGAGAAAATACCAACGCAGGAGGAAGTTATTCAGAAAATAATGAAATGTGTCCGAAATGAGCAAATTGACATTTGAAATTAGAGAACAAGAAGATAAACCATTTTATAAAATATGGGATTTATTTTACCAATGGTTAGACAAAAAAAATATGGAAATGAAATGTGATAAGAGAATCTTTACAATACAAGGATAATGGAATTGACACAGAATATAATCTAAAGATGTACTATTATTGGATGGATTTAGGAGGATGTAATGAATTGTTATAAATATAAATTAATTCAAAATTTAGAATATCTCTTATAAAATGAAGGAATAATAGTTAAAGTCAAATAAATGATGAACAATGATAATAATCTATACATATATATTAGATTAATAATATGAGATGTTATATAAATTGTAAGTGAGGAAGAAGGAGAGGACGCACAAACGTTTCGTAACCAACCGACACGCTGGATGCAACTGGAAGATGTTTTTATGTTTTGTTTGTATATGTTTGTTTTAAAAATAAAAGTTCTTTAAAAAAGAAAGAAAATCACCCCTCCTTCCTTCCATAGGTCACCCTGGAGCAACAAATACGACCCACCCTTGGAAGATGGCGCCATGCCTTCGGCTCGCCTGCGGAAGCTCGAGGTGGAGGCCAACAACGCCTTTGACCAGTATAGAGACTTGTACGTTGACTCCCTTCTTTGGTGGGGTTTGGGTGGGGTGGCCGGTTAAAGGGAGGGGGCACAGCAGGAGGGACCCCCCCTGTTCATTCTCTGAAACTTTTAGGGAGCGAGATCCTCCCCCCCAAACAAAGAGGGCCTCCCCTTCCTGCTTATTTTCTTGGATGGATGGAAGGCCATTTCCCATTCATCAAGGTTTTAATCCCTCCCCCACTTTGGCAAGCCCACTTTTGAGGGAGGGGCTTTCTTTAAAAGTGTGTTAGAGCGGGGGTCACCAACCTTTCGGACCTCAGGGACCTACTAAATTCATAATTTCTAAATCCCACGGACCCACTAATATGAATTATTTTAAAAAGATAAATAGTATTTAGTGAAATATAAAAAATGCAAATAGTTTCTTGGTTGGTGACCGCTGAGTTAGAGGGAAGATTGATGCGAGGGTGGGGGGCCTTGAAGCTCTTTGCTTCCTTGTCTGGGGGGGGAATGAATGGAGGTTTGTGCCTGTATCAGGTGGGGACGCCCCCCCCCCCTCTTTTAAAGCACGGGGTTATCGTCAACCTACGACTACAGTTGAGTCCTACAACTTACAATTGAGCGAGATATTTGTTCAGTGAGCTTTTCCCCGGTTGTTAAGTGAATCACTGCAGTTGTTAAATCTTAGCCACAGGGTTGTTAAGTCAAATCCGGCTTCCCCGTTGACTTTGCTTGTCAGAAGGGAATCGCATGCCGCTGCAAACCGTCGCCAGCAGCCAAGACTTTACTCACGGGATTGTCCGCTATGGCCATAAGTGTGGAAAAAATGGTCACAAGTCACTTTTTTTCCACTTGGTGTCGTAAGTTTGAATGATCACTAAACAAGTGAATTGAGCTTCTCAGTGGAAGACGATGTATAGCTGGTGTTCTCCAGTTGTGGGGCCAAAGAGTTATGTCACGTTCCCTTAGTCTCTTTTCCCTAATCACACACACACACCAGCTGCATGGAACTACAACTCCCAGGAGCCCTTTGCTATTGTCTTTGGGTTTCTGACTGTGGGCCTTGGGGCCCTTGCTGCTAATTCCCTTGCTTTTCTCTCTCTTTGCCCCTTGAAGTTCTCCCGGTGTTTTAGATAAAGGTTCCCCTCGCACATACACTATATTGCCAAAAGTATTCGCTCACCCATCCAAATAATCAGAATCAGGTGTTCCAATCACTTCCATGGCCACAGGTGTATAAAATCAAGTCCCTAGGCATGCAGAGTGCAAAAACATTTTTTAAAAATTTACCTCTTCCAAATCTTGGTGCGTTTTATAGTCCGAAAAATACGGTAAATCTTACCAAACTGCAACCTTTCAGTTTCTTGCGGTACATGGTGAGCTTTTCACTTGGCACCCATAACTTCCTTTTTGGATTGCCTGGAAGCTGTTCTTAATTGTCCGTAAGTGAAGAGGTGTTGCAGATGATCTGTTTTGAGGGCTCACATCCAGCCCAAATGCCAGATAAAAAATAGTGAGATCTGTACCAAGATACACTATATTGCCAAAAGTATTCGCTCACCCATCCGAATAATCAGAATCAGGTGTTTCACAGGTGTGTAAAATCAAGTACCTAGGCATGCAGTCTGTTTTTACCAACATTGGTGAAAGAATGGGTCGCTCTCAGGAGCTCAGTGAATTCCAGCGTGGAACTGTGATAGGATGCCACCTGTGCAACAAATCCAGTCGTGACATTTCCTCGCTCCTAAATATCCCACAGTCAACTGTCAGCTGTATTATAAGAACGTGGAAGTGTGGGAATGCCAGCAACTCAGCCACGAAGTGATAGGCCACGTAAACTCATCCAACATCAGTGTGTGACCTCACAAATGCGCTTTGGGGGGGCAGGGGGGCTGTTTTCACCCTCCCCAGGCTCCTATAAAGCCTCGAGCTTGGGGAGGGCGAAAAAAGCATGCAAAAAATGGGGGGGAGCGCTGATCATGCCTGCTGGGGGTCGTGCAATGCATTATGGGTGTGGCATGCCCACATGCGATCCCCCTGCGCTCCCCTTTTGGCAGGTTCACCATCACTGTGCTAGTCGTTTCTGACTCTAGGGGGCAGTGCTCATCTCCGTTTCAAAGCCGAAGAACCAGCGCTGTCTGAAGACGTCTCCATGGTCATGTGGCTGGCATGACTCAACGCCAAAGCCGCATGGAATACTGTTACCTTCCCACCTTCCTATTTTTCTACTTGCATTTTTTCAAACTGCTAGGTTAGCAGAAGCTGGGACAAGTAACAGGAGCTCCCTCCGTTACACGGCGCTAGGGATTTGAACCCTCGAACTGCCGACCTTTCCGATCGACAAGCTCAGCATCTTAGCCCACTGAGCCACTGCGTCCCTATTTAATTTTAGAAGATGATATAAAATACATTTTTTTTAAAAAAATAGTCTCTTTAATGAGAGCCCCGTGGAGGACACTTTCTATTTAAATTATATTTATTTATAGGGAGTGACATTTCACCCCCTTCCCCAAATCTGCAGGAGCCAGCATCGTTGGGAATTTTAATCATCCTCGATCTGATCGGTTAAATTGTGAAAGCGGATTAGTTCATGGCAAAGCGCAGTCAATTTACCTTTCAAAAAAAAAAAGATTGCGATGTATCAGTGAAGCGATACATGTGAACAGTTCATTTGCACAGTTATTTGGCTCCTGTCCCGGAACATGAGGGCCGACCGGCCATTGCCAAAAAGGGAACTGGAGCAGAAATAAAAACCTAAATTGCAGCATCGTTGGAAAGAACAAAACCGTCTTTCTGGAGGCAGCTGCGTTAAATAGGAAAGAAGCCGCTGCCGTTCGCACAGCCCATATCCATGTTTTGATCATGGATTTGGCCCAGGCCCGGAGACTTCGGAACTTCTTGGTCCTGGTTTATTTGGCTGCCCTCTTTGTGTGGGGTATTAAGTAGGTTGTCATTTTCAGGCAGGCTTCTTTTTAAAGATTGGTTTCCTACCAGAGGTTGTATTCAGCCAGTTCAGATTGGTTCGCCAGAACAGGTAGTGGAAATCGTGGGTAGTGGAAATCGCACGTAGAGGAAATCAGTAGGGGAAATCACACATAGGGGAAATCAGTAAGGGAAATCGCGTGTAGGGGAAATTGGTAGTGGAAATTGCGCATAGGGGAAATCGCTAGTGGAAATCACGCATAGGGGAAATCAGTAGTGGAAATCACGCATAGGGGAAATCGCACGTAGGGGAAATCGCCGTGTAGGGGAAATCGCACGTAGGGGAAATCGCACACAGGGGAAATTGCACGTAGGGGAAAACTCTAGTGGAAATCACATGTAGGGGAAATTGGTAGTGGAAATCGCGCGTAGGGGAAATCGCGTAGTGGAAATTGGTAGTGGAAATCGGTAGTGGAAATCAGTAGTGGAAAGCACACGTAGGGAAAATTGCTAGTGGAAATCGCACGTAGGGGAAATCTATAGAGCAAGGGCATCTAACCTTGGCAACTTTTAAGACCTGTGGATTTCAACTCCGAGAGTTGCCCACTGGGGAATTCTGGGAGCTGAAGTCCTCAAGTCCTAAAAGTCACCAAGGTTGGACACCCCTCCTGCAGGAGTTAACGGAGGGAGAGGCTATGGTGGTCCTCCTCCTCCTGCAGCAGCCCTCTCCCCGCTGAGATCATTCTACGTTGATCCCCGTGTTCTTCCTGTGGCCCCATGCCTTGACCTGACCAGTCCCAGCTGCAAGGAGACCCCTTCAGAGCCCCTTGCCCAGTTTCCTGCCTCGGGACCGCTTGGCTGCCGCCGTCAGGAGATTCCATTGGGGGGGGGGAGCAGCAGCGGAGGTGGGCAAAAGGACTCCCCCACCCCAACCGTGTGGCATCTGAATCCACCCTTTGTTCTCTCGGGGTCGGGCGTCCGCCCCAGCTGCCGGCCAGATGTGCAGTCTGGAAGCTTTACCTGGCACGGAAAAGCCGTGCAGATCTCTCACCGGATTGGTATGTTTTCCAAGGGAGCGGGGGGGGGGGGGGGCTTGCACCTGTAGTTCAGGCTGGGAAGCATTTGTCAAGGGCCTGGCCAGGACCCTGGGCACCGTTTGGTGGGGCGGGGGGCGGGTTGGCTTTAAGCTGCCGCAGGGAAGACGGTGAAGGGGGGGAAAAGGGTCTCTCACCCCCTTCTCCATCAAAAGCCTCTTGTATTTGGGCTGCATCGGTTCCTCCCCCTCTGCAGACCCTCTCTTTGCCCAGTTCTCTCTCTCTCTCTCTCTCCCCCCCCCCCAAAAGCACACCTTGCAGAGCCAAGCTGTTCAGTCTTTGGTAGGAGAGGGGGGGAAGCCCCCTCACTCACACTGTGTGTGGCTAGGAACTGCAGGACGGCAACCTGGCTGTTTTTTCTGGCCGCCTTACGTCCCCCCCCCCCCTCCGGGTGTGTAAGGCCAGGGCTGGCGTCAGCCGCAGGCCAGGTGAAAACAGCATGTTGGTGTTTAAAATAATATTCATCTTAGATTGGAGTCGCTCGGGGTACAAAAGGCCACCCGAGTGTTTCCATGTGTGCGCTTGCTTGTTCTGGCGCAGGCTTTCCCCAGGCGGCGCTCTGTGGTTTCGCACAACCTTTTAGCACATCCGTAAAATATACCCACAAAAAGCCTTTATGTTAAAAAACAAAACAAAACCCACAACTGGGAAATCAGAATTCCTTCCCACTCGGCTCATTTCTGGGCATTCAGGGTTACGAGGACAGAAGTTGGGGGACGCGGGGGGTGGGGTGGAGGGAAACAGGGACCCAGAGCTCTCGTGATACTTACCCCCCTTTTCTGTCTGATCGAAGTTTCATCTCCTAGCCGGCTGGCGAAATTATAATTGGAGGGAAGAAGTACAGGGTCGGGACGCGGTGGCTCAGGGGCTAGGGCGCTGAGCTTGTCGATCAGAAAGGTTGGCAGTTTGGTGGTTCGAATCCCTCGCGTCGCGTAACAGAGCGAGCTCCCGTTTCTCGTCCCAGTTTCTGCTAACCTAGCAGTTCGAAAGCACATAAAAAAAGGCAAGTAGAAAAATAAGAGCCACTTTTGGTGGGAAGGGAACAGCGTTCCATGCGCCTTCGCCGTTGAGTCACGCCGGCCACATGACCACGGAGACGTCTTCAGACAACGCTGGCTCTTGGGCTTTGAAACGGAGATGAGCACCGCCCCCTAGAGTCGGGAACGACTGGCACATACGTGTGAGGGGAAACTTTACCTTCATCTTGGGTGGGAAGAATGCAGTGCCCCCCCGCCCCCGAGTCACATGATCCCCTCTTGGCGGCAAGCAAAGTCCATGGGGAAGCCCGATTCACTTAACGCCCGGGTGACTTAACTTATCAACCGCAGCGATTCGCCTCACCACTGTGGCAAGGGGAGGTTGTAAAACAGGAAAAAGCTCATGGGACAAATGTTATAATGTTGGGCTCGATTGTGGTCATATGGGGAGGGCTCGCTGTATTAGTGGGCAGATATTTGTGTGGTGTTTCCCCCTCTCCCTCTGAATTAGGAAATGACAACTCAGTTGCTTTGGCGTGCAGAAAGTAACACCCTGCTCCCACTTCCCATGTGGGGAAGTCCAAGATTTGATCAGCCGTGTTGAGGCCAGAGGGTTTTCGTGGGCTCTGAGAAACCCCTTTCCGGTCACAGATATCAGGGGTTAGGGTTAGACCGACTGTCCTTCAAAGCAGATTAAAGAACTGGTTAAAGGCTGGCTTGATTGTGACTCCCAGTTTTAAACCTGCTCTTGAGTATAGCAATAGCTATAGCACTTAGATAGCGCTTCACAGAGCTTTTACAGCCCTCTCTAAGCGGTTGACAGAGTCAGCCTCTTGCCCCCAACAATCTGGGTCCTCATTTGACCCACCTCTGAAGGACAGAAGGCTGAGTCAACCCTGAGCCAGTCAGGATTGAACGGCTGGCAGTGGGGCAGAGTTAGCCTGCAATATTGCATTCTATCTAGAGGGAGGGAGGGAAGGAAGGAAGGAATAGTACTTAAGACTTATATACTGCTTCACAGAGCTTTTACAGTCCTCTCTAAGCGGTTGACAGAGTCAGCCTCTTGCCCCCAACAATCTGAGTCCTCATTTTACCCACCTCGGAAGGACGGAAGGCTGAGTCAACCTTGAGCCAGTCAGGATTGAATGCCTGGCAGTGGGCAGAGTTAGCCTGCAATATTACATTTTATCCGGAGGGAGGGAGGAAGGAAGAAAAGGAAGGAAGGAAGGAAGGAAGGAATAGTACTTAAGACTTACATACCGCTTCACAGTGCTTTACGGCCCTCTCTAAGCGGTTTACAGAGTCAGCCTCTTGCCCCCCAACAATCTGGGTCCTCATTTTACCCACCTCGGGAGGACGGAAGGCTGAGTCAACCTTCAGCCTGGTGAGAATCGAACTGCCAAATTGCAGGCAGCAGGCCGTCAGCGGAAGCAGCCTGCAGTACTGCACTCTCACCACTTGCGCCACCAAGGCTCATAAAAAGAGAACTCCCCCCCTTTCCCCCTAAAAATCTTAATCTTGCTGTAAAAGAGATTTCGGAGAGGCCGGTGGGGAAGAGAGATCGAATCTCAGCCATGCTCTTCTTTTTTTCTTTCCTTCTCACGATGCGCAAGAGAAAGGGAAGCCCTAAAAAAATGGCTTCTACGGTTTTCCAGGCTGCTGCTTGAAACATTCAGCGGCTGTTAATCAGACTCGGCCGTTAATCTGGCTCGGCCGGCTTTTACCCAAATTGGAGTTTGCCACCCTGTGTTGGCGCAGAGGAATTTTCTTCCCTTGCGGAGGTTTGAGGGGTGGGTGGGGGGGATATTTGACCCTTTCCGTTCTTCCCTGGGCGAACCTATTCTAAACCAAAAACCCACTGGTAAAATTAAAACGGGAAGGCCGACCTTCCTAAAGGGAGCTGGGATCTTAGCTTCGTGGTGCAGTCGTTTCGATCACGGGTGATGGACCGCGAAGGAGAGGAAACAGGAGGACTAGAAACTTGGTTGCAAGTTTAAGGGGTACGGAGAAGTTTGTTTGGGGGAGACCCAACGGGTCACCCACTATGGCTCTCTGGGTTCCTGAGCGTCACCACGCACGCTCCCTGCCTTACCTTCCTGCTTCCTGGAATTGCCGCGTCCTGTTCCCTCCGGAGCAGCCGGAGGGTTGGGGGTCAACCTTTGCCTTTTGTTTTGGCTGCAGGTATTTCGAAGGGGGCGTTTCCTCGGTCTACCTGTGGGATCTGGATCACGGCTTTGCCGGGGTGATTCTAATTAAGAAAGCAGGCGACGGATCCAAGAAGATCAAAGGGTGCTGGGACTCCATCCACGTGGTAGAAGTCCAGGTAGATCCCAGTCCCTCCCTCTCCCTCCCTTCTTCTCTCTTTTCCTCCCACCCTCCTCCTCCTCTTCCCTCTCTTTTCCTCCCTCCCTCCTTCTCCCCCTCCCTTCTCTCTTTCTCTCTTTCCCTCTCCCCTCTCCCCTCTCCCTCCTCTCTCCCCTTGCTCCCTTCCCCTCTCTTTTTCTCCCTCCCCCTCCCTCCCCCTATTTTTCTCCTTCCTCTCCCTCCTCTCTTTCCCTCTCCCCTCTCCCTCCCTCTCTCTCGTCCCTGAAGACACTCGAGGGAGGAGCAGGGTGTGTGTGTGTGCGTGCGCTCATGAGCATTTTTCTCTTTCCCCCCCTTCCCCCAGGAGAAGTCCAGTGGCCGTACTGCCCACTACAAGCTGACTTCTACGGTGATGCTGTGGCTGCAGACGAATAAGACCGGCTCGGGCACCATGAACCTGGGAGGCAGCCTTACCAGACAGGTAAATAATTTCTGCCCAGCCCCTCTTTTTTTTTTTTGCAATTTTTATTTTTAAACATAAAAAAACAACATAAAAAAAATTCTCATCCATTACATACAGCATGTCGTTTGGTTACAAGTGTTTTTGCATCCATATTCTCAATTACATATACAATCACAGATTTTCTGTCTAATATAACTAGATACCTCACTTTCATTGTACAACATATATTCAATTACGATTAATATTTCTTTCTTTTCAACAAACCTAATTCCCTTACATTCTTGATTGTCTGTTTAATAACAATATACCTTTATGTAATCAATTTTCCCATTCTGAATATTTTTACAGTATAAAAGAATTTACCAACTGTTTATGTTTATATATCACTATTTTCAATCATGTATAATCCCACCAATCATCCATCGAGTATGCTTAGGTTCATCATTGTCCTTGTACATCATACATTGAAACAAAAATGTTATTCCTTCATTTTTCAACAAGGTATTCTAAATACTCACTTCATATATCTACCAATTTTTCATTACTTCCTTATTAAAATTGTTTATCAACAACAGGATATCTTTATAATACACTTAGGGTTATACATTATATCCCCAATCCTCTATCAAATGTACATAGATTCATTATTATCCTTATCCTTCATTTTAAAACAAAAAATTCTAAATTATTCAATTCATGTATGTATGTATGTATGTATGAATGTATTTAGTGTCACAACCTCTGGTATGCCCAAATATGGGAGGAAGCCTACTGCTTCCTATCTTCCTATCTTCCTATATTTTTACTGTTGCCTTTGTTACATTTGTGTTGTATTTGTGCTGATAAATAAATAAAGGGAGACTAGTATAGATCTATTTCAAGCTAATTAGCTCTCATCAGCTAGCCATACCCTTACTGGGATTCGAACCTGGGCTGTATTACATATTAGGCAGTTGTGTTAACCACTAAGCCACAAGGTTCTCCTCCTTTATCAGCTGAGCCAGGGAAATAGGTATGTATTTAGTGTCACAACCCCTGGTATGCCCAAATATGGGAGGAGGCCTACTGCTTCCTTTCTCTGTCTTATCGGCTCGTCACAAGAGACCATCCACTATTTAGTGACACTAAATATATATCAGTTTTTCATTGTATCTTCATGGAGCCAAGTACTTTCCTCCCCCACCCCCAACACCTCCCCCTTCAGGCTCCACATTGAACCTCCTCAAGCAGCCTGTGAAGGTAATGAACAGTCCCTCCACAAGCGGCCAATCCCTCTCAAGTTTGGGTGCTTCAAATTCCTGGGATCGGAAGATTAAAATAAAATAAAATAAAACGAAAACCTTCCCTCCCGCCTTCCACCAAACAGCTGTTGCATTTCTGTAATCTCCTCCACCTTCTCCCCCATTGTCAGTGCCTCTCAACAGCATTTCAACAATGTCCTCTCTCTCTCTCACCGGCTTTAATCTGCAGTGGGTCTTTCAAATTCTCCCACCCACCCCCCAAAACCCCCCACCCCTTCTGGGACTGTTGCTTCCAGATGGGGAGGGAGGGAAGGAACGGCACCACCCGCCCTTCCCCCTTAAGTTTCCCCACCCCACCCTACTTCAGCACTTGGGGACACCTGTGCCCTGTTGTTGGGGGTGGGTGGGTGGGAGGAGGGCGCCCAGCTCTTGCAAACATCTGGCCTTGAGCCGAGAGCTAGTTGAGCACTCTGCAGCTCTGCAGAAGGCGCAGAAAATGCCCAAGCACGAGAGATGGGAGAAGCTCCCGGAGGGCCCCACCAGCTCTTCCTGTCCCCCCCACCCCCACCCCATCGCACACACCCAGTGAAACAAAGGCCTTAATCTCCCTCCCGGCCTCCCCTTTTGTGTGTTTATAAAAAACACACCGGGGCCGGCTAATTGGAGCTGGCACCCAGCCACCAGCAGGCCGTTGCTTGCCTGGAAGGCACGCTGATGAAATTACATGCCCCGTCAGGCACTGTCCGTGCGATGCTCTCCCTCTGCTGGGGGAAGACGCAGAGTTCCCCCCCCCCTCCATGTCTCAGGAACATTCCTTGCCTTTGTGGAAAGAGGGAGGGGGGCATCGAGGGACCTGCACTCCATCCTGGTCTGCTGTCCTGACCGAGGCTTCCCAAAAGAACAAAGCTGACTCGTCGTCCTGATAAAACCCCTTTTATTTAGGTTAAAGGGAATTCCTCTCCAGCAAAGTCTTTCGAGAGATTTCACAACTAGTCTTTTTATCAGGCTTGAAGAGCTGTCAAGCCGATATCTTCTAAACGCCATGCTGTAGCAGCAATTACTTGGCAAGTAGTCAGGGATGGATCTTCACCCAAATGAATTGAACTCATTGTCTCCTGCAAACTCCCCTCCCCTTTCGCTCCTCTTTATTCCCTATGGGGGAGGGGGCCATTAACCGTCCATTTATGGCCTTACTCCGAAGTCGACCCTTCTTCCTTGGCTGTTCCTTTCTCCTGGCAGCTCTCTGCATGCACACACTGGGAACAGGCTCCAACTGTTCTTCTGCCCCTCTGATGTCTGGCTCTGAAGGCAGCTGATAACTGGCTTACGGCCCTGGCCTCCTCTCCACCTCTGACACAGTTTGAAGTTTGAAGTTTTATTTCATTTGTATGCCGCCCTTTTCCCTATAAGGGACTCAGGGCGGCTCACAACTCAAACAAGGGAAGTGGGATACAGACCATTGACAACAACACAAAACAATACATAGTTAAAAAACGCAACAATCATACCATTCGAGATAGGGGCAACGATTCTTTAGCCCCAGGCCTGTCGGAACAGCCAGGTTTTAAGGGCTATGCAGAAGGCCTGGAGGGTGGTGAAGGTGCGAATCTCCACGGGGAGTTCGTTCCAGAGGGTCGGAGCAGTAACAGAGAAGGCTCTCCTCCGGGTAGTCGCCAGTCGACACTGGCCAACAGATGGAATTCGGAGGAGGCCTAGTCTGTGCGATCTAATCGGTCTAGTGGAGGTAATTGGCAGCAGGCGGTCTCTCAAGTACCCAGGTCCAATACCATGAAGGGCTTTATAAGTAATGACTAGCGCCTTGAAGCGTATCTGGAGACCAATAGGCAGCCAGTGCAGCTCGCGGAGGATAGGTGTTACGTGGGTGAACCGAGGTGCACCCACAATCGCTCGTGCGGCTGCATTCTGGACAAGCTGAAGTCGCCGAATACTCTTCAAGGGCTGCCCCATGTAGAGCACGTTGCAGTAGTCCAGTCTGGAGGTCACAAGGGTGCGAGTGACTGTTGTGAGAGCCTCCCGGTTCAGGTAGGGATGCAACTGGTGCACTAGGCGAACCTGGGCAAATGCCCCCCTGGTCACAGCTGACAAGTGGTGTTCAAAAGTCAGCTGTGGGTCCAGGAGGACTCCCAAATTGCGGACCCTGTCTGAGGGGCGTACTGTTTGACCCTCCAGCCTGAGAGATGGAACACTTGGCCAATTAGACTCCAGGACTGGCCCATGTTCCTTCTCAACCTCCTCACTGTCTGAGTCTGCCGCTGGCAGGCCACAATACCCACTAGACCCCCTCACTCCTTGGCCTAGAAGTCCGTTGGGCATCTCAGTCTTGTCCCATGTGTGGGTTGGGATGACTGACCATTTTCCTTCCGGTGGGGCCCAGCCTCGCTTCTGCAGTCGGCTGTCTCCCCCTCTTCCTCCTCCTCCTCCTCCTCCTCCTCCTCCTCCTCCTCCTCACTTTTGTCCTTCCTTTCTTCCCAGATGGAAAAAGACGAGACGGTGAGCGATTCCTCTCCGCATATAGCCAATATTGGCCGTCTGGTTGAGGTAAGCCGCTCCTGATAGAGAGTCCTTTCTAACACCCCCCAGACCATGGGTTCAGGAAATGGGGTGAAGGCCCCCTTGGCTCCTAACCTTTGACCTTTGCGGTTTTGCTAATGGGCAACTAGTAGCTGAAGGGCCCAGTTGGGCTGAGAGTATGTCTTGGCTTCACACCTCAATTCTAGTCCTCTCTGGGGCATCTAAACCGTTAATATCTTCACCCCTGCTTTTGCAGAATTAATTGCAAAGGGAGGGGCTGGCTGGCCGGCCAGAGGAGGTGCCCACCTCTTGGGTTGGGGGGGCAGAGAGAGAGGGGGGCACAGAGATCTTAGTGCTCTTTTTTTGACCTCCCTCTCCCTGCCACTTTACCTAAATGCATAGAGAAGGAAATGTGTCACTACTAAACATCGGAGAAGATTCATGCATAGTAAAGAAAATTATAGTAAAGAAAATATATATTTGATTATTCGTGTTATAACAGCAGCTAGGATCGTATTTGCACAAAATTGGGAAAGCGAAGAGATCCTGACAGAGGAGAATGTGATAAGGAAAATATTAGAATGTGCAGAAATGTAAAGATTGACCCTGGCAATCAAAGAGAAAGAACAAACTGATTATTATACAATTTGGGCATCGTTTTACCGATGGTTAGAGAACAGACATAAGAATTAATAGTAAAATAAATTATCTAAAGCAGGGGTAGTCAACCTTTTTGTCCCTACCGCCCACTTTTATATCTCTGTTAGTAGTAAAATTTTCTAACCGCCCACCGGTTCCACAGTAATGGTGATTTATAAAGTAGGGAAGTAACTTTACTTTATAAAATTTATAAAGCAGAGTTGCAGCAAACCTCTACCGCCCACCATGAAAGCTGGAACGGCCACTAGTGGGCGGTAGGGACCAGGTTGACTACCACTGATCTAAAGCAGTGTTTTTCAACCTTTTTTGTGCAAAGGCACACTTTTTTCATGAAAAAAATCACGAGGCACACCACCATTAGAAAATGTTAAAAAAAATTAACTCTGTGCCTATATTGACTATAGGCAGGTGTTTTTCCCACGGCACACCTTACACTATGTCACGGCACACTAGTGTGCCGCGGCACAGTGGTTGAAAAACACTGATCTAAAGTATAGAAAAATGTATGAATAGTTAAAACGAACAGAGTTAAATAAATCACAATGGGATTGTTATAAAACTAGATACTTAAGGTATTGGAAATTAAGATAAGATGGGATTAAATAATGAATAAGATTGAATATTTTAATGTTGGCAGAAAATATTTGCACCCAGATGACACACTGGTTAATGGAAAATAAATTGTTTGTATAAAAATAAAATAAATATTTTATTATAAAATACACGCAGAAGACAGGGGGGGAAAGCAGCTTTTTCGTGCCCTGGTCTTAAAACCCTCCTTTTACATATTGCAAAGTCTCCTCACTGCTTCCCAGGAGGTGGAGAGGCTGCCCACGGTCCATTCCCCCAAGGTTGGCGCCTGGATGATCAGAAATTAGGGCAGTTGCCCTCGAAATGTATACTGGGCAACTAGCCTGAAACCAGCCAATTGAACTGGGAAGAAAGGTAGCCTTGTTTTTTTTGCGGCTGCCTGCTGCCCCCTGGTGGCCAATATCCCACCTGACCGTTCACATGGAACTGCGGGATTCCCTATTTTTATTCACCGTTATTCCATACTTGAAAATTGCTACGATTCTGCCAAATGGATTACAAGCAGAGCGGGTTTTGTCTTTTAAGAAATGCCCAGAGGAGTCTGGCTGGCTAGAGGATTACAAGCTCAGAGGGAGGATGGAAGAAAAGAATAGGAATTAGATTAAAATTAACATTGAAAATAAGAAGCATGTAAGAATAGGCCCATAGTTTCCGCAGTTGCGGTGTATGGCTGTGCAGGTTGGACCATAAGGAAGGCTGAGTGCCAAAGAATGGAGGCCTTTGAACTCTGGTGCTGGAGAAGAAGACTCCTGCACTGAGTCCCTTGGACTGCAAGGCCATCCAACCGGTCAGTCCTAGAGGAGATCAACCCTGACTGCTCTTTAGAAGGCCAGATCCTGAAGAGGAAACTCAAATACTTTGGCCACCTGATGAGAAGGAAGGACTCCCTGGAAAAGAGCCTCATGCTGGGAATGATGGAGGGCAAAAGAAGAAGGGGACGACAGAGAAGGAGGTGGTTGGATGGAGTCACCGAAGCAGTCGGAGTGATCTTAAATGGACTCCAGGGGATGGGAGAGGACAGGAAGGCCTGGAGGAACGTGGTCCATGGGGTCGCGATGGGTTGGACACGACTTTGCAACTAATAACAAGAAGAATGGGCCATGTGGAAGAGCTGTTGGAATTGATGCTCCAGTCGGGAGTTTGTCGTCAGTGGAGAGTCCCATCTAATCAAAAGCTTTCCATGGGCTTCATAGGAGACCGGAAGGCCAACAGAGTCTCTTTGGGGGCCTAAAAATGTGGGCAGCTTCTCTCTCTGTGGGCTTGTCTAATGTTTCTCCCTTCCTCCCGCCTCTCCCTAAAACCGCAGGGCCTTGGGATGACCATCAGTTCTCTCTCTCTCTCTCTCTCTTCCCTTTTAGGACATGGAGAATAAAATCAGAAGTACGCTGAATGAGATTTATTTTGGAAAGACAAAGGACATTGTCAACGGGCTGAGGTAACAATGGATGGACTGCAATGTTGTGGTCATGTTTATATATACATACATACATACAGTACATACATATGTATATATGTTGGAAATGGTCTAGGGCAAAGGTGTCAAACTCAACGCCTAGGGGCCAGATCCAGCCCTCAGGGTGCTTATATCTGGCCCATGCAGCTGCCCTGGAAATGTTTCCCCTCGCACATATGAGCTAGTCGTTCCCGACTCTAGGGGGCAGTGCTCATCTCTGCTTCAAAGCCAAAGAGCCAGCGCTGTCCAAAGACGTCACCGTGGTCATGTGGCCGGCATGACTCAACGCCGAAGGCACACAGAGCGCTGTGACCTTCCCACCAAAGGGGGTCCCTCTTTTCCTATTTGCATTTTTTTACCTGCTTTCGAACGGCTAGGTTGGCAGAAGCTGGGACAAGTCACGGGAGCTCGCCCCGTTAACGCGGTGCTAGGGATTCGAACCACCAAACTTTCTCATCGGCAAGCTCAGCGTCTTAGCCACTGAGCCACCGCTTCCATGGAAATACCAAAGGACCCGCCTGCAGTGCCTCTGCCAGCGAAAACGGAGCTCGCGAGGGCCATGCATACCCACCCACCCACCCACCTCTATTTTGGCTGGCAGAGGGTGGCAGGAGGCGGTTTTCTCTGGCAGAGAACTTAGGGCCACCACAGGTGTCTCCCCTTCCCCCCCCCCTCCAACACTAGTGATGTCATGCTGGCCATGTCCTGCCTCCCAAGGTCAGACACAACCTTAATGCGCCCCTCAGTGAAATTGAGTTGGAAACCCCTGGTCTAGGGTCTCCTTCCTTAAGCGGACTGGGGGGGAGGGGGGGCTGGACTAGAAGACCTCTGGGGTCCCTTCCAACTCTGCTGTTCTGTGAAATTTCTCTTCCCCCTGCTCCAGACAGCCTTGCCTTCTAGGAAGCCTTTCCGCCTTCTCCCATCAGTTCTGCCATGGATTGGCCGATTCGGAAGATGGGATGGATCAATCCTAATCCAATCAGCCGGAAGGGCCTGTTTAGGGGTTGGGAAGGCGACCTCCGATTCCCCCGAAATCTTCTCTCTCCTTTTTTTTTTTTTAAACTTGATCCTGTCCATCGCCCACAGCAAAGGTGCCCTGCCGTGCCCCATGGTGCTGCTTGCCGGCCTTTGGCACCCACTTCTCCAGTTGCCCGGAGGGGTTGATGGTTTGCCAGGAGCCGATTTTAGCATCGGACGAAAAGGCTCCAGATGGAGAAAAAGACTCCTAGCCTCCTTCCTTTTCTCTCCCTCCCTCCCTCCCTCTCTTTTGTCTACGAAATCTGGATTTCGGCACCGGGAGACTCCGTACGGCTCCTTCCTGCCTCCTGTTCTCCTTTCGGTTCTTGATCCCCCGTCCCCCTTTGCCTTTCTCCCTTGTTTTCTCCTCTCTGCCAACTTGTCTGACCCTTTTCTTTCCTTCCTCGGCTGCCCTCTTCCGTCTCCGCCCCAGATCAATTGACGCTATTCCCGACAACCAAAAATATAAGCAGTTGCAGAGGGAGCTCTCCCAGGTTTTGACTCAGCGGCAGATGTACATTCAGCCCGATAACTAAACCAGCTCAGGTATACATCCACCCCTCCCTGTCCCATCCTCTTCCTCCCCCCTCCTCCTTTCCCCTCCCCTCCCCAGTACTGAAACTGGCTTACGTGGGCATCTTGGCACTAAAACCACCACTCACCAACTGAGCGCATAGATCCGCATGAGAGAATTCGGCCTTCACGCCAACTAACTCCTAATTCTTGCCAAGTCCCGTTGTTGTTGTTGCTGTTGTTATGTTGTCTTTTAAAGGAAAAGGACGGAGGGAGCCTCCGGATAACCATCGTTTGCGCTCCTTGCCTTGCCGTGTGGAGATCCTTGCACTTGAGAATGCCGACAGCCGTGTGGGCGTCTGTTATGTGTGGGCTGTGTGTGTGTCAGGGGTCTTGCTGGTTTTCTGTGAGCGCGCATGCGCCTTCCGGGCAGGCGGGCGGCGCCTCCCGCAGTCACCGCTACTGGTTTTTTGCGATTCCGGAGAGAACCTACTGAATCCCACCAGTGGTGACGGGTGTGGTTTTTGTGAGTGATTTTCAACCCGGGAACAACAACAACAAACCCACCCCCCACTCACCCTTGACCAGGCTGCCGTGTTACAGAGAGTCCTTGATTAACAACCGCTCGGAGTTACGACGGACCTTTCACACACACCCTCTCCCAAATGCTAACAAGGATGCAATGGAGGTCAGCTACCGTGGATCCGGTTACGAATCCACGGAGAAGCGCTAACTGATGTGTCGGAGATGCTGGGTTTTTTTGGGGGGGGGGGGGATTTGCCGGAAGCTGCCTCCGCTGCTCTTGGCCCCCTCCCCAAGCCCCCTTTCTCCTTCTAACCCCCTGCCTCTTTCCTCCCCCAGGTCTGTGCAGACGTTTGCGGACAAATCGAAGCAGGAAGCTCTGAAGAACGACCTGGTGGAGGCATTGAAGAGAAAACAGCAAAGTTAGAATCCAGCGTCTCCCCTTCGAGGATGCTAACAAGACACGCCATGCACTCATTAGCACCCCCACCCCTCCCTAAATTTCTTAGGAATCTTTTTTTTCATACTCCCCACCTCTCTGGCATCCTCCTCCCCCCCCCCCTTGGCCTCTTCCCCGTTATTTTCATTTCCTGCGTACAATATTCTTCCACTCATAAAACATAAATAAATAAAAGCCTGGTTTTTTTTCCTCACCACCACCCCAAATAAAGTTGTAAAACCTTTTTTGGGGGGGCGGCGGGGGGCGCTGTGAAGGGGGTGGGGCTCTCTAGCAGCTTAATTCCCTCTGTCTTATTGCCCACAGCCTTGCAAAATGTATTTTCTGTTGATTTGTGCCCTTCCCGGCCTTTTTCGACCCTTCCTCCCCCCCCCCTTTTCTTCTTGGGCCTTACATTTTATCTGCCTAATTTCCACCGATCATGTTTTTTTCTTTCGATTTCTTGGTGCGATCCTCCCCGGCTTCCCACCGCTCTTTCCATATTTTGTTATATTGGTGTAAAAAATGTACAAGAAACAAAAAAAACAGAAAAAAACCCTTTATTAAATAACCATGGTTTGTGAAAGGAAGGAAGGAGGGAGGAGAGGGGGGAAAAAATCCATAGTGGAAAATGTGTTTGGTGTATGTTTGGAAGAAAAGTTGAGAAAGGAGGACGGGGGGGGGGGATGTGTGGGTGTGTGGGGGGTTCAGGCAGCGGCCAGCTGCCCCCCCCCCTTAAGGAGTGGTTCCCAAACTTGGCAACTTTAAGACTTGTGGACTTCAACTCCCAGAATTCTCCAGCCAGCTCTGCAGAGCTGGCTGGAGAATTCTGGGAGTTGAAGTCCACAAGTCTTAAAGTTGCCAAGTTTGGGAACCACTGCCTTAAGGGATCTGCAAAAAGCTGGCAAGAGTCAAACACCACCACCACTACCCCAGTCCTGCTTTCCATGCGAGAGGCTGCCGTGTGATGATGCTTTTGACTTGTTCTTGATTTCTATGGGAATGCGAAAGACTGGTTATTATTATTTTTTTTTTAATATGTAATGCTTCAAATTGGAATCTACATCTCTTTTACTTGAGCCTCCATACTTAAAAACGGGGAAAAAAAATAAAAATCTTTAAAAAACGTAAGACAGCCTCCGGTGCTGGGCCTGTTTCTGATTCTTTCTCTTTGTCCTTTTCCCCAACTCTCAAAAGAGTCCAACGTTTTGATTGGCAGGGTCCTGATTGGCAGGCTGCGGCTTTGGGGGGTGGGGGCTGGGCTCAGTGCTTCAGATGAAATGCTCTTTTTTTAAAAAAGAGAATAATTTGATGGTTCTGACTAAAGTTGGCAAATGTTCCCCTTTTGAGTCACAAGTTCCTTGGTCCTTCATGGCACCCCCCCTCCACCCCCCGCTTCATTTCTCACAGCCAGTGGTGGAGCTTAAAGCTTCTTAGCAGTTCTGGGCTTTTCAGTTTTTCTTACCTTTCGGTTTTTATATTTCCTAGAGCTGGCTGGCCTGAAATATTTACGCTGGCTTCCCATCTCAGGAGTCCTGTATATATGGAAAAAGAAGGTGGTATAATGCGCAGAAGGGACTAGAGCTGGATGGAGGCAGTCTACCTCTGAACGTCTCGCAGGCCTCAGACAGATGCGCTGTTCTACAAACTCTGCTGTTCTGACCCAGCGCCCCCAAACACGAGAAACCCTCTGTCAATGATTCCTTTCTTAGGAGTGCCGGCAGCCCCGGTAAAAAGTTACTCTCTCAATGCAGGCTAACAAGTCGGTCCGTCTGGAAGATAAATAGTTGTCTGCTACATCTATTCATCTCCCCCCCCCCCCACACCTGCCTTTTATCCCCAGAGCTAGGGTGGGGCTTCGCTAGCAGTGGTGGCTCTTCCGTCCCAAGGACCAGCCCATAGATTTCCACTGTTCTCCTCTCCTCTCTGCCACATCTATTCATCTCCGCTCCTTGCCTTTTATCCCCAGAGTTAGGGTGGGGCTTCGCTAGCAGCAGTGGCTCTTCCGTCCCGAGGACCGGCCCATTGATTTCCAATGCTCTCCTCTGCCACATCTATTCATCTCCGCCCCTTGCCTTTTATCCCCAGAGTTAGGGTGGGGCTTCGCTAGCAGCAGTGGCTCTTCCGTCCCGAGGACCGGCCCATTGATTTCCAATGCTCTCCTCTGCCACATCTATTCATCTCCGCCCCTTGCCTTTTATCCCCAGAGTTAGGGTGGGGCTTCGCTAGCAGCAGTGGCTCTTCCGTCCCGAGGACCGGCCCATTGATTTCCAATGCTCTCCTCTGCCACATCTATTCATCTCCGCCCCTTGCCTTTTATCCCCAGAGTTAGGGTGGGGCTTCGCTAGCAGCGGTGGCTCTTCCGTCCCGAGGACCGGCCCATTGATTTCCAATGCTCTCCTCTCCTCTGCCTTCTGCACATCCACGTGTCAGGCACGACCCAACTGTTCCTCCTCTCCTTCATCAACCACCTCCAGACCTGGGGGCTGTTGACTCTCCATCTTATGGCCCAGGCTCCGCCTCTCTCTCTCTAAACCAGGAAGGATTCTTTCCCTCTTGGCTTCCCTTCCTTTGCCAAAAAAAGGGGGGGCAGGCAGATAGAGCTGAAGCCCACCCACCATTGCTTCAAGGGTGAGAGAAGGTATACAGGGATAAGCAAAGAACCAAATCCACTCCTGCTGGGGTGATGGGGATATTTTTATTCATTTCGCCATGTCCACGCAAAAAAAAAGAAAATGCCTATTAGAAGGAATGCCCCCCCCCCCCGGTGTGGAAAAAAAGACACCCCCCCAGCCCTCCTCTGACTCTTCAAGCCTCAAGGAGGTCCAGGCAGCCGGCTGCTGTGCATTCCCCCCCCCCCAAAAAAAACCACTTCTTTTTCATGAATTAAGAGTTTTCCCTTTGGAGGAATCCGAGGTGAGGCGGGGGAAATGTCATCGATAAAAGTTTGCTGTCAACGCAGAACAAAGTCTTCATGTTTCAATGTTCATTTTTCCATGAATTGAGAGGTAGGAAAGGATCTCTCTTAAGGTGTTTTTTTCTAGAGTCCTAGAGAGAAAGGCCAGGTCTTTTATCGAAGAGTCCCAAAAAACCCACTGCTGGAATCCCAACGCAGCCACGCCCCGATCCTGGCGTCGTTCAGCTTTCCACAGAGTCCTCTTCTCTGCCCAAAAGAGCATCTCTCTCTTCCAGGACTGGCAGCTTCCTCCGACGATAGGCCAGGAATTGGAACGAAATCTGAAGGTGAAGAATTAAGGTTTGCTGCTTTTGGGACTCAAAACACCCACCCATTGGCTAACAAAGGCTAATAAAGCCTCAAGAAGATCTTTTTTTAAAGGAAAGGGTTGAAATCTCTTCCTCCTCCGGACAAGAGTGGGCCATGGCAGAAATGGGGCATAAACTTGCCTTATGTGGCCCAGCTGGCAAAGCAGAAATGATATTTTAATTAACGTGGTAGAGGCAGGTATTTCTCTCTATGAACAATGAGAATATATGTGCTGGGGGAAAAACACTGCACTGGCGTCAGGAAACTGGGCTGGCTGGGCAGGGGGTGGGGGGATCCTCCTCCAACGCTCCCTCCCCTCTCCCCCCCATTCAATCTTGACACTATCGTTGACTGCAGTTCAGAAAGTCTCTGAATCAAAAGTTTGTGACACACGATTTTCCCCTCTCTGGGCACAATGAGAATATATCTGCTGAAATAAAACCTCCGCACCGGCAACAGGGAAGGCAACTGGCCAGTAAATACTCCGCTCCATTCAGTTTCCCAGACTCCACCGCACAAGGGATTATGAGGTCGTTAAAAAGATGATCCTGCTTGTCTCGGGACTATTTTTGCCCCCACCCACCCAATCTTGACCCTACCATTGACGGCAGTTCAGAAAGTCAAGTTTAAAAGCAGAAACAAGCCCCTCCCCGCCCCCGTTTTGCAGAAAAGGATACCACGACGTCGAGGGACAGAACCCCCAAGCTGCCAACCAGCCAGGGCAAGTGGTGGATCACGTAACTGGCTTCCGACTGCCCCGGATCCGGGTTTTTCATTAAGACGCTGAGACCATAAAGTGTATTTCCCAGCATGACCAGAGCGAAGAGAGAATAAGAGATTTCGGTAGTGCATTTCCTCTTGAACTGCAAAGAGAGAGAGAGGGATTTTAAAAGCTTCACGGAGGTTGCATTCAAGAGGCAGGCTCTGCATAGTAGTCTGTAATTGGGATTTGATTATGAACATTGAGCCAGATTTTACTCGGTGACACTGTTCACTGGGCTCATGGCTAGGTTCAAACAAGCTTTGAAGTGGAGCAAGCATATGACATCGTGTCTTAGACCAGATCAGGGCGTAGGAATAGCATTAAAATCCCCCAGTTTTTCTTGCAACAGATCTCAGATAAGTCTGCCTTTAGCTAGGTTTGGCAATGGTACACTCAGGGATAGAAGTAACAAGAATAGAATAGAAAATATGGAATGGAATGGTATAGAATAGAATATAATAGAAAATATGGAATGGAATTAAGAATGGAATGGAATGAAATAGAATAGAAAATATGGAATGGAATTAATGAAATGGAATAGAATAGAAAATATGGAATTGAATTAATGGAATGAAATAGAATAGAATAGAATAGAAAATATGGAATGGAATTAATGAAATGGAATAGAATAGAATAGAAAATATGGAATGGAATTAAGAGTGGAATGGAATAGAATAGAAAATATGGAATGGAATGGAATTAAGAATGGAATGAAATAATAGAAAATATGGAATGGCATTAATGAAATGGAATAAGAAAATATGGAATGGAATTAAGAATGGAATGAAATAGAATAGAATAGAATAGAAAATATGGAATGGAATTAAGAATGGAATGAAATAATAGAAAATATGGGATGGAATTAATGAAATGGAATAAGAAAATATGGAATGGAATTAAGAATGGAATGAAATAATAGAAAATATGGGATGGAATTAAGAATGGAATGAAATAGTATAGAATAGAAAATATGGAATGGAATTAAGAATGGAATGGAATAGAATAGAATAGAAAATATGGAATGGAATGGAATGGAATAGAAAATAAAAGGGGTTTATCGGGACGAGGACGAAGCTTCGTGCTGCTGGGAAAGTCTAGGTCAGAACAATCTGCTCCCCAAAAGAGCCCCTCCCTTCCGCAGTGGGCCTTCCCCCTCGAGTAATGCTTACATTGGTGTAGATCTGAGGGACCCGAGAAAGCAGGTAGAGCACTGACGAAGTGGATCCGATCACAAAGCCGCAGATCTCCTTCTGGGTGAAAGGCTGTGGAAGGACAGAGAGGGTTACGGGATGCTGCGGACAGAACGTCCCAGCAGGCCTCGTGGGATCCAGGAGGAAAGAGGGTCGAAGTAATTTAACGGGAAACACCACCACCAGGTGATTTAGTCCGTGGGTTAATTTGGATAATCCTTTCTCCCTCCCTTGAATCCACCTGCCACTTCAAATTCAAACACTAATCTTTGTCTAGCATTCCTCCCACCCAAGGAGTAAACTTTTAACTTTAGAAAGCACTAGCTGTTAACCTGGCATTGCGATCTAACATTATAGATACAGTATAATTCATTCCTTTTCATTTCAGCTGTCCAGGCGTTCCAGAGTTATGCTGGAACACACACACACACAGACACAGACACACACACACAGTATTAGGGGTGCCTTACCCTCACACTATTTGTTTCCAGAGAGTATATCATCTGTGTACCAAGTCATTTCAGCGGCCCAGGCGTTCCAGAGTTATGTTGGAACACACACAGACAGACATACACACAGTATTTGTTTCCAGAGAGTATGTCATCTGTCTACCAAGTCATTTCAGCGGCCCAGGCATTCCAGAGTTATGCTGGAACACACACACACACACACACACACACACACACACACACAACCTGAGGGGTGTTAGGGGTGCCTTACCCCCATAGCATTTGTATCCAGAGAGTAAGTCATCTGTGTACCAAATCATTTCAGCAGCCCAGGCGTTCCAGAGTTATGCTAGAGCACACATACACCGACACCTTCCCCCCCCGAGGGATGTTAGGGATATCTTACCCCCACCGTATTTGTTTCCAGAGTGTGTGTACCACGTTTGGGGGATACACACAAACACCCATTTGTAGATAGATTATTAACTTGGGGGAGAATGTTTCCATGTGAAAATCAATTGGGGCATAACCAGGAGAGCCACAAAATGCATGTATCAATGCCAGCCAGGTCTTTTCACTCGGGCATCTTTTGCTGGACAAGTTTCCTGTGGCCACTGGACATAGGGGCAAAACAGGGGTATGTTGTTGGGGTCTCCAGGGAGAGAGGCAGAAGGGCCAGAGGCCAGCGCTTCTGTTAACTTTTAACGTCATCTCCAACTACTGCTAAACTTTACATTACCACCACCTTTCTCGACGGGATTTGAACCCAGGGCAGCCATTGGCGAGGACAGCGTGGTGTCTGCAAGGTGTTTTAAGGCCAGTTTTGCCTCACCTCCCAGCCTGGCGGAGAGTCCGCAGAGGATAAAAGTTTCCTGCTTTTGAACATCCTTCCGTCCCCCAGGTGAGGAGAGGCAGGCCCCCCCTGCCAGGCAGGCGTCAACGTCGCTCCCAGGACGGTGCAGGCGAAGACGGCGTTGATTGAAGCGGAAACTGAGGAAGGGAGAAACGTTGGATTAGGGGTTAAAAGTCTGTCTCGAGTCTTCTTCTTTTTTTGGTCTGTCCCAATCAAACAAAAAGGAGAAGCCGGTGACATCAGCATAAACTTTCCCTGGCAGCCACTTCGCAAAGCAGAAATACGAGCCAAAAAACCCCCACAAGAATCATCGTCCTCTGCGGCAGGGGAGCGCTTTCGCACGCCATCTACCAGATCTCAACCTCTTAAGAGATCTGAAACGGAAAGAGATACGATTGAGGGGAGACCAGCTTTCGCGGTTCAAAATAAGTCACAGAAAGGGTGAGAAAAAGCTTTCGCCGCGAAGAGCAGATGCCCCACACACCGTTTCAATTTTTGTTCGAAGGGGGCAGCAAGGATGTGTCTTCCCATGGCAACTTGGGAGAACCCAGATTTTGGGGGCACCAAGAACCTCAAATCCTCTTGAAAGAAAGATTGGCTTCCCGTTAAAACTACCATATTTTTTGGAGTATAAGACGCACCCTTTTTCCTGAAAAAAGAGGCGGAAAATCTGGGTGCGCCTTATACATCGAATACAGCATTTTTTGCCTCCCGAAGCCCCGCCCACTTTACCAAAGTGGCTGTGCGTACCCTTATGGAGGCTTTCAGAGAGCTCCTGGGGGGGTGGGGAGGGCAGAGATGAGCAAACCACAGGCTGTTTTTTCCCTCCCCAGCCCCCAACAGCACTCCATAAGCTTCCATAAGGCTATGCGTGCCATTTTTTTGACACAAAATGGGCCTGTTTTTGAGAAAAACTGGCTTTTTTTTGCTCGTTTTTGTCCCTCCCCAGGAGCACTCTGCAATCCCCCCCCCAAGGCTATTCATGCCTTTTTTTTTTTTGAAAAAGAGGACTGTTTCGGGGAGTTTTACAGAGTGCAAAAACTTTTCCCCCCCTTTTGGAAAGCTTTTTAACTGATTGATGAGAATTACATTGATCAAGTGCTGTGCCAGTAGAAACACCTACCTATCTACTGTATTTCTCTCTCTCTCTCTCTCTCTCTCTTTCTCTCTCTATCCCTCTCCCTCCCTCCCTCCCTCCCTCCCTAACTACTCTCTCTCCCCCTACCTATCTACTGTATTTCTCTCTCTCCCTCTACTAACCTACTCTCTCTCCCTACCTATCTACTGTATTTCTCTCTATCTCCTATTTCTCTCTCTCTATCCCTCTACCTACCTACCTACACACTCTCTCTATCCCTTTATGTACCTATCTACCTAACTACTCTCTCTCTCTCTCTCTCTCCCTACCTACCTACTGTATTTCTCTCTCTTTCTCTCCCTCTCTATCCCTCTATCTACCTACCTAATATTTTTTAAATTTGCCTCTTCAAAACCTTGGTGCGTCTTATTCTCTGAAAAAATACGGTGCTGTCCACTCTTCTATACCAGAAGGGGGGAGACATTGCTCTATTTTCAGAGTTTTCCATTATTAAAAAAATAAAGGGGGGGGGGAAACCTCTGTCTGTGTGCCCAGATGCAAAACCACAATTCCTTCCCTTCCTCCCCATCTTAGCATCCAAAAGATTATTTGAATTAAGCAGGCCAGTTCGGACAGGTTTGGGCGAACTGGTAGTTATGGCCAGCGAGTAGGCCTGCCCACCCACCCTGGCGCTATCCTGTCCTCTACAGGGGTAGGCTTCAAAAAATTTAGCAGGGGGTTCTCTGCTCAGTTGCTGGGTGGGTCTTGCCATGGTGGGTGTGGCCTAGTTAGCCTCCTGCACCATGCCGGGGGGGGGGCATTTTTCTCGAGTCTCCGGAAGGGCGAAAATGGCCTCCCCAGGCCGGAAACGAGCCCGTTTCCCGCCTTCCTGAACTTCCAGTAGGCCTGTTTTTTGCCCTCCCTGAGCCTTCACATGCGCCCTGCAGTTGCCTGCATCCAAAACCTGGGGACTCCTGGGAGGGGTGGGGTAGGGGGGGGCAGTGAGTAGTGGGAATGGCACAGAATCTTAGCTAGAGGTTCTTGCAGTCCCCCAGCATCCCACCCGAGTCTCCTATATAATTATAATTGCCGTCTGTTTGACACAACGAGCACGGTGTGCGTCACAGGTGGGTTCCTGCCAGTTCGCACCTATTCGGTAGAACCGGTTCGTCAAATCTACCGAACCGGTTAGAAGAGGTTCCACCAGTGGACCCGGAAAGCAGGCCACACCTACAGAAGAGGTTCCAAAATTTTTTGAAACCCACCACTGACACACACACACACACACACACACAGACAGACAGACAGACTCACACAGAGAAAGAGAAAGAAAGGAAGAAAGAAAAAAAGAAAAAAGAAAGAAAAAGTGAGAGATGAAAGAAAAAAAGGGAAAAGGGACAGAGAGAGAGAGACAGAGACAGAGAAAGAAAGAAAGCATATGGCGGGCAAGCCACTCCCACCAGGTCACATGGCGGGCAAGCCACTCCCACAAAGGAGGCCACACCCACAGAGTAGGTTCAAAAAAAAATTGAAACCCACCACTGGTGTGCGTGAAGCTATCCTGCCCCATGTAATCACCTTGTTTTCAAGCAAAGCACGCATATGCACAAAGCCCGTGTAGGTATCCCGTCCTATGTAATCGCCTTGTTTTTGAGCGAAGCGTGCATGCACGCCCACATTTTCAATTCTGGGCCAACCGGTTGTTAAACTTTGTGACGCCCCACATTCCTTCTGGAAATGAAGCCCTGATTTTTGAACCTTGGGGATATTCCGTGGCGGAGTTTTATATCTCGCTCACATTAGCGGAGGTCAACTTACGGACTCTGTTTTGATTCTTGACTTTGTAGTAGACGTAGAGAGAGATCATGAGCAAATCGGCCACCACGTAGTAAATGGCGGTGTATACCTGGGGAAAAGGAGAAGGAGAAGCTGAGGGGGAATTCTGGGATTAATTAAGAGAACTCGGGAACTCTCGGCTTAATAACAGTAAAGGTAAACATTCCCCTCGCACATATGTGCTAGTTGTTCCCGACTCTAGGGGGCGGTGCTCATTTTCGTTTCAAAGCCCAAGAGCCAGCGCTGTCCGAAGACGTCTCCGTGGTCATGTGGCCAGCATGACTCAATGCCGAAGGCGCACGGAACGCTGTTCCCTTCCCACCAAAGGTGGTTCCTATTTTTCTACTTGCATTTTTGATGTGCTTTCGAACTGCTAGGTTGGCAGAAGCTGGGACAAGTCACGGGAGCTCCCTCCGTTACGCAGCGTTAGGGATTCGAACCGCCAAACTTCTGATCGACACATAGCCACAACAATGATGGCTTTGGTCATCTTTCTCAGGGTCCAGGATTGGGACCAGGAGAACATTCCAGGTCAAACTGGTTTTTCTCTTGTTTCTTACCTGTAGTGGCAGCTGATCCGCCAAGAAAGACCCCACTAAGTTCAGCGAGTCACCTCCGAGCCATCCCAGAAGGAAGTAAACAGACAGGGCTTGGTCCATGATGCCAGTTTTACAGGCCAGGTAGAACTGACTGCGTGGAAAAGTGGAGGAAGAAAGAATTTAAAAAGGAAGCATCAGAGTCACCCCTGACCAGCAAATTATACCACTGATTGTGGGCTGGGGCTGATGGGAAAGGGAGTCCGGGGTCCAATTATAAGGGAAGCGCATCCTTTATTGCAGTGTTTCTCAACCTTGCTGGCTGGGGAATTCTGGGAGTTGAAGTCCGGACATCTTCAAGTTGTCAAGGTTGAGAAACACTGCTTTATTGTGTCATTCTGCATAGGATGAAGTTAAACCACCCACTTTGGGGACGAAATTTCATTTATTTTTTTGCTGCAACGGATTGTGGCACAAACAGCTCGTGTGTTTCAAGAGGTTCCTAGAGGTGATATTTTAAAAGCCGCCCACAGTCAGGTGTGGCTGGGCATCTGGCCATTTCCTTTGCCTGAATCCCAGGAAATGAGTCATCTCCCGTTTTGTCATCCCCAATGGGCAGCCACTTATTTGTCAGCCAAGCCAGGGAGGGAGGGAGGAAGGAAAGATGGGAATAGAAGGAAGATAGATGGGAATGGGGATGGAAGGAAGGAAAGGGGAAAGGAAGGAAGGAGAGATGGGAATAGGGTGGGACGGAGGAAGGAGAGAGATGGGAATGGGGAGGGAGGAAGAGGAATGAAGGAAAGAAAAAGATGGGAATGGGGAGGGAGGAAAGGAAGGAAGAGATAGGAATAGGGAGGGATGGGGAAAGGAGAGAGGTGAGAATGGGGAGGGAGTGGGAGGAATGAAGGAAAGAAAGAGGAAAAGATGGGAATGGGGAGGGAGGGAAGAGATGGAAACAGGAACGGAGGAAGGAAGGCAGAGGAAGGGAGGGAGGAATGAAGGAAGAAAAAATGGGAATAGGGAGGAAGGAAGGGAAAGAGGAAGGAAAGAGGGGAGGGAGGGAGATGAGAATGAGGAGGGAGGAAGTAAGGATGGGAATGGGGAGAGAAAGAGGAAAGGAAGGAAGGGAAGGAAGGAGAGATGGGAATAGGGAGAGACGGAGGAAGGGGAATGAGGGTGGGAGGAAGAAATGAAAGAAGAAAAGATGGGAATGGGGGAAGGAAGGGAAAGAAGAAGGAAAGATAGGAATGGGGATGGAGGGAGGGAGATGAGAATGGGGAGGGAGGGAGGGAGGGAGGAAGGAAGGAAAGATAGGAATGGGGAGAGAAAGAGGAAAGGAAGGAAGGAGAGATGGGAATAGGGAGAGACGGAGGAAGGAGGAGGAGGGAGGAAGAAATGAAAGAAGAAAAGATGGGAATAGGGAGGAAGGAAGGGAAAGAAGGATGGGAATGGGGATGGAGGGAGGGAGATGAGAATGGGGGGGAGGAAGGAAGTAAAGATGGGAATGGGGAGAGAAAGACGAAAGGAAGGAAGAAGAGATGGGAATAGGGAGAGACGGAGGAAGGGGGAGGAGGAAGGAAGGAGCTAGCCAACTGGCACCCCTAGCACAAAAGTCCCAAAACTTCCTACTGGTCCGGGATGCAGGGTGAAGGTTCCCCCCTCCTCGTTTACTTACGGGAAGGAAGCCCCAGCAAAGCAGGCAATGGAGACCAGGCCCAGCACCACGCTGGTGATGTCCCAGCCATCCTGAGCGCACTCATGGAAGACGGACAAGATCCACTCCGAACCGTTGACGCAATCCGAGGCGTTCCCCCTGGAAAAGCTGAACTTGTGCGGATGAGCAAACATGGCCGGCCTCAGGCAAGGGAATGAGCCACTGGGAGTCACTGGGAATGCAAAACAGGCCTTCCCATAGTGAACTGGGAACCTGTAAAGGAAGACGAGAGATGGGGGTCTCTGGGATTTGCCAACCCTCAGATCAAAATGTGGAATAGCAAAAAAAAAAAAAAAAAAAAAAAAAAAAAAAAAAACCCAAAAGGGTGAAAATTGATATTTTAAAAATGAAACACGCATCTTCCTTCCATTTTTTTCCCTGGGGTATTTCAGTTGTTCCTGGAACAGAACTTTACATGAAGAATAAAATAAAAACAACACTGGCCGCCACCTAAACTGAAGAAGTTCCCTAGCCTGGTAACGAGACGTCCATAAACCAACCCACAAGCTCTGAGAACCAACCTTCACCCTCCTCCTCCTCCTACCCCCTTGTTACAGACATTCGCCACTATTGCAAAATAAACGATCTGGTCCCTTCTGTTAAAATTTAAGACGTTTTGCAAACCGGTTGCAAATAAATATTGGGATTCCCAGTTTTCCTCCGGCTCCCATTCCAATATTTCAAAGACCAAGTGACTAATTGACGTCACCGGAAACCCCCATGTTCAGGGGCAGTATATCTGAGGCTAGTCTGAAAGACAGCTGTTAACTTTTCACCATGGAGGTACAGTATATGGCAAAAGTGAGTAGTGGGTTTGAAGAGAGGGGGGGCTCTAGATGCCCTCAGGGTGCCTTGCGAGGATTTTCAGCCAGGAAGGAGTGGGGTTTAAGGACAGAGGGGAGGTTGGGGGGTTGGGGGGGAAGGTAGGGGGAGGGAGGTAAACATTTGTAAAAGTTTTTTTTTCAAAAATTTTCAATTAAAAAAAACATTTACCAAATATGAGGGGGAGGTGTAATCACTTCTTTGCAGGGTGGGGGGAAAAGGGGGCTGGGGACACCTCCCCCTCCCCCTTTGCTGTGACTCATCTAGATGATCTCATGTGATCCCAAGCAGCAGCTGACCAGGCAGGCAGCAGTCAAATCTTATCAGCACTTTCCAGGTTCAAACAGCTTAGCCAGCAGCTTAACCTCCCCCTTCAGGGAAGACTTCTGTCTTCAGATAAGCACCCAAGACCCCCTCCTCAAAATATGCTTACCAAGGAATCCTCTTCTCCCCACCCCACAATTTTCTACAGCCGGTGGGAAAAATAGATCAAGGTTAACAGCAGACAGAACAAAGCTTTTGATGATTCATCAGTGCATAGAAAGGGAAGAGTTCAAGATTGGCCAAGAATGATTATTTCTTTTGCTTTCGAAATCGTCCCGAAAAGACCTCGTTTTTGTTCCAGCTGAAAAGACAAACCACGGATAAACCAGAAAAGCTGGGATTCTGTGGTCTGTTTAAGACACTGAACTAGCCAGAATTAAGCCAGTTAGCGGGAAAAGACCGACTACCTTGTTATAAGGTTGAAAAGCTTTTTTTATTTTGAAATATTTTCTATTGTTTTCTATCATACCTTCCATTTCTATGTTGAACAGTGTGCTCTCTAGGTGTCCAAGGGGTTAATATACAAACATCGTCATTATAATCATCTCTCTCTCATCTATCTATTATCTCTCCCTCAATCGCTCTATCATCCCTCTATTTATCATCTCTCTCAATCATCTCTCTCATTATCTATCTATCTATCTATCTATCTATCTATCTATCTATCTATCTATCTATCTATCTATCTATCTATCTATCTATCATCTATCTATCTATCTATCTTCTATTTATCATCTCTCATCTCTCCCTCAATCGCTCTATCATCCCTCTATCTATCATCTCTCTCAATCATCTCTCTCATTATCTATCTATCTATCTATCTATCTATCTATCTATCTATCTATCTATCTATCTATCTATCTATCATCTATCTATCTATTTTCTCTCTATTTATCATCTATCATCTCTCCCTCAATCGCTCTATCATCCCTCTATCTATCATCTCTCAATCTATCATCTCTCTCATCTCTCTCATCTCTCTCTATCTACCTACCTACCTACCTACCTACCTACCTACCTACCTACCTACCAATATGCGACAATACATAAACAAATATACGATATTTGAAAAGCTTTTTTGAGTGTGGGCTTCCTAATTTCAGCAGCCCAGAGACTTTGGGGGGGGAGGGGTCGGGCCTTCCAATTTGGAGCTGGAGAAAGGCCAGGGAGGGTCTTCTACGTCCCCACCTCCCTCTCCCCACGTTTGGAGATGCTCAGGCTTCAAGATGGGGACGCCAGACAAAGCAAGGATCCCGGTTTCCCACAGGAAACTTGAGATGGGGGGGTCTCTTTCCCCCTCCCCCCTCCCCAATCCTCCGCCTTCCTCGGCGGAGGGAACCCCCACGCCCCTTCCCCATTCATTGCCTGGCGTGTAAGGCTGGCCTGGGCTTCGCCTCCCCTTTACCGGGGCTCAAGGGCAGCATCCCTCACCTGCCCAGGTGTGTGTTCAGCCTGGTGTGCTCAGGTTCTTTCCCGGGTGGGGGGTTTATTTGGGGGGGAAAGGTTGGAAAAGCGGCGCGTCCGACTCACCGGCCCTTTGGCGGGTGGGGGGTCCGCGATCCCCCCTCCCCGGCAGCTCCTCTCACTCCCTCCTGCCTTGTGGGGTGTTGGGGGGGGGGGACACTCCGGATACGCAGCCGGATTGCCCGGGGAGGCTTTGCGAGGTTGCGGGTTGTTGTTTTGGGCTGCCTCTTTTCTTCGCGACCGGCGGCTAAGCCGGAGCCCCGCCCGCTGCTGACTCGGACGGGAGGCTCAGCTGATCGCCGCCGGCTCCGCCTTGCGGGGCGGAACTGGGCTGGCTGGGCAGGGGGGATCCTCCTCCAACGCCCCCTCCCCTCTCCCCCCCCATTTGCAGGCGCCCCTCCTCTAGCAGGCTCTTCTTCCACCCCCCACCCGCCTGGTTAAAAAGGGGGGGTCCTCAGCTGCTCCCCCCAAACCCCTCTGCTGAGTTTCGGCCAGGAAGGAGGGGGGGTTGAAGAGAGGGGGCTCTAGATGCCCTCGGGGTGCCTCTCAAAGACCTTGCTTTTCAGCCAGGAAGGAGCGGGGTTTAAGAAGAGAGGGGGCTCCCTCTAGTCTAGATGCCCTCGGGGTGCCTCTCAAGGACACTGCTTTTCAGCCAGGAAGGAGTGGGGTTTAAAGAGAGGGGGGCTTCTAGATGCCCTCGGGGTGCCTCTCAAGGAACCTCCTGAGTTTCGGCCAGGAAGGAGTGGGGTTTAAGGAGAGAGGGGCCTCCTTCTAGTCTAGATGCACTCAGGGTGCACCTCAAAGACCCTGCTTTTCAGCCAGGAAGGAGCGGGGTTTAAAGAGAGAGGGGGCTTCTAGACGCCCTCGGGGTGCCTCTCAAAGACCTTGCTTTTCAGCCAGGAAGGAGCGGGGTTTAAGAAGAGAGGGCGCTCCCTCTAGTCTAGATGCCCCCGGGGTGCCTCTCAAAGACCCTGCTTCTCAGCCAGGAAGGAGCGGGGGTTTAAAGAGAGAGGGGGCTTCTAGATGCCCTCGGGGTGCCTCTCAAGGACCCTGCTTGTCTGCCAGGAAGGAGTGGGGTTTAAAGAGAGGGGGGCTTCTAGATGCCCCCGGGGTGCCTCTCAAAGACCCTGCTTTTCAGCCAGGAAGGAGCGGGGTTTAAAGAGAGGGGGGCCCTTCTAGATGCCCTCGGGGTGCATCTCAAGGACCCTGCCGTGTTTCGGCCGGGAAGGAACGGGGTTTAAGGATCAACCAATCAGAATAGAGCTGGCAAGGGGCATTGGAGGTCTTCTAGCCCATCCCCCTGCCCCAACGAGTGAAGTCACCCCCTCTAGATGCCCTCGGGGTGCCTCTCAAAGCCCCCGCTCCGCTTTCCTTCCTTTAGTGGGTTGAGTTCCGGGATTTGGAGGCGGCGCCCGGTTACGAGTGCTCGGGGGCCGGGCCAGCGTGGAGCCCGCTTCCGTCCGGCCAGCGGCTGTTTGCAAAGGGCCGGCTGGATAGGATGGCGGCGGGGTCGGGGGTCCGCTCGGTGCTGGGCACCATGGAATTCGGGCGGCGGGCCGGGCCGGAGGCCAGCGGGGTTATGCTGCGCGCTTTCCTAGCCCGCGGCCACAGCCACCTGGATACGGCGCACATGTACGCGGGGGGCGAGTCGGAGCGCATCGTGGGCGCCCTGTTAGCGGCCGAGCCAGGCGCGGAGGGGAGAGGTGAGGAAGGGGCTCGCGGGGAGGTGGGGATTCCCCCCTCCTTCTCTGCAAGCTCCCGAAGTGCCCGCATTTCAAAGCAATCCCCCCTGCAATTGTGGGGAGTGGGCGTTTAAAAGCTTGGCTTTTGGGGGTGCAGCAGCTGTTCCCCTGGATCCAGAGGCTGCCTAAACCCCCTCCCCAAATGTTAGACTCCTCTGTTGATCACACACACAGAGAGAGAGAGAGAGAGGGAGGGAGGGAGGGAGGGAGGGAGAGAGAGAGAGAGAGTCTCTGCCTTGTCCTCACTTTGGGGGAGGGGGGGAATCTGGTTATTCAGCAACCAGCCCCGTTTAATCATTGATTTAATCGGGGTTGGGGTGAGGTGCAGGGATCTTGTTGGCATGAAAGTTAAGGAGGTTTCTAGAGAAGCTGAAATGAAATCTAAATAATAACAACAGAATAATAGAGAAGAATGGAAGGGAAGGGGATTGGGAATGGGAGTTGACTACAGAATGGAAGGAAATAGGAATAGAAAGGGAATAGGCTACGAATAGGATAGGAATACAAATAGGAATAGGAATAGAAAATGGAAGAGGAATAGAAAACAGCAATAGCAATAGCAGTTAGACTTATATGCCGCTTCATAGGGCTTTCAGCCCTCTCTAAGTGGTTTACAGAGTCAGCATATCGCCCCCACAGTCTGGGTCCTCATTTCACCCACCTCAGAAGGATGGAAGGCTGAGCCAACCCTGAGCCTGGTGGGATTAGAACCGCTGAACTGCAGATAACAGCTGAAGTGGCCTGCAGTGCTGCATTTAACCACTGTGCCACCTTTTCTAGGAATAGAAAATGGAAGAGAAATAGGAATAGAAAACGGAATAGGAATAGAAAATGGAACAGAAATAGGAATAGGAAATGGAATAGAAAATGGAATAGGAATAGAATAGGGAATGGAATGGAATAGAATATAGAATAGAAAATACAGAATGGAATAAAGAATCAGGTTAGGATAGGATATAGAATATTGGAATATAGAATAGAGTAGAGTAGAACAGATTAGAATTAGAAAGAATAGAATAGAAATAACAGAGTTGGAAGGGGGAACTTAAAGGTCATCTAGTTCAACCCCCTTCCCCCCTCCCCCCGCCTAAGCGGGAGACACTACACCATTTCCGACAGATGGCAGTCCAGTCTCTTCTTGAAAGCGTCCAGGGATGAAGCTCCCACAACTTCTGAAGGCAACTTCTGTTCCATCGGTGGATTGTTCTCCCTGTCAGGAAATTTTTCCTTTTTTCCAGGTCTAGCAGCCAAACACAAAACTGGTGTTTAGGAAGCTAAAACCTGCAGCTTTGCTACTTAAAAACATAGACATAGAGTCTTTATTGATTAGCCCTTGGGCCATATCAAAGTGCTAAGTTCCAGAAACATATTATTTCTAAAATTTGATAAAAGCAATATAAAATGGAATTTGATAAAATACGATTGAAAATGGAATTGGAATAAAATACAGTCTAAAATGAAATTGGAACAGAATATAATAATTTAAGATATACTGTATTTTTTGGAGTATAAGATGCACCAAGGTTTTGAAGAGGCAAATTTAAAAAAAAGTTTTTGCACTCTGCAAACCTCCCCATAAGCCTCTGCAAACCTCCGCATTTTTCACAAAAAGAGGCCCTTTTTTTCCAAAAAAGGCATGAATAGTCCTTAGGAGGCTTATAGAGCACTCCTGTGGGCTGGGGGAGCATAATTGAGCAAAAAAAAGGCCCGTTTTCCACTCATTTCTGCCCTCCTGAGCCCCCAGGAGCTCTCTGAAAGCCTCCTAAAGGCTATGCATGGCCGTTTTGGTGAAGGGGGCGGGGTTTCAGGAGGCAAACAATGCTGTATTCAGTGTATAAGATGCACCTAGATTTTCAGCCCCTTTTGAGGGAAAAAGGTGCATCTTATACTCTGAAAAATACGGTAGATAAAATATGATAAAGAAGTTATGCAGACTTTTCCAGGTAAATACAAACCAAACGCTTTCCATTGTGAACCCGGAGAGTTTGTTTTAGCCAAACCTGGATGCGTGCGAGTCGTTGGGAGTGGCGGAGTGGAAGGAGCGCTCTGCTCATGCCCAGACATCACCTTGGCATCCTGTGACAAAGCCCACCCCGGGGGGAGGGGCTTGCTTGGCGTGCCTTAGCGTCTCCTGATCGAGAATTTTATCAGGTTAAGACGCTGAGGCTGCAAAGAGCCCAGAGTGAGAGAAACAAACGACTCTTCCGATACACTGCTCTTAACCCTGGAGGTTCCATCGACCTGCTCAAGAAGGCCGAAGCTTCCAAATTGTACGAAGAAGAGCCTGAATGGATGAAATTAATTTCTGCCACCTTAAATTTTAATCCATTCCGGCTCTTCGCCGTCCAATTTGGAAGCTTTGGCCTTCCCGAGTAGGTCGGTGGAACCTCCAGGCTTAAGAGCAGTGTATCGGAAGAGTCGTCGGTCTCCCTCTGGGCTGGTTTGGAAGCATTTTCTTCTTCTTCTTTCATTTCTTGAGTTTGCCCTTCCAAAAATGCCTCATCCTCCTTTTGTCCCTTCACCCCACCTCCAGTTAAAATAGCCACAAAAGCCAATCCTTGGGATGGCAAAAGCTTGAAGGCCCAGAGCGTCCGCTCGCAACTGGAAGAGTCCCTTCAGCGTCTGCGGCTGCCCAGCGTGGATCTCTTCTACCTCCACGCCCCGGATCACGAGACCCCCGTGGAAGAGACCCTGGGGGCCTGCAATGAACTTTACAAAGAGGTGCGGAGGGGGGTTGTTGGGGGTGGGGGGCTGCTGGGAAAACCTTGGGCGGCAGGGCAGCTAGACTGCCAAGAGGGTTGAGGAGAGGGCATCCCCTCCGCCATGGTAGATGCCCCTCTTCCCCAGTGCACGAGAGTGAGTGGGAGGGATCCTCAGAGGTCATCAGGTCTGACCCAGAATGGCCGCGTTCCTGACAGGTGTGGTGTGTAGTTTCCTAATCCTCTTGTTTGATGGCATGTTGAGCAAATACTTAAAACTATGACCTAAAATGACGGGATGATTGATTTATCACTCGACAGGGGAAGTTCAAAGCGCTTGGCTTGTCCAACTACGCCTCTTGGGAGGTGGCGGAAATCTGCACCCTTTGTAAAGCCCACCAATGGCTGGTGCCGACGGTGTACCAGGTGAGCGAGGCCGTTAACAAGTGGGCTGCTTTATTTGTGTCAGAGTTTGTTGCATAAATTGAATTCCAGAAAGCACACACAGAGAACTGATGCCGCAGTATTCTTTAACTTCTTTATATACATAAGAATAGATGAATAAATGAACAATACCAACAGATGATTCTTCCAAGTAAACACAAGGCAGGAGAGTTACAGGTGAACACAAACAGTTTCATTTCAGCAGACAAGCCCAGCCAGACTGCTAGTTTACTTCTCAGAGCAACAGACTGCTTTCTTCTTCAGTTTCTGTTTCAATTCTCTGCACAGACTCAGATCTGTTTAAGCTGACATTGGCTGACTTAGTTGCTGTGCTTATTAATTGGCTGACCTTGTTCCAATGTTCCTCCCAGTCATGAATATTTCAACAATCCGGAATATTTTGTGACATGGGAACTTTTCTACAAATGGTTAGCTGACGGATACAGAGATGAGTGAATTTACGTAAAATGGGGACCACACGAGAAAGGGGAAAAAATGATTAGTAAATATTTTGATGGCTATATTAATTGATATCATAATGGAAGATAGTATACTTTTCAATAACGATTGATATTGTTGCATATATGTCTATATGGACATGATTATAAAGGGATGCGGTGGCTCAGGGACTAAGAAGCTGTCGATCAGAAAGGTTGGCAGTTCAGCGGTTTGAATCCCTAGCGCCGCATAATGGAGTGAGCTCCTGTGACTTGTCCCAGCTTCTGCCAACCTATCAGTTTGAAAGCCCATAAAAATGCAAATAGAAAAATAGGAACCACCTTTGGTGGGAAAGTAACAGTGTTTTGCATACCTTCGATATTGAGTCATGCTGGCCACATGACCACGGAGATGTCTTTGGACAGCGCTGGCTCTTTGGCTTTGAAATGGAGATGAGCACCGCCCCCTAGAGTTGGGAACAACTAGCACATATGTGCGAGGGGAACCTTTTACCTTTTTACATGATTATAATGATTATGTTTATATTTTAAAACTCTGAATCCCTAGAAAACACATTGTTTGCTATAAAAATGGAGGGTTATAGAATTGATACCATAATGGGAGATAGTATACTGTTGTGGCCCAGCAGGAGCTGTTGGAGCTGCCATCAGACTCCGACAGCGAGGGGCCTTATGAGTCGGCTCTGAAAGATGTGGAGGACCCTGGACAGGCGCCTGAGGCATGGAGCAGCGGTGAAAGCCAAAGGGACTGTGCTCCTGACATCAGGCCTTGGAGCAGTGGCGAGGAGACAAGGGAGTTGGTTCTGGACGCCTGGCAATGATGGGCAGATCGACATAGAGAACAGCTACGCAGATACAAAAGATAATTGGATCCAGGTGGTTGTAATTAGGCTCCTCTCAAGATAGTATTTAAGGAGATACTCTGGGAGGAGTCTGTTTGCAGGATTCAACTTAATTATCAACGCTGGAGAAGCTTTTATCTGTATCTGTCGAAGTCTGGGTTGCTGCCAAGGTTCTTTATCTGCTTTCAGCCACCAAGATTTATGTTTCCTGCTAATAAAGAGTTGTGACATTCCAGCTAAGCTTGTCTTGGCATTCGTTACTGGACGGAGGAGGGGGTCAGAATAGTATACTATTCAATAATGATTGATATTATCGCCTATATGTTTATGGTGTTTATATTTTAATGCTTTGGACACCTAGAAAACGCACTGTTCAATATAGAAATGGAACTGGTGATATAAAACAATAAAAACATTATTTTAAAAAAAAACAACAACCCAAGAGGGACGCTTTTGATCTGCGGCTGTGGAAATCGCAGAGCGATGCTTTCTTTGTCCCGCTTGACGAAAGACTTTTGGGTGAAGTCTGAAGGGTTTATTATTATTATTTTTTTCCGTTTTGAACCCAGGGCATGTACAATGCGACCACCCGGCAGGTGGAGAAGGAGCTGTTCCCATGTCTCAGGCACTTTGGAATGAGTTTCTATGCTTACAATCCCTTGGCCGGTAAGGAGTGGGAAGGAGTTTTTAAAAAAACAAACAAACCAAAGCTTCATCTGTGGAATTGCAAAAATGGGTGAAAGGAGGATGGGCATTTATAATACAGTATAATAGCAGAGTTGGAAGGGACCTTGGAGGTCTTCTAGTCCAACCCCCTGCCTAGGCAGGAAACCCTTTACCGTTTCAGACAAATGGCTATCCAGCATTTTCTTAAAGACTTAAAGTGACTTTGTTGACTGATCTCAAAACTTTGATTTTTCTTGAACAGGAGGACTCCTGACAGGGAAGTACAAGTACGAAGACAAAGACTTAAGTCAACCACCGACGGGCAGGTTTTTTGGGAATGACTGGGCCAGAGTCTACCGGGACAGGTGAGTCTCCACGTAGCACAAGGGTGTCAAACTCAACTTCATTGAGGGTGTTGTGGCCTGCCAGCAGCCGGCGGAGCTGGCAGCAGATCCAGACAGTGAGGAGGTTGGGGAGGAACAGGGTCCGGGTCCTGGAGTCTGGGGAAGGCTCTGATGAGGGCTCTGTGTTGGAGGCAGGGAGGGGGCCACAGACGTATGCCAGTTATCAGCTGCCTTAGTCAGACATCAGTGAGGTAGAAGAACAGCTGGAGCCTGTTCCCAGTGTGTGCAGGCGCAAGGTTGCCAGACGAAGGGAACAGCTAAAGAACAGGGGTCGACTTGGGAGTACGGCCACAGGTGGACGGTGAATGGCCCCTCCCAGAGGAAATAAAAGAGGAGCAAAAGGGGAATGGAGTTTGCAGGAGACCATTAGTTCGCTCAATTGGTTCATGACTCTCCAAGACTCCTTGCCAAGTTCTGCAGATATCGGCCTGGCAGCTCTCCAAGCCAGATAAGGTCTGTGACTGGAAATCCTCCCTTGAAAGTTGGATGTGAATGAGAAGAATTCACAGTAATTTAATAAAAGAGGTTTTTATCGGCAACAGGAGTTTGCTTCATGCTCTTGGGAAGCCTCAGTCAGAAGAGTGGGCCACATTACGGGTGTTTGACATCAGGAGGGAGCGAGGGGGTTGGGGAATGGCCATGGTAGGCGTGTGACACAGGCTCAAGGTGCATTTCCCCCCCCTTCTTTCTTTCCACAGTTCTCTACTATAACCATTTTCCTATCTCTTCTACCAGGTATTACTGGCAAACATTTATTAATTATTCTTCATACTGCACTAAACTTTTTATTTTTAAATTTATACCCCGTTGTTTAATAGTAAATTGCTTTTCCAGGCTGAAAAGCTATTTATACTATTGTATCTTTATTATTCAACTAATAATAAAAATACAATAGCATAAATAACGTAATACAACATCTAGCAGCAGAGGTAAATTTCCAGGATAGTAAATAGAAATGGCTGTCAATTATAGATTGTTGATTGTAAATCAAATGGACCTACAATATGTAAAATCTGGCATTAAACAGTAGTATTAACATAGGATGTGGCTGGTTTTCTATCCAGATCAGGCCGCATACCGTATTTTTCAGAGTATAAGACGTGCCTCCCCCCCCCCCCCAAGAAAAGAGGGTGAAAATCTGGGTGCGTCTTCTACACTGAATACAGCATTTTTGGCCTCCCGAAACCACGTCCCCTTTGCAAAAATGGATCAGTTTATGTTTGGTTGTATCGGGCAGTCTTTGCTGTTCGTTTACTGTTGTGGCCCAGCAGGTACCGTCGGAGCTGCCACCAGACTCCGACAGCGAGGGGCCCTCCGAGTCGCCTCTGGAGGATGTGGAGGACCCTGGACAGGGTTCCAACTCCGAGCAGGGTGCAGAGAGGCTGATTGGCCACCAGGAGGCACCTGAGCCTTGGACTAGTGGGGAGGAGACAAGGGAGAGAGTTGTTCCTGGCTGCACGCCATCGAAGAGCTACTAGACGTCAGGAACAATTACGCAATTACAGGAGGCGATTGTACTCAGCTAGTGGTCATTAGGCTCCTCTCCAGACTATAAAAAGCTACTTGTGCACACGGCCCTCTTTGCAGAAGTCAACGCAGGATTGAATGTCATAGGACATTACTGGGAGCTTGGTAGGCTGGATTGCTGCCAAGCCTTATCTGTGTTTATTGCTGCCTGAGTTTGTCTGAGTTGCTGCCAAGGTCCTTATCTGTTTGTTCTGCTTGGCTTTCAGCCACCGAGGTTTTGGTGTCTTGCTATTAAAGTACATTCCAGTTAAGCTTGTCTCAGCATTTGTTACTGGACGGAGGAGGGGGTCAAAACAGTTTACTAATATATAATTTTACCTACTTTTATAAATCCTATTTTTCCTACAGTCTTATCACCAATTCCTACTTCTATAATAAAAACTACGTTTCCCAAGTTCTTGTCTCCTATTTCTATCATCTAACCACTTATACAATTTTCCCCAAATTAAATAGTACTCCGTTTCCTCCTTTCCTTGAATTTCCTCAGTCAATTTATCCATCTCTGCGCATTCTAAGATCTTTCGTATTACCTCATCTTCACTCGGTATTGTGTCGTTATTCCATTTCTGTGCATATACTGTTCTGGCTGCTGTAATAATATGCAGAATTAGGTCTAAAGCCTCTTTATATTTTGTTGTGGCTTAAGCCGAACAAAAATTTCTCTGGTTTCCAGTGTATGTGATCCTTTGTTATCGTTTCCCACCAGTTTTGGATTTTAACCCAGAATATTTTGGCTGCCTCCACCATGTGTGATCGTATATCCCATGTGATTTCTCACATTTCTCAGGTGCCATCTCTAAAACATTTCTGCTAACTTCTGTTAGGTTATTACTTCCTTTCTGCTCAATTTACTTCTACTGTTTAGGCCACAGGATGTTCGTTCTTTGTTTTAAAGTGGCGGGATATTAGTGTGTGTTTTTTTAAAAAAATACCTACTCCAGGTATTGGAAGCAGCACCATTTTGAAGGCGTGTCCTTGATCCAAAGCGCCCTCCGTGAAGCGTACGGTGCAGACCCTCCCACTTTGACCTCCGCTGCCCTGCGCTGGGTCTATCATCACTCAGAACTGCAGGTAAGGCCTGGGAATCATCTCCTTTTAACCACCCCATAATCCCTGGAGTCTGGGCAACTGAATGGAGCTAGCAGAGTGTCTGGATGCCCTTCCTGTCACCAATGAGGAGTTATATTCACCCACCCACCCATTACACCTTGTCTCTGGAGGCAGAGGAGGAGATGAAGGAGATGGGTCCAGAAACAAGCTGGCCTGTCTATTTTGGCAAAGCTGAGAGGTTCTGGGCAACAGAATAGAGCAGAGTGATTACTGGCCGGATGCCTTCCCTGTCGCCAGTGCGGAGTTATAGTCACCCACCCCGGTCCCTTTACACCTTGTCTCTGGAGGCAGAGGAGGAGATGAAGGAGATGGGTCCAGAAACAAGCTGGCCTGTCCATTTTGGCAAAGCTGAGAAGTTCTGGGCAACAGAATAGAGCAGAGTGATTACTGGCCGGATGCCTTCCGTGTCACCAGTGCGGAGTTATATTCAGCAGATGTATTCTCAGTGTGCCCAGAGAAATATCTGCCTTTACCTAAGACCAAACTCATAGATTGTGAGGTGAGAGCGCCAACTCTAGGCCACTGCGCCACTCTGCCAAAGTCTTGGAAATAATATTAAGAAATGAGCCTCTGCTGTTGGTCTGTGGAGATCCTCAGTCATCCAGGTCATGGTTGTCCCTTAGGTGGCTTTTTCAAGTGGCAACGGGACTTTCTGGTTTTTCTTTGAAACACGTTGCCAACAGGCAAGGATGCCAACAAGGCACCACTGAAAGAGATGAGGAGGAGGAGGCTGGAGAAGATGGGCTGAGCCTCACTGTCCGTCTTGTGCTCCCCCGGTGAAGGATGGGCGATGAGGCCATGAACTTAGCCAGCCACAGTGGCAAGGTTGACTCAGTTCAGCCAGCAGCCAGGGGATCTGGCAGCAGATTCGGACAGTGAGGAGGTTGGGGAGGAACATGGGCCAGTCCTGGAGTCTGGGGAAGGCTCTGATGAGGGCTCTGTGTCGGAGGCAGAGAGGGGGCCAGAGCCATATGCCAGTTATCAGCTGCCTTCAGTCAAACATCAGTGAGGCAGAAGAACAGCTGGAGCCTGTTCCCAGGGTGCGCATGCAGAGAGATGCCAGGAGAAGGGAACAGCTAAAGAACAAGGGTCAACTGGGGAGTAAAGCCACAAATGGACGGTGAATGGCCCCTCCCATAGGGAATAAAAGGGGAGCGAAAGGGGAGGGGAGCTTGCAGGAGACAATTAGTTCAATCCATTAGGAGGAAGATCTGCTCCTGACTTGCTGCTACAGCGTGACGTTTGGAAGATATCGGGCCTGGCAGCTCTCCAAGCCTGATCAAGGTCTGCAGTTGTGAAATCTCTTGAAAGGTTGTTTTTTCTGGGACTTTGCTGGAGAGGTTTTTCCCTTTGAACTAAACAAAAATGGGTTTTACTGGGACGAGGAGTCAGCTTTGTGCTTTTGGGAAGCCTCGGTCGGAACACCAATTAATTGCTTTTTGCCAACTTCAGCCAGAACAACAGGCCCTTGATTGTCAGCAGCGTGATTCAAAGAAAAACCAAGTGAGCTAGTTGCCTCTTAAAAAAGCATGTTTGGGGCATCTCTGAGGTTTTTTAAGGGCAAGCTTTCAGCCTTCGTGGCTGCAAAATCCGTCGATCTTTAGTGGAGGAAAGTTTCAGACTTGCTTAACTTCTAACTCATCTCTGTGATGAAGGGAAGCCTTCTGTTTTCAACCCCAATCCTTCTCCTTGCGTGACATATTCCTCTTGTTCTGACCCCGTCTTCCTTAGAAAGCAGGAAGCAGAGTCTTGGTCCTGACAAAACCCCTTTTATTTATACGACTGTGAATTCCTTTCATAGGAATGTTTATCCACACGAACCTTATCTCGCTCGGAGAGCTGCCAGATAACTAGTTTCCAAGCGCCGGGCAAGGCAAAACTTGGCACACTCTTATAGTCGCAAACAGAACTTTCCACTCTTAAAACGACAAAGAAACAAATTGTTTCCTGCAAAAGCCCCCTCCCCCTTCGTTCCCCTTTTGTTTCCTGGGGGAGGGGCCAATCACCTGCAAGGTGTGGCTTCAGGTTCCACCACAAAACCGCGTTCGACTAAAGGGCGCTCGACGAAACTGCGTAGCTGACGTCATCACAGCGCGACAACAGCGCGGAGAAAAAAGCACGCTGTAAACGCTAAACCTAAAATTAACCCCTAAACCTAATCCTAAACCTAACCCTTAACCTAACCCTAACCCTTAACCTAACCCTAAACCTAACCCTTAACCTAAACCTAACCCTAACCCTTAACCTAACCCTAACCCTAACCCTTACCTTAACTTGAATCGGCTTGCTTTCAAAGCGCTATTTAAAGCGCCCTTCTTTCTCCGCGCTCGCTGTTGTCGCCCTGTTGATGACGTCAGCGACGCGGTTTAATCGGGCGCGCTTTAGTCGAGCGCGGTTTTGTTGTGCCACGGTGACTTCGATCCCAAGTCGACCCTGCTTTCTTAGTTGTTCTTGTCTTGCCAGCTCTGCGCATGTGCACACTGGGAACAGGCTCCAGCTGTTCCTCTGCCTCACTGCTGTCTAGCTCCCTCTCTGCCTCCGACGCAGAGCCCTCGTCTGAGCTTTCCTCAGCCCCCAGGACTGGCCCATGTTCCTCCCCAACCTCCTCGCTGTCCAATTCTACTGGCCGCTGACGGGCCACAACACCTTCGATCTGGCTTCTCATGCAGTTAATTCCTCTCTTCCTTTCCGCAGGAGAAATACGGAGACGCTGTGATTATAGGGATGTCCAACATGGACCAGTTGCAGGAGAATCTCCGGTCGAGTGAGGAGGGGCCTCTCGTCCCGAGTGTGGTGGAGGCCTTTGAGAAAGCCTGGCACCTCACGGCTCACGACTGCCCCAACTACTTCCGCTGAAGGCGTGCCAGTGGGCAGAGAGGTCTCAATTCTTAGGTAAAGTCGAATTAAATGGCGCTTTCTGAATCCTAACGTTGAATTATTGCTTCCACAAACTTTGACCCGTTATAAAGGACAACGGAATGCGCTGTAAGTTCTTTTATACGTTTTATAGGCATTCATATATAAATCTATATACACCCCCTTTTTAAAAGTCATATTACGACAATATCATTGATTAGTTCAGTCCTCCATTAAGAAGAGAGCAGGAGTTAGGAAACTCTTAACCCCGCCCCCAAGGTCTATTGGTATTTCTTCTTCCCTAGTTTTCTTCGTTATTTGCATCTTCCTCCTCTTCCTCTTCCATCTCCCCTGAAGTGTCCTCTGTGGGGGTCTCCAGCTGTTCAAATTCTCCCGTCTCGGCATCCCACATGCTCCTGATCACAACATTAAACTCGGCCATTGCGTATCCAAAGAGTTTCTGAAATTAAAAACATGACGTCTCAACCATGGCGCTCGGAATGGGAAAATCATTTCGTGCATGACAGACTGGCTCCCCTCGCACATATGTGCTAGTCGTTCCTGACTCTAGGGGGCAGTCCTCATCTCCGTTTCAAAGCCGCTGTCCAAAGACATCTCCGTGGTCACGTGGCCGGCATGACTCAATGCCGAAGGGGCACGGAACGCTGTTCCCTTCCCACCAAAGGTGGTCCCTATGTTTCTACTTGCATTTTTTACATGTTTTCGAACTGCTAGGCTGGCAGAAGCTGGGACAAGTCACGAGAGCTCACTCCGTTACGCGGCGCTAGGGATTCAAACCGTAATGGAGTGAGCTCCCGTTACTTATCCCAGCTTCTGCCAACCTAGCAGTTCGAAAGCATGTAAAAATGCAAGTAGAAAAAATAGGGACCACCTTTGGTGGGAAGGGAACAGCGTTCCGTGCGCCTTTGGCGTTTAGTCATGCTGGCCACATGGCCACGGAGACGTCTTCGGACAGAGCTGGCTGTTTGGCTTTGAAACGGAAATGAACACTGCTACCTAGAGTCGGGAACGACTAGCACATATGTGCAAGGGGAACCTTTACCTTAATATAGGGTAATTTTATTTATTTATTTATTTATTAAATATATTTATATATTGCCCAATCCCGAAGGACTCTGGGAGGCTTACAAAAAATAATCTAATCTAATGGAAAATGCAGCTATGAAAGTAGGATCATCTGCAGCCAATAACTCACCAAGAGGCGAGCTTGCTCTGGGCTCAGGATGTCCCCCTCTTTGCAAACCTCGTAATCGGAGAGAAGCGTCACTACGCCTAAGAAAGGAGAAGAAAAACAGGAGAGAAAAAAATGAAAGGAGGTTCCCGGAGAAAGAACCCTGCCAATGTGTCAGGGTTCCAAGTAATACCCCTAACCAGTGGTGAAATTCAATTTTTTTTTATTACGGGTTCTGTGGGCGTGGCTTGGCAGGCTTGGTGTGGCTTGGCAGGGAAAGGATACTGCAAAATCTCAATTCCCACCCCACTCTGGGGCCAGCCAGAGGTGGCATTTGCCAGTTCTCCGAACTATTCAAAATTTCCGCTACCTGTTCTCCGAACCACTCAAAATTTCCGCTACCTGTTCTCTGAACCACTCAAAATTTCCGCTACCTGTTCTCCGAACCACTCAAAATTTCCGCTACCTGTTCTCTGAACTACTCAAAATTTCCGCTACCTGTTCTCTGAACTACTCAAAATTTCCGCTACCTGTTCTCTGAACTACTCAAAATTTCCGCTACCTGTTCTCTGAACCACTCAAAATTTCCGTTACCTGTTCTCTGAACTACTCAAAATTTCCGCTACCTGTTCTCCGAACCACTCAAAATTTCCGCTACCTGTTCTCTGAACTACTCAAAATTTCCGCTAACGGTCCTCCGAACCACTCAAAATTTCTGCTCCCGGTTCTCCAAACCACTCAAAATTTCCGCTACCAGTTGTCCGAACCACTCAAAATTTCTGCTCTCAGTTCTCCGAACCACTCAAAATTTCCACTACCGGTTGTCCAAACTACTCAAAATTTCTGCTACCGGTTGTCCGAACCACTCAAAATTTCCGCTACCGGTTGTCCGAACCACTCAAATTTTCCGCTACCGGTTGTCTAAACTACTCAAAATTTCCGCTACCAGTTCTCCTAACTACTCAAAATTTCTCCTCCCAGTTCTCTGAACCACTCAAAATTTCCACTACCGGTTGTCCAAACCACTCAACATTTCTACTGCTGTTTCTCCAGAATCTGTCAGAACCTGCTGGATTTTACCCCTGCCCCTAATGAAAGAAGACTCCGAGGATTGAGTTTCCTCAAAGGTCCTCAAATTTTATTAGAGATGTCATATTGGCACATCTGGAAAAACCCGAATCTGAAAGCTTCCAGGTTTTCCCCACCTAAGTGAAAGTTCAAGCACCCTGCCCAGCACCCACATGTCCATCCCATGGTCCAATCAAACACCGTCCCAACTGGAGATGCCTCCCAGTCACACCACTCTAGGTGCTGGGCAGGATGTCCTTGACTCTCTGAGAAAGGAATGTTATTTTGACTATATCTACCACACTCAATATAATTCCCCCCCTTCCAGTTTTCCACAGCAATGACTGTAGCAGGCCTGAAGGCCCAAGGCAAAAAATGGCTTCCAGGCCTGGCACAATATTTCTTCAGTAATGTTCCAAACCTTTTTTCAGGGCCGTGGGCAATCCAAGCTGCCTCAGTTGGGGTTCCATGGAATGGGAAAACTGCTCCAGGGGTCCCATATCCAAACTGACTGTCAAGGTGGCTTTGTTTCCAGCCCGGGCAAAATCAGTCTCTCTGAATTGGGAAAACCACCTGCAAAAGAAAAAAAGAAGAATAGAATAGAAATTCATAAGGACTAGCAACTCTATTCTTGCGTCCTCCCACTGTTGTGGACCGCCATCAGAGCTGGCAGCAGATTCAGACAGTGAGGAGGTTGGGGAGGAACCTGGGCCAGTCCTGGAGTCTGGGGAAGGCTCTGATGAGGGCTCTGTTGGAGGCACAGAGGGGGCCAGAGCCATATGCCAGTTATCAGCTGCCTTCGGAATCAGACATCAGTGGGGCAGAAGAACAGCTGGAGCCTGTTCCCAGTGCGAGTTGCCAGATGAAGGGAACAGCTAAAGAACAAGGGCTGACTTGGGAGTAAGTTAGGGGTGGGTTCCTGCCAGTTCTGACCTCTTCTATAGAAGAGGTTCCACAAATCTACAGTGCTGTTTAGAACCGGTTCCAGCTCCTTCCCCCCCGTCAGTCCGGATATCATCAAGATGAAGAGCGAGAGGAGGAATTCTGGGAGTTGAAGTCCACAAGTCTTAAAGCTGTCAAGTTTGAACATCCCTGTTTTTTTTTTTCCTAAAGGGTTAGGGGTGCAAGGGTCTTGTAACTTGACAACTTTAAGACTTGCGTGCTTCAAATGCCAGAGTTCCTGAGCCAACATTTTGGTTGCTAAGCAAGAGCGTTTTTAAGTGAGTTTCACCACATTTTTCAAGTTGGCCACGCCCACCTGGTCACATGGTCAACAAGCCACTCCCACAAAACAGACCACACCCACAGAAGAGGTTCTAAAAAAATTTGAAACCCAAGGCCACAGTTGGATGGTGAATGGCCCCTCCCAGAGGGAATAAAAGCGGAGCGAAAGGGGAGTGGAGTTTGCAGAAGACAATTTGTTCATTCCTGCATTCTTGCCAAGTATTGTGGGCATCTGAAAGATATCAGCCTGGCCACTCTCCAAGCCTGATAAAGGTTAGTAATTGGGAACTATCTTGAAAGACTGTGGGCCGGGACTTTGCTGGAGAGAAATTCACTGCAAATTAAATAAAAGGGGTTTATTGGGACGAGGACTTGGCTTCATGCTGCTGGGGAAGCCTAGGTTAGAACAATCACCTGGACAGCAAGCGGTGAGGAGAGAAAGGTGAAGGAACAACTACCATATTTTTTCAAGAAACGCTATGGGGGTGCTGAGTGCAGAAGGCTAAAAGCAGGCTACAGGGCAACAGATTCTAACACCAACCAGCAATACTGCAAAATGATACTCTCTTCTAGGTTGTATTTTGCTTCTGAGTAGAAAAGGCACAGAGTTCAGAGTGAAATTCTGCAATTCACCCTATTTGTCTTGGGGTTAAAAAAAAAACACGTTACGGGATAGAGCCCTTCTCAAAAAGCTTCTACTGAAAGCTTCCAAAATCCCCCTCCTCCCTCCCAAAAAATCCAGTTTCCTGAGTTTAAATCTTTGGGTGTTCTTTTTGGGAAACATTTACTTTATTATTATTATTTTAAAAAAAGGTTTTTATTAGGTAAACATTAAAAACATTGGACATAGTGCAGCATTTCTGGCATAATCATTTCCAGAGAAGTTTTTTTGATCTTACAACAATAACAGTTTATAGAGAAGATCAACAAAGAGAATGAGGGGACTGGAGACTAAAACATATGAAGAACGGTTGCAGGAACTGGGTATGTCTAGTTTAATAGAAAGAAGGACTAGGGGAGACATGATAGCAGTCTTCCAATATCTCAGGGGCTTCCACAAAGTAGGAGTCAAAGTATTTTCCAAAATACCTGAATGTAGAATAAGAAGCAATGGGTGGAAACTAATCAAGGAGAGAAGCAACTTAGAACTGAGGAGAAATTTCCGGCCATGAGAACAATTAATCAGTGTAACAGGATTTGCCTCTAGAAGTTGTGAATGCCCCAACACTGGAAGTCTTTAAGAACATGCTGGATAGCCATTTGTCTGAAACGGCATAGGGTTTTCTGCCTAGGTAAGGGGTTAGACTAGAAGACCTCCAAGTTCCCTTCCAACTCTGCTATTGTATTGCATTATATCCATTACGTATGTATGTGTGGTCAGTCAAACTGCATATCCATTAATCCCTTTCATTATATAGTTACAACCAGTACATATACATACCCAAACACTTACTTTATAACTTCATCCTTGGTGCGATTCGTGAAAAGGAGGCCGACTTCTCCTCGCAGATGCTTGCTGACCTAAACGAACGAAAACACCAGGTGATGAAAGTGACTTTCCTCAGGGTGGGGGCTTTAGGATGCCGAGATACTCTCCCACCCCCCCAGGACTGGGAGAAGGCCCTGCTTTCCTACAGTAGCCACAGGCAAGTGAAGTGAGATCGTTTTAAAAATCTGGTGCTTTACCTCGTGCAAATTATCTTTGTATTCGTCTGAAGGGCTGTGGCCGAGGGCCACAATCATCACTTTGTTTTTCCCAAAAAATATCCTGGAATAAGAGAGAGAGAGAAATTCTACTGAAATGTCAAATGCTTTTTCAAGGGAGCATTCAGTTTCGGCTTTTAATAGAAGCCTATCATGTAAAAATCAGAATGGCTGTAAGGAACTCTTAAGAGTTTCTGAGAATGTAATGGAATATAGGAAGGGGGTTGAGGAGGCTGATGATAATGCTCAAATATTTGGGGGCCAACATGGAAACCAAGTCCTATGAGGAGAGGGTTGAAGGACTCAGGCATGGTTAGATGCGATGGTTTTCCCAGTTGCAATGGAGGGCTGTGAAAGTTGGACCGTAAGAAAGGCTGAGCGCCAAAGAATGGAGGCCTTTGAACTCTGGTGCTGGAGAAGAAGACTCCTGCATTGAGTCCCTTGGACTGCAAGGCCATCCAACCGGTCAGTCCTGGAGGAGATCAACCCTGACTGCTCTTTAGAAGGCCAGATCCTGAAGAGGAAACTCAAGTACTTTGGTCACCTCATGAGAAGGAAGAAGGACTCCCTGGAGAAGAGCCTCATGCTGGGAAAGATGGAGGGCAAAAGAAGAAGGGGACGGCAGAGAAGGAGGTGGCTGGATGGAATCCATACTCACCTGCTGTGTTTCCATGCACTGCGGATATCTTTCAGTTTGTTGTTTCGCATGTTGGCAATGGAGAAGATGAAGAGACGCTTGTAGGTGTCCACGCATTTTCGTAGCTAAAGACAAAGAAGTATTTGGCGGTTGCTTTTGGGGGGGGGGGATTTTCGCACCCCAAATTTTCTATCTTGAGGAAGTTTCACAGGCCCAAAGGTCAGGGCTTTCCCACAGAAGAGAAAACTTAGCAGGCACTGCTATGGCGAAGTGCAACTACATTAATTTAATCCTTTCTTATATTGGTGAAATTAACAAGGTCATCCTGCAAAATGACCCCTTTAAGGAGCCTTTAAACGAAATGGTTGCTGAACAGCTGCCTTACCACACCTGGCTTACCTCTTCTATCAGGTTTTGCTTAACTTCCAAGCCTTTCTTGGCGGTTTTGGTTAAGGAGACTGCAAGAAAGAAAGACACAGGTTCAGGATTCAATAGGGAATCTTCGGAATAGCTATTGCCGATTCATTTGGAAATTGCACTGGAGTGCAAGGAGAAGGAATATGAGGAAGGGAGGGAGGGAAGCAGGGGTGGGTTCCTGCCAGTTCTAACCTCTTCTATAGAAGAGGTTTCACAAATTTACAGTGCCATTTAGAACTGGTTTCAGCTCCCTCCCTCCCTCCGTACATCATCAAGATGAAGAGCGAGAGGAGGAATTCTGGGAGTTGAAGTCCACAAGTCTTAAAGCTGTCAAGTTTGAACACCCCTGGGGTGTTAATTTCTAAAGGGTTAGGGGTACAAGGGTCTTGTAACTTGATAGCTTTAAGACTTGCGTGCTTCAAATGCCAGAGTTTCTGAGCCAACATTTTGGTTGCTAAGCAAGAGCGTTGTTAAGTGGGTTTCACCACATTTTACTAGTTGGCCACCCCCACCCAGTCATATGGCTGGCAAGCCACTCCCACTCAGTCACATGGCTGGCAAGCCACTCCCACTCAGTCACATGGCCAGCAAGCCACTCCCACAAAGCAGGCCACACCTACAGAAGAGGTTGTAAATTTGAAACCCACCACTGGAGGGAAAAGGAAGGATAGATGGATGGATGGAAAGGAAGGACAGGAAGGAAGGGATGGGTTGGTTGGATGGAAAGAAAGGAAGGAAGGATAGAAAGGAAGGAAAGAAGGAAGGAGAGATGGGTTGGATTGATGGATGATGGATGGAAAGGAAGGAAAGATGGAGTGGATGGGATGGAAGGAAGGAGAGATGGAGGGATGGATGGAAAGGAATGAAGGAGAGATAGGAAGGAAGGAGCTATAAAAATTGAATAATTTTTTTAGGGAAGTAGCTGGAATCTCTGCAGGAAACTTGGATACAGACTCCTCCAAATTTGCCATTCGCTACTTGACTTCCAATATCTGCATTTTCCACCACGTGTGAACCAGCAACTTCTCCTATCAGCCCAAAAGTATTATCTCTTTTTTTAAAAAGTCTCAGTATAAGATTTGGAGATTTGGGAGAAGCTCCAGTGTAACCACTGGACGTCTTCCAGGAGGCCCCTCGATCTCGACCCAGGACACTCTCTGCAATGAAGGGGGGGGGGAATCAATCCATTAATCAATAATTCAAGTTTATCCAGTCCGTTTTCAAGGCCATGTTGCCAATGTTGGCGAGGAATTCCGCCTTTTTTAAAAAAAGATGTTGGGTAAAGCGAGTTGAACGGCTGATACTTTGGAGTACCACAACCCCCAGCATCCTCAGCCCACAAAAGATATGGGAATAAAGCACTACCTGGGCACCAAAAGCTTCCCCCCACCACCCACCCTTAGGGGAGAAAACGACTAGGAGAAAAAAGGCTACCCCCACCATCATCCCTCTCTTGGCGCCGGATGTTGTTTGGTGCAGCCTAGCCTACCTGACAGGGTTGTTGTGCAAAAGTAAAGAAACTCCCCCCTACTGGGGGGTCTTAATGGGGATGGTGGTGGTAGACAAAGACCTGAGCCTGGGGAGGGGGGGGGACACCTGATCCCTAGAGGGGATGCCCCCCTTCCCCACTTTCCGGTGCATTATGTTGTTTTGGGCAGCCAAGCCTACCTGGCAGGGTTGTTGTGCAAATAAATAGGGTTGTGCAAAAGAAGTTATCTGCTTTCCCTTTGGGGGGGGGATCTTTATAGGGGGGAGAAAAAAAGAGCCCAAGGGGGAAGGGAGAGTCCTAACTCCTGGGGTCCCCCTGCCCCCCTCCCACTCACCCTTCTTGTCTCGCTTGGACTTGGGCATCGCGGGCACCCACGTGTAGCTTACTCCTCCGGCAGCGGCGGTGGGCGGAGCCTCGCGGGCCGACGGGAAAGCATTAAGGTGTCTACGACGGCGCCTGATTTCCCGAGCGAGGGAAAACCAAACATAAGCCTCACGAGAAAATGGGGCTGCCTTGTTAAGCCTATTTATTAGATACTTTTTTTATTATTTCGGTCCGTTTTAATTTCATTAATTTATTCCCCCAATCAGGCAATTCTGGCGGATGCTTCTTCTCCAAGGGCCCCTGTGAGGCCCTTCGACCCCGCTCGCTTGCGGGCCTTTCGCGCGGTGCCTGATGGGAGGGCGTCCGTAGATCTGTGAATTTCTTTTCTAGTTTGAATTCCTCCGTTTTTATTTTCGTTCATTTTTGTAATAGATTTAGGTTAGGTTTAGATTTATTGGATTTATATTTATATCCCGCCTTCGATATGACAGGAAAACCAGTTGAGGGACTAGACAAAGTGAGATTTGTCCTTGTGACTCTTTTTCTCTCCCCAAGGTCACTCTAATATATTCGTATCTCTATGGGGCCGGAAGCCAAAAGTCTATCGCCTCTATGGTCGCGCAGAGCCTGACGGGATACCGGAGGCTTTCTTTCCTTTTCCGGCTCCTGTTCTCCTCTTGGTCGTCATGGCGGCGCCCGTCGTGCCGCTGCTTCTTTTTCCGCTCCTGCTCCTTTCTTGGCTTCTCCCGCCGGCGAGCGCCGTCTACGAGGACCAAGTGGGCAAGTTCGACTGGTGGGTGACCGGCGGCCCTGCCTTACCTCGAAGGGCGCAGCCATCAGGGTTGGCTTGCGGAACTCCCCGCCACTGGAAAGGGATGAAGGCGCTGCTGCTTGCTACGTGGGGCGGGGGTGGGGAGGGCGAGAAGAAGGGCAATTACATGGCGTTGATGAAACATCCAGATGTGGCAAATGGGGCCTTGTCTTAAATTAGGGCGCTTCTAGGGTGGAAGGCAGCTGCTTCCCTGAGCTTAGTTGCCAGACTAATAAAGGAGAATATTGGCAGCACAGGGTTGACATGAGGGCTCCTTGGTGCTCTCTGAGCTGAGTGGTTTTCTTGCAGACGTTTCATGACCCAAGTAGGTAACATCATCAGTGCTAGTACCAAAGACAAGGAAGGAAGGAAAAAAATGGAATTGGAAATATGGAAGGATGGGATGCGCAGGGAGGAAGAGGAGGAGAATTGTGGGGTCCTTGGTGCTCTCTGAGCTTGCTTGTTTTCTTGCAGGTGTTTCATGACCCAACTAGATCACTTCATCAGCACTAGTATCAAAGTCGAGGGAGGGAGGGAGACAGGAAGGAAGGAAATATTTGCAGCTCAGGGGTGCATGTATTTCATGATCCAACTAAGTACCATAATATCATCAATGCTAGGAGGGAGGGGTATTTGTAGAGTGGAGGAGGAAGAGGAGGAAGACTGTGGGGTCCTTCCTGCTCTCTGAACTTGTTTCTTTGCAAATGTTTCATAACCCAACTAGATAACATCATCAGTGAGCGAAATATATCACTGAGCTAATGTAATTTGCCTTGGGGAGCCTCGCACTTGGTGGGGTGTGTAATCTTACCTTACAGATACTTAAAATTTTAGGGTTGTAAGCCTCTCACTGTCATTCTGTAGTAAGATGGGCAAGCCTATGTATATAAGTCTCTCACTCATGACAGTGAGTGGCATACATACATACATAAGCACGCGTGTGCATGCGTGTATGCGTATGTTCCAGCATAACTCTGGAACACCTCAAGGAATTTCAACCAAACTTGGTACACAGATGACGTACCCTCTAGGGAAAAATATTGTGGGGGGTAAGATACCCCTAAAACCCCTCTGGGTTTGTCTCCTGTTATGATGCAGCCTGTCGCGCCTTAAAATGGCTTCTACTGTGCAGTGCAGTGGGGTTGCCATGGTAACAGCTTCACTGTACTCCACAAAGCGGCAGCCTCTGGTAAGGGGGAAAATCCAACATTAGAAATTGTTTGATCCGGACATTTCCCCCTATAAATAAATACCCAGGCAACATTGGGTTATCGGCTAGTATAGGGGTCGGCAACCCACGGTTCTGGAGCTGCGGCTCCCTGTCGCCAGTTGGCACCACAATTTTGAGAGGAGCTTCCAGGTTTTTTTTGTGGTGGGGGGGGGGAGAAGCACGGCGCACCAAGAGGAGACTCTATGGTGGGGGAACCGGATTTCTGATTGACTCCAGAATTGAACGGGGAGACTTCCAGTTAGGACCTTTGTGGCTCTTTTGAGTGTTTAAGGTTGCCGACCTCTTTGCTAGTACATAAATAAATATAAGGTGAGGAGGGGGTCACTGGACTATCATGGCCAGTGGGGAACAGGTGAGAGTCGCACTCCAGGGCCCATATTTTCCTTTCAGTGAAGAGAATATCCTCTCCCCCCCCCCCAATTATTTCAGTTTATGACTGCAGGAAGCATGCGGAAAATGTGATTTTTTTTTTCCTTTGCATGTATTGCAGGAGGCAGCAGTATGTGGGAAAGCTCAAATTCGCCTTTTTGGAAGCCTCCCCCGCTTCCAAGAAGCTGATTGTGGCTACGGAGGAGAACGTGGTGGCTGCCCTGAACTCCCGCAGTGGTGAAATCCGTGCGTGTCCTTTTGGTTCCCTGCTTAGAGCGCCTCCCGGGGAGCGAAAGGGTCTCCCCCCCCTCAAATGAGGAAAGAGCGCTGCCTCTGGCATGGGTCTTTTTAAAAGGTTGATCTGGGATTTTTCCCCCCTTCCAGTGTGGCGACATGTGGACAAAGGGACTCCTGAAGGGGCAGTCGATGCCATGCTGATCCACGGGCAAGGTGAGGAAGGGGATGGTATCCTGGTAGCCGTTTCTCGTTTACTCACACTCTTTCTCCATGTGAGCAGTATAGCTAGACCAGGGGTCAGTAAACTGCGGCTCTGGAGCCGCATGTGGCTCTTTCAACCCTCTGTTGCGGCTCCCTGTCGCCGGTTGGCTCCACAATTGATAGGGCTTTCGGTTAGCACAGGTAGAGGAAAAAGGACACCATGCTAGGAGGAGACTCTATGGTGGGGGAACCGGACTTCCGGTCCACAGAGGAGAAAGGACGCCGTGCTAGGAGGAGACTCTATGGTGGGGGAACCGGACTTTTGGTCTGCAGAGGAGAAAGGGCGCCGGGCTAGGAGGAGACTCTATGGTGGGGGAACCGGACTTCTAGTCCGTAGAGGAAAAAGGATGCCATGCTAGGAGGAGACTCTATGGTGGGGGAACCGGACTTCTGGTCCGCAGAGGAAAAAGGATGCCATGCTAGGAGGAGACTCTATGGTGGGGGAACCGGACGTCCCGTCGGCTCCAGAATTGAACGGGGGGCTTCCATTTAGAACCTTTGTGGCTCTTTGAGTGTTTAAGGTTGCTGACCCCTGAGCTAGGTATATGACCACAATCGAGCCAAAAATTTCGGTTTGTGAGATAGTTAAGTGAGTTTTGTTCCATTTTACCACCTTTCTTGCAACCCAGTTGTTGAATGAATCACTGCAGCTGTTAAAAGTTAATAACAAGGTTGTCCCAAAGGTGCTTTTTTTTAAAGAGGCAACCGGACGTTCTTTATTTTTCTTTAACGTGTTTCGCTTCTCATCCAAGAAGCTTCTTCAGCTCTGACTGGATGGCAGGAAAGGGAAGGATCGATATGCCTTGCAGACAGCTGGTCCTTTGCATCTTTTTAGAGAGTCCTTGAGGTCACTTGGAGGTTTACCTCTGTGCTCAGGGTCATTGAGTGGTGCAAATGGATGCGAAGCCATTCTAGGAACTGCTGAAAGGACTGTGTTGTAAACCGGGGATAAAGGTTGTCATATCCCTCCCCCTCTGCTGAGAGAGGGCTGTTCAATTTGGACATAGATGGCCTCTGTGACCCCGCTTCTTTCAACCCAGCGGTTCTCTCTGTCCAAAATGTGGACTTTGCTGTCTTCAAAAATCTTTTAAATGCAGATGGATGAGTGAATCTAGTCCTGATGGGTTTGTCCTCCTATGTTGTGCCATGCGCTTATGAAAAAAGCACCTTTGGGACAATCATGACCTGGATGACTGAGAATCTCCAAAGACATTTAGTAACAAGGTTGTTAAGCTAACCTGGCTTCCCCACTGACTATTGTCAGGAAGTTGCTAAAAGGTGATCACACGACCCCGGGACACCGCAACCTATCAGAAATAGGAGTCAGCTGTAAAGTGGCTGAATTTTAGTCACATGACTGTTGTGGCCCAGCAGGAGCCGTTGGAGCTGCAAACAGACTCCGATAGCGAGGGGCCCTATGAGTCTGGAAGCTGTGGAGGACCCTGGACAGGGTTCCGACTCCGAGCAGGGACCAAAGAGGCTGGTTGGCCACCAGGAGGCACCTGAGGCATGGAGCAGCGGTGAAAGCCAAAGGGAGTGTGCCCATGACGTCAGGCCTTGGAGCAGTGGGAAAAAGACAAGGGAGTTGGTCCTGGACGCCAGGCAACGGCGGGCAGATAGACGCAGAGAACAACTACGCAGATACAGAAGATAATTGGACCCAGGTGGTTGTAATTAGGCTCCTCTCAAGAGAGTATATAAGGAGAGACTTTGGGAGGAGACTGTTTGCAGGATTCAACTTCATTACCAACTCTGGAGAAGCTCTTGTGTATATTTCTTATCTTGGAAGTCTGGATTGCTGCCAAGGTCTTGTCAGTGTGTTAATTTACTGTGAATAAATATTCTAGCGGTATTCTTGTCTTGGAGTGCCTTGGTGTACGGAGAGGGGGGTCAGAACACATGACTATGGGGAGCCTGCAATGGTTGTAAGTGAAAACTTGTCGTAAGTCACTTTCTTTCAGTGCCGTTGTAACTCTGAATGGTCACTAAATGAATGGTTGTAAGTCGAGGACTGCTGCCATGTCACTTGATTTTTGGTTTTAGCTCACAAATTGACAAAGGTCTCGGAAAGACCCCATGCAGCATTTGGAAAATCTGGAGGGGGACGGTTTAATGTGGCCACCTCACAGAGCGCGGCGCGCACCGAGTTGTAATTTCTGTGCCTATTTTCTGCAGATGCCATCACGGTTTCCAATGGGGGTCGTATCTTGCGGTCTTGGGAAACAAACATTGGTGGCCTGAATTGGGAGGTTTTGATGGATGCTGGCAGGTGAGCCTTTTAGATTAGGGTTCATTTAAATAATGAGTAAAGAAATCCAATTTTTCAAAAAAACAACAACTTAAAATTCTTAAATTAAGCTTCCAGATGGCTAGTTTGGTGGGAGTCCAAGAAGCAGTGAAGTATGTGGCCGTTTTGAAGAAAAGTTCCCTCCTTCTACATTATCTCTCCAACGGTTACCAAAAATGGATAGAACATTTGCCAGAAAGGTGGGTTGATTTGTTGACTTTAAAAAAAAAAAAACAGCCTTTAATCCTAACTGTAACCCTACTCATTTTTATAAAGCAGAAATGTTCTGTTGTGTTGTGCACATTCTTTGCACTTTGCTTAAGTTTTTCTTAGCAACAGGCAATAGATTTACAGATTGTCCTTGTTTAACTGCCTCATTTTGCCACCGTTCACAGTTGATGGAAAAGTAACGGTAAACTTTACAAACTTAACTTGTGTAGAAAAAGGAAAGCCGAGTTAAGACCATAAGCACAGTTTCAGTTAGTGACTGCTTCCCTTGACAACTGAATTAGCAGCCCCAATTGTCACTAAATAAGGACGGCCTGTAATATTAATATTAGAATGTGCAGAAATGAATAGATTAACACTGGCAATTAAAGAACAAACTGGTTATTATGTGATGTGGGAAACATTTTGGCGATGATTAGAGGATAAATATAAAAATGAGTGAAATATAGAAAATAGTTAATAGAGTTAAGCAAATTAAGAAGAGGATGTAAAGGATCAGATATTTAAAGTATTAGTATTAAGCTAAGAATAGATTAAATAATATGATTGTAAATTTTGACTTATTTGTACTCAGGCGACACACTGTTTAATGGAAGATGGATTATTTGTACTAAAATAAAAATTTTAAAAATGAAAAAAAAAAGGACTGCTTGTAATAGTGATTGAAAAAAGCAACTTTTAAGTGTCTTCACAGCTGTCTCTTGCTCTGCGTATTTTATATCAATCCTTAAGAATGATTTCATTTTGGCCCAGACATTTTAAGAGTTTAGCTCCTCTGAGAAAGACGGCAAGATGGCTTCAAACAGACAACCTGATCATGCTAATTCCCACCTGCTTTTCCTTATCAGCGACATTGTCCAGTATCAGCTGGTCTATTCCCACGGAACAGGCGTAGTGCACGTTGTCGGAATTTCTCCGCACAGCCACCTCAGTATCCTGACTTTTAGCATTGAGGATGGTGAAATGACGAGACAGGTGAAGCAAGAATTTGGCTTTCAATGGGATTTCCTTTTCAATGGGATTTCCTTTGCCGGGTTGGTTGGGGGAAGAGAGGGGAGGGAAGACAGTCATCTCGCCAAAAAAAAAAAAATGTTTCTCTTACGGTAAAATTACAATAATGTCATATTTGGGGTGCACCTGTGCCTTTAAATAGGCCATTAAATTTTCTGCCATGTGGATTTGCCTTTGCTGGTCTCAAGAGTCATCTCAGCTGGGCTCAGCTGTGCATCTCTGTGCTTTCTGTAGATCAGAGTGGCAGCTCCGTGGCTGAAGAAACTAGCTGGGACTTGCAACATTGTCGAAGAAGGCAGGCTTGTGTGTGTGAACCCAGCCACCCAGTCCCTTTACACCTTGTCTCTGGAGGCAGAGGAGGAGATGAAGGAGGTCCCACTGCAGGTGAGAGGTCCAGGCAACTGAATGGAGCAGAGTGATTACTGGCCGGATGCCTTTCCTGTTGCCAGGGTGGAGTTTTGTTTTAGCAGATATATTCTCATTGTGCCCAGAGAGAAAAATATCAGCTTCTACCTAGGATTGAACTCACAGCCTCCTGATTGTGAGGCAAGAGCGCCACCTCTAGGCCACCGGATCGAGGTTCTTCTGAGTCCCTTTCCCAAAATCTCTCCTTGAATTTTCTCTGCCATGGAGCAATAAGCTGGAACATGATCCTGGAGCAAGGAAGTGCTTGTTCCTTTCAACTGTGGCCAGCGCAGTTATAATGCACAAAGGTATCTAGGTGTTGACTTCCTCTGTAGCTGGCTTGGCTGATCTGCCTGCTCTCTTTTCACCCCCCTTTCCTGCAGTCTCTCGGCTTGGAATTTGCGGACATTTCCGAGGCCCGCATCCTGTCCTCCCAGCCGAACCCAGCCAGAGCTCCCCGGCCTCAGTTCTTCCTGCGCCTGTCACCAACCCACTCCGCTCTCTTGCAATATCGGCACGGCGTCGTGAGCCTCCTTCGGAATTTCCCGCAGGTGAGAACGGAAAATGGAGGCTCTGATCTCTTGATCCTTTGACCTCTCTCCACCCTTCCCCTTCAAGGAACCACTCGGCAGGTTGGGTGGAAATGCCCAGGGAGAGAAACTGACCATCCTCCGTGCTTTTATTCCAGTGTTTCTCAATGCTGATTGTTAGGGGTATCTCCGTTGGGAGACAGAAAGTAGCGCAGCAGAATGTACAGCTAGAGAGAAGGAACGTTGTTAGTAGAAGAAACACGGATAGAGTCTCAGACACTGCTAGTAAAAACAAGTAGCTTTACTACTAACAATAGCTTCACAAGCAGTGATAGTGGATGTGTGTCCAAACACAATTCAAAGAACAAACAATTGCTTACAGTCGCAGTTCACGTTCCAGTCATCAAGCGAGCATAGGAAAAGCAGAGAGAGAGAGAGAGAATGAGCTTTCCTGACTCCCTCTTATTGCAAAGTTAATTACAGCTGATAAGTACATTCACCCAGTTAAAGCAACATCGACCATTTGTTGTTATATATGAATCTATATTGCCTACCCAACACTAGGAGTATACTCCCAACACTGATAATAAAATAGAATATAATTCTTTATTGGCCCAGTCTGATTGGACACACAAGGAATTTGTCTTTGGTGCATAGGCTCTCACTGAATATAAGGAGAATAAAATACATTCATCAAGAATCATAAGCTATAATACTTAATGATAGTCATAGGGTACAAATAAGCAATAAATCAAGACTAGGAAACAATATAAATCGTAAGGATACAAACAACATGGTTATAGCCATAAGTGGGAAGAGATAAGATACTAGGAAGGATGAGAAGAATAATAGTAATATAGTCTTGATAGATAATTTGACAGCGTTGTGGGAATTAGTTGTTTAGCAGAGTGATGGCATGGGGGGGAAAACTGTCCTTGTGTTTACATGTTCTGGTGTGCAGTGTTCTATAGCATCGTTTGAGGGCATTAGTTAAAACAATTTATGTCTAGGATACGAGGGGTCTGTAGATATTTTCACAGCCCTCTTTTTGACTCATGCAGTGTCCGGGTCCTCAATAGAAGGCAGGTTGGCAGCCATGGTTTTTTTCTGTAGTTCTGATTATCCTCTGAAATCTGTGTCTGTCTTGTTGGGTTGCAGAGCCAAACCAGACAGTTATGGAGGTGCAGATGACAGACTCAATAATTCCTATTAATAATTAATAACTTTTAGAATAGGCGGACTTTGACTCCCAGAATTCTGGATTTTGTGAGTGTTGTTTGAAGTGATCCATGCATTATGTTTGTTTGTTTTTTTAAAAAAAAACCTACTATTACAGTTTAGTGCTTAATAAACATTGTATTGTCTGGGTTATTTTGTTTGCTTAACAATAACAATACAAATTATATTCATAATCTTTACACCCCCCCCCCCCTTTTTCCCATTGATAAAATAAATTCCACATTTGATAGTATTCTGTTCTGGCTCCCCTCCGTCCGGTAATGAACGCAGACACAGGTTTAGCTGTTTGCCACTCTTTATAGCAATTATAGTCCTGTTGGCTGAAAGCCCAGACACGACTCACTGGCAAGACGCTGGCAGCAACCCAAACTCCAACAGACACGGGAACACAAGGCAGACCAGACAAGGAGTTCTCCAGATTAGTACAAATGGTTATGTCCTGCAAAAGGACTCTTCCCAAAGTCTCCTCTTATATACTCTCTTGGGAGGGGCCAAGCCACAACCACCTGGGCTTGATTATCTCTTATGAGTCTGTCTCCATAACTGCTGCCTCCGTTTCTCCGCCCTCCGTTGCCTGCGTCAGGGACAAACTCCCTTTGATCTTCCCCATTGCTCCATGCCTTAGGCGCCTCCTGGTGGCCAACCAGCCTCTCTGGTCCCTGCTCTGAGTCTGAACCCTGCCCAGGGTCCTCTACATCTTCCATAGCCGACTCATAGGGGTCCTCGCTATCGGAGTCCATCGGCAGCTCCAACGGCTCCTGCTGGGTCACAACAGTATTCTATATCTTGTTTCTGTTTAATTTTCAATGCAAGCCTGTCCCATTTCTGCACAGTCCAATATCTTCTTAATTATCTCATCAGCTAGTGATATTTCTACATTTTTTGCAATGCTGAGCAAATACAATCCTCACGAATACATGCAATGTTAAATATGCCCTTTGTTTATCACTTTTTTCTGATATTACACCTAATAAAAAATAGCTCAGGTTTAAGATCTACATGTTTTCCTAAGATCTTTTCTAATCACATGGGTGTTTTTGCCCAATTCTTTTTGTATAATCCATGCACTATTGATCTCTCACTCTCTGTCTCCGCATTGGATGTCCAGGCCAGCCTTGTGACTTTCGCGACTACCGGTGAGAAGACGGTGACGGCTGTCCTTGCCTGCAAGGGCGAAGGGGTAAATATATATACATCAATGCATGAAATGGGTATGGGGTTTTTTTTTGTACAACTACTCTGTAAGGGAGGCCTCCATCATCCCTATGTTGCAGCAGGGATGCTAAGAATTGAGGCTCTTGGTGAATTCAACAGCTGATTGGCAGTTGGAATCGGCCTCCCAGAATACTGCCAATCAGCTGTTCCAGACTGCGGGGATTGCCAGAGCCCATTGCTGCCTTCGTGCGCAATGTTTTTGGCCTCTGTACGTTGCATTTTTGCCCTCCACACACTCCGCTTTAGACACGTACCAGGTTGTGGGGATTGCCACAGCACATTGCTGCCGATTGCTGCCTCTGCACGTTGTGTTTTCAGCCTCCACAACACCCCGTTTTCAGCCTCCGTGTGTCGCATTTTCGGCCTGTTCCAGGTGGTGGGAATTGCCGACACCGATCCTCGCCGCCTGGAACCGGCCAAAAATGTGATGCATGGAGTCTGAAAAAGGGATGTGCGGAGGCTGAAAACGCAACCCGTGGAGGCTAAAAATGGCTGAAGGGTGGGGCCCGGCAGGTAGGCAGGGCTTCAGCAATGTTCGGTGTATAAAACGCACTGCAATTTTCACCCACTTTTTTTGGGGGGGAATATGTCTAATACTCTGAAAAGTACGGTAACTTTTATTCTTGTAAGAAGCTGAAGGCCATTTTGCTCTGTTCATTCTCTCCCTCCAGGAAGGCCTTTCTTGCCCCGCCCAGTCCTACACCATCAACTTGTACCTGGCTGAAACTGGGCAGAGACTTCTGGACACCCTCATCACCTTTACGCTGGAGAAAAGCAGCATCAGGCCTGAGCAGGTAACGGTGCTTCCAATGAGCAGGGTTTGTTCTCAGCCTGCAGCCATCTCTCGACCTGGGTATTTCTCCCATGCTTTGTGATCCCAAGACCCCCCTGCATCTTCTTTCTCCTGTCTGTCTGTCTGTCTGTCTGTCTGTCTGTCTGTCTGTCTGTCTATCTATCTGTCTCTGTCTTCTTTCTTCCTTCTACTTTCTACTTTGTTTTTCATCTTTCTTCTTCTATCTTTTTTCTATCTCCTTTCTTCTTTTTCTTCGATCTATCGATCTATCGATCTATCGATCTATCATCTATTTTCTTTCTTCCTTCTTTCTTCTTTCTTTTTCATCTTTCTTTTCTATCTTTTCTATCTCCTTTCTTCTTCTTCTTTCATCTCTCTCTCTCTCTCTCTCTCTCTGTCTTCTTCCTTCTACTTTCTTCTTTCTTTTTCATCTTTCTTTTTTTCTATCTTCTATCTCCTTTCTTTTTCTTTCATCTATATCTATCTATCTATCTATCTATCTATCTATCTATCTATCTATCTATCTATCTATCTATCATCTATCTGTCTGTCTATCATCTGTCTGTCCGTCTATCTAAAAATGGCTGTATATGTGTATGTTCCAGCATAACTCTGGAATGCCTTGAGCAATTTCAACCAAACTTGGTACACAGATGGCTTACTCTCTGGAAACAAATACTGTGGGAGGTAATACCCCCCTAGCATCCCTCGGGATGTGTGTTCTGTTAAGATGCAGACTGTTGTGCCTTAAAATGGCTTCTACTGTACTGCTGTAAAATGGCTTCTACTGTACTGCCGTAAAATGGCTTCTACTGTGCAGCACAGTGGAGTTGCCACAGTAACGGCTTCACAGTACTTCACAAGAGGCCTCCCTCTGGTAAGGGGGAAAATCCAACATTAGAAATTACGTTTGGTCCAGACATTGTCCCCCTATAAATAAATTTCACGGGCAATGCTGGGTTATCGGCACCTTATTTTAAAACCAAACATCCCTTGCTGAGGATTGTAAATTTTCTATCATTCCATCCATTACTTCCCTTTGTTGCAGCTCTTCATTCAGGTCTTTTTAAAGAAGGACGACTCCGTTGGGTACCGCGCCTTGGTGCAAACGGAAGATCACCTCCTCCTCTTCCTGCAACAGCCAGGTACCCCTGCGAACACAGAGGGGGTGTTCCTCCCTTCGTGACTCCCTCTGCTTTGGCGCCAAACCCTGGCCAGAGCTTCGTTAGCCCTTCCTCATCCTCCATTGTTCTGCCCTCTGGGCGATTCCATCAACGGGCTACAAGAAAAGAACTTTTTTTTTTTTTTTTGTTCAATCTCTCATTGTTGGCAGGAAAAATTTGGTGGAGCCGGGAAGAATCCCTGGCTGAGGTGGTTAGCCTGGAGATGGTGGACCTGCCCTTGACGGGGGCCCAGGCAGAACTGGAGGGCGAATTTGGGAAGAAAGCTGGTAAGGAGTGATGGGGGAGGAGGAGAGAGAATTATTTTGCCAAGATGGCTAGGCTAACACTTGGGGAAATAAGCCTAGAGTTTATCGCTGGGTGGAGCATTTTCCTAATGGAGATCAAAACGTCTGTTCCGCCCACTGAAATTGGACTTGGTGTTCTAACCTAGGCTTCCCAAAAGCACGAAGCCGACTCCTCGTCCCAATAAAACCCCTTTTATTTAGGTTAAAGGGAATTCCTCTCCAGCAAAATCCTGGCCAACAGTCTTTCAAGAGATTTCACAACTACAGACCTTGGTCAGGCTTGGAGAGCTGCCAGGCCGATAATCTTCCAAACTTCATGCTGTAGCAGCAATTCCTTGGCAAGAAGTTAGGGATAGATCTTCACCCTAAGGAATTGAACTCATTGTTTCCTGCAAACTCCACTCCCCTTTCGGTCCTCCTTATCCCCTATGGGAGGGGCCATTCACCGTCCACCTATGGCCTTCCTCCCAAGTCGACTGCTGTTCTTTAGTTGTTCCCTTCGTCTGGCAGCTCTGCGCGTGCGCACACTGGGAACAGGCTCCAGATGTTCTTCTGTCTCACTGATGTCTGACTCTGAAGGCAGCTGATAACTGGCATACGGCCCTGGCCCCCTCTCTGCCTCCAACACAGAGCCCTCTCAAGGGTTGGGCCACAACACTTGGATTGTGCCCCTGTTTGATCGGGAGACACAAGGACATCTCGGAAGGAAAAAAAAATCCACAAATATGTTTTGGCCCGGTGTGCGATTTATGCTGCTACGTTCAGGGTTTTTGTTGTTTGTTTGTTTGGTTTTTCTACTCCTCCAAAGACTAAATGTTGAATTGTTTCCTGGTTTGTGTTTCCTTTTTTTGCTGCCTGGAAATCAGCCATTCAAGGTAACCCAGAAATGTCCAGTGTCCTGTTTTTCTTGAGTGTGTGCGAGAGGGGGGAAGCACACTGATCTTGGGGGCCGTTTCTGATTTTGGAACAATGTTCCACCTGGTGGGCCTGATATCTGTGCAAAGAAGCATGGAAATAAACCTTCCAGCTTATTATTAGAGGAGGATCTTCTTCTTCTTCTTCTCCTCCTCCTTCCTTCTCCTTCTTCTTCTTTCTCCTCCTCCTTCCTTCTTCTCCTCCTCCTCCTTCCTCCTCCTTCCTTTTCCTCCTGCTCCTCCCTCCACCTTCCTTCTCCTCCTCCTCCTTCCTCCTCCTCCTTCCTTCTCTTCCTCCTCCCTTCTCCTCCTCTTCCTCCTCCCTCCTCCTCCTCCTCCTCCTTGGTCTTGTTCGAATCCTTCCTCTCCATTGTCATTTGGGGGGGGGGTGCCACTGTCTTTGGGACGTGGCGGCTCATTGGCTAAACACACTGAGCTTGTCAGAGTGAGCTCCCGTTCCTTGTCCCAGCTTCTGCCAACCTAGCAGTCCGAAAGCACATTAAAAAATATTTCTCTTCTTCCTCCTTGTTCTTCACATTTTTCTCCTTCTTTCACTCTCCTCCTTCCTTCTTTCCTTCCCCCCTTCCTTCTCCTTTTCTTTTCTTTTTGGATGAGTTTTTCAGGCCTTTCCGCAAAACACCTTTCAGGGATAAACTTAACATTTTACAGGAAATCTCTCCCCCCACCCCCCGCCCCACCCCAGGACCATAAGGCAGGAAGGATTTTGCTCGGGAGCCTTTCCTTCCTTAATTGTGGTTCTTGGTGGCGGCTGATGCTTGTTCTTCCAGATGGCCTCCTGGACATGTTCTTCAAACGCCTGTCCTCTCAGCTCATCCTGCTCCAGGCCTGGACCACTCATCTCTGGAAGATGTTCTATGACGCCCGGAAGCCCCGGAGCCAGACCAGGAACGAGTTCAATGTCGACAACTTAGCCCGGGATGAGTTCAACCTGCAGAAGATGATTGTCATCGCCACAGCCTCCGGGAAGGTGAGGGGGAAGGACTGTGGGTGCTCACTGCGCCGGGGTGGTGGTGGTGGTGGCGTTAGAGGCTGTGGAAGCACCCCACCAAGCAGGGCAGCGACCTTCCACTCCTCTTTGAAACATGGTGGACTGCTCCTGCAGGTGGAGGTTCTTTGCTCACATCGTAAGGAGAGTCCCTGTTACCATCATCCTCTTTTAACAGCCCTGTCAATCCCTTGTGGGGTGGAGTCGGGGCAACTGCATGCAGCGGAGTGTTTACTGACCAGATGCCCTCCCTGTCGCCGGTGCAGAGGTTTTTTTTTTGTTCAGCAGATATATTCTTGGTGTGCCCAGAGAGAGAGAAATATCTACCTCTGCCTAGAATCAAACTCACAACCTCTTGATTGTGAGGCAAGAGCGCCACCTCTAGCCCACCGCATAACTCAGAAAGGAGAGTCCTGTTATCTGAATTTAAAATGATGGGAGTCTTCACTTTGTATTGAAACGGCCTCAAACCTGGTTGCCGGGAGAGGAAACCTTCAAGCCGTCAGGCAGAGTCCAACACACCAGGGTGGCTTCGTGGTTCCCAGGCAGACCTCCTCCTCCTTCTCTTTCTCCTCTTCTTCTTTCTCCTCCCTCTTCCTCCTTGTTAGGGGTATCTCCGTTGGGAGACAGAAAGTAGAGCTGCGGAATGTACAGCTAGAGAGAAGGAACGTTGCTAGTAGAAAAAACACACGAATAGAGTCTCAGACACTGCTAGTAAAAACAAGTAGCTTTACTACTAATAATAGCTTCACAAGCAGTGATAGTAGATATTTGTCCAAACACAATTCAAAGAACAAACAATTGCTTACAGTTGCAGTTCACGTTCCAGTCATCAAGCGAGCAAGTAGTCATCAAGCATAGGAAAAGCAGAGAGAGAGAGAGAGTGAGCTTTCCTGACTCCCTTTTATTGCAAAGTTAATTGCAGCTGATTGTAAAGTTAATTACAGCTGATAAGTACATTCACCCATTTAAAGCAACATCGACCATTTGTTATTTTATATGAATCTATATTGCCTACCCAACACTAGGAGTATACTCCCAACACTCCTCCTCTTCCTCCTCCTCCTCTTTCTCCTCCCTCCTCCTCTTCCTCCTCCTCCTCTTCTCCCCCCCCCCTCTTCCACTTTCTCCTCCCTCCTTCTCTTTCTCCTTTTCCTCTTTCTCTTCCTCCTCCCAAACAAGAAGCTTTCAATATCCAGAGTCTCCCACGGACAGCTTAATTCAGATATTTGTTTTCCTTCTTTCCAGCTTTTTGGAATAGAGAGCAGCTCGGGGACCATCTTATGGAAGCAGTTCCTCCAGGATGTGCGCCCCGGCTCTTCCTTCAAGCTGATGGTTCAGAGGACGACGGCGCATTTCCCCCACCCCCCACAATGCACCCTGTTGGTCAAGGACAAGGTGGGTGCCTCCCCTCCTGTCTTCTCTCCCGAGTAGGAAAGGAAATGAGCCGCGGTGGCGCAGTAGTTAGAGGGCAGTACTGCTGACTATTTCTGCTGACTGCCGGTTGCCAGCAATTTGGCAGTTCAAATCTCACCAGGCTCAAGGTTGACTCAGCCTTCCATCCTTCCAAAGTGGGTCAAATGAGGACCCAGATGGTTGGGGGCAATTGGCGACTCTGTAAACCGCTTAGAGAGGGCTGTAAAAGCAACTGTGAAGTGGTATATACCATTTTTCTCCAAAAATAAGACCTCCCCGGATAATAAGCCCAATCAGACTTTAGAGCGCATGCGCTAAAATAAGCCCTCCCCTGAAAACTAGCCTGAAAATATTGCAACACAGCAGCAGCCATGAGGTGACCACACTCACCGCCTCCTGCACCTCAAAAATAATAAGACCTCCATGAAAATAAGGGCAAGCACTTGTTTTGGAGGTCAAAAGAAAATAAGACCCTGTCTTATTTTTGGGGAAACGCGGTAAGTCCAAGAGCACTTCCTTCCCTCCCCTCCCCTCCCTGTGGTTAGAATGCAGTATTGCAGGCTAACTCTGCCTTACTGCCAGCATTTCGATCCTGATTGACTGGCTCAAGGTTGACTCAGCCTTCTGTCCTTCCGTGGTGGGTAAAATAAGGGCCTAAATTCTTTTTTTTCTTAATTTTTTTAAAATTTTAATTGAACAAAAACACAAAAAAAGAATCATCCTTCATTACATCTTGTAGAAAGCATGTCGATTGGTTACAGATAACTTTCGTGCATTTCTTCACAATTATTACTTATAGTTCATATTAGATTATACACTTGAAAATCTTTGTATATCTTAATATCAATGTACCACAATTCTCATTTGATTACAATTATTGGAACATGCTTTTACCTCAAATCATTCATACTTAAAGACACAACCACATAATGGCATTCATTAGCTATTTCAAAGAATCCTCCAATAACATTACACCTTTATAGCATCTTTTAAGTAAAAGTCAATTAATAAAGTTTCTAAGCATTTCCCCCCCTTTTTTTCCAACTCACTGACTAAAATTTATATCCAAGTTACTTTAGCCAATACCATAGCATGTATATATTGTTAAACAATGTCCATTAACATTTCCTTGTTATTATAATTGGCTAAAAATCATTTACTATTTATGCCCCATCTCCTCTCATCAGGGCCCCCATTCCCCAAAAACCTTTATAACAAAATCTAAATGAACATTTGTTAATAAAATTTATAGGTCTTTTTCCCAAGTCACAATTTACAGTTTATATCCAAATTTCTTTTACTAAATTGTCAATACATGTATATATCATTACGCTGTATCCATTATCATTTCATTATTATTATTTATGGTTAATTAATTGTTAGTGAGTAAACATTTAATAACAATATAAAACAATCTAGGAGTTACAAACTTCCTACTTATTAATCACCAATAATAAAAAAACTATTTTTTATTACCAACTTTCATTGTCAACCTGTATCTTTCCAATAACAAATCAGTCTTATCTCTCTTGCCAATTGTGGAGTCAGTCTTCTTTTTATCTCCTTTTTAAGGTTTTTATAGGCGTCTCTCCGCACTTTGTTGCTTGAAGGATCTCTCAGATAATCTCCTTGCCCACCAGTTGCTACTAAAGTTAACTTGTCTTTGTTTATCAATCTTGCTTTTGAAAAAAAATTCTCTTCTTATGTCTATCATCATTAGTACTTTTTTCTGTTCTGTGTCCTGGAATCGGGTAGAGCTCCAATTCGTTGAATTCCCTTTTCCATATTCCCTTCTTTCCATTTTCACCCACATTTGCTCTATTAATAAATTCATCTATTATCTTTATCTTCTATATCTTCATTCTCCCCTTTAATTTTTGGGCCTCCAACCCCATCATCTTTTGCTGTGAGGAAGACTAGTCTTTCCAACTTCTTCTCAATTCTCCCATATCCTTCCAATAGATTTTGAATCCCAGCCAAGATATTTTGGAATTTTAAGGTTTCCTCATCTAAGTGTTCACCCATGTTTCCAAAACAGAAGAGAGAAAGAAAAAGAAACTAATAATGACTGCCACTCTAGTCTTCCAGGCCTCTCTTACATTTATTTTAAATTGACTTGAACACAAGTTCTTTTATGCTCTTCAAAGGGGAAGGGTTCTGTTCCCCCCACTTAATTTTCACCTTCTGTAGGAAACAAAGTTCTTTAGATTTCTTTTAGTGTGGTTTAATAACAAGTAGTAGGAATAATTGTTAAAATAAAAAGGAAGGTTTTAATCCAGAAGTCAAAAAATAAAGTAACAAGAAGCAGAAGGAAAAAAATCAATCCGTTCACTTTAAGAGGAGAGATGAAGAACGTTACGAGCATTTCAATCCACAAAAAATAGTTAGAAAGACAAAGGAAAAAAAAACTTTCCACAGCGATCCCATTAGGATTATTTTCGCTGTTCAGTTCTTTTGTTTAAGGATCGAATTTGGCTTTAAAAAAACATTTATTTGGGCAGTCTTTAGCAAAATAGAAAAAATACCTCACCAGATGGACTCACTTTTTCTTTTCACTTCCTTCCTTCCGGAGCGTCCCGATTTCATCAGCCTAGGGGCTGCCTGTTTACCACGGGCTTGAAACACTTCCCTTGGGTCTATCAGGGATTTTGCGATATCCCTGAGACCAGCAAGGCTTTGTCTTCCTGATCACCGCCTCTACGGGACGGTTCAGGTCTCAATGAACCCCCCCAGCTGCAAAAGTGTCAACGACGGTCTCAGAGTATCGAGACTCCATGTTGTAACATCGCAATGTGGTTCCTCCTATCTCAGGACCTAAATTGTTGAGGGCAATAGGCTGACTCTGTAAACCAGTTAGGGCTGTGAAGCACTGTGAAGTGGTATATAAGTCTAAGGGCTATTGCTAAGTGCTAAAGAGGGATTCAGTGGCTTAGTAGCTAAGATGCTGAGCTTGTCGATCGAAGGTTCAGTTGTTCGAATCCCTAGCGCCGCGTTAACGGAGTGAGCTGCCGTGACTTGCCCCAGCTTCTGCCAACCTAGCAGTTCGAAAGCACGTAAAAAATGTAAGTAGAAAAATAGGAACCACCTTTGGTGGGATGACAACAGCGTTCCGTGCGCCTTTGGCGTTGAGTCATGCCAGCCACGTGACCATGGAGATGTCTTTGGACAGTTCTGGCTCTTCAGCTTTGAAACGGACATGAGCACCGTCCCCTAGAGTCAGGAACGACTAGCATGTATATGCGAGGGGAACCTTTACCTTTCAAGAGTATGGGTGGGAGTAAAAAGGCCGATGGTCCTTGCGGGGAGGAACGCCAGGGGAAGAAGCTGATCTAAGGCAGTGGTTCTCAACCTGTGGCCCCTGGGGGTGGGGTGGGGGTGTTTCACAAAAGCTTGAAAAAAATGCCAGGATTTAAATCTTTAGCTAAGCCTTGGGGGGTCACAAAAGGTGTTTAAAGGGGGCCCACATGGGAAGGACAGGTTGAGAACCAGTGGCCTAAGCCAGGGGTCTCCAACCTTAGCAACTTTAAGCCTGGAGACTTCAACTCCCATTTGGAGAATTCTGGGAGTTGAAGTCCTCCAGGCTTAAAGTTGCCAAGGTTGGAGACCCCTGGCTTAGGGTGTTTTAGTCCCACACTCAACCCCTGCCTGCTGCCCCCCCCCCCCCCCCAGGAGTCGGGCCTCAGCAAACTCTACGTCTTCAACCCCATCTTCGGCAAGTGGAGCCAGGTGACACCCCCGGAGCTGAGCCGCCCCATCCTCCAGTCCATCCTGCTTCCCATCATGGACCAGGATTACGCCAAAGTGCTGCTCCTGATTGACGACGAGTACAAGGTGCCTTGGGGAGGGGAGGAAATGGGTGAGTGGGCGGGTGTCGTCCTCGCGGGATTCTTCTGCAGAGGCCTTCGCTATTTGCCACCTCCCCCCAAACCTCCTTAATTTCCTCCGGCAGGTGACTGTCTTCCCGGCCACCAAGAACGTCCTGCGGCAGCTGGAAGAAATAGCCCCCTCCGTCACTTTCTATCTGGCAGATGACCAACGGGGGAAGCTGATGGGGCGGAGACTGAGAAGGGTGCGGCTCCTGGATTCCCAAGCGGGGTGGTGGTGGTTAGTGAATTGGAGGGGGGCGGGGCAGTAAGATATATTTTTTTTAGATGAAGGGAAATTTTCTTTGATGTTTTGTTGCTTTGTTCTGATTGGACTTTCAAGCATCCGTCCAGCCAGCCTGCCAGCCCTGTCTGTCTGTCTGTCGCCTCTCTCACACACATCTGTCTAATCTATCTATATCGCCTCTGTCACACACACCCCTAATTATCTATCCATTCATCTATCCTATCTATATCCTCCCTCCCTCTCCCTCCCTCTCTCTCTCACACACACACACACTTATCTGTCTATATCATCTGTATCACACACACCTTATTATCTATCCATCCATCATCTATCCAATCCATCCATCTAATTTATCATCTCTCTCTCACACACCACACTTATTTACCTGTCTGTTTATAATAGCTCTGTCACACACACATCTTATCTATCTATCCATCATCTATCCAATCCATCAATCCATCCATCCGATTTATCATCTCTCTCTCTCTCTCTCTCTCTCTCGCACGCACGCACACACATATATCTGTCTGTCTATATCAGCTGTCACACACACATCTAATCATCCATCATCTATCCATCTAATTTAGCCTATCTCTCATCACTCCCTTCACACACACACACACACACATACACACACACACTGTATCTATCTCTGTCTATATCATCTGTCACACACACACATCTAATTATCTAATTATGTATCCATCCGTCATCTATCAATCACCTATTTGTTCATTCATCCATCCATTCCTCTAATTTATCTTATCTCTCTCTCACACACATGCACACATAATCAGTGATGGTGAACTTTTCTGTAAAGGCGTGCCAAAATTGTGTCTGTGCGCACTAGCCCTGCACTGTGCCCTGACCCACAATGGAATGCGCCCCACCCCCACCCACCCCCTAGCACGGAGGGGGAGTTTTCACCCTTTTCAGGCTCTGGAGGCTTTCCTGAAGACTTGGGAGGGCGAAAATGGCCTCCCCCGGCACACGCACCCACGCTGGAGCTGAGGTCTGGCGTGCCGGCAAATATGGATCTGCATGCTACCTGTCACGGGTCTATATCATCTCTGTCACACATACACACATACACACACAATTATCCATCTATCAATCTATCCTCTATTTGTCCGTCCATCCATCCATTCATCCATCCATCCAAGTTAGCTAGCCTGGCTAGCATTTATTTATTTATTTTAGCTCCTTAGCCAGTGTAGGGAATAGAATACATGGTAGTAAAGATGGAGCACATAACACTGTGGTAGGCGTAGAATGGAAATGTGTCGTTGATTCTGTAAGGTGTGAGGAATTCAAGGCGTCATGTTGAATAGGTTCCCTTTTGGGAATGGGTTGGTTGATGAGAATGGAATCAACAGACTTCCACTAACGCAGAGGCTCAGTTGGTGGAGGTCCCTGCCAGCCCTTTCTGGGTTTAGAAAGGCACGAGCACTTGGGAGAGTGAGAGGGGAGAGCTGCAAGTCTTGAACCAGCCTTTGACCCACTGGCTATTTCCCCCCCCCCCAACCCCACCCCGTCCTCCAGGATTTGGCCACTGAAGAGACCTGGGATGTCACCATCCCTCCTGATCTGCAGCGGATCGTGACGGTGAAAGGGAAGCGGTCCAACGAACACGTCCACTCTCAAGGCCGGGTGATGGGTGACCGCAGTGTCCTGTATAAGGTGAGAGGGAGAAAGTGAGCTCCTTCTCTTCTTTTCCTTCCCCTTCTCCCCTTCTAGTTCTCTTCTCCTCCTTCCCTTTCTCTTCTTCCCCTGCCCCTTCTTTTTTTCTCCTGCCCCTTCTCCTCTCCTCCTCTATCTCCTCTCCTCCTTCGTTTCTTCTCCTTCCCCCTTTCCTCTCTTTCTTTTCTCCTTTCTCTTCTCTTCTTCTGCCTCTTCCTCTTCTCTTCTTCCCCTTCCCCCCTTCTAGTTCTTCTTCCCTTTCTCTTCTTCCCCTGATCCTTCTCCTTTTTTTCTCCTGCCCCTTCTCCTCTCCTCCTTCTCTTCTTCTCCTTCCTCTTTTCCTCTCCTTTTCTCCTTCCTCTTCTCTCCTCTCCTCCTGCCTCTTCTTCTTCTCTTCTTCTCCTTCCCCTACCCCACTTCTAGTTTTTCTTCCCTTTCTTTTCTTCCCCTGATCCTCCTCCTTTTTTTCTCCTGCCCCTTCTCTACCTCCTCTCTTCCTTTTCTTCTTCTCCTTCCCCCTTTCCTCTCCTTTTCTCCTTCCTCTTCTTCTCCTGCCCCTTCTTCTCCTTCTCCCGTTTTAGTTCTTCTCTCCTTCCCTTTCTCTTCTTCCCCCGCCCCTTGTCCTTTTTTTTCTCCTGCCCCTTCTCCTTCTCTTCTATCTCCTCTCCTCTCTTCTATTATCTTCTCCTTCTCTTCTTCTACCTCATCTTCTCCTCCCCTTTTCTCCTTCCTCTTCTCCTCTGCTATCTCCTTCTCGCCTCCTTCTTTTCTTCTCCTTCTCTTTTCCTTTCCTCCTTCTCTTCTCCTACCCCTTCTCCTTCTCTTCTTCCACCTTCTCCCCCTTTCTCCTTCCTCTTTTCCTCTCCTCCTCCTCTTCTCCTCCTGCCCTTTCTCCTTCTACTTCCCCTTCTCCTCCCCTTCTCTCCTCCTCCTCTCCTTCTTCTCCTTCTATCGCTCTCCTCCTTCCCTCCCCCACTTTGTGCAACGACGCTGAGCCTTATTGCCGAAGGAAGCCTGACGGGCTTTGCATTCCCCCCACCACCTCGCAGTCGCTGAATCCCAACCTGCTGGCTGTAGTGACCGAGAGCACGGACACCCACCCGGAGCGCTCGTTCATCGGAATCTACTTGATCGACGGCGTCACCGGCCGGATCATCCACTCCTCAGTGCAGAAGAAGGCCGAGGGGCCGGTTCACATTGTCCATTCGGAGAACTGGGTGGTGGTAAGAGTTTGCCCCCTCCCAAAGCTTTAGGAACTTGTAGCAATAACAATAGCACTAAGAGTTATATACCGCTTCACAGCTGCTTTTACAGCCCTCTCTAAGTGGTTTATAGAGTCAGCATATATTGCCCCCAACAATCTGGGTCCTCATTTTACCCACCTCGGAAGGGTGGAAAGCTGAATCAACCTGCAGCTGGTTAGGATTGAACTGTTGGCATTGAGCAGAGTTAGCCTGCAATACCGCATTCTAACCACTGGGAGGGAGGAAAGGAAAGAAGGAAGATAGCAATAAACACTTAGACCAGTGTTTCTCAACCTTGGCTACTTGAAGATGTTTGGACTTCAACTCCCAGAATTCCCCAGCCAGCAAATGCTGGCTGGGGAATTCTGGGAGTTGAAGTCCAGACATCTTCAAGTGGCCAAGGTTGAGAAACACTGACAGACTTATATACCGCTTTACAGCCCTCTCTAAGCGGCTTATAGAGTCAGCCTCTTGCCCCAACAATCTGGATCCTCATTTTATCCACCTCGGAAGGATGGGAGGCTGAGTCAACCTTGAGCCTGGTAAGATTCGAACGGCCAAATTGCAGTCAGCCGACAGTCAGCAGAAGGAGCCTGCAGAACTGCACTCTAACCACTGTGCCACCGCTGCTCATTATACCCTATAACTTGTAGGGCCAAGTCATGAGAGAGAGAGAGAGACCCCAGGGACTTGAGGAAGCTGGCTTTATCGTTAGAGACCCTCCTTCTCTTCGCAGTACCTGTATTGGAACGCCAAGGCCCGTCGGAACGAGTTCACGGTGCTGGAGCTGTACGAGGGCACCACGCAGTACAACGCCACGGCCTTCAGCTCCCTGGACCGGCCCTACTCGCCCCAGGTGCTCCAACAGTCCTACATCTTCCCCTCCGCCATCAGCGCCATGGAAGCCACCATCACCGAGCGGGGCGTCACAAGTCGCCATCTGCTGAGTTAAGGAAGGGCACCGGGAGAGGGGGGTTGGGCGGTCTGTTTTACATACACACACACACGTACGTTCACACTGAGGCACACTCTGTAGGCACGCGCGCTGTTGCCAGCTGCTCTTCCAGGTTTCATCGCATGCATGCGCACTAGCCAGCTGCTCTATTCTGGGTTCCGATGTGCGCATGCATGCATGCGCGCCAGAGAGCTGGTCTTTAAAGAACCCAGAAACCGGATGAGAGCAGCTGGCTGGTGCGCATGCGCGTGCTGGTACCCAGAAGAGCAGCTGCCACCCGTGCACATGCGCAACGGCCACCTGCTCTCTTCCGGTGCTTCGGCATGCGCTTCAGGTTAACCATCACTGCTCTTGAGCTTCCTGTGGGAAGATCAGATTAGGCAGGTGTTCAGTCCCTTGTGATGCCAAATTTGGACTGGCTGCCACGCGCTCGGCTGACAAATTTTCCTGCGCTGCCACTCGCTCTCCCTTGGCGAATTCATGCCTCTGCCTTCTCCTTGTCAGGAGAAGAAGCACGGGATTTTCTCCTGATTGGAGAACCCTTTGTTTGAAATGGGATAGGATCTCCAGTTTGAGCGGTGGGGGAGTGGTTGAACTAGAAGATCTCCAAGGTCCCTTCCATGATTCTGTTATTTTCCCCATTTTTAAAAAAAAAATATGTGTAAAATTAAAATACAAAAGCAAAAAGAAAAAAAACCAGAGGCAAGACAAAACTAGACATGAACATTAAAAAAATTGCAAATTTAAAAGAAAGTCCAAAACATTCTGGGAAGTTCCCAGAAGATGACCTAATTAATTTACGAGCCTCGAGACAAAGTTCAAAAGAAATCCGTTCATTTATTAGGATCAACATTCTGGCGTGTTCTCCTGCAGAGCCAAAACTGACTGCTGCTTAATTGCATTTGAACTTTACCCCTGTGTCCCCTCCCCTCTGTCCGGGTCATAAATCACATTCACCAACAAGATTGTAGAAATATGAGATCCGACTCTGGCCGAAGGTATGCATGGAATCCTCCCTTCAATGCCAACCTGATAATAGTCATGGCAACGCTTTACAAGTTGACACAAACATTATCCTCTTTGACAAATCTATTCCAACAATAATAGCTTCTCCATTTTTCTCTTGGGCGCAGTCGGTCTTCCCTCAGGGGCCATTTTGTCCCTCCCCAAGGCTTTGCTGGATCCGCGGCGGCCGGAAGTCCCCACAGAGCAAACAAGGTGAGGAATTTGGGGAGCAGGGAGATCCACCCATTGCCTAGCCCAGGGGCATTTAGGACTTCGCAGATATTATGGGAAGCTGATGTTTGGGTTTCAGCCAGACCTTCCAAACAATTTTCAGCTTGCCACATGTCCACCTAATGCTGCTAATATTACTGGAGGGGTTTGGATACAGCCGAACCATGGGGGTGGATGGGTGGTGGATGGGAGAGAGAAGGGTTTTGTCTGGTCCGGATTTGTCAGAGTTTGCAGCAGCAATCACATCCAGAAAGCGCACAGAGGTAACTGATTCAGCAGGATTCAAATAACTTCTCTTAATATATAATATAACGCATGAAGTTAATATACAATACCAAAAGCAGGTTTCCCCAACGTAGTAGCGACTACAAGCAAAACAGGCAGAGGAGAGAACAGTTTCAGTTTCAGTTCAGGCAGCAGACTAGTTTAGAGCTCAGCACAGACTCAGAGCTACAGAGTATAGCCACACCCAGGCTCCTTGTCGTCTCCTTGTTACTCACGATCAGCAAATACTGTTTCTGTTTCCAAACAGCCCTCATTGGCTGACTTAGTTGCTATGCCTGTTCATTGGCTGACCTTGTTACCATGTCTTCCAAGTCATGAACTCTCATGCACTGATAGGACGGACCTTCCTAGGCCAACCTCTCAGAGCCAGGATTTTGTAAGATAAAATAAGAAGAATTACGAATTGCAAAGAGCAGTGGAGAAATAGCAAAAAAGGAGAATAAGTTGAGGATTGAACCGGGACCGAGATGTTTTCCTGCTCATTACAGGGAAGAAAACTTGATCCCGTATTCCCCGGATGTGCAAATCCACGCCGAGAGGTTCATCAACTACAATCAGACTATCTCGCGAATGAGGGGCATTTACACAGCCCCGTCGGGCCTGGAGTCCACTTGTCTGGTGAGCCTTTCTTAAACCAATGTTCCTTCAGCTTCGAGAGGGGTGGACTTCAACTCCCAGAATTCTCCAGCCAGCTTGCTATCTGGGGAATTCTGGGAGGTGTACTCCAGTCCTCTTAAAGTTCCCAAGGTTGAGAAACACCATAAGTCGTTGTCCTTCTGGCCCAGGGAATTCTGGGAATTGAAGTCCATTCCTCTTAAAGTTCCCAAGGTTGAGAAACGCCTAAGACCAGGGGTCTGCAAACCTAAACACCCAAAGAGCCATTTGGACCCATTTCCCACAGAAAAGAAAACACTGGGAGCCACAAAGTTCCTAACCGGAAGTCCCCTGTTCAATTCTGGAGCTGACCGGAAGTTCAATTCCCCCACCATGGAGTCTCCTCCTAGTGTGGCGTACTTTTTCCTCTACCTGTCATAACCGAAAGCCCTATCAATTGTGAAGACAACTGGAAAATCCTCCCCTTGCCATAGAGTCTTCTCCTGGCGCACTGTGCTTCCCCCCCACCCACCCCGAAGCTCCTCTCAAAACTGTGGTACCGACCAGTGACGGAGCAGCAGCAGAGGGAGGAAAGAGCCACATGCGGCTCCAGAGCCGCAGTTTGCTGACCCCTGCCTTAGACCACTTGTCCTGATCCAGGTTTTCTCACTGGCTCCTGAGTATTTTAAAGAAAAGAGAGAGAATAAATACCAGTAATTACAGCTACAATAGCCTTATGGAACCTCCATATTCAGGAACAATCTTCCCTTGAGTAAAAAACACCAGGGGTAACAAGAAGAAAGAGCTTGGCCTTGAGACAACCCCCCCACCCCCAAAAGCGATGTCAAGAGCTGAGTGGCTGGATTAATAAATTTCTGGGAAGGACCCAAATGCCACCTAACGCTTACCTGTCTCCTGATGCAAATAGTTCTCGACTTACAACGGTTTGTTTAGTGGCCTTTCAAAGTTACAACAGCAGTGAAAAAAAATTGGGACCAAAATTCATACCTTTGGCAATTGACTTATATTTTATGACAGTTTGTGACCGGGGGTGTGTGGGGTGTTCATGTCCTTATGATGGTTGCGGTGTCCCGGATGTGTGTGTGTGTGTGTGTGACGTGATGCCTTTTTGCCACCTGACAAGCAAAGTTAACGGGGAAGCCAGATTGACTTAATGACTGCAGTGTCCCACTTAAGAACTGTGGCATGAAAGGTCGCAAAACGGGGCAAGGCTCACGTAACCAATGTCTCGCTTAGCAATTTCTCGAAATTTGGGGGGGAAGAATTGAGGTCGTAAGTCGAGGGCTACCATGAGATGGGTCGCTCCCAGTTCGGCCGAACAGGGCCGAACCAGAAGTGAGAATTCAGGCCTGAGTCGCAGAACCAGCGGCGACCCAGGCCTGCCACGCCCCCAAACCCGTTCCTTGGCTGCCGCCATTTTGGATTTTAGAGACCGCGTGCCCAGTTCACTGCAAATTGTTCTTTGCATGCACCCTCTTTATTCATTCTTCTTCTCCTTCAGGTGGTGGCTTATGGGTTAGACATCTACCAGACCAGAGTCTATCCCTCCAAACAGTTCGACGTCCTCAAAGACGATTACGATTATGTCTTGATCAGCAGCGTGCTGTTCGGCCTGGTCTTTGCCACCATGATCACCAAGAGGCTGGCTCAGGTGAAGCTGCTGAACCGTGTCTGGCGGTAATGGTTGAGAGATTCACACAGATCCACCCTTGAGGGCGGACGGCCGAGCCTTCCCGGTGGGTTGCAGCCTCATTTGAAAGTGGGGGGGTACTGCCCCTTTTCCCCCTTGAGGAAGAGAGAACTGTGGAACCGTGCTGCCTCTTTGCCAACACCCGTCTCCAATTCACTGCGGAAAACGAGAGATTCCAGAAACGGGGAAGGGTCTGTGAAATTAAGCTGCTTTGAAAAATGTTTCTTCCCCCAGCCCCTATCCCCATCCTTCTATGCCTGCAACTGCTTTTGCTGTTGAACTTTCTACGACGACCATTTCGACTCCTGAAGCCGTGATAAAACATTGTCATCCTTTTTTTCTTCCCCTTGAAATTTTAGCTGATTTGAGGAATCCACCCGATTTTCTTCTTTCTGTCCTCTTTCTCGGATTTTCAACGGAAGAAAATGGCTGGGGGGGGGGAGACGACATGGGTGGGGGCAGTCTTTTGAGCAAATGTGTGAAACATAAGCTTAGAAAATGCAGAAGATGAATTTGGGGAAATGGATATAAACGGGGGGAAAAGATGCCAAAGATGGCTTCCAGGCCTGACAGGCCTCTCCCCCCCGGATTTTCAAGGGCCAGCGAGAGCTCACTAGATGCCACTGAAACTCCCTGTGTTACTCTCATTGCAGGACACAATCTTCTGATCTAAGGGGGAGAACCCTGTCAGGCCTGGAAGCCATCTTTGGCAAAAGACGGCTTCCAGGCCTGACAGTGAGCCTGTTCAAACTTTAGTGTCCCTAGCAAAGAATTCAAAAGAGAGATGAGCCTGTCTTTTCCCTGCATTGAATTTTTAAACTTCTTTCTTAATTGGCTCTTTTTTTTCTCTCCTTTGTCTTATAGTTTCCTAATTTATATTGAAATTTTTTTGCTCAGTCCAGATTTGGGTTATGGGAGTCCTTGAAGCTCATTGAAAAAAAAGCAAGTTTGTCTTTCTAAATGCAACATTTTCCTGAATGTGGTTTATTCTTTTCACTTTACGGCAAGCAAGTGGCTTGCTAAGAGTCATCTGTCGGTTCATTTATATTTATTCTGAGGTGGTTTTGGGTCGCGGTGGGCAGAGTCTAAATCTGGAGTTTGCAGGATAGAAATTTCTGTTGGAAAAATGTGAAGTCAAGACCTATTCTCCCTGTATCCAAATCACACACAGCAGAAATAAAAAAAAATAACAGTGTTGGAAGAAATGTTCTTCTGAGTTCAGTTCCAAGTGGGGAGAAAGACACTGGGAAACATGGAGGCTGTTTGGAAAGATGGTTTTTAATGGTGGACAGGATCACATGCCCTGATGATGTTGGGTGAAGAAGGAAAAAGGGAGAAGATGCTGAGCGTGCCTGAGTTTTATACCCTCTCTGGGCTCTTTTGAATTTGACCTTGTATTCTGATTGGTTGTCAGGCTCCCATGGGGCCATGGGGGGGGGCAATTCTGTAGGCTGGCCTGAGTCCCAGGCTTGGTTGACTCTTGCTGGGTGGTGATGTAATAAAAGGGCTTTGGGCAATTCCTACCATGGCTCTGCCTGAAGGAGGTAGATCTTTGCTATATAGAATAGAATGGCTCAGGCCTTAATGGCTCCATTGACAAAGTTAAGGAGGGATGAGCTTCTGCCTTCCTTTTAGGGGAAATATTCTGCCCTTTTAATATAATCTGGGGGACGGGTGGGTGCTACCTTCCTACAAGTGAATTTGCTTCTTTGTCTCCCTAGAGGTGTGTTTAACTGGCACGCCTTGCCTAAGGAGCACCATTATTTCCATCAACTTTGTTTTATTATACACACACACACACACACACACACAGATATTAGATTGCAAGCTCTTTGGGCCAGATATTTGAATTTTAAGCCATTCATGTGTTAAATTGCTAACACAAAATATTAATAAGCTCATGTGTTGGATGATTTCAAAACACATCCAAGAAGATCAAACTTTTTTTTTAAAAAAAACCCCACTTTTGCCCATAGAAACCCTAGAGGAGCGAGGGGGCCTGCGCAGCTGCGCCCTCGAGAGAAAGTCGCTGAGTCACCTTTCTGCGCACGCGCCCTCCCGCGCCTAACGGGGAAACGAAATTGATATTGCGCCCCCGGCGTTCCTTTGGCTTCCTCTCCATGCGGGGGCGGAAGAACGGTCGGAAATAGCCGCGGGGCGTTCTAGCCGTCCGTGCCGGAAGTCTCTGCCGCGCTTCTGTGAGGCGAACCTGCAATCCCCTTGTGAAGGCTCAATTTTACTTCTGGACGTTGAGAGCCTGGAAGTCGGTTGATAATAACGAAAAAAGCGTCCAATTTATTCTTTAGGGCCGTTGGTTGTTTCCCCCCCTCAGAGAACAGAACGGTGTCGTTGGGGGGGGCGGAGTTTCAACCTGAATCAGCGGTCGGTCGACGTCATTTCCCCCGCGACCCGGAAGCGCTTTCCCCGGCCTCTGGTGTCTTTGCCTCAGCAACTCTAACGCTACTGGAAGCAGAACTGAGGCGAGGCGGCGGCAAGATGGCGGCGTCGGGGGGCGTCGGCGGCGGGCCCGGGTCTTCGGAGCGGGATCCCGGCTGGGAGGTGGCGGTGCGGCCGCTGCTGTCGGCCTCCTACTCGGCCTTCGAGATGCGCGAGCTGCCGCAGCTGCTGTCCGCCGTCATTGAGAGGTGGGAGGAGAAGGGGGCGGGGTTTCAACCCTCCCCCCGCCCTCCGGGTGGGAAGGGGGGGCGCTGTGGGGGGAGGGCCTCCGGGGATGGAAGACACCTCCCTATTTTGCACTGGTGCCCCCCCAAAACCTCCCCCTCAGGTCTCCCTCAGCTTGACAGCTCCTAGTGGGCGGGGGAAAACGAGGCCACGCCCTCCCCTCACAAAACCTCCTGCTGCTGGATGATGGGAGTTCTAGTGCTTACCCAGCTGCGAAGCAGCCTGGCCGAAGAGAAAGGCCTGCCCTTCTGGGGATGATGGAAGGGGTGGTTGGTCCACCTGGGAGGGAACGCCTCTTGGGGACAGTGCCCAAAGGATGTGGGTGATGGGAGTTGTAGTCCTTGCTCAGCGGGGAGCAGCCTGGCTGAAGAGGATTGAAGGAGAGAACCAGGCCTTTGAAGATGATGGGAGGTGTAGTTGGCCCACCTGGGGGGGAGGAGCCTCTTGGAAAAAGTGCCCAAAGAATGTGGGTGATGGGAGTTGTAGTGGTAACATGGTGGTTGAAAGGAGCCCTGCTGTCCTAGAGTTAGAGGGAGCATCTTAAAGGGTGGTGTTGGGGGTGCTGAGATGTACAAAAGTTTCGCGTTCTGAATATCTTGAGATGGGCTGGTTCTTCGTAGTGCCATGAAGTTGCCTTTGATCATCATTTCTCTGGGTGGACGTAAAACAGCCATGCTGATCTTTTAAGATCTCTTTGATCTAAAGACATTTGGACCTTCCAGACACATCCTGAGGGGCAAAAGGAAATGTGTTTTAAAGCTGTTTGAAAAGTGGGTCAGTTAGATCAGTTGGAGGCCTGGCCCTACAGGTTCCTTTCCCAGGATCTCGTCCCAGGTTTAGAAAAGACTTGGATAAAATGTTGTCCGTTTCTTCTCACCGATGAAATTGCTTCCACGTTGGCTCAATTCATTGATCCGTTGTGCTTCACTTCTTTGGCCCTGTGTTTTTTTGGGGGGGAGGCTGCAGTCCCCTCTTTTTCTTTTATGGTCTGGAAATGCGTTGCTTGGACCTAAGCACCCCTAATTTCAGTAGTACTCCATATCTCATCCTGATGCCCTTTGGGTACCTGATACTTTAGCAGAATTTGAATATATAATCTTTCCTATACAGAACCTTGTATTCTAAGGCTGAGCTGGAGCTCTTTAGCATATATTGTGCACAGCTTTTGTTTTAGATAGCAGCTGCTTGTCTTCTTTGAAGCAACATATCACTAGTTGATTTTGGGCTGTACGTTGCTTTTATTGGTGGTATATTTTATGCTAGATGTTTGTGCTGCCGTGAGTCAAGAATTTCCCAGAGCAACTGACTGTTGTTCAAAGTTGGAGCTATTTAAAAAACAAGATAATCCCCCAAAACAATATTTTAAAATGCTACCTGGATTCCTGGTGTTGGCAATCTGAATGTATATTTTTCACCAAATACTCTCTTCATCCCTTGTTACATTAGAATAGAATAGATTTGAATTGAATTGAATTCTTTATTGGCGAAGTGTGATTGGACACACAAGGAACTTGTCTTTGGTGCAGAGGCTCTCAGTGTACATAGAAGAAAAGATACATTTGTCAAGAATCATAAGGTATAACCCTTAATGATAGTCATAGGGTACAAATAAGCAATCAAATCAGACTAGGAAACAATATAAATCGTAAGGATACAAGCAACAAAGTTACAGTCATAAGTGGGAGGAGATGGGTGATAGGGACGATGAGAAGACTAATAGTAATAGTAATAGTAATGCAGACTTAGTAAATAGTTTGACGATGTTGAGGGAATTATTTGTTTAGCAGAGTGATGGCATTTGGGGAAAAACTGTCCATGTGTTCTGGTGTGCAGTGCATCATTTTGAGGTTAAGAGTTGAAACAATTTCTGTCCAGGCCTGTAAATATTTTCACGGCCTTCTTTTTGACTCGTGCAGTATACAGGTCCTCAGTGGAAGGCAGGCTGGTAATAATTTTTTTTTTTTGCAGTTCTAATTATCCTCTGAAGTCTGTGTGTGTCACAACTGTGTTGGGTTGCAGAGCCAAACCAGACAGTTATGGAGGTGCAGATGACAGACTCAATCATTCCTCTGTAGAACTGAATCAGCAGCTCCTTTGGGCAGTTTGAGCTTTTTGAGTTGGTGCAGAAGAAACATTCTTTGTTATGCTTGGGGTTTTTATCCAAAGTTTCTATTATGCAACAGCCTGCTTTGGAAAACTTCCCCTCTGCAAAGTTGCACAAACTCTTGTCTCTTTGCATTTCTGGGTGGGATTGTCAGGTTTGTTTTTCAGGGCATGCGGAATAAATCACATGAGCCTAATAGTCAAGGTTTTGAAAAGAAAAGAAAAAAAACAGCATGCAACTACAAGTATTGAAGGTGCTGTGTTCCTGTTTGCTCTTCCTTTGTGGGATACAACTCTTCACGGTTTATTTGCAAAATCCTCTCTGGCGTATTATGATCCTTGCCTTTAAGTTGTGTGGAATCATTTCAGGGCCTCAAAATAGTGCAAGCCGACTGATGCCTGCAGCAATCCCTTCACTGTTTCCGTGGGATCCGCGGGGATGACTTAGCTCGGATTTCAAAAGTTGTGTGGGTGCTTTTGTTGGTTTGATCCAAGTTCATAATTCTGTCACGGTGCAGTCCCTCCTAAAATATCAGTGCTGAATCAAACTTTAGACCTGAGTCTTGTTCCCCCGAGTAGCTGGTCAGATAAACAGAGGGGAGGCCCCTGCAATTCCTCAGCAGCTGATACTGAGACAGATCTCTCTGTGCTTACCATCTGCTTCTTGATGGAACAAGAAATGTCTTCCAGACCACCAATGGCAGCTTCCTCATATGAAACACAGCAAAATATCCAATTCAGAAAATGATGCTAGCTTAAGAGGTTCAGATTTTAAACCAGGATAAGCTTTCAAGCAGTCTCAGAGTCCCTGCTGGCTGATGATCTGTCCTGTGGTTTTAAGCCCCTGTAGTTCCTATATATCAGTAGCAAAACTCATCCAGAGACCAAAATCCCACCTTCCTTTTCACCTTCGATGCTCAGAGCTTTGCAATGTTTACTTTAAGGGTGCCCAGCTTTCTGAGCCTTGTGTCTGTGCTTTTTCTCTCCGCTGCAGTGAGTCGGAAATCCTGCACCACGACAAACAATACGAGCCTTTCTACTCCTCTTTTGTTGCTCTTGCAACGCACTACATCACCACGGTGTGTGGAGTAGGTGAGTGAGCGCTCAGACATTCTGCTGCGGACTGTCGTTTGCCAAGTTTTTAAGGATGATTCTCTCCCCTCTGGTATTCTGTGAGGAGCGTTTCCAAAACTGGCTTAGAAGGCGGTTCGCAGAAGGGTTAGAAAGGACATAGCAGGAGGGAGGGGCATTTATCAACACCCAGAAAGGAGGAAGCAGAAAATGTTTTTTTTCAGATAGCCGTAGCAATAGCACTTAGATTTATATACCGCTTCACAGTGAGCTTTACAGCCCCCTGTAAGCAGTTTACAGAGTTAGCCTCTTGCCCCCAACAGTCTGGGTCCTCATTTTACCCACCTTGGAAGGATGGAAGGCTGAGTGAACTTGCAGCCGGCAGGATCGAACTGTTGGCAGTGGTCAGAGTTAGCCTGCAATACTGCATTCTAACCACTGGAAGGGAGGGAGGGAAGGAAGAATAGCACTTAGACTAGACTGCTTCACAGTGCTGTACAGCTCCCTCTAAGTGGCTTACAGAGCTAGCCTCTTGCCCCCAACAATCTGGGTCCTCATTTTACCCACCTCAGAAGGATGGAAGGCTGAGTCAACCTTGAGCCTGGAGGGATTTGAACTGCCAAATTGCAGGTAGCTGGCAGTCAGCAGTAGTAGCTTTCAGTACCACTGTGCCACCATGGCTCATATATTCGTAGGTTGGGGTAACATTCCGTTGCCTCTGATCCCATTGAGTGGCTCCTCTGAAGACCCCAAAGCCTCTGAATCTCCACCAGAGTCTCCACCAGAAATTAAAAGGGGGGGGGGGAGGCTACATTTCAAGGGGGGGGGATTCTTAGATCAGCCAAGGCAAGGACATGGCATTGCTTAAAAGCTCCTCCCCCCCCCTCAAACTGACGTAACCACATTGCCTTTTCAGTACCTCGGAACCAGCTGCAGTCTGTAGCAGCTGCCTGCAAAGTACTGATTGAATTCTCCCTGTTGCGACTTGAAAACCCAGATGAGGCCTGCGCTGTCTCACAGGTGAGGTGGGAGAGGTGGGGGGATAAATGAAAGAGAAAGAGAGATACAGAGAGAGATCAGAGACAGAGAGAGATCAGAGAGAAAGAAAGATGAAAAGAGACGAGAGAGAGAAAGATGAGAGAGAGACAAAGAGAAGGGGGGAGAGAAATGAGAGAAGAGAGATCAGAGAGAGAGAAAGAAAGAGATGAGAGAGACAGAGACAGGGAGAGAGAGAGGTGAGAGAAAGAGAGAGAGTGTGTGTGTGCCCCCCTTCTTCCCCGTTGGGGAGTTTCCGCATCATTTGCATGGGAGGCTCTTCGTTGAAGCTGACCCAGGATGCTGGGGTCTTGCTTGCAAGATGTGAGCATCTCGTGCCTCTGAATTCACAGCAGAGGCCATGCTGGAGGGGTGGGGACTCTGGGAATTGGTGCCTGCCCAGCTGGGGTCTGCTCAGGTTTGGAAAAGGTTCCCTGAACCTTGCACCGCTCACCTTTCTTTTGCTTCCGTAGAAACACCTGATCCTGCTGATCAAGGGGCTGTGCACCGGCTGCAGCCGCCTGGACCGGACAGAGATCATCACTTTCACAGCGATGATGAAGTCGGCCAAGCTGCCCCAGACAGTGAAGACCCTCTCGGACGGTAAAGGCTCCCTCCCCGTGACATCTTCTGCCCCAGCAAGGGCTGCTCCCCACCTCCGACCTGACCCTCTGCTCCCGCTCCTCTTTTCCAGTGGAGGATCAGAAAGAGCTGGCTTCTCCCGTCAGGCCTGAACTGCGCCAGAAGGAGGTGCAGATGAACTTCCTCAATCAGCTGACCTCTGTCTTCAATCCCAAAATGGCCCTGTCGCCAATGACGATGCTGCAGGCTCAGGTGGGTTGTGGAAGAAAGAAGGTTGCCCGAGAAGGCTCGGGTTCCCTGGGGAAAATGGCTTCCCATCCTCCTTAGCGAGGGGCAAAGGGTCCCAAGGCTCCGGCTGGAGTTCTCGGGGAGCCTGCTCTGATGGCGGGAGATCATAGCTGTTCTGATCCAGCTCCCCAAACATGATGAACCCTTTGTAGTTAAATTAATGATTCATTTATTAGGAGTGCCAGCAGCCCCGGCAAAACGTTTCTCTCTCTGTCTCTCAGCAGGCTAACAAGCCTGTCTGGCAGGGAGATGACTAGTTGTCTGCCACAACTATTCATCTCCACCCCCTGCCTTTTATCCCCAGAGCTAGGGTGGCAGCAGTGGCTCTTCCGTCCCAAGGACTGGCCCATAGATTTCCACTGCTCTCCTCTCCTCTGCCTTTTATCCCCAGAGCTAGAGTGGGGCTTCTCTAGCAGCAGTGGCTCTTCCGTCCCAAGAACCGGCCCATAGATTTCCACTGCTCTCCTCTCCTCTACCTTATGTGCATCTGCAATGAGGCACTGTGTTCCTCCTCTTCCTCATCAGCCACCTCCAGACCTGGAGGCTCTTGACTCTCCAACTGAGGGTGGACAGACGGCCCAGGCTCCGCCTCTGTCTCTCTCTCTCTGCCACCTCCAGTTCCCCTTCCACCCCGGAGCTCTCAGGTTGTCTCGATGCCAACATGATTCCCACGCTGTCTTCTCCTCTGATTCGGCTGCTGGAGGGGCCAGTGGCTGACAGGCCACAACAAAATAACACTTGGCTCTGCTTCTAGGGGGAAGGGGAAGGTGAAGAGCAGACTGCCACGGACCAATCCTCCACAACCAAAACCAAGAGCATATTTGTTGCCCAGAACGTGGCCAGCTTGCAAGAACTCGGTAAGGAAAGGGGTGGGGTGTTTTGTCTTGCTTGTCTAACAGAGCCTCCCCCGTTTCCGAAGGCGTCATCTGGAGAATGGGGGTGGGTGGGTGTTGGAGCTGCTTCCTTGCCACAACTGTGTTCTCAGACCCAGCCGGCTGCACCGCGAGTTAGAAACTACAATTCCTTTGAGGTGTTGGTGTTGGAAGTGCAGATAGCTCCCAACTTAATGACGGTTCATTTAGTGACTGTTTGAAGTGAACAACAGCACTGGGGGGGGGAAAGCGACTTAGGACCATTCCTCACACCGTTGCGGCATCCCCCGTGGCCATGTGATTAACATTCAGCTGCTGGGCAGCTGGCTCACATTTATGACGGTTGCAGTGTCCCCCTTTTGTGACCTTCAGACAAGCAAAGAGAATATTGCAGTTTTGGCCACTACACTATAAAAAAGATGTTGAGACTCTAGAAAAGAGTGCAGAGAAGAGCAACCAGGATGATGAGGGGACTGGAGGCTAAAATATATGATGAACGGTTGCAGGAACTGGGCTTGACTAGTCTAGTGAAGAGAAGGACCAGGGGAGGCAGGATAGCAGCCTTCCAATATTTGAGGGGCTGCCACAGAGAGGAAGGGGATCAAGCTATTTTCCAATACACCCGAAGGCCAGACAAGGAATAATGGATGGAAACTGACCAAGGAGAGATTCAACCTAGAAAGAAGGAGGAACTTTCTGACAGAAAAATCAACCCATGGAACAGAAGTTGCCTTCGGAAGTTGTGGAAACTTCATCCCTGGAGGCTTTCAAAAAGAGATTGGACTGCCATTCGTCAGAAAAAAATGAAGGGTCTCTTGCTTGGGCTAGATGATCTATAAGGTCCTTTCCAATTCTGTTAATCTGTATTAAATTCTATGGGGAAGCCAGATTTACTTAAGCGGGTTACTGAGTTAAGAACTGCAGCAATTCGCTTAACAAACGTGAAGAGAAATGTCATAAAACTGAGTGAAACTCACTTAAAGAATTCCTCACTTTGGCACCCGAAACATTGGGCTCAGTTGTGGTCATTAAGTCTATCTGTAATTTCTTGCCTCTTAGTCCCCCAGGGCCATTTGGCAGGCTCCTGCTGGGAACAAGACTCTCTTAAGAGGCTAGTCCTCATCATTTGCTTCCCTTTTCAATGCAGGCGGTTCTGAAAAGCTGCTGCGCGTCTGCTTGAACCTTCCGTACTTCCTGCGCTACATTAACCGCTTCCAGGACGCCGTGTCAGCCAATTCTTTCTTCATCATGCCGGCTACTGTTGCTGATGCCACAGCAGTCCGTAACGGGTAAGCACCCATCCTCTTTCTTCTGTGATTTCTTATATCCTGGTTCTCCCCCCACCCCATAGGTTCTGAGCAGAACTCGATCTCGTCCCCCCCTCATGTTTTATTTATTTTATTTACTATATTTTTCTGAGTATAAGACGTGCTCCAAAGTATAAGATGCATCTAGCTTTGGGGGAGGAAACAAGAGAGAAAAAATCTGCCTCTGCCTCCTTGCAACAAACAGCAAACAGTACAGACAATATACACTATTTGTGGTGTTACATTCCATACTGTACTTGTACAGGTGCTGTTACAATTGAAAGTGGCTTTCTGGAAGTATAGTTATTCTCTGCTGTTTAAAAGAAGATACAATAGCACTGGGCCTCTACAGATCAAGCCTTTATTTTAAAAAAGCTGCTTCATTTTGTCAAGCTGCCTAGAACAATAATAAAACAGTCTTTAAAAAAATAAGTCTAATAATCTGAATATTCTATAGGCATTTATAGTTACTGACTTACCTTCCTGCAGCAAACAGCCTGATTAGCACAAGAAGAAAAAAATCTGCTGCTGCCTCCCAGCAATGCTGCCTTGTGGAGCAAACAGCATGTTTCACTTTCAGTTTAAGCGGGCCTCTGGATCATCAGCTGTTTCAGGCTGCAGCGATTGCTATAGCCTATTGCAGCCTTCGCAAGCCCCATTTTCCCCGTTTGCTGCAAGGAGGTAAATTGCTGGGTGGCAGAGGCCAAAGGGTGGGGGTCGGTGGGTGGGTCTACATTCAGTGTATAACACACACCCAAATTTTCACCCTCTTTTAGGGTGGAAAAAGGTGTCTCTTCTACTCTGAAAAATAAGGTATATTACTTTCCATTTCCACCGAACAGTGTGAGATCTGGGTTTTAGACAATCAAAATCCACATTTTTATATTCATCACAATAATATTAATAATATAACTATATAGCAACACAATTACAATAATACATCACATCTTCATCATCGAATTCTCTCCAAATTAACATTTCCTCTTTTTTTTATATTTTCTCCTTTCCAACTTCTGTTTCTATTGTCTAGCCATTGGTAAAATACATCCCACGTTAAAAAAATGTTAGTTTCTTCTTTATCCTTAATAATGAGTGTTAATCTGTCCATTTCTACACATGCTAATATTTTCTTTATTACACTTCTCATCTGACGGTGTTTCATCATTTTTCCATTGTTGCACAAATACAATTCTAGCAGCAGTTAATATATGTACCGTGTATTCCCAAAAATAAGAAAGGGTCCTATTTTTTTTTTGACTCCTGAAATAAGCACTTGGCCTTATTTTCGGGGAGGTCTTATTATTTTTGAGGTGCAGGAAGCGGCGAGCGTGGTCACTGCTGCTGTGTTGCAATATTTTGGGGGCGAGGCTTATTTTAGAGCGTGCACTCAAAAAACTCGATTGGGCTTATTATCCAGGGAGTTCTTATTTTCAGGGAAACAGGGTAAAACCAGATATATAGTCTTTTTATCATATTTTTGCGATAGAATGCCCAACAAAAAATATCTCGGGATTCAAATCAATATGCTGCTTTATCATTTTTCCCAACCAAGTATGTATTTTTGTCCAAATTATTTTAGCTTTTGGGCAGGGCCACCACATATGATGGTATGAACCTAATGGTTGATTACACTTACAGGATTTGGCAGATCTATCTTTATACATTTTAGCCAATCTTGCCGGTACAAAGTGCCATCTATAAAACATTTTGTACAGATTTTCTTTATATGCAGTGGACATAGTCAAACCCGATCTCTTGACTCCCTTCCGTTTTCCCTCCACCTGTGCAGGTTCCATTCCCTGGTGATTGACGTCACCATGGCCCTGGACACGCTTTCCCTCCCCGTCCTGGAACCTCTGACCCCCGCCCGCCTGCAGGACGTGACCGTTCTCGCCCTCAGCTGCCTCTATGCAGGTGAATCCGTGCGACGCGGAAGCCAAGGCGAAATCGTTGGGGGGAGAGAGAGTGTATTGTTTTGGGTTCCTATACTTGAAGGAAGGAGAAGTAGCTTCCTGTGTTCCAGGAACAAAGGGGCAGGCAGGGAGAGCTTGATGTTTCTTCCCCTCTGCTCCTCTTCTCTCTCTGTTTCCCATTGTCAGATCTTTGGGGAAGAGATTTTAATTTCCTTGAAGGGCTACCTGGGCTTACAATAAAAGCTCCCAAAGTCAGTTTGCTTTTAATAGCAATAACAGCCCTGACTTATATACCACTTCACAGGGCTTTGCAGCCCTCTCTAAGTGGTTTACAGAGTCAACCTATCGCCTCCAGACCATCCGGGTCCTCATTTTAAGCGAACTCGGAAGGCTGAGTCAACATTGAGCCAGTTGGTCAGGATTGAACTCCAGACAGTGGGCAGAGTCAGCCTGCAATAATGCATTCTAACAGGAAGGAAGGAGTGAGGGAGGGAGTAAGGGAGGGAAGGAAGGAAGGAAGAGCACTTAGACTTATATACCGCTTCACAGGGCTTTGCAGCCCTCTCTAAATGGTTTACAGAGTCATCCAACTCGTAAAGATGGAAGGCTGAGTCAACCTTGAGCCAGTCTTGTCAGGATTGAACTGCTGGCAGTTGGCAGAATTAGCCTGCAATACTGCATTCTGGGAAGGAAGGAAGGAAGGGCACTTAGACATATACTGCTTCACAGTGCTTTTAGAGCCCTCTCTATGGGGGTTTAAAGAGTCAGCCTTTTTCCTCCAACAATCTGGGTCCTCATTTGACCCACCTCGGAAGGATGGAAGGTTGTAATGATGCAGGGGGGAGGCCTCTCACTCATCATCCCCCATCACAGGATGAGACTCGAGGCCTTGAGTTGGTCCCCGTTGCTCTGGCTGACCCCCAGGATCCTTCCTCTCCCCCCAGGGGTCAGCGTGGCCACCTGCATGGCCATCCTACACGTGGGCACCACCCAGCAAGTCCGCACGGGCTCCACCAGCTCCAAAGAAGAGGACTACGAAAACGATGCTGCCATCATTGTACAGAAATGCGTGAGTCAGACGCGCACACAGGATTGGGTGGGTGGGTGGGGAGGACCTGCGAGGAAAGTGTGAACTCCAGCTGAAGTTTGCAGCCGCGAAATTTTTGAGGGAGCATTGGGGCTGGCATCAGCTGGGCTTTGGTCTCTTTCACGAGACCCTTTTATAATTTTTTTTTTAAAAATCCATCTCTTTCCGCAGTTGGAAATCTACGACATGATCGGCCAAGCCATCAGCAGTTCCCGCCGGGCAGGTGGGGAGGTAAGAGCGGAAAGGAGCTAAACATAAAATAAAATAAAATAAGCAATTCTCCCGTGCCGTCCTCTGGAGCGGCAATCACAATGTGATGTGTTTGTGTGTGTGTTTTTTTTCCCTTTTTCTGGAACTCCAGCACTACCAGAACTTCCAGCTCCTCGGGGCCTGGTGTCTGCTGAACAGCTTATTCCTCATCTTGAACCTCAGCCCGACCACCCTGGCCGACAAGGGGAAAGAGAAGGACCCCCTGGCAGCCCTTCGGGTCCGGGATATCATTGTGCGGTCCAAAGAGGGTGTGGGGTCTCCCAAACTTGGACCTGGCAAAGGGTAGGTCTGGCTCTGAGCGGGGCGAGTCCTTGGGAGGGGGGGAGAGAAGAGACTTTTCCTTGCTGTTTCTTCTGCCTTTGATGCTGGGGGTTAAAGCGTGGTGTGGAGAATGCAGCTTCTTTCCATATCTTGCCCTCGGCCGAGAGATCCTTCCTGAGCTGGTGTCCGCACTCTCCTTTCCTCACCTCCTTTCCTCCCCCTTCTGCAGGCATCAGGGGTTTGGCATCCTCTCCGTCGTCCTGGCCAATCACGCCATCAAGCTCCTCACTTTACTCTTTCAAGACCTTCATGTGGAGGCCCTTCAGAAGGTGAGCGCTTGACGAAGGGACAAGCAGGTCCTCAGAATTGCTCTGAGGGTGGTTGGGTGTCCAGGTGTGTTTTGATATCTTTTATCCTCCTGGGGAGGGATGCCCTGGCTCAGTGGCTAAGACGCTGAGCTTGCTGATCAGAAAGGTTGGCGGTTCGAATCCCTAGTGCCACCTAATGGAGGGAGCTTCCGTGACTTGTTCCAGCTTCTGCCAACCTAGCAGTTCGAAAGCACGTAAAAATGCAAGTAGAAAAATAGGAACCACCTTTGGTGAGAAGGTAACAGCATTCTGTGCGCCTTCAGGAGTTGAGTCATGCCAGCCACATGACCATGGAGATGTCTTTGGACACTGCTGGCTCTTTAGCTTTGAAATGGAGATGAGCACCGCCCCCTAGAGTCAGGAACGACTAGTATGTATGTTTGAGGGGAACCTTTACCTTTTTATCCTCCCTGTGGGGGATGGCTCTCATTCTTCAGGGCTGGGACACAGACGGCCCTCCGGCCGTTCTGAATATCATGGCCCAGAGTACATCGATCCAGAGGATTCAACGCTTGATCGAGTCGGTGCCTCTCGCCAACCTGCTGTTGACCTTGCTCTCCACGGCGTATCGGAAGGTGGGCGAGGGCCACTTCTAGATTTCTCTGGGTGGTGGGAAATGACCCCCCCCTCCTTGGTTCTCTCTGCTTCGAGCGTTTTCCCATCGAGAGAAAAGAGATCGGCCACGGTGGGGCTTGAAGGGGAAGTTGTGGGTTTCCTGGCTTGTTCTCGGTGGTGTGAATCTGCCCCGTGCAGGAGGGAGCGGGGCCTTATCATTCGGGCACGGTGCAAACCCCACCCAGGGAAGAAGCAGAATGACTGCCCTAGATTAGCAAGGAAGGATGGGTTGCTTGTAGGCTCTGCTTTTCTAAGGGGGGCAACATGAAGCCTTGTTCGCCCTCACATCTGAGATTTTCTCCAGGGAGTGGTCATAAGGTTTTGGTGGGAGATACTCACTGGCTGGGCTTTTGTGACATCCCTCCCCTTCCCCCACCAACCCCTCCTCCCTCTTTCAGGCTTGCGTCCTGCAGAGACAACGAAAGGGGTCCATGAGCAGCAACGTCAGCGCCTCCACAGACTCCAACACCTACTACGAAGACGACTTCAGCAGCACGGAAGACAGCAGCCAAGGTGGGGGGTGGGGGGGGGAAGAGGATGCTTCAGTGGGGAAGGGACGGGGGGTCCGCCCTGAATACAATGGATGGAAACTGACCAAGGAGAGATTCAACCTAGAAACAAGGTGGAACTGTCTGACAGGGAGAGCAATCAACCCCATGGAACCGAAGTTGTGGGCGCTTCATCCCTGGAGACTTTCAAGAAGAGACTTGGACTGCCATTTTTCAGAAATGGCAGAGGGTCTCTTGCTTGAGCAAGGGGTTGGACTAGATGACCTACAAGATCCCTTCCAACTCTGTTAATCTGGAGAGGGAGGTGATGGTGGGGTGATGGAAGGCCCTGAGCCGTGTTCCTGGCCCTTCAACTGTCTGACTTGCCCCTTTCCCCTCTTTTCAGACGACGACAGTGAGCCCATCCTTGGTCAGTGGTTCGAAGAGACCATCTCCCCCAGCAAGGAGAAGGTGGCCCCTCCTCCCCCTCCTCCCCCACCCCCTCTGGAGAGCTCCCCCCGGGTGAAGAGCCCCAACAAGCAGTCGGCAGGAGAAAACGGGAACATCCTGGCCAGTCGCAAAGACCCGGAATTGGTGAGCTATCCAGGACTCTGCCTCAAAGTCAAAAGTTCTGGGGCTGCCTTCCTCCTTTTTATTATTTTTCTTTCTTAATCGATGCCTTTGTCTCTGTCTTTCTTTTTTCTTTCAGTTCTTAAACCTGGCTTCCAATATCCTCAACTTCCTAACGTCCTCCATGCTGGACTCGAAGAACAATTTCATTCGCAACTACCTGAGCGTCTCTCTGACGGAGCAGCACATGGCCACTCTGGCCAGCATCATCAAAGAAGTGGACAAGGACGGGCTCAAAGGTCAGGAAGGGGAGGGGAGGTCTCCCTCACCCCCAACCCACACATCGAGCCTCGGAGGTGGCGGGGGGGGGGGGGGCGGAGACTGAGAAAAACCTGCTTGGCTGAAAAGTCTAGGACAGTTTCTGCCTCTCAGAGTTTGGCAGTGACGAGCTGGATGGGGAACTAAATTCATGGAGGTTGTACTAGAGGCGAAGAAGTGGGGGGGGGGGGCAGGGGGGAGGTAGTCTTCCCTAGGAGGAAGAGATGGACTGATGGGCTTCCTTCTTACCCAAGAAGGGACCCATGGGAAGATCCTGCCCTGGAGTTCTTGAGAAGGTTGGGGAGAGGTTGGCCTCACCTGGTGACTCTTGTGCTCCTGTAGGGACCTCCGAAGAAGAAGAGTTTGCGGCTGCACTGTACCATTTCAACCATTCCTTGGTGACCTCTGACCTCCAGTCTCCGACCTTGCAGGTGATTCTGGCTCTCTAGTCCGGGAGGAATATTTTTCAGTTAAACTGCCAGTTATTAGGAATAATAATTAGGAAATCTCCATCGTGTTCTCATTTTGAGCTTCTCCGTTGCTGCGTTGAAAGGCAGATGGGTTTGGACCTTTCCCTTTATTTAAACCGGGCCAATAATCCAGTGTTAAGTCTGTGTAGTTAAACAAAGGGGTCTTCTCTGATCCTCTCTGAGCTTGGTCATTTTCTGGCAGACATGACCCAAACTAGGTAACAACATCAGTTGCTAGAAGGAAGTGGGATTTGCAGGGAGGAGGAGAAGGAGTGGAGCAGAGGTGGGATTCAGCCAATTCTGACCGGTTCTGGCGAACCGGTAGCGGAAATTTTGAGTAGTTTGGAGAACCGGCAAATACCACCTCTGGCTGGCCCCGCCCCCATCCATTTGCTGTCTTCTGAGTCCCAGCTGATTGGCTGGGTCTTCTGTTGCTCTGCAATAGAAGGTGGAAAGCAGGTTAGTGGGGTGTTGTGGCCCAGCAGGAGCCGTTGGAGCTGTCGATGGACTCCGATAGTGAGGGACCCTATGAGTTGGCTCTGGAAGATGTGGAGGACCCTGGGCAGGGTTCAGACTCCGAGCAGGGACCAGAGAGGCTGGTTGGCCACCAGGAGGCGCCTGAGGCATGTAGCAGTGGTGAAGATCAAAGGGAGTTTGCCCCTGATGTCAGGCACTGGAGCAGTGGTGAAGATCAAAGGGAGTTTGTCCCTGACGCCAGGCAGAGGAGGGCGGAGAAACGAAGGCAGCAATTACGGAGACAGACTCATAGGAGATAATCAAGCCCAGGTGGTTGTGGTTTGGCTCCTCCCAAGAGAGTATATAAGAAGAGACTTTGGGAGGAGACCTTTTGCAGGACACAACCGTTTATACCAAGCTGGAGAAGCTCTTGTGTGTATTGTATCTCTTACCTGTGGGAGTCTGGGTTACTGCCAACGTCTTGTCTCTGAGTAATTACTGTGAATAAAGCGTGGCTAACAGTAAGCCTGTGTTGGCGTCAATCACCGGATGGAGGGGCGGTCAGAACAGTGGGGTGGAGTGGAAATGGAGATTTTGCAGTATCCTTCCCCTGCCAAGCCACACCCACCAAGCCACGCCACACCCACAAAACCGGTAGTAAATTTTTTTGAATCCCATCACTGATTGAGGAGGAGGACTATGAGGGTCCTTGGTGCTCTCGGAGCTTGGTGCTTTTCTGGCAGACGTTTTGTGACCCAAACTAGGTAACATCATCAGTGCTAGAAAGGACAATATATAAATCACAAACTGCACTCCTTTTTTTTTTTAACACTGATGATGTTATCTAGTTGAGTCATGAAACATCTGCAAGGAAAAAACCAAGCTCAGAGGGCACCAGGAACCCCCTCATTTCAACCCATTTCAATATTCTCCTTTATTGTAGTTTTAAAAAGGGAGTGGCTTAGAGGTGGCGCTCTCGCCTCACAATCAGGAGGCTCTGGGTTCGATCCTAGGAAGAGGTAGATATTTCTCTTTCTGGGCACATTGGGAATATATCTAGAATAGAATAACAGAGTTGGAAGGGACCTTGAAGGTCTTCTAGTCCAACCTCCTGCTTAGGCAGGAAACCCTACACCACTTCAGGCAAATGGTTATCCAACATCTTCTTAAAAATGTCCATTTTTCACAACTTCTGGAGGCAAGTTGTTCCATTGATTAATTGCTCTCACTGTCAGGAAATTTCTCCTCAGTTCTAAGTTGCTTCTCTTCTTGATTAGTTTCCACCTATTGCTTCTTGTCCGGCCCTCAGGTGCCTTGGAGAATAGTTTGACTTCCTCTTCTTTGTGGCAGCCCCTGAAATATTGGAACACTGCTATCATGTCTCCCCTAGTCCTTCTTTTCATTAAACTAGCCATGCCCAGTTCCTGCAACCGTTCCTCATATATTTTCTGCTTTCATCTGCTGAACAAAACTCCATATTGGCGACGGGAAGGGCATCTGGCCATTAAAACACTGCTAGCTCCATTCAGTTGCCCAGACTCCACCCCATAAGGGATTAAGGGGCCTTGAAAAGATGATGGTGATGATTGTAGTTAAACAAGGTTCAAATACTTATAGTAGGCTGTGTTTTGTTTTTTTAAAAAAATATATCACTTGTGACTGACAGATCTGCTCCCCTCCAGTCTTTTAACACATGTGACGGTTGTCTTTTGCCAGAACATTCTCCTGCAGCAGCTTGGGGTGTCTCCTTTCTCTGAAGGGCCATGGCCTCTCTACATCCACCCCCAGAGCTTGTCCGTGTTGTCCCGTTTCCTCCTCATCTGGCAGCATAAAGCCAGCACCCAGACGGACCCGGATGTCCCAGAATGTCTGAATGTGTGGGAGAGGTAGGAGGAAGTCTTGAGAATGGGCTGAACTCTTCCAGTCAGAAGATCCATGGTCAACAATTTCATAACTCAAGTCTCTAGGCTAGTGGACAAAGTTAACCTATGCTTGGATTCTCCTTGCAACGCACATAGAAGGACCGTTCAGATAAGTCAATGGTTGATTTACAGCTTTGGCCAGTCACACCAAATTCAGAGTGTTTTCAGTCCAGTTGTGATGGATAATTGTTGCACAGTTACCATATTTTTCGGATTATAAGATGCACCCACCCACCCTCCTGCAAAAGTGGGTAGAAATGCCTGTGCATTTTATAGAGTGAATGTTGCTGCAGCCTTGCCCACCTGCCGGCCTCTGCCTCCCAGCAATTTGCCTCCTTGCAGCAAACAGCAAACAGCCTAGTCAGCTTCAGCACGGCCTGATTTAGCACGAGCAGCTGATTGGTAGTTGGATCGGCCTCCTGGAATATTGCGGATCAGCTGTTCCAGGCTGCGGGATCGCTGCCGTTGCTGCCTCCATTTTTGGCCCCTGTACGTCCTGTTTTCCACATGTCCCGTTCAGCTGCAATAGGCAGCAGGGAACGCCCCAAAAATGGGATGCGCAGAGGCCAAAAATGAGACGTAGGGAGGCCGAAAACAGGATGCGCGGAGGCTGAAAATGGGGCGCAGTGGGCAGCGGTAGGTGGCGGCGATCCCTGCAGCCTGGAACAGCTGATTGGCGGTATTCCCAGAAGGCCAATCCAACCGCCAGTTAACTGCTTGCGCTAAATCGGACTGTGCTGAAACTGACCAGGCTGTTCTCCTGTGCGCTGCTTGGACAATCCAAGCATGGGTTAAATTCAGTCTATTACCTCAAGACTGAGTTGAAAAAAGTCTTGTCCACGTCTCTCTTGTCCTCTGGAAGCCAGTTTTTTTTAACTCAGTCTAGCCATGTGCTGAAGCTGACCAGGCTGTTTACTGTTTGTTGCAAAGAGGCAAATTGATAAGAGGCAGAGGCAGATTTTTTTCTTGTTTTCTTGTTTTTTCTTGTTTTTTCTTGTTTTCCTCCCCCAAAAGCTAGATGCCTCTTATAGTCCAAAAAATACAGTATAGCTAAAATGGTATCCTGATTACACAGATAACACTAAGGTGTAAGAGCTGCTGTTTATAGATTTTTTTTCCTTCTTCCCATCCCTCCCTTCCTCCCTGATTATCTTTCCTCCCTCCTTTCTTCCCATTCATCTCTCCTTCCCATCTCCTTCCTACCATTCCTCTCTCCTTCCTTCCTTCCTTCCTTCCCATCCCTCCCTCCCTTCCTGAATATCTCTCTCCTCCCTTCCTTCTCATTCCTCCCTCCCTCCCCTTCCCATTCCTTCCTCTCTTCTTCCCATTCCTCCCTCCCTCCCACCATTCTTCCCATTGCTTCCTCTCTTCTTCCCATTCCTTGTTCCCTTCCTCTCTCTCCTTCCTTCCCATCCCTCCCTCCCTTCCTGAATCTCCCTTCTCATTCCTCCCTCCCCTTCCTTCCCATTCCTTCCTCTCTCCTCTCCCTCTCTTCCTGAATCTTTCTATATCCCCCTCCCTCCCTCCCTCACAGGTTTGTGGGCACTTTGAAGCAAAACGCCCTGCAGGGGATTCTTCCTGGCGACACAGAGGACCTCAATGTGGAGCACCTCCAGCTCCTGCTGCTCATCTTCCACAGCTTCTCCGAAAAGGGCCGGCGGTCCATCCTGACCCTCTGCGTCCAGACCATACTGGACGTTACCGCCAACCTGGACTCCCAACTCCGATGCGTCCCTCTCCTGCTGGCCCGCCTTCTCTTGGTCTTCGACTACCTGCTTCACCAATACTCAAAGACCCCCGTGTATTTATTTGAGCAGGTGTGTGGTGAATCCACGGAGGCAGGAGTGGGGCTTGAGGGAGAGGAGAATGCCCAACTCACACATCGGCTTGCCAATCAAGATTTTCTTTGGGAGCCAGTCCATCCTTTGAATGCTCTCTTAGGTACCTGGAGATGGCTTGAACAATGAAAATAATCACCAAAGTTCAGACTGAAAAAAATTGATTTATTGGCTTGATTCCTGCTTTGCTTTTGTGCTCCACTGGGCCTCCCTGTTTTCAGACCCAAATCATGGAGGAAAAACATCCCAAAATGAGCCAATAAGTTACAACTTCCTTGCTTTCTTCTCTCTCTCCCTCTCTTTTTTCTTTGAACAAGGAGCCATTCAGATAAATCACAGTCAATCAGTGTAGAAAAAAATAGTTTTCTCCTTTTGGGATTTACCCTGCTGCCCCATATTTATTTCCTGTCGCCTCTTTGTGTTTTGTAGGTCCAGTACAACCTCTTAACCCCTCCAATCGTATGGGCCAGCACGAGCCAGGAGGGCAGCCGACCGGCCTGTTCCCCACTTTATCATGGCTTCAAGGAAGTGGAAGAAAACTGGGCCAAGCACTGTCCCTCTGGTACGGAAGGGCTGCCAAAGAAGAACCGTAGGATTAGGCCCCTCAAACACCTTGGAGGAACTGTCTGTCCTTTAGGCGGGGCCTAAAGGACAGACAGATAGCAGGGCCCCTGAGAATCTTCTCCCTTCCTTGAGACCCCTGGAGACCCCAGGTGTAGAACTTAGCTCCCACCTGGCCGTTTGGAGAGGGGAACATTCCTAGCCCAAGGTATCCAGGAAGGAGAGCAGGCTGGGCGTGATTTCTGGCCCCAGGGGTGTGTGTGTGTGTGTGTGTGTGTGTTTGTGTGCATTCCTCTCGGAAATTTAAAACCTCGTACATGTTTTGCGACTGGGACACAATGGCTCAGTGGCTAAGACGCTGAGCTTGTCGATCAGAAGAGTCGGTGGTTTGAATCCCTAGTGCCGCGTAACAGAGTGAGCTCCCATGACTTGTCCCAGTTTTTGCCAACCTAGCAGTTCGAAAGCACACTAAAAAAATGCAAGTAGAAAAATAGGAACCACCTTTGGTGGGAAGGGAACAGCGTTCCGTGCACCTTCAGCGTTGAGTCACGCCGGCCACATGACCACAGAGAAGTTTTCGGACAGCGCTGGCTCTTCGGCTTTGAAACGGAGATAAGCACCGCCCCCTAGCGTCGGGAACAACTAGCACATATGTGCGAGGGGAACTTTTGCCTTTACACAGCTTCCTCTTTCTTCCAGATGCTGCCCCCCAGCCGCGCTTTTACTGTATTCTCTCCCCCGAAGCATCTGAAGACGACTTGAACCGCCTCGATAGCACGGTAACAGGATTCTTTCTTTAAAGCTTTCATCCCTTCTGAACACACAAACACACACACACATACACACACACACGCCTCATGCATTCTCCGGGAATGGTTTGAAGGTAGGGAAAGGCTTCAAGGAGATTGTCTGCTCCACCCCGAGGATCATCTTGTGGGGGAGGGCAGGGGGATGGTGGCCGGTGGGTCCACTGCAGAGCAGATCAAGCCCTCTAGTCCCCAACCCCCCTCCCCCCCCCCGGTTCCGTGGAACGGCACCAGTTCACGGCATGTCAAAAACTGGTCCATGCAAACAAGCAAAGTCCCATCCATGGGATGCAGGTAGCACATGAAACCATGCCCCCCCCCCCCGGCCCACAGAAAAGCTTCTCTCCACAGAACCAGTCCCTAGTGCCCCAAAGATTGGGGTGGGGGCTGCTGCTCTAGTCTGGAGCTTCCTGCGGGAAGTTTAGATTAGCCATGTGTGCAGTCCCTTATGATGCCAAATTTGGACCAGATACCACGTGGTAGGCTGACAAATTTTCCTGGACTGCCACTTGCTGTCCCTTGGCAAATTCACGCTTCTGCCTTCTCCTTGTCAGGAGAAGAGGCATGGGACTTTCTCCTGATTGGAGAACCCTTTCTCTGAAATGGGATAGTTTTTCCTGCTTGAGCTGGGGGGGGGGGGGGGTTGGACTAGAAGACCTCCAAGGTCCCTTCCAAATCTTTTATTCTGCTCTTTTCTGAATTGTACGGAGGTTTTGCCCTTGAAGGGTTGAAGTGGATGGGGGAGCAAAGCAGTGAGAACCACTGATTCTGCTGGTACAGGTAGTCCTCGACCTAAAGCCATTCACTTAGTGACCGAAGTCAGAAAAAAAGTGATTTATGACTGGTTTCCATACTTCTGACCATTGCGGGGTCATATCAGAATTTGAGCCCTTGATAACTGGCATGTTTTTATAATAGTCACCGCCTTCCAGGATCCCCTGATCACCTTTCCAGCCAGCATTCAACAAGCAAAGTCGATAGGGGAAGCTGGATTTGCTTAAAAACCACCCGATTCACAACAACCACAGTGATTCTCTTAACAACCGGGGCCAAATCCTCCCTCACTCTTAACAGCCACCTTGTTTAGCAGTGGGAATTTTGGGCTCAATTAGGTTTGTAAGCCAAGGTCATTCAGCACTGGCCACATGGCCAGGGTTTAGTCCACAATATCTCTTGCTTCCGGAGAAAGTGGTGGGGTGGCCTAGAGGTGGTGCTCTCGCCTCACAATCAGGAGGCAGTGAATTTGATCCTAGGTAGAAGCAGATATTTCTCTCTCTCTCTCTGGGGACAATGAGAATATATCTGCCGAACAAAACTCCCCATGGGCAACAGGAAGGGCATAGGGCCAGTAAACACCCTGCTAGCTCCTTTCAGTTGCCCAGACTCCATCCCGCAAGAGGTTATGGGGTCATTAAAAGATGATGATGATGATGATAATCTCTTCTTCCAGAGGCCCCCACCTCCGGCCCCCACCCCAGACTAGAGCTTCAACTCTGTATTTCTCTGGCAAGCTGCCTTTCCTATTCTCCTCCCAGTGAGGAGGGAGGGAGACTGGTGAGATACGACTGGTACGCCCCGGTATGGGCATTCCAGTGCCTGCTGGGAGCACCAGATACCGTTCCGGTACAGTGCTCTGGAGGGCCCACCTGCCCGCCCGCCCTCCTTACCTGTAATTGAGCTGATCGGGGCTTTTGTGCACAGAGCGTACAGCAAGCAGCTGGAGCATCACGGGCGAGAAGTATGCATGCATATGGTGGACACCCGGCCCTGTTGCAGCGTACCAACCACTGGAGGGAGAGGGGGGGGCAGGGGGGGCAGGACAGTCTGGTTTATTCAGAGTTGAGTAGGACCCGGATCAGCAAAGGGGAAGAACGATCCCTGAGCAGTTCAAGAAGTGCCACTTCCCTTTCAGGTGTGTGAAGTTTTGTTCTCCAAGGCCATGAAATACGACGAGCTCTACTCCGCCCTGGCCTCGCTGCTGGCTGCCGGCTCCCAGTTTGACACCCTCCGGCGGAAGGAGAACAAAAACGTCACTGCCTTGGTGAGGACAACTCCGTGGGGGCAGGGGAACACCTCTGGCCTCGGGTCCCAGTGTTGGAAAGACCAGCTGACCAGGCCGCTTGCCTCCCTCTCGCTCTCTCTCTCCCCCCCTCTCGCAGGAGGCCTGTGCGCTTCAGTACTACTTCCTGATTCTCTGGCGGGTCCTGGGCCTCCTTCCCCCATCCAAGAGCTACATGAACCAACTGGCCATGAACAGCCCAGAGATGCGGGAATGCGACATCCTCCACACCCTCCGCTGGTCTTCCCGCCTCCACATCCCCTCCTACGTCAACTGGATCAAGGTAACTGCTCCTGTGGGCTGGGCAGGGGAGTATGAGGTGCTCGAGAATACAGGTACCGTATTTTTCCATGTATAAGACGCTACTTTTTCTTTAAAATATTTCTTTGAAAATAAAGGGGCATTTTATACACTGTGGGGGGGGGGGGGAAGAAGAGAAGATGTGGCCCATCCTGATCCTCCAACTCTGCTGCACATGCTGGACGAGCCTCTACCTTATGTGCAGCTCTATCCTTCCTCTTTATTGTAGTTGTTTCCTGTATGACATTGCCACTCTAGGTTTCCTCTCTATTGTTCCTTTGAAGCATTTGCTCTTCTTGTTGTATTACTCACTCTACCAAGATGGCTTTCGTACAGCGATGGCTTGTAGTGTGCTTGCTTACTCTACATGGAACGTGGAGGCATCCTATACAAGGGGTGTGTGTCTTATAGACAGAAAAATACAGTAGTTTTCAACTTATAACAGTTCGTTTAGTGACTGAAGTTACAATGACACTTTAAAAAAATGATCAGTTTTTATCTTTACGACCATTGCACCATCCCCATGGTCACCTGATTTACGTTCGGATGTCCTTGTTCATCGACTCACACTTACAATGGTCGCAGCATTCCTGGGGACTGCATTGATCCCCTTTTGCGACCGTCTGACAAGCCCAAGCCAGATTCACTCAACAACCCTGCTGCTAATTTAGCCACCGCAGCGATTCGCTTAACAAACGTGGCGAGCAAAGTCGTAAAAAGGGTGCAGGGCTCACTTAACAAATATTTCACTTGGCAACATACACATTTTTTGGGCTCTATTGAGGTCGTAAGTCAGAGGACTACCTGTATGTCCAGAGGTGGTAAATGGCCGTTGGTAAATCAAGAGACGGACTGAGCTGAGATTATTTTTCTCCAGATGGGACTCACTCCAGGGTTTTACCAGAATGTAGTTTCCTCACACACTGCCATTCTTCTTCTCTTCGGCCCATCTCGTCTTTTCATTTAATTTTTTTTTTTAAATCTACTTTTTCTCGGACTTCCCTCTTAGGACCACCTCATCAAACAAGGGATGAAAACCGAGCACGCAGCTTCCCTAGTCGAGCTGACTTCGGCCAAATGCAGCTCCGTCAAGTACGACGTGGAGATTGCAGAGGAGTATTTCGCCAGGCAGGTACGTTCAGGCCCTGGGAGTTGTCGAATCAATGACAATGTTTCTGCCTGAGGAGCCGAGGTGGCGCAGTGGTTAAATGCAGCACTGCAGGCTACTTCAGCTGACTGCAGTTCTGCAGTTCGGCTGTTCAAATCTCACCGGCTCAGGGTTGACTCAGCCTTCCATCCTTCCGAGGTGGGTAAAATGAGGACCCGGATTGTTGTTGGGGGCAATATGCTGACTCTGTAAACCGCTTAGAGAGGCCTGAAAGCCCTATGAAGCGGTATGTAAGTCTAACTGCTATTGCTATTGCTATTGCCTTCTTATTTCTTTATTTACCGCCTGACCTCTGCGGAGGCTGTGTGGTCGGCAATATACAACATCCTGCCTTCTGATCTGGGTAGAAAAAGCAGGATTTCATCTCAATAGAGCCGCGGTGGCACAGTGGTTAGAATGCTGTATTGCAGGCAAATTCTGCCCACTGCCAGCAGTTCGATTCTGATTGGCTCAAGCTTGACTCAGCCTTTTATCTTTCTGAGGTCAGTAAAAAGAGGACCCAGGTTGTTGGGGGCAAGAGGCTGACTCTGTCAACTGTTTAGAGAGGGCTGTAAAAGCAGCTATAAGTCTAATTGCTATTGCCATTGGTAGAGGCACAGAATAGCCGATGGAATGGTATCTCCCAGAGGAGTGCTTCCCAACCTTGGCAACTTGAAGAGGGATGGACTTCAACTCCCAGAATTCCCTAGCCAGCAGAACCACAGCCAATCTGGGAGTTGAAGTCCACCTCATGTCAGGGTTCCAAATAGCATCAAAAATTAAAATCGTAGTCCAAGGCAAAGGATTCCTCAAAGTCCCAATTTATTAAGAGGGCCATGTTGGCACATCTGGAAAACCCCAAATCTGAAAGCTTCCTGGTTTTCTCTACCCAGCTGAAAATTCACTATCTTGCCCCCACACCCACAAGCCCATCACGTGGTCCAATCTCCCACTGCCATGCTGGCAGTTCCACCCATCCAGTTCCGGTCAGGTGCAGAGGTGCAGAGACAAAGGATGACCTTGGCTTTCTAGAAAGAATTTTGTTATGGCTACATAGCATCTCACTCCGTACAATCCCCACTCCTATTTTCCCACAACAGAAAAGGCATAGCAGAATAATAGAAAGTGTGGCAGGCCAAAGATCCAAGAGGAATATGGCTGCAGGCCTGACACCTTTTTCTTCAAGTTGCCAAGGAGTGCTGACATTGGGAAGCACTGCTCTAGGCATTGAGTTGTAGCAGAGCGAGGGATCAAACCCCACCTTAGCCGCAAAGGGAACAATCCTGCCAGGAATCCTCTTCTTCCCTTCCCAGATCTCCTCTTTCTGCGGGGTTGACTGCACCACCATCCTTCAGCTGCACGAGATCCCCAGCTTGCAGTCCATCTACACCCTGGACGCGGCCATTTCCAAAGTCCAGGTCTCCCTGGACGAGCACTTCTCCAAGCTGGCTGCCGAAACCGACCCTCACAAATCCTCTGAGATCACCAAGAACCTGCTGCCAGCCGCCCTGCAGCTGATCGATACCTACGCCACCTTCACCAGGTTGCTGGGATTCTCCGAGATCGCCCTCCCTTTGCCCTGGCCCTGGGAGTCTTCTGCCTGGCAATTTCGGTAGAGTCCCAACGGCTTCTCTCTCGCCGCAGATCTTACCTGCTGCAGAGCCTTTCCGAGGACAGCTCAGCTGAGAACAAACCCACCGAAGAGAAGCTGCAAGGATACGCTGCCGTCCTGGCCATTGGCTCCAGTCGCTGCAAATCCAACACTCTGGGTAGGTCACTTTCCGGCTCAAGTTGTTCAGTTTTTAATTTAAAAAATAAAATCAATTACATTTGCCTATACGATTGTTTTTTCATGATGCAAGAGAATTATAAGCTGGAATAAGTAACAGGTAGACCTCAATTTATGACCACAAAATATATGTTGCTAAGTAAACAATTGGATAAGTGAATTTGGTCCCATTTTATGACTTTCCTCGCCTTGCAGTGGTCCTAAGGTAAGACATCCCCCCAAAATAAGACCTGGTGCTTACAGTATTTCCCCGGAAATAAGATACTTATTTTCTTTTGACCCCCGAAATAAACCCTTGGCCTTATTTTCAGGGAGATCTTATTATTTTTGGGGTGCAGGAGGCCCCTTAACCTCGGCCCGTGGATCAGCTGATCCAGAGAGGGCCAGAAGTTCTGACTCTGTTTATGGCACACTCTTGCGAGCCCTGGCGTCGCTGGTCCTGCTGCTCTTTTTGCGACCACCACTAACAGAAGAGGCACGGTAGCTGGGGTTTGCAGGAGCGGACTCCTGCATGTGAGGCTCATGGGGCATGTTCCCTCCCCCCAGGAAATGGCGGGAACCAGCTGTGCATGTGTTTAAATATTTTCATGGAGGTCTTATTTTCAGGGGAGGGTTTATTTCAGTGCATGCACTCAAAAGCCTGATAGGGCTTATTACCTAGGGAGGTCTTATTTTTGGGGAAAGAGGATATTTTGGGGGCCAAATAAAAATAAGACTGGGTCTCGTTTTCGGGAGAGCACAGGTAACTTAACTGCAGTGATTCACTGAACAACAAGTGGCAAGACAGGTCATAAAAGGGGATGAAGCTCGCCGAACAACTGCCTTTCTTAGCAACAGAAATGTTTGTGGGGGATCTCCATTGCGGTCGTAAACCGAGGACTGCCTGCAGCTGGGAGGTGGCAGCATATCTCAGCTTTAACTGCACATGGTGAAAGCCTTTCAGCTGAGCGGATGAGCTGAGTCTGAGTTTGGCAGCCTGGGTGCCCTGCCGTTGGCTTGCACTTCCGGTTTAGTTCTGGAAAGATGGCCTTGGGCCCAGCTTCTGGGGGAAAGGAAACGAGATCCCTCGGAGGGTCTCAAGGTCAATGATCCCAACCAGCGGTGGGTTTCACATTTTGTTACCACTGGTTCGCACATGCCAGCTTGCTTTGCAGGCGCACGCGTCCGTTCCACGCTTGCAACCAGCTTTCCGAGCATCAGCTTTGCTTATGCGCAGGTCTTCTGCACATGCACCCATCCTCAAAAACACGCCTAAGTACAACGGCATAGAGCTGGGGGCATCGGGCGGGGCCACCTGCTATTTCCCCAACCGGTTCGGGTGAACCAGTCTGAACCGGCTGAATACCACCTCTGATCCCGACTGTACACAGCTGAGTGGAGCTGAACATCTTCGGGTCCTTGGAGGGTAGGGATGAGCCATGCCAGACCTTTCTGTCTCCTAGCTGCTGGTGGCCCTTTTTATCCTCGGGGGGGGGGGGGTCCATTGGGGCCGTTATTGGCAGCAGGTGGAGCCTCACTGTTCTCCCAGCTTTCCTAACTGATGGGTCTTTTGTTTTCTCGCGGGGCAGGGCCGGTTCTGATCCAGAATTTACCGTCATTCGTCCAGTCACTGTGCGAATCCTGGAACAGCATCCATACCAACGAGTTCCCCAACATTGGGTCTTGGGTGAGTCTGCCTTTTAAAAAGTCCCTCTTTCGTTGGCAGGTGTGGGAGGAAGTTGTTGGTGGGCCTGGTCTCTTTCTCCTCCCTCCTCTTCCTGGGCTGGTCTTTCCCGCCCGTGGCGGACCATCCCGCCAGCTTCTTCTCTTCTGCCTTGCTGTCATTTGGCGACTCGGACATATTTCTTTGTGGGCAACCCCTCCTCCTGCTCTCTGGGAGGCTGCTGGGAATCCCAGGCCTTTCGATGAAGCCGTCTCTGAGCTTCTTTCCAGCTGGAAAGCTTTGGGAAGCCTTAACTGCAACGTCACCCCTTCTGTGCGAACTTTTACAGCGCAACGCCTTTGCCAATGACACCATCCCGGCCGAGAGCTACATCAGCGCGGTTCAGGCCGCCCACCTGGGCACCCTGTGCAGTCAGAGCCTTCCCTTGGCGGCCTCCTTGAAGCACACCCTCCTCTCATTGGTCAGGCTCACCGGAGACCTTGTGGTGTAAGTCCCATCCAGCCTGCTGTCCCATGGGTCTGAGGAATGAACTCAGGGAAGTCAGCACTCTGACACTTAGTTTAGGTTCAAGAGATCCTTTATGGCAGGGGTGTCAAATTCTTATTTCATGGAGGGCCGCATCAGGGTTGTGTTTGACCTTGGAGGGCCAGGGTGGGCATGGCCAGGGTGGGCATGGCTACTTCGACATCACTTGTATCGGGGACGCCTGTGGCCGCCCAAGCGCTCTGCCAGCGAAGACGGGCACCCAAGCTCCATTTTCAGCTGTGACGGCTTCCTGCAGCCCTCTGCCAGTAAAAACGGAGCATCCCTCCCGAGCTCCTGTTTTCACTGGTGGAGTGGTGTAGGAGGCTGCGGCAGCCAAAAACGGAGCTACGGCGCCTGTTTTCGCTGGCACAAGCACTGCAGGCCGGTCCTTTGCTATTTTCAGGGTGACCCCGCAGGACAGATCTAAGCAACCGGCGGGCGGGATCTGGTGCCCCCGGGCCTTGAGTTTGACACCTCTGCTTTATTGAGTACATCATATGGGCACTTGGAAAGGTGAAGCTACCGTATTTTTCTGAGTATAAGACGTACCAAGGTTTTGAAGAGGCAAATTTAAAAAAAAAAAGTTTTTGCACTCTGCAAACCTCCCCTGTTTTTTTTGCGAAAACAGGCTCCCCCCCCCCAAAAAGGGCATGAATAGCCCTTAGGAGGCTTGTAGAGTGTTATGGAGGGGGGGGGGGGCAAAAATGAGCAAAAAACGGCCCATTTTTTGTGCAAACGGGCCCATTTTTTGTCAAAAGGCATTACGAAGCTTGTAGTGCTCCTGGGGACTGGAGGGGCAAAATTATTTGCTCATTTTTGTCCTCCCCAGCCCCCAGGAGCTCTCTGAAAGCCTCCTACAAGCTATGCATGGCTGTTTTGGTGGAGGGGGCAAGGTTTCGGGAGACCAAAAATGCTGTATTCAGTGTATAAGATGCACCCAGATTTTCAGCCTCTTCTTTGAGGGGGAAAAAGGTGTGTCTTATACTCCAAAAAGTACGGTAGCTCCAAATTATCCCTGTGCCTACGGATAGTTGAAAGGAGACTTCCCCACCCCCCTCACCCCTTTTGTCTCACAGGTCACACTGGCCAATCAGTCCTGGTGTAGGGTTCCCACTCAACTTCAACAGGTGTCTGTTGACATGACCTTGGTTTCTCACAGTGGCTGGTAGATGTTATGGCTAGCCGGCTGAGGCACCACATTCACGGCTTTCCTCCCCCATGCTCTCCCCCCCCTCTCCCTTGAATTGGCAACCAAGAAACGAAGCAGAAGTGAGCAGGGCTTTAGCTGAAGTCATTTTGCAGGGTTGAAACAGTCTCACCCCATCCCCCCCCCACTCCCCAAGTTCTTGATTGTGGTGGAGGTAATGTTGCCAAGACTACCCCTCCCCCAAGGAAATTTCTGCCTCTCCTCTCTGGCTCTAGCTGGTCCGATGACCTAAACCCCCCCCAGGTGATCCGCACGCTGCTGCCTCTCCTGTTGGAGACCAGCACGGAGAGCGTGGCCGAGATGAGCAGCAATTCACTGGAGCGGATCCTGGGCCCGGCCGAGTCGGATGAGTTCCTCTCGCGGGTCTACGAGAAGCTGATCATGGGCTGCTACAACATTCTGGCCAACCACTCCGACCCGAACAGGTAAGCTGCTTTTGCTTTCCCACTCTTCTGACCCAGCTCCCCAAACACGAGAAGCCCTCTGACGTGAACTCAAAAGATTCCTTTATTAGGAATCCTGGCAGCCCCAGCAAAAAGTTTCTTTTGCAGGCTAAACAAGTCCATCTCTCCGCAAGATGAATAGTTGTCTGCCACATCTATTCATCTGCACCCCCTGCCTTTTATCCCCAGAGCTAAGGTAGGGCTCCGCTAGTAGTGGTGGCTCTTCCATCCCAAGGACTGGCCCATAGATTTCTACTGTTCTCTGCCACAGCTATTCATCTCCACCCCCTGCCCTTTATCCCCAGAGCTAGGGTGGGGCTTCGCTAGCAGCGGTGGCTCTTCCATCCCTAGGACCAGCCCATAGATTTCCACTGTTCTCCTCTGCCACATCTATTCATCTCTGCCCCTTGCCTTTTACCCCTGGAGCTAGGGTGAGGCCTCATTGGCAGCGTTGGCTCTTCCATTCCAAGGACTGGCCCACAGTTTTCCATTGCTTTCCTCTCCTCTGCCTCCTATGCATCTGTGCATCAGGCACCGGACCCAGCTTTCCTCCTCTTCCTCATCAGCCGCCACTAGACCTGTGGGCCGTTGACTCTCCATCTGAGGGCTGACGGACAACCCAGGCTCCGCCTCTGTCCCTCTCTCTCTCTGCCAGCTCCATTCCCTCTTCCTCCTTGGAGCTCTCAGGTTGCCTTGATTCTGACCCTGACTCCCAAACCCCCTCCTCTTCTGATTCGGCCGCTGAACAGCCATAAAACCCACCTGAATGTCTGGAGATTCTCAAGTCATCCAGGTCATGGCTGTCCCAAAGGGGTCAACTCATAACCTGACAAAAGGTGCTTTTTTCAAGAGGCCACTGGACTTTCTGGTTTTTCTCTAAGGATGCTTCGCTTCTCACTCAAGTAGCTTCTTCAACTCTGAAGAAGCTTCTTGGATGAGAGGGTGAAACATCCTCAGAGAAAAAGCAGGAAGTTTCCCACCTGAAGCGGCTTCACATCAAGGTTATTCCAACTCTGGGTTTACTCCCAACTTCCCGGAGAAATGTTTCCCAAGAATGACTCCATCCTTTTCTCTGTCTCCCTTTTTTTTAAAGCGTTTCATTATTTTTAGTTAGAAGAATAAACATTCCTGATTCTGTCCTTGTCTCTCAGCGGCCTCGATGAAGCCATCTTGGAGGAATGTCTGCAACATCTGGAGAAACAGCTGGAGAGCAGCCAGGCCCGGAAAGCCATGGAGGATTTTTTTGCGGAGAGGTGAGTTGCAGGGGCAGTCCTCGACTTACGACCACAACTTGAGCCCCAAATTTCTGTTGTTCAGGGTGAGACCTTTGATGTCAGCTTTGCTCCGTTTTACGAGTTTTCTTGCCTCCGTTGTTAAGTGAATCGCTGCCGCCAATAAGTTAGTAACCCAGTCGTTAAAAGTGAATCTGGCTTCCCCTTTGACTTTGCCGGTCAGAAGGTCACATGATCTTAGGACACATAAGTATGAACCAGTTGCCAAGTGCCTGAATTTTGATCATGTGACCAAGAGACAGTGCAAAAGTCGTAACTCTGAAAAACGATCATGTCATTTTTTGTCAGTGCCGTTGTAACTTCGAATGGTCACTAAGAGAACTGTTGTAAGTCGAGGACCAATTGCACTTATTCTTCCTGCTTTATCAGTGCTTCTGAAATATTCCCTGCATTGTTTTTTTATCTCCTTATTTATATGATGCAGGGATGTCCAAGCTTGGCCACTTTAAGAACTGTGGACTCCAACTCCCAGAATTCCCTAGTCAGCATTCCCCAGCATGGCTGACTGGGGAGTTCTGGGAGTTGAAGTCCACAGATCTTAAAGTAGCCCAGGTTGGACACCCCTGACCTAGTGTATCTTTTAAATGGATTTATGTAGTGGCCCGCCAGACTTTTTTTTAAGGAGAGAGAGAGAGAAAAAAAGAAACCACGAAACACTTTATACAAGTAATGCATTTAAGCACCAATTGTACAATTACTTCTTGCTAAGGAGTGAGAAAGAGGGAAGGGAAGGCTGGGAGGGAGGGAGGGAGAGGGACAGGAAAAGATTAATGAAGAATTTACAGTGGCTTTAATCCACCATTTTTACCCCCCTTCGCGAAGCTGAAAATTCTCCCTCCTTCATGCCACCCTGGGGGCGTGCCCAGCCCTGCATTTGCCACTGGGGGGTGGTGGTGGTGGAGGCGGACCTGATGTATTTTCTGGGTGGCCATTTCAAATCCTTATAAAAAGAGAAGGAGTTGGTGAAACCAGCACCTACATTCCAGAAAATAAGACTGGGAAAAAGATCAAAACTCAGAAGGCGTTCGTTAGCATCTTTTCCAACTAATAAATTTTATGAACAGGAAGAAACTTTGTGGATGTGGTGGCCCACCAGCAGAGCTTTAAGCAGATTCAGACAGTGAGGAGGTTAGGGAGGAACATGGGCTGGTTCTGGAGTCTGGGGAAGGCTCTGATGAAGGCTCTGTGTCGGAGGCAGAGAGGGGGCCAGGGCCGTATGCCAGTTATCAGAGTCAGACATCAGTGAGGCAGATGAACAACTGGAGCCTGTTCCCAGTGTTGTCAGATGAAGGGAACAGCTAGAAAATGGGTTGACTTGGGAGGAAGGCCACAGGTGGACGATGAATGGCCACTCCCAGAGGAAATAAAAGAGGAGCGAAAGGGGAGTGGAGTTTGCAGGAGACAATTAGTTCGCTTAATTGGTTCGTGACTCTCCGAGACTCCTTGCCAAGTTTTGCAGCTATCAGCCTGGCAGCTCTCCGAGCCAGATAAGGTCTGTGACTGTAAATCCTCCCTCGAAAGACTTTGCTGGATGTGAATGAGAAGAAATCACAATAAATTAATAAAAGGTTTTTTTTTGTTGGGACAAAGAGTTTGTTTCATGCTCTTGGGAAGCCTTGGTTAAAACAGATTTTACCCCACTTCAGGGGCAGTTTAGAAATTGTGCTAGCTCAGGAGCGGGGGAAAATCTTGTCTTTGAACCCCATCTTCATGAGTGACATCGTAGGTAGCCGGGGGTGGGTGGGGATGGCTGTCGCAAGCCCAGAACCCCTCCTCATGTTTTCTTTGCTTCCGGGCGTTTCCTTCCCTCCAGCGGAGAGCTAGTCCAGATCATGATGGCGACTGCCAACGAGAACCTCTCGGCCAAGTTCTGCAACCGGGTTCTGAAATTCTTCACCAAGCTCTTCCAGCTAAGTGAGTGCTTGATACGCATAAGGCGTGTGTGTGTGTGTGTGTGTTTGTGTGTGTGAAACTCAATTTCATTGAGGGTGGCATCAGGGTTCTGATTGACCTGGGGACAGGGCTGACATGATAAGTGTGGCCAACTGAGTGGGCGGGGCTTGACACCATTCTCCAAACTGCTGGCATGTTTCCTCTTCGCCCTGGGTAGTCCAGCCGAAACACAGGCAGGTACGATGGCTGACTCTCCTCTCTCTCCCTCTCTCTCTCTCTCTCTGCCCCGTTTAGCCGAGAAGAGCCCAAACCCCAGCCTTCTGCGCTTGTGTGGCTCCTTGGCCCAGCTGGCGTGTGTTGAGCCTGCGCGCCTCCAGGCCTGGTTGACCCGTATGACCACCTCTCCCCCCAAGGAGACTGACCAGCTGGAGATGGTGCAGGAGAACCGGCAGCTGCTCCAACTCCTGACCACTTACATCGTGCGGGAGAACAGGTACGGACGGGCCCAGGCTCTCCCCTGGAGCTCCCAAGAGGGCTGGGACTGCAGAGCCCACCCTTGCTTAGTTGGGATGCCACCGTTCAAACGTGCCCCTTGGCCGCTTCGTGGGGTGTCTTACCTCCTTCTCCCCACTCCAGCCAAGTTGGCGAGGGAGCCTGCACCGTCCTCCTGAGTACCCTGATTCCCATGGCTACCGAGATGCTGGCAAATGGAGATGGGACCGGCTTTCCAGAGCTTATGGTGGTCATGGCGACCTTGGCTGGTGCCGGACAAGGAGCTGGTCACCTCCAGCTGCATAGTGCGGCCCTGGACTGGCTGGGGAGATGGTAAGAGGTGCAGGAGAGCAAATGACCGGAACGTGGCTGCATTGCTGATGTTGCTTGAGTGAGGGGAGGCAGCTGGCCAAGGAGGACTTTCTCCTATTCGTTTGCTGGAAACTCTGCCTGGGGGAGAGGAGGGGTCTTGCACTGCTGCAGCTCCTCGGAAGGAGCAGCTGCTTGGCAAAGTCCCAGTTCAGGTCCTGGGGCTCCAATTGTGAGGTAGAGCCTTCTTTCCCCTTTAAATGTTGTGGCCCGCCAGAAGCCAGCGGAACTGGCAGCAGAGTCAGACAGTGAGGAGGTTGGGGAGGAATATGGGCCAGTCCTTAGGGGCTGAGGCAGACAAGGACTGCAGATGCCTTGGAAGCAGAGAGGGAACTAGACAGCAATGAGGCAGAGGAACAGCTGGAGCCTGTTCCCAATGTGCGCACGCGCAGGGCTGTCAGAAGACGAGAACAACTAAGAAAGTAGGGTCGACTTAGGAGTAAAGCCACAACTTGGAGGTGATTGGCCCCTCCCAGAGGAAACAAAAGAGGAATGAACGGGGAGGGGGCTTTTGAAACAATTTGTTCATTCAGTCGGTTCAAGAGTGGAAAGTTCTGTTTGTGACTATAAAGAGACTCTGTGCCAAGTTTTGCCTTGCCCTGCATTTGGGAACTAATTATCTGGCAGCTCTCCGAGTGAGATAAGGTTCGTGTGGATAAACATTCCTCTGAAAGACTGTTTGCCAAGCCTTGCTGACTGGGAATGAAAGGAATTCACAAGTTGTGTAAATAAAAGAGGTTTTGCCGGGACCAAGATTCTGTTTCATGCTTGTAAAGGAAGCCTGGGTCAAAACGTCAAGTCCCTCTTTCTTTTCTTTTCTCAGCAAGAAATATTTGTCTCAGAAGAATGTGATTGAGAAAATGAACGCCAGTGTCATGCACGGAAAGGTAAGACCCCGTCTACACAGAATCCAGCATCTTCGCAAATAATCTTTGAATCAGCCAGTCTGGTGTCTTTTTAGAAGCCTTAAAAGGCAAAGGACAGACTAACCTTTCAATATGTCCTTGGGCAACTTTTACAGGTGGTCCTCAACTTACAACCGTTCATTTAGTGACCATTGGGAGGAGTGGCAAAATTCAAATTTTTTTACTACTGGTTCTCTGGGCGTGGCAGGGGAAGGATACTACAAAATCTCCATTCCCTCTTCAGTCCTGGGGAAAGGATATTGCAAAACCTCCATTCCCTTCTCATTCCTGGGGGAAGGTTATTGCAAAATCTCAATTCCTTACTTCTGAGGGAAGGATACTGCACAATCTCCATTCCCTCCTCACTCCTGGGGAAAGGATAATGCAAAATTTCCATTCCCTCCTCACTCCTGGGGAAAGTATACTGCACAATCTCCCTTCCCTCCCCACTCCTGGGGAAGGATAATGCAAAACCTCCATTCCCTCCTCACTCCTGGGGCCAGCCAGAGGTGGCATTTGCCGGTTTTCCCAACTACTCAAAATTTCCGCTACCAGTTCTCCAGAACCTGTCAGAACCTGCTGTAGTTCCTGGTTGGGAGTTAAGTGATTTAGGACCCCCCCCCTTTTTTTTACACTCACGACCCTTTCAGCCATCCCCGTGATCAAAATTCCGACGCTTGGCAACTTGAGTCATATTTATGACGACTCCCAGGGTTACATGATTCTTTTTTTGCTACTTTCTGACGAGCAAACTCAATGCGGAAGCCGGATTTACTTCACATGCACGTTGCTAACTGAACTGCAGTGATTCACTTAACAACTGTGGCAAGAAAGGTCATAAGTTGGGGGGGTATAACTCCCTTAACAACTGCCTCGCTTAACAGCAGAAATTTTGGGCTCCATTGTGGTCCTAAGTCCAGTGGCCTAGAGGTGGACCTCTCGCCTCACAATCAGGAGGCTGAGAGTTTGATCCTCGGTAGAGGCAGATTTTTTTTTTTAAAACATATATTTTTTTATTTCCATTTCATAACATACAATCACATGTATACTATACATAGCCAATATCATATAGTATTAAATAATGATTACATCAGTTCCTCTTGTCCTCAACGCCCCAAAAAGATTAACACCCATTATTAGCTCTTCTATTCTCCATACACCTCTTTCTTCTACCTCTCTTGTTTCCTATCTTCCCTCCCTTTTCCTTTCCTACTCTATTTCCCCTTCCTTTCTCCTTCTCCTCTCTCTACATTCCACTCCTCCTTATCCTCATCCTCCTCATCTTCCCCCCTTACCCACTCTCCTATCCCTCCCTTCCCACCTTTCTTCTCCCTTCTGCTTCCCACTCTTTCTTTCGTTGGTGTATTTCCGCTTCCATACTACTCTATTTCCTCTTCCTTTCTCCTTCTACTCTCTCCCCTTACCACTCCTCCTTATACACCTCATCTTCCCCCTTCCCCCTCTCTCCTATCCCTCTCTTCCTTGTTCTTCTCTTGGTAGAGGCAGATATTTTTCTCTCTTTGTAGCAATGAGAACGTATCTGCTGAACAAAACTCTGCCTCGGCGACAGGAAGGGCATCAAGCCAGTAAACACTCAGCTCCATTCAGTTGCCCAGATTCCACCCTGCAAGGGATTATGGGATCATTAAAAAGAAGATGATTGTGGTCCTTCGTCAAGGACTTAACCTGTACTCCCCTCGCCCGTCTGCTGATCTGCCTGCGCTTGTTAGGAAAGGCAGATAAAGTCGCTTCCCTTTTCTTGCAGCATGTGACCATCCTGGAATGCACCTGCCATATTGTTTCCTACCTGGCCGACGTCACCAATGCCCTGAGCCAGAGCAACAGCCAGGGCACCAGCCACCTCTCGGTTGACGGAGAAGAGCGGGCCATCGAAGTGGACTCCGACTGGGTGGAAGAATTGGCTGTGGAGGAGGAGGATTCACAGGCTGAAGACTCGGTAAGTGGGCCAGGAAACCCAGCTGGTCCATTAATAATCTTTTATTATTAACACTATAAAATGCAACAATACAAAAGAAAATAGCAGGAAAGATAAGGGAGGGAAAAGGGAAGAGAAAAGTGCAGGAAAAAAAGAAGACATTGACTTCCTTTCCCGTTTGGTGCAGTTGAATAAGATAATAACATAAAAAGACACTGAGCTTTTTAATCAGAAAGGTTGGCGGATCGAATCCCTAGCACCGCATTGACGGAGTGAGCTCCCGTTCCTTGTCCCAGCTTCTGCCAACCTAGCAATTCGAAAGCACATTAAAAAATGCAAGTAGAAAAAATAGGGACCCCCTTTGGTGGGAAGGGAACAGCGTTCTGTGCGCCTTCGGGAGTTGAGTCATGCCGGCCACATGACCACGGAGACATCTTCGGACAGCGTTGGCTCTTCGGCTTGGAAACGGAGATGAGCACCGCCCCCTAGAGTCGGGAACAACTAGCACGTATGTGCGAGGGGAATCTTTGCCTTTTTATAAGCTAACCATCTTTATAACAACAAACCTTTCTAATTGGTAAAACCCAGAATCAAAGTTTCATTCCCCACCCACCCACCTCGAGCACAAGTCCAAAAGCGGTTTCCAAGGAGAAACAAAATTCAGTTGTGTTCTTTTCTTTAATCAAAGCAATCCATTTAGCCATCTCTGCTACCTCCAATCAACTTTTGCAGCCATCCTCCATTGTGGAAATCAAAATGTTCTTCCATTTTTGTGCACAAAGTAGTCCTCAGTATATATAGCTCCGGAGCCTGGGGAGAGGGGGAAACCCCTCCCCCCTTCAGTGGTGCAGGAGGCCGACTAGGCCACACCACATCCAGCAACCGGGCAGAGATCCTGTTGCTAAAAATTTTAAAGCCCACCCATGGTTGTAACCAGTTGTGAGCAGGTGTTTGAAGGAAGTCATCCTGGGCAACTCTTACAAAAAAACTGTTCACTTCTGTGCACAAACACAGGACGAAGACTCTCTCTGCAACAAACTTTGCACCTTTACCATCACGCAGAAGGAATTCATGAACCAGCACTGGTGAGCTTCCCCAGCTGCCTAACCCAGGGGGTCCCCAACCTTCCAGTCGGTCCATGGCATGCTAGAAACGGGCCCACACAAACAAGCAAAGCCCCATCCATTGGATGCAGGCAGCATGCGAAACTACGCTTCCTCCCGCCCATGGAAAAATTTCCCTCTGGTCCACAGAAAACCCGGTGCCCAAAAATGATGTTGGGGGGGAGGGGGGGTGCTGAACCAGTTGTGTCGCTTTGTCTGCTTTATCGCAAAGCGCTCATCTCTCATTTACCTCCCTCCCTCTCCGGCTTGCTCTCTGTTCCCACCACGGCAGGTATCACTGCCACACCTGTAAGATGGTGGACGGTGTCGGCGTGTGCACCGTCTGCGCCAAGGTTTGCCACAAGGACCACGAGATTTCATACGCCAAATACGGATCGTTCTTTTGCGACTGCGGAGCCAAGGAAGACGGCAGCTGCCTGGTAGGGTGGAAATCCTGAGAAGAAGTGGGGGGTGGGGGGGACAGGCACTTTGGACAAGGTCAGCTGGGGTTATGCCTCTTCCTGCCAAACGGCCGAGGTCCCTGCATGGTGTTTGTCCCCTTCCAGGCCCTGGTGAAGAGGACTCCCAGCAGCGGCATGAGCTCCACCATGAAGGAGTCGGCCTTCCAAAGCGAGCCGCGCGTCTCGGAGAGCGTCCGCCATTCCAGCACCTCGCCCACCGACAAGTCCAAGTCCTCCGCCAGTGATGTCCGAGGGAGTGACGAAGACAAGCCGAAGAAGAGCACCCTCTGCAGGAACGTGGAAGGATGTCGGGAGCAGCTACAGGCCCAGGTTTGGCCTCATGCGCGGAGGAAACAATCGGGGTGCCAGGGACCTCTCCCTAGTGGGCGAAGGCTTCTCAGCCCCGCTCCCTGTTCTTCCCTCTCCCCCAAGGCCAGCTTCTCCTTCGCCTCTTTGGTCCTGGACCTGCTCAACTTCTTGATGGAAGCCATCCAGATCAACTTCCAGCAAGCCTCAGCGATGGGCAGCAGCAGCCGCGCCCAGCAGGCCCTGAACCAGCTGCACACCTTGGACAAGACAGTGGAAATGACCGACCAGCTGATGGTGAGATGGGCCGCACAGGTTGGGAAAGGGGGGGGGTCTAGTTCGAGGGGGCAGCCTCCAGAGAAGCCCCCTTCGTTCCATCCTTCAGAGCCAGGCAGCAGCATCTTTCAGAAGTCGATATTCCAGGCTAATTATGTCCCCACAAGATAATTCCAGGTTAATATTCCAGGCTGTGTTCACGGCAGCTCCCTTTCCTGCTTGTGCCCTGCCCTGCAGGTGCCGACCCTGGGCTCTCAGGAAGGCGCCTTTGAGAACGTCCGGATGAACTATAGCGGGGATCAAGGTCAGACCATCCGGCAGTTGATCAGCGCTCACGTCTTGCGGCGGGTGGCCATGTGCGTGCTTTCCTCGCCCCACGGACGGCGCCAACACCTGGCAGTCAGCCACGAGAAGGGCAAGGTGAGAAATGGGAGAGGATCTGCCCCAGAAGCAGGCAGGGGATCTCTGCAGGGTCTTAAACCTCTGGTCATTTTCAGCAAAGAAGGTCAAAGAGATTTCCGATCCAGTAGCTTAACCAAGAGAGGCTATTAACCAGCACCAAGACCATAATAGCAATAGACTTACAGACAGCTTCACAGTCTGCTCTAAGCGGTTTACAGAGTCAGCCTATTCTCCCCCCAACAATCTTGGTCCTCATTTTACCCACCATTGGAAGGATGGAAGGCTGAGTCAAACTTGAGCCCGATCAGGATCAAACTGCTGGCAGTTGGCAGAATTAACCTGCGGTGCTGCCTTCTAACCACAGTGCCCTCATGGCTCTTAATAACAATAGTCCTTAGACTTATATATCGCTTCACAGTGCTTTCCAGGTCCCTCTAAGCGGTATACAGAGTCAGCCTATTCTCCCCCCAACAATCTGCGTCTTCATTTTACCCACCATGGAAGGATGGAAGGCTGAGTCAACTTTGAGCCCGATCGGGATCAAACTGCTGGCTGTGGACAGAGTTAGCCTGCAATACTGTACTAGCTATTTGGGAAGGAAGGGAGGGAGGAAGGGCACTTAAGAGTTATATACCGCTTCACAGTGCTTCACAGCCCTCTCTAAGCAGTTTACAGAGTCAGCCCCTTGCCCCCAACAATCTGAGTCCTCATTTTACCCACCTCGGAAGGACGCAAGGCTGAGTCCACCTTGAGCCTGGTGAGATTCATACTGCCAAATTGCTGGCATCCGGCAGTCAGCAGAAGGAGCCTGCAGTACTGCACTCTAACCACTGGGCCACCGCGGCTCATAAAATACAGAATGGCAATGAAAACATTTCCACTTGATAGCCATTCAAAGTGAGCCAAGCATCCTTTGGATGCATCTTCCTTTCTCTGCCGCTGGGCAGCAGAGATCCCCGCAAACACCTTGGGTGGAAACCAGGATGCAGGGGGAAGCTTCCATTTTAATTTTTCTCCCCCTTTTTCTTGGGTTGTAGTTTCAGTTTCAGTTTTCAGTTTTATTGACATTTATAGGCCGCCCTTTTCCCTGAGGGGACTCATGGCGGCTTACAATCAATGGGAAGGGAGTGTAAGACAAAACACAAGGAAGAAAAAAAATGTGAATAAAAAAAATAAACCGATAAAACACAACATTCATTCAGCATTCGGGTGGGGCGAGGTTCGGATCTTATCCCCAGGCCTGACGGGATAGCCAGATCTTGAGGGCTATGCGGAAGGTCTGGACGGTGGTGAGGGTACGAATCTCCACGGGGAGATCGTTCCAAAGCGTCGGAGCTGCAACTGAGAAGGCTCTCCTCCGCGTAGTCGCCAGTCGGCACTGACTGGCGGATGGAATTCGGAGGAGGCCTAATGTAGTAATTTTCTTGCCCCCCATGTCCGGGTTCTTGTTGCCCTCGCACAGATCACCGTGCTGCAGCTCTCTGCGCTGCTGAAGCAAGCCGATTCCAGCAAGCGGAAGTTGACGCTGACCCGCCTGGCCTCCGCGCCTGTCCCCTTCACCGTGCTGAGCCTGACGGGGAACCCCTGCAAGGAGGACTATCTGGCTGTTTGCGGGCTGAAGGTAGACACACACACACACACACACATACACACACACACAGAGTAGGCTGGCTGTGGACTCTCTGATTCTCTGCAAGGAGGGTGGCTGACTGCCTGTCTGCCTGCGGAAGAGAGATTACCTCCTTTTGTACAGCTAAGTCCTTGACTTACAACAGATTGATTTGTGACCTTTTGAAATTATATCAGCACTGGGAAAAAAGGGACTTGTGAGCAGGTTTCACACTTAGACCATTGCAGCATCCCTGTGGTCATGTGATCAAAATTGATCACGCTTGGCAACTGGTTCAGATTTACGACGGTCGCCGTGTCCTGGGGTCAGTGTAATTCCCCCTTTTTTTGCGACCTTCCGGACAAACAAAAGTCAACGGGGAAGCCAGATTCGCTTAACATACCTTATTCCTTCTTTTTTTTAAATAAAGGTTTTTTTTAATTTTGTTCTCTATATATACATTCACATAATTATTATTCTTTTTTTTATATTCATAATTCTAATACATTTGTCATTCCATTTATAGAATTGTAATATTCCATTCGGGTTGTTTTGTTTACCATCCCTCGCCTGTTTTGACACCACCACCTTCTCCTTTCCTTTTCTCCCTCCCTCCCTCCCTTCTCTACTCCCTTCCTTCCTCTTTTCCTTTCCTTCTTCTCTTACCTCTCCCCTCCTCCTCTCTTCCTCTTCCTACCCTCTCTCCTTCTCCCTTCCATCTTCCTCTCCTCCTCACTCTCTTCCTTCCCTCCTCTTCCTCTCATCTCCTCTCTTCCTTTCCCTAATCCTAACCCCTAACCCTTCCTTTCCCTTCCTTCTTCCCTTATCTCTCTCCTCCTCCTCTCTTCCTCTTCCCCTTCTTACCCTCTCTCCTTCCCTGCTTCTCCCTTCCATCTTCCTCTACGGGAATAAGGAGAGGAAACATTATTCCTAACTTTACAGTCCTGGTGATTCACTTAATGACTGGGGCAAGAAAGGTGATAAAATGGGGCAAAACTCAGTTAACAACTGTTTTGTTTAACAAATAGAAAATTTTGGCTCATTGGCGGTTGTAAGTCAAGGACTAGGATTTCACCGGCTTGCACAAGTCCACCTGCTGAGCCCTTGTCCCTCTCCCAAACCCCACCTGGATTCACTCCTTGCCTCCATCCACCCTTGTGATATGAACCCAAGCGTTGCAGCTGTGTGTCAGACCTGCCCCAATCCGATCCCTTAGGAAAGAAAGACCATCAATTCCATTCGGTTAAAACAGAGGGTTATTTTACTAAGGACGCTGGTTGCAGTCAAGCCAAGCCTGCTCTGAAATCTCCCACACTCACTAGGTACAAAAATAAGTTGCGTGAAGCTAACCTGGGTGAAGCCATCTTCTGCTTCCCTCATGGTTGTTAGTGTAGGTTTGCCCCCCCCCCCAACCAGTCTCTCCCACCGTGACCAGTCCCATTTCCAGCGTCCAGAGCTCGCCAAGATGTTTTGAGAACTCTGAGGTGTATTTCTCAGGGTGCTTGATTGTGGGATGCTGGTATGAACAGGATCCAGTTGCTCTGGTCCTTCTAACCTGTCATTTCTCCTTTTTGATTTCATATCACGTACACAAAAAGTTTTATTGCCCTTTCATCCTCTCCCTCCCTCTCCCCTCCCTCTCTCCCCCTCTCTTTCTGTCCCTCTCTCTCCCTCTCCCTCCTTCCCTCCCTCTCTCTCCCTCGCTCTCCCTCTCCCCTCCCTCCTCTCTCTCCCTCTCTCTTTCTCTCTCTTTCTCCCTCTCCCTCCTTCCCTCTTCCTCTCCCTCTCTCTCTCTCCCTCTCTCTTTCTCTCCCTCTTCCTTGTGCTTGCCCGTATGTGTTTCTCTGTTAACTCCCCTCTCTTGGTTCTTTCCAGGACTGCCACGTCCTCACATTCAGCAGTTCGGGCTCTGTCTCGGATCACTTGGTGCTCCATCCTCAGCTTGCCACAGGCAACTTCATCATCAAGGCAGTCTGGCTTCCAGGATCCCAGACAGAACTGGCCATCGTCACCGCCGACTTCGTGAAGGTTAGTGACAAGTGGAAGCCAACTAAACTCCTCTTGTCCCTCTCTCCCTCTGCTCCGATCTCTGTCAGACCTTCCCCGATCTGAGCCCTGAAGAGAGAAAGACCCTCGACTCCCTTTGGCTGAAGTGATAGGCTCTTTTACTCAAAAGATGCTGGTAGCAATAAAGTTAGGCTAGAACTGGGGTCAGCAACCCTTGGCTCTGGAGCTGCATGTGACTCTTTCATCCCTCTGCTGCGACTCCCTATTGCTCAAAATATGCATCACAACTGCCATTGTGCGACACCCGCCAGCATGCGATTTATTGAGCTTTTCGGCCCTGGTAGGCCACCCATGGATAAATCCAACAAAAGAAAAGTTTCAGAAGAAAATAAAACATTGAATTCAACTACATACACTAGTTTTGTGGCTGCTCAGGAAATAGTCAACCAGGGGAAGGGTTTTGTGGCTCCTGGTGTTTTCTTTTCTGTGGGAAAAGGGTGCAAATGGCTCTTGGAGTGTTTAAGGTTGACAACTCCCGGGCTAGATGCATGAAAGCATACAGACTTTCCCTGCCAATCCATCGCTCCCCCTTTGACCAGTCCAACGCCATCCAATGGGCGGAGGTCTCGGTGTTTTGGGAACATTTAGGATTTGGAGCAATCGACATTCGATTCCCAGCTTCTCCGGCTTCTCAGTGTCCTTGAAGACTGGCAAGAATGGGTTCAAAACATCTCTGGTCTTCCTTAGCTGTCACTTCCCACCTCCCTGTTTCCCAGGGGTATCCTAGCACATGTTTATTGTCCATTTGTCCCCTTGCTTCCTTCATTTCCTCCTCACTATTTGTCAGAGTTTGCAGCAGCAATCACATCTAGGAAGGTAACTGATTCAACAGGATTCATTAACTTCTCTTTATATAGAATATAATACAGGAAGCAAATATACAATACCCAAAGCATGGTAGAGAGGAGAGATTGTAAGTAGGCGCAAATACAGGCAGAGGAGAGGAGTTTCAGTTCAGAGCAGCAGACTAGTTTATGGCTCAATAAAGAGCTGCAGAGCTAAGCCACGCCCAGGCTCCTTGGTGTCTCCTTGTTGCTCACACAGCAAATACTGTTTCAGTTTCCAAACAGCCCTCATTGGCTGACCCAATTGCCATGTCTCTTCATTGGCTGACCTTGTTACCATGTCTCTGCCAAGTCATGAACTCTCATACACACTGACACTATTGATGGCAGGATGCCGATGAGGGCGGAAGATGCCAGAACCCTGTTTGGCGGCTAGGTGGGAGGGCGTCTCTCTGCTCTTCCCAACCGAAAGTCTTCCCTTTTCCTTCTCCTCGCACAGATCTACGACCTCTCGGTGGATGCCTTAAGCCCCACCTTCTATTTCCTGCTGCCCAGCTCCAAAATCCGGGACATCACTTTCCTCTTCAATGAAGAGAGCAAGAACATTGTGGTCATCATGTCCTCCGCTGGCTACATCTACCTGCAGCTCATGGAGGAGGCCAGCAGTGCCCAGCACGGCCCTTTCTACGTCACCAATGTCCTTGAAGTCGCCCACGAGGACCTGAAGGTATTCCGCCCTGTGTCCAGCCTCCTCTCTCAATGTGGCTACTAGCACTGTCCAGAAACTCTCCCTCTCCATTTAAAAATGGGGTTTCCTTAATTCGCAGAGACCCCCTTTGTGTCAAAAGTGGTTTTATATTTTCACTTTTGACACAAAGTGGGAGGGGACACAGAAGCGAAAGAATTTTGGCAAAATATCCAGATGTGGTTGGAAGAAATGACTGGACAAAGGTTAGAACTCAAACCAGAGTTATTCCTATTAGGAATCATAACAGAAGACTATAGTAAGGGGTCAGTGTATCTAATATTACATATCATAACAGCAGCAAGAATGGTATATGCCGAACAATGGAAAAGTCAAAAGGGTACCTTCAGAGAGGGAATTAATAAATGAAATATTTGTATGTGCAGAAATGGACAAATTGACGCTAGAAATTAAGAACAAAGAAGAGTCAGAATATCACAATATAGATTTTACTATTGGTTGGAAATGAGAGGCGGAAGTTGGAACAAGAAGTAATTTGGATTTGTGAATGTGGAAAGTAATGCAATAAATGTAATATATGGATATACGATGTAAACACAAAAGAGTATATTAACTAGAATATATTTATATATGTATAATTAGTGATGTATCGTAAGAGGTCAATGTATGATAATATTTGTATAGTTTCGGTTATACACTTTAGTATGTACGGCAGAGGTAATGCCAGAGTGGTTGCATTATATCCAATATTTTAATAAGAAACGACTAAATAAAATTTCATTTTTTTAAAAAATGGTTTTATATTTTGAAAAGACAACTGGATGGATTTTGAGGGGGTGAAAATGAGACATTTTGCTTCCTATCCTGAAAGCTTCATCGGTTTCTATAGTAAGCTCCGGGAGACAGAGGGACCCTCCTTCCATCTCCCCACAACTTCCTATAGAAGCTGATGAAGCTTCTAGGATAGGAAACAAAACGTCTTGTTTTTTCCCCTCAAAAAAATCCATCCAGTTGTCTCTTCAAAATAAAAAACACTTTTGATACAGCTGTGACCTGGATTAATGGAGAATCTTCTCAGATACTTTTGAGTCAGAAACGGTTTTGGGGGCAACCCACCTGTGACCTCCTCTGCCTTTTATGTCCCTTGCAGGACAGCAATGGCCAGGTGGCCGGGGGCGGAGTGTCCGTCTACTACTCCCATGTCCTGCAAATGCTTTTCTTCAGCTACAGCCAAGGGAAGTCCTTCGCGGCCACCATCAGCCGATCTACCTTAGAGGTGCTGCACCTCTTTCCCATCAACATCAAGAGGTAAGGCCTTTTCTCTCCCCTCCCTTCCCCCCTGCCTCCCCCCTGCGAGTCAGGATAGATCAATGGTTCCCAACGTGGGCCATGCCCCACGGGGGAAATTTGTTTTTTAATGGGGGCAATTTGAACCTAGGTTAAACCAAGTTAATGGCCTTTTAGGCTTCCACCAGGTGAGTAGAGTTCACTTTTTGAGTAAAGTAAGAATTACTGTATTTTCCAGAGCATAAGACGCACCGGAGTATAAGATGCACCAAGGTTTTGTAGAAGCAAATTTTAAAAAATGTTTCTGCACTCTGCAAACCTCCCAAAATGGCCTGTTTTTCACAAAAACAGGGCTTTTTTTTTAAAGGGGGGGCATGAATAACCTTTAGGAGGCTTGTAGGGTGCTCCTGGGAGGTGGGGGGGGGCAAAACCTATCAAAAAACAGCCCTTTTTTGCGAAAATGGGCCTGTTTTTTGTCAGAAAAAAGGGCATGGATTGCCTTTAGGAGGCTTATAGAGTGCTCTTGGGGCTGGGGAGGGGGGATTGATTGAAAAACGGCCCATTTTTCTCTCATTTCTGTCTTCCCCATCCCCAGGAGCACTCTATAAGTCTCCTACAAGTTATACATGGCCATTTTGGTGAAGGGGGCGGGGTTTCGGGAGGCAAAAAATGCTGTATTCAGTGTATAAGGCGCACCTAAATTTTCAGCCTCTTTTTTGAGGGGAAAAAGGTGCGTCTTATACTCTGAAAAATACGGTATATGTCACCAGGGGAGGCGAGGGGGGGGGCAATCAGATGCTTAGGTGGGGCATGGTAAAAAAAAAAGGGTGGAAACCATTGGGATAAATGCAGAAAAGGCAGGGAGAATTTGGGAGGGGGGAGGAGGTTCTTGCCTCTGAATTTCTTCCACTTGTACAGGTAGCCCTCGGTTTATGACCCCAACTGAGCCCCAAGCCTCTGTCGTTAAGTGAGGCATTTGTTAATCCTGTTTTTGTGGCCTCAGTTGTGGCCTTTCTTGCCTCAGTTGCTAAGGGAGTCACCGCAGTGATAAGTGTGGTCGTTAAGTGGCTCTGGCTTCCCCATTGTCTTTGCTCTCTATGTTCTTTCTCAGGCCTTCCCTGTTTCCGCTGGGAGGCTGAGCAAAAACAGCTTGTCACTCTCGCTTAATCCCTGCTTTTCTTAACAGCTCCAACGGGGGCAGCAAGACCTCCCCAGCCCTCTGCCAGTGGTCAGAGGTCATGAACCACCCCGGGCTCTTGTGCTGCGTCCAACAGACCACCGGCGTCCCTCTCGTCATGATGGTGAAGCCCGACACTTTCCTGATCCAGGAGATCAAGACCTTACCGGCTAAAGCCAAGGTGAGTTCGGCACAGCAGGCCTTTCGGGGTTTGGGTCTTCACCAGTGGGTGGGAGGGCTTTGATTCAGGCTCCAAAGCTTCGGTTCGCCCTGGGTGGCCAGAATTGCTGTTGAGTCTCCTTTGCATGCCAGCCGCCGCCTTCTTCTTCCTCCTCCTCCTCCTCCTCTTCTTCTTCTTCTTCTTCTTCTTCTTCTTCTTCTTCTTCTTCTTCTTCTTCTTCTTCTTCTCCTCCTCCTCCTCCTCCTCCTCCTCCTCCTCCTCCTCCTCCTCCTCCTCCTCCTCCTCCTCCTCCTTCTCCTTCCACTTCCACCAAATCCTCCTCCTCCTCTTCTTCCTCTACCACCACCTCCTCCTCCTCTTCTTCCACTTCCACTTCTACTTCTACCAACTCCTCCTCCTCTTCCTTTACCTCTTCTTCTTCCCCTACTCTTCCTCTTTTTCTACTTCTACCAACTCCTCCTCCTCTTCTTCTTCTTCCTCTTCCACTTCCTCTTCTACCAACTCCTCCTCCTCTTCTTCCTTTACCTCTTCTTCCCCCCTCCCCCACCTCTACTTCTACTTCTACCAACTCCTCCTCCTCTTCTTCCTCTACCACATCCTCCTCCTCTTCTTCTCCTTCCTCCTCCTCTTCCCCTTCTTCCTCTTCACTTCCTCTTCCTCTTCCACTTCTAAAAACTCCTCCTCTTCTTCTTTCTTTACCTCTTCTTCTTCCCCCTCCCCTCCTTTTTTACTTCTATCAACTTCTCTTCTTCCTCTACCTCTTCTTCTTCTCCTTCCTCCTCTTCCTCTTTTTCTTCTTCCTCTTCCACTTCCACTTCTACTTCTATCAATCCTCTTCCTCTTCTTCTTCCTCTAGCTCTTCTTCATTCTTCTTCCTTCCTACTCCTCCTCCTTCCTTCTTACTCTTGTTCTTCCTCCTCGTTGTCTTCCTCCTCCTCTTCTTCTTCTCTCTCTCTCTCTCTCTCTCACACACACACACACAAACAAAAACACACACAAACATACACACAGACATACACATACGCACACACAAGGCATCAACTCTGGTCCCCTCCTTGTGCTTAGATCCAAGACATGGTGGCCATCCGGCACACGGCTTGCAATGAGCAGCAGCGGACGACCATGATCCTCCTCTGTGAGGACGGCAGCCTGCGGATCTACATGGCCAACGTGGAGAATACCTCCCACTGGCTCCAGCCCGCCCTGCAGCCCAGCAGCGTCGTCAGCATCATGAAGCCCATCCGCAAACGCAAAGCAGCCGCCATCCGTAAGTCGCGGCGAGGGCAGGTTGGACGTTGCCCAGAAGGTGGTTTTTTCCTCCTCCTCATTGTCTCTTGTTCCTCCTTCCCTCCATCCCTCCCTTCTCTTCTTCTTCCTCCTTTGTCCTTCCTTCCTCTCGCCTCTTCCTTTTTCTTCCCGCTCTCCTCCCTTTTCTCCCTCCCTTTTCTTCTCTCTTTCCTCCCTCCATTTTCCTCTGTCACATTACTTGACTCCCTTGTATGAGAATTCCCTGGTCACTGCTATTTATATAGAGCAGCGTACTGTCTTCATGTTTTATGTTTCCTATCGGCCAGTCCTTTTGCTTTCAAAGACGTTACAACCCAAAACTAAAGATAGGAATGGCAGTGAGAGTAATGAGGAAGAAAGGACCTGGAGAAAAACTGGTTATGTTGTAAACCAGGATTGTTGCATGGCAGAGATTTGACCTGGGAAGAGGGGAAGTCTGAATTTCAGGACAGGCTTCCCAGAGCAACCACAGCTGCTCCAACCAGTCTCGCCCTCTGCTTGATGCCCCATCCTGTCGCTGCTCTTTCCCTTCAGCCACACGCAGCTCCACCCAGGTGAACTTCCCCATTGACTTCTTTGAACACAACCAGCAGTTGACGGACGTGGAGTTTGGGGGCAACGACCTCCTGCAGGTCTACAATGCCCAGCAGATCAAGCATCGTCTCAACTCCACTGGCATGTACGTGGCCAACACCAAGGTAGGACCTGGCAAGGGTCAGCAATGGCAAGGAAGCCCCTCGGCTGCTGGTGGGAGGAGGGGCCGAGCTCCTGGCTTTTCCTGTCTCTCGAGCCATGCTTGTCCTTTCTCGGTAGCCCGGAGGCTTCACCCTCGAGGTGACCAACAACAACAGCACCATGGTGATGACCGGCATGAGGGTCCAGATTGGGACACAAGCCATTGAGAGAGCACCTTCCTACCTGGAAGTCTTTGGCCGCACCTTGCAGCTCAACCTTAGCCGGCCCCGGTGGTTCGATTTCCCGTTTACTCGTGAGGAAGCCCTGCAGGCCGACAAGAAGCTGACCATTTTCAGTAAGAGGCCATATTTTTGGTTGTCTTTGCGGATGCCAGTGTCAGACCTGCCCCAATCAGGTCCCTTAGGAAAGAAAGACCATTGACTCCCATTTGGTTGAACTGATAGGTTCGTTTTCTAAAGGCTGCTCCCTGCAGAAAATTTAGGTTAGAACTAGATTTTCTGTGCGAAAGGATTGCAGATTGTTACCCTCATCCCATAGATTGTTACCCCCATCACTGCATGACCAGTTTGTCTTCCACCAGGGAAGAGCTCTTTAGGTGTGAGAATCTCTGAGATGTTTGGGGCCACATCCAGTAGTGGGATTCAAATAATTTAACAACTGGTTCTCTACCCTAATGACTGGCTGGGTGGGCCATGCTGGTAGTACTTGGCTTTGTACACCTCCCCCCCCCCCGCCCGGGAGCAAAAACAGGCTGCTGGGGGACGGCGACCCCCATGCCCCATTTTGGATCTAGTGGGGCCCCCTGCAGCCTCCTGGGAGCAAAAACGGGGTGCATGGGGACTCCTGGAAGTGGCGGGGCAGGAATGGGTGGGGCCAGCCAGCAATTTAACAACCGGTTCGCCTGAACCGGCTGAATCCCATCAGTGGTTACATTCACATTCCAGTCTTCAGTTGCGTGGTCCTGAAGGCTCATACAAGCTGGTTTCTTGCTTCCCTGATCTTTGTCAAGCAGTCATTCTTCCCCCCCTCCCCATTTCTTATCACACTTTACATTATTATTGCTCATTTGTTCTCCTTCCCCTCCCCCAGCCTTTGATGGCAGTATGCCAGCAAGGTGCTAAGCCGAAGGGCAATCTGACAAAGAATGTTTCTGTAGCTGGCAGTTGGGTTACCATCACAAGGAGCTATAGCTTGTTGAATGGTGGCTTGTTGGTGGAGCTTCAGGATGCCGAATGATAATCTTGGTTTATGAACCACAGCAGCATTTGGAAAAAAATGCCAAGAGGCCCACAGGCTGAGCGGGGAGTGGGGGGTGCTCAGTGGCAGATTGAGCTCACATCCTATCTTTTCCCAACTGCAGTCGGGGCCTCCGTGGACCCCGCCGGAGTCACCATGCTTGACGCCGTCAAGATCTACGGCAAGACCAAGGAGCAGTTTGGTTGGCCGGACGAACCACCGGAAGACTTCCCGTCGGCATCCGTGAGCAGCGTCTGTCCCCCAAATCTGAATCAAGGAAACGGGGCCGGAGACACGGAGTCGGCCACCCCTGCAGCTGTGGGCGGCACCGTCTTGGAGAGGTAAATAATGGGCCGAAAATTGGTTTTTTTAAATTCTGCTTCCCTGGCCCATATTGGGAATCAATTTTATCATATTCACTGTGCAGGACGTTCTTTAGCACAGGGAATGTCCAACTTGGCAAATTTTAATACATGTAGGCTTTCAACTCCCTGGGCGTTGAAATTCCACAAGTCTTAAAGTTGTCTTTGTTGGATCCTCTCCCCTGCTTTAGCAACTTCCAAATCCTGCAACCCCTTTCCTCATCCTCTCTTTGCTCCGTGTGTTTTGGAGACACGGGGGCCAGACAGTTGATGCTCGGCTTCTCTCTGTTGAGGATACACCGTCCACCTGCTGGATGTAGCTTCTCCCCAACTCCCTTCCCTACCCTTTAAGTTCCCTCATTGCTTTTTAAGCCTCCCCTGTGTTCTGACCTAGGCTTCCCCAGCAGTCCTCGTCCCGATAAACCTCTTTTGTTTAATGTACAGTGAATTCCTCTCCAGCAAAGTCTTTCCACTCCCACAGACTTTTAAGATAGTGGCCAGGCCGATATCTTTCAGACACCGCAATACTTGGCAAGGATGCAGGAATGAACGAATTGTCTCCTGCAAACTCCACTCCCCTTTCGCACCTCTTTTATTCCCTATGGGAGGGGCCATTCACCATCCACCTGTGTCCTTCCTCCCAAGTCGACCCTTGTTCCTTAGATGTTCCCTTCTCCTGGCAGCTCTGTGCATGCGCACACTGGGAACAGGCTCCAGCAGTTCTTCTGCCTCTGCAGGCAGCTGATAACTATCAGATGGCCCTGGGCCCCTCTCTGCCTCCGACGCAGAGCCCTCATTGGAGCCTTCCACAGACTCCAGGACTGGCCCATGTTCCTCCCCAACCTCCTCACTGTCCGAATCTGGCAGGCCACAAAACCCTGTTTGTTCCCTCCTCAGCTTGTTCTCCAGGGCAGTTTTGAGGCAAAGAAATCTGAGTCGGGAAAAGGCGGGCTCCAATACGGGAGGAACTTTGCTGGCTTATTTTAATCTAGTCTTACCTTAATACCAATACATTAAATATCTGATACTTTACATCCTCTTCCTAGTTTGCTTAACTTGTCCTTCACTGTTTTCAGGGCAGCCCTGCAGGCCAGATTTAAGCACCCCGCGGGCCGGATTCAGCCCGCGGGCCGGATTCGGCCCACGGGCCTTGAGTTTGATACCCCTGGCCTTAGAGGCTTCTCTTCATCACTTTTGTGAATGAAGGAATTGGAGCCATTCTCCAAGGACTCGCTTTTGTTTGAGTCCGTCCAGCTTTGCCTCTGTGCCTCCCTTCCCTCTCTTCCCCCCCAATTCCCAGCTCAGTTTAGTTTGCCGACTCCTTTCCTTCGTTGAGTTGCTCTTAGGATGTGTTTTTTTTTTCTCCTCAATTCTGGTTGTGCGAGCTTCGTATCTTTTCGTTTATACCTACCTATATATTATTTTTCTCCCCCTTTTCCTTTCGCTCCCCCCAAAGTCCTGACACTGAATCCTTAACCACCCTGGACCGGTTAGTATCCTGCCTCTCTCTGCACGAATGGTTTTATGTGGGAGAGACGGCCGCCCACTGCTTTCATCCTCCTGGCTGTTTTATTTTTTATTTTTAAACTCTCCGCGTGTTCCTACATCCGTCCGGTTGATCGGGGATTTTTAAATTATTAATCTCCCCACTGCGCTGCTTAACAACGGGGTCCCTTGCATGGCAGATTAAGTCAGCAAAAAGAGAAAGAAAGGAAAAAACCCTCAGCTGTTCGTTTTGTTTTGGTTTTTTTGCTTGGCTTCCCTCTGGTTTTCCCTGCTCCTGGCTAACTGTTGCCTGCAGACTAGGCTAAATAAAAAACGAAGGGCAGACTTTACCAGCTTTTGAGAAGGGTGAGATGAGGTGAACCCGCAACTTTCCTGCAAGTTGTGTGATGGAAACCCCCGAGGAACATGCTAGCTGTGTTTCACTGGCTCACATCCTACCCTGTTTTTCTAACTTAGAAGGAGATCCCTCTTTGTATGCTGTTTTTCATAGCTTAGGGACGCGGTGGCTCAGTGGCTAAGATGCTGAGCTTATCAATCAGAAAGGTCGGTGGTTTGAATCCCTAGCGCCGCGTAACGGAGTGAGCTCCCGTAACTTGTCCCAGCTTCTGCCAACCTACAGTGCAAAAGCACATTAAAAATGCAAGTAGAAAAATAGGGACCACCTTTGGTGGGAAGGTAACAGTGTTCCATGCGCCTTCGGGCGTTTAGTCATGCTGACCACATGACCACGGAGACATCTACTCTGCTGGCTCTTTGACTTTGAAAGGGAGATGAGCATCGCCCCCTAGAGTCGGGAACGACTACCATATTTTTCGGAGTATAAGATGCTCCGAATTATAAGACGCCGCTAGCTTTTGGGGAGGAAAACAAGGGGAAAATATCTGCCTCCCAGCAATTTGCCTCCTTGCAACAAACAGACAATATACACTGTTTGTAGTGTTACATTTCAGATTATACTTGTACAGATGGTTTAATTAATGTGCTTTCTGGAAGTATATGTTATTCTCTGCTATTTAAAAGAAGATACAATAACACTGGGCCTCTTCAGATCAAGCATTTATTTTAAAAGGCTTCTTCATTTTGTTAAGCTGTCTAGAACAATAATAAAGCAGTCTTTAAAAAGTAAGTCTAATAAATTGAACATTCTATAGGCATTTATAGTTATTGACTTACCTTCTTACAGCAAACAGCCTGATTAGCACACACACACAAAATCTGTCTCTGCCTCCCAGCAATTTGCCTGAGCAAACAGCAAGTTTCACTTTCAGCTTCTCCCGATCATCAGCTGTTTCAGGCTGCGGGATTGCTATAGCCTATTGCAGCCTTCACAAGCCCCCGTTTGCTCCAAGGAGGTAAATTGCTGGGAGACAGAGGCCAAAAGGTTGGGCCCGGTGGGTGGGTGGGGCTACATTCTGAGTATAAGACGCACCCAAATTTTCATCCTCTTTTGGGGTGGGGGGGGGGAAAAGGTGCGTATTGTACTCCGAAAAATATGGTAGCACATTTGTGTGAGGAGAACCTTTACCTTTCATAGCTTGTTTCAGACGCCTGCTAGATGATGAAGGTTTGAGCATCTTAAACAGGGAATTCACTGAACTGCTTGTTGGGTCTCTTTTGGCTTGCTTGCTTTTTTCCTGGTTTCCTTCTTTTTGGGGTGCTCTTTCCTGGTTGATATGTACAATGAAAGGTATTAGCTCAAAATTGGAATGTGGTGGATAAAAGACACAACAATTGTTCCAAAGGAAAAGAAAGGAGGAGACTCAACTGTTCTATTCTTAGGGGGGGAAAAATCCGTTCCTCTCACTCAATAAACGGTGATGTGGGAGAGAAGAGAGATCTGTGTTAAATAAGTGGAATATCTACAGTGATTCTCCGCCAGCCAGGTCATGGGTGTCTCAAAAGGTGCTTTTTCAAAAGGCAACAGGACTTGCTTAGTTTTTTTTATCCTCGAAAACGTTTTGCTTCTCATCTAAGTTAAACTCCTCTTAGTTAACTCAGAACTGAAGAATCTCCTTGGATGAGAAGCAAAACATTTTCAAGGGGGAACACCCCCACCCCCACTCAAGAAAGTCCAGTTGCCTTTTGAAAAGCATCTTGGGACAATAAGCGGAAGGGCAAATGAGACCTAGATTGCCGTGGATATCTTTACCTCTCTGCGCAAAAGTGGAATCTAGAAAACTACATGGGACACAGTGGCTCAGTGGCTAAGATGCTGAGTTTGTCGATCAGAAAGGTTGACAGTTCAGCGGTTTGAATCCCTAGCCGTGTAACGAAGAGAGCTCCTGTTCCTTGTCCCAGCTTCTGCCAACCTAGCAGTTCGAAAGCATGTAAAAATGCAAGTAGAAGAATAGGAACCATCTTTGGTGGGAAGGTAACAGCGTTCCGTGCACCTTCGGCGTTTAGTCATGTTGGCCACATGACCACGGAGACGTCTTTGGACATTGCTGGCTCTCGGGCTTTGAATCAGAGATGAGCACCGCCCCCTAGAGTCAGGAATGACTACCGTATTTTTCAGAGTATAAGACACCCTGAAGTATAAGAAGCACCTAGCTTTGGGAGAGGAAAACAAGGGAAAAATATCTGCCTCTGCCTCCCAGTAATTTGCCTCCTTGCAACAAACAGCAAACAGTACAGACAATATACACTGTTTGTAGTGTTACATTTCACACTATACTTGTACAGATGCTGTTAAAATTGATGTGCTTCGGACAGCGCTGGCTCTTCGGCTTTGAAACAGAGATGAGTTCTGCCCCCTAGAGTCAGAAATGACTAACACATATGTGCAAGGGGAACCTGAACTTTTGATAGCTTGGAAGACTTTGTAGTAGCTCACCCAGAATCATTGCATAGCTCTCTCACCTATCATGCCTAATTAAGTTGGCCTGGATTTATTAAGAACATGATAGGCCCATTAGTAGATAGTGGGGATGCTGTTGATGTAATATATCCACAGGTATCTGGGCATTTGCGTTTCTTGGAACAAAACAAGCTTCCTGAAAATAACTCAGCTTCACTGCTGTCACCTCATCAGGAACTAGAGGGGTGTGACCCGGCCTTAAAACAGCCTTGAGTTTTTCCCAAACAGATTTCCCTAGACCTGCATGGTGCCTGTGGCAGCTCTTTCCTTTGCTTTGATTCTTTTATCTGTGCTGGGGTGTGGATGTGGGTGGGAGCGAGCAAAGGGCTTGGCATCCCCAACTGCTCCCTGCCTTCTTTCTAAGCCATTCTGGGGGTGGGGTGGGGGTGGCGCTCGTGTCCTGACCAATCTTTTCTCCTTGTCTTTCCTCCTGCAGGCTAGTAGTGAGTTCTTTAGAAGCCCTGGAAAGTTGGTTTGCTGTCGGACCAGTCAACGAGAAGGCAAGTCCCTTTGCTTGGGGGTGAGGGTGTTTGTGGGGAGGTTGAGGAAGAGAACAGCGACATCTCGAAGCCCTGATCAGAGGAGCTTACGGATCCTAACTTCTTGGACTGCTGTGGTGAAGCAGAGATTTGTTCGGAAATGAGCCGAAATGAGTCCTCCGCCAGCAGCAGAGTTGGAGAGTGAGAAGGTGGGGGGGAAACATGGGCCAGTCCTGGAGTCTGGGGAAGGCTGTGATGAGGGCTCTGTGTCGGAGGCAGAGTGGAGGCCAGAGCCGTATGCCAGTAATCAGCTGCCTTCGGAGTCAGACAGCAATGAGGCAGAGGAACAGCAGGAGCCTGTTCCCAGTGTGCACATGTGCAGAGCTGCCAGAAGAAAAAAGCAGCTGAGAAATTAGAATCGACTTGGAGTAAAGCCTCAGGTGGGCGCTGAATGGCTCCTCCCAGAGGAAATAAAAGAGGAGCAAAAGGGGAGTGGGCTTTTGCAGGAAGCCATTTGTTCGTTCGTTAGTTCATTTCAGGAGTGTGAAGCAGGGGTGAAATTCAGCAGGTTCTGACAGGTTTTGACATGTTCTGGAGCAGAAATCTTGAGTAGCTCCGAGAAACGGCAAATGCCACCTGTGGCTGGCCCCAGGAGTGGGGAGGGAATGGAGATTTTGTAGTATCCTTCCCCTGCCAGGCCTGCCAAGCCACACCCACAGAACCGGTAGCAAAGGAATTTGAATTTCACCACTGGTGTGAAGATCTGTGAATCTCAGAGACTCTGTGCCCAGTCTTTCCTTGCACAAGCACCTCATTTGGAAAATATTTACATGGCAGCTTCCCAAGCTAGATAAGGTCTGTGGTCATAAATGCACCTTTGAAAGACTGTTTGTCAGGCCTTTGCTGAATATGTTTTGAGAGGAATTCACATTTGTTTAATAAAAGGGGCTTTTGACGTGACCAGGAATCTGCTTTGTCCTTTTTGGGGAAGCCTAGCTTAGAACACTCTGAATTAAGATTCAGAAAGGCAGCCCCCTCGATCTGAGCAGGCTGTGGCATTCTCCCTTCTTGTGGGTGGGTGGGCGGGCACCTTCCCACTCCCCAGAGCAAGTCTGACGTGAGATCGTCTGCCCTCAGGAGAAGACCAAAGCTGCCACTCAGGAATTGGCCACCATGCTGCTGTCCACACCGGCCCCTTCCAGTGTCCAGCAGCAGACAAAGAGCCTGCTGGCCAGCCTCCACGCCAGCCGCTCGGCTTACCACAACCACAAGGTAAGCGAGCCAGTTTCCTTCCCGACGCGGCTTCCCAGATCCCTCCATTTGCCACCCTGCAGAGCCCCAGGGGAATTCGGAAGACTCTCAGCAAACTCTTGCCTCCGTTTCCACGTGCAGCCGGACTTTCTGGTTTTTCTTTGAAGACGTTTCGCTTCTCATTCGAGAAGCTTCTTCAGCTCTGTGGAAATCCATTCATACCCCCGCACCTTTCGAAAGGTGTTCATCCCGAAGCGCGTAGTTAAATGTCTATGGAGAGTCTCAGGCATGCGCGTCATGGTTTGTCCCAAAGGTGCTTTTTTCAGGAGGCAACTGGACTCTCTGGATTTTCTTTGAAGACATCTCGCTTCTCATCCCAGAAGCTTCTTCAGCTCTGAAGTTGCCTCTTGAAAAAGCACCATCCAGCCCTGGATGACTGAGAATGTCCATAGACATTTACTGGTAGATCCACACAGGCGCAGAAGAAGCAAAAGCCAGCTCTGAGGTTTTCGTGCGAAAACAGCAGTTAATTTTTCCTATTCCCATGTGGCTCGCCCATTATCCAATCGCACGGCCTGGATTTTCTCAGGCTGCCAATGGCTCCCATACATTCCTTGCCTCCCTCCCAGCTCCCAGTATATACCAAGCATTCCCCTCTCCCCCCCCCCCTCTTTGTTTCTATGGTCAAGTTGAGAGTAGAGGTGCGTTGCGAGTCAGCCTTGACAGCACCCCTGCTGGCATTGGGTGTTGCCTTGCGTTGCCTTGTGGCATCTGGGTAATTGTGAGGAAGGGGATGCTGATTCAGCTCTTTCCTTCGGCGCGGTCTGCCTCCCACAGGATCAGGCCCTGCTGAGCAAAGCCATCCAGTATCTTACCACCTCGAACAGAGAAGGGAAGGACCTGGAACCGGAGGTTTTTCAGAGGCTGGTCATCACGGCGCGCTCCATCGCCATCATGCGGCCGAATAACCTGGTCCATTTCACGGAGTCGAAGTTTCCGTCTCTGGAAACAGGTAGGGCCAAGCTCCTCCCCCTCCTTGCACACAAATCCCCCATGCACCCAGTTTCCTCCCTGTTCTGACAACCCCCGCCCCCCCCCTAGCCTGTAAATACACTGGAACACAGGCTTGGCTGTTTGCCACTGCTCAATTACTGAGATAACGAATCCTTTGGCTGAGGGCCCAGGCAACTCACGTTCAATACAGTAGCTGCAGCAACCCAGATAATCCAAACAAAGCAACCCAGAGAGTCCAAACGAACAGACACAGCTAGAATACAGAGATAGATTTATTAACTACTAATTCGAACGGTTGTTTCCTGCAAATGTTCCCACCCAACACCTCAACCTATAATCTCTCTTGGGAGGGGCCAATCCACAACCACTTGTGTTTAATCATCGTCTGTGAGTCTGCCTACGGAGTTGCTGCTTCCATTTCTCAGCCCTTCTCAATCTAGCATCAGGGACAAACTGCCTTTGATCCTCCCCACTGCTCCATGCCTCAGGCGCCTCCTGGTGGCCAACCAGCCTCTCTGATCCCTGCTCGGAGTCTGAACCCTGCCCAGGGTCCTCCACATCTTCCATAGCAGACTCATATGGTTCCTCACTATCCAAGTCCATCAGCAGCTCTACCGGATCCTGCTGGGCCACAACACTCCCCCCCTCACTTCTGTTTTTTTTGGGGGGGGAGGAGAAATGGGGTGTGGTTTGGGGGGGGATTCCATCTGCTCAGCCTTTCCTTAAACTTCAGAAAGCATCGAAGAAGGGCAGGAGGCTGCAAAGGCCCCAGAAGGAGAAGGGTGCAGCTTTATAACCCAGCTGGTCAACCATTTCTGGAAACTCCATGCCTCGAAACCCAAGAATGCCTTCCTGGCGCCTGCTTGCCTGCCAGGTGGGTACCGTCTTTCTCGAGCGGGGATCGGACCTGGCTGCCAGGGCGACAGCAGCCCTGCAGAGAGTTCCAGGCCAAGCACACACAGCGTCTTGGCAGGCTTCACACACACAATATTTGTCCAGCTGAACTGTTCAGGCTGCCTTCTGTCTCTGGACCCTGTAATGGATTATGTCCTCCAAGTTCCTCTCAACAATCCACTCCCTCCCTCCCTTCCCTTCTCTTCCTCCTTTTTCTTTCTCTCTCTCTTTCCCATCTTCCTTTTCCTCCCTCCCTCTTTTTCTTTTTCTTTCCTTTCCTTTCTTTCTTTCTCTCCCTCTTTCTTTTTCTCCCTCCCTCTTTCTCTTCCAACCTGCTTTTCCTTCCTCCCTCTTCCTTCCTTCCTTTCTTTTCTTCTTTTTCTTTTCTTTCTTCCTTTCTCTCTCGTTCTCTTTCCCTGTTTGTTTCTTTCCTCCTCCTTTTTTTTCTCCTTCTTTTCTTCCTTTCTTCTCTTTTTTCTCTCTTTTCCTTCCTTTCTCTCTCATTCTTCCTTTCTCTCCCTTTCTTTTTCGCCCACCCTCTTTCTCTTTCCAACCTGCTTTTCCTTCCTCCTCCTCTTCCTTCCTTTCTTTTTCTTTCTTTTTCTTTTCTTCTTTCTTCTTTCTTTTCTCGTTCTCCTCTTTCCCTGGTTGTTTCTTTCTCTCTCCTCCTTCCTTTCTCTTTCTTTTTTCTCTCATTTCTTTCTTTTTCTCTCTTTCTTCCTTTCTCTCCCCTCCTTCCTTCCTCCCCACCCTCCTTCCCTTGCCCCTCCTCCCTCCCTCCCTCCCCTGGAGCAGAAAGGGCACCTGGCCATTGTGCACAGGAGTCCCACTTTCCCTGAGCTCTCCTCCCACTTCCTCTCTGCAGGGCTGACCCACGTCGAGGCCACTGTCAACGCCTCATAGACATCCTCCATGGATATTGCATCTGCGAGCTGGACTGCATCAACGTTGCCTCCAAAATCTACATGCAGATGTTGCTGTGCCCGGTACGTTGTTTCAGGGCTGCATCTTGGGTCCATTCTCAAGCGACCTGGGCATGTCTTTGTAGAAGGGCAGAGTGCTCCCCCCCCCCACTCCCCACTCAGCAGAGGAGGCCAACCAAGGACCCCAGAGAGAACAGCAGGAGAGGCCTGGCTTGTCTCTGGCACCCTTGGCTGCTGGTTGGCTCTGTGGCAGGGAGCATCCAACCCTGGTGGAATTGGCATCCTGGTGAGGAGGAGAGGGTAGGAGGGGCTTTCTGCTCCTCCTCCTCCTCCTGCAGTCCCCAGAAGAGGGTAGGAAAAAGGCTCTGAGAACTCGGCAGCCTCTACTAGTCCAACTCTCCTCTGGCTGCCTGGCCTGGATTCCTGCTGGGTGTCAGCTTCCATAATCCCCAACCAGAAAGTGCCAATCACAGCCGGATGTGAAAGTGCCAATCACACGGAGCCATATCGCCTGGCATGTAAGGCTTCGTCTCTTCCTCTTCTGGGCTTCTGGCGCGCATATGCACGTGCACATGATGATCAGCTTGTGCATGTGTCAATGCCAGAAACCGAAGAGCTGGGCTTCCATTTTCTGGCCTGTGCCAGCTGATCATTGTGTTTTCACATGTGCGACGAAAGCCGGAAGTGTGTGTGCCAAAAACCGGAAGTGCACCCGCTGGAAACTAGAAGTTCGTTTCCCAGTGCGCGCATGCCCCCTGGCAAGCTCCTCTTCCAGGTTGTGTCCCCGGCGAGCGTGCACCTGCGCCATCACTGATCTAGCTTCTTAGGCTGCATCCATGACAAACCAAGTTCAGCTAGGTCTGAACAGCATGTGCGCATGTGGCTAGAAGATTCCTCTGGAGGGCTGCACCTGTGAGCTTTTCGGGCAGAGGACCTGAAGTCTGAGTCCACTTGAGAGTTCATTACTGCCCCACACCAGGCCGTTGCCACCCTTCTCCCTCAATACACTTTTGATTTGCCGCTTTGCCTTCCAGGATCCAGCTGTGAGCTTCTCTTGCAAGCAAGCGCTGATCCGAGTGCTGAGGCCCAGGAACAAGAGGAGACACGTAACCTTGCCTTCATCCCCTCGAAGCAACACCCCATGGGTAAGGGTGGGGGGAGCCCTGCTTTGGAGCCTGGGGCACGGACAAGGGAAACCTCGTGGGAAGTCCCGCCAGGGAGGGCGTCTCTTCCCCTAGAGCAGTGTTTTTCAACCTTTTTTTGTGCAAAGGCACACTTTTTTCATGAAAAAAATCACGAGGCACACCACCATTAGAAAATGTTAAAAAAATTTAACTCTGTGCCTATATTGACTATATATAAGGTGTTTTTCCCACGGCACACCTTACACTATGTCACGGCACACTAGTGTGCCGCGGCACAGTGGTTGAAAAACACTGCCCTAGAGAAGCCCCTGGCTTGTCTTTGAGGAGACCCCAGGAGCATCTCTCCATTCATGAGAGGGTCCCGTCCCCCTGGCTGGGACTGCAGAAATTGTCTTGCCCTGTCCACGTTTCTCTCTCCTTCTCTCCCTCTCTGTCTCTCACTTCCTTCCACCTCTCTTCCTCTCCCTCATCTCTCCTTCTCTTCCTCATCTCTCCCTCCCTCGCTCTTCTCTCTCACACTCTTTCTCATCTGTCTCCCTCCCCCTCTATCTTTCTTATCTCTCCCTCCCTCCCTTTCTCATTTCTCCCTCCCTCTCTTCATCAACCTCACCTCCCTCGTTATTTTCTCCCCCTCTATCTTTTCATCTCTCCCTCCCTTCTTCTCTCTTTCTCATGTCTTCCTCCCATTCTCCCCCTCTCTCTCCGTCCTGTTTCCCCCCTGCTCTCTCGTGCATCTGGCAGGGTTTCACAGGACTTTCTCTCTTCTTCTTTTTTTTTTTTAACATCCAGGAGACAAAGACGATTATGATGACGACGATGCCGATGACAAGATGCAGACCTCCGGCCTGCCCAGCGGGGAGGACATTCGGCAGGAGAGCCAGGAACAAAACGAAGTGGACCACGGAGACTTTGAGATGGTGGTGAGTCCACGGCTGGCGAGGGAATCCGGCCCTCCCACTCAGGGGCAATCGGGATGCTTCACTGGGGTGTGCATGGAAGGGTGTCTTAAAGTTAATAATCACTCAGAGGGGTGTCAAAGGGTATATATAGCTCCCCCAGAGGAATAATGGGAGGATGCATTTAATGGAACTGCCTCCAATCTTTTGAGTACCAGGGACCGGTTCTGTGGAGAGAGGTTTTACCCCGGACTGGAAAGGGTGTGGTTTTGCATGCTGCCTGTATCCCGCAGATGGGGGCTTCGCTTGTTTGCGTGGCTCAATTTCTGGCATGCCACGGACTGGTGTTGACCAGAGGTGGTATTCAACTTACCGTATTTTTCGGAGTATAAGACGTACTGGAGTATAAGATGCACCAAGATTTTGAAGAGGCAAATTTTTTAAAAAGTTTTGTACTCTGCAGACCTCCCAAAAATGGTTCGTTTTTTGCGAAAACAGGCCCATTTTTTAAAAGAAAAGGGCATGAATAGCCTTTAGGAGGCTTGTAGAGGGCTTCTGGGGGTGCCCCCCAAGAACAAAAAACAGCCCGATTTTGTCAAAAAAGGGCATGCAGAGCCTTTAGGGGACTTATAGACTGATCCTGGGGGCTGGGGGGGGGCAAAATGGAGCAAAGAACGGCCCGTTTTTCGCTCATTTCTGCCCTTGCCAGCCCCCAGGAACACTCTGGAAGCCTCCTAAAGGCTATGCACGGCCATTTTTGCGAAGGGGGCGAGGTTTTCCGGAGGCAAAAAATGCTGTATTCAGTGGATAAGATGCACCCATATTTTCACCCTCTTTTCGAGGGAAAAAAGGTGCGTCTTATACTCTGAAAAATACGGTACTTTTCCTACCCGTTCACAAATATGAGCCTGTTGACGCCTGCGTACAGCCGTCTGTGCACACGCTTTGCTTGCCAGCACGGCTTGCACGCATGTGTGCCGCTTGAAAACATGCCTAAATAGGACAGCATAGAGTCCAGGGCGGGTGTAGCAATTTCCACTACCAGTTTGGGTGAACCGTTCCGAACCGTCTGAATACCACCTCTGGTGCCGGCCCACCAGGTCAGTGATGACCCCTGGTCAGTGGCTAAGACACTGAGCTTGTCGATCAGAAAGGTCAGCAGTTCGAACCCCTAGTATAGGTCTCCTGCGTGAGCAGGGGGTTGAACGAGATGACCTCCAAGTCCCTTCCAACTCCATTACGGTTACAATGCTTTGGCTCTCTCCTACTCCTAGTCCGAATCGATGGTCCTGGAAACCGCTGACAACGTGAACAATGGGAACCCGCTCTCCCTGGAGGCTCTACTGGCTGGGGCCGAGGGCTTCCCCCCCATGCTGGACATCCCACCCGATGCTGACGATTGAAACCATGGTCGAACTGGCCATTGCCTTGAGCCTGCAACAGGACCAGCAGGGTGAGAAGAGGCCAGCAGCCCCTTCCTTTCTGCAGTGTGTGTGTGTGTGTGTAAGCCTCCTTTATAAACCTGGTCAAGGCAAGGTCAGTGCTGTCAAGCAAGGAGAATGGAGGGATCTGCGGTGAGCCTCGGTGGCGCAGTGGTTAGAGTGAGGTACTGCAGGCTACGCCTGCCTGCCAGCCGCCTGCAATTTGGCAGTTCGAATTCACCAGGCTCAAGGTGGACCCATCTTTCCGAGGTGGGTAAAACGAGGCCCCAGATTCATTGGGGGCAATAAGCCGACTCTGTAAACCGCTTAGAGAGGGCTGTAAAGCACTGAAGCGGTATATAAGTCTCTGTGCTATTGCTTTATAAGAGCCGTAGTGGTGTAGTGGTTAGAATGCAGTATTGCAGGCTAACTCACTGCTCACTGCCAACAGTTCGATTCTGACTGGCTCAAGGTTGACTCAGCCTTCCGTCCTTCCAAGGTCAATAAAATGAGGACCCAGATTGTTGGGGACAATAGGCTAACTGTGTAAACCACTTACAGAGGGATATAAAGCACTGTGAAACGGTATATAGTTTAAGTGCCCTTCCTTCCTTCCTTCCTTCCCTCCCTCCAGTGGTTAAAATGCAGTATGCAGGCTGACTCTGCCCTCTGTCAGGAGTTCTATCCTGACTGACTGGCTCAAGATTGACTCAGCCTTCCGTCTTTCCGCGGTTGGTAAAATGAGGAGCCAGATTGTTGGGGGTGGGGGCAAATATGCTGACCTCGTAAACTGCTAGAGAGGGTCTGTTAAGCACTGTGACTCGGTATATAAGTCTAAGGGCATTTCTATTATGATATGGAGGAAGAAAAACAGAGGTTTGTGGGTTACTCCATACCCCCGGTGTTGATTTCTCCTGCCCTTCTTTTTCCTCTCTTTTTTCTCACGTAGGCAGCAGCAAGCAGCGCGCTCGGCCTGCAAAAGCCTGGGGCTGTTTCCGGACACGGCCCCCAGATCTTCTCTATCTGGATGTCGGGACTCTGTCAGACACCACTGCGTCAGGTACCTTGGGTTGGGTGAGGCAAGGGAAGGCTACCTGGATCGGATGCCTCTCGCGAGACTGAGGGGAAGGAAGGAACAGGGGTAAAGTTCAGCCATTCATTCAAATGAGCTTTAGATCTGACTGCAATGCAGTATTGCCGAAATGGTGTTCCTAATAAATGACTGGTTTTCCTTTGAAACTTGACTCGAGGCTCATGAATTAATTAGGGCATCTTTCGGAAACTGACAAAGGCTTGATTTGAATCAACTCGATTTCAGTCATACTTTTTAAAGAGCAACTGTCATCTCTGTCCTCCTCCTTTGACCCACTGTTGACTCACCGACCGTCCCCTTCGCTTTACTGGGACGGCTGGTGATGTGGTGGGGACACAACAAGGTGAGGGACGTGGTGGGCAGCAGGTGAGTGGATGCCCGCTAACGGGCGCTGCCACGAGGGACTGAAATGACAGGTGCTCTTTAAATGTAAGGACTCATTCTTTTCTGGTAGTTAGAATCTTTAATATGATTATTTGCAAACAAAATGAAGGCTTCCTATTTAGAATAGAATAGAGTAGAATTCCTTATTGGCCAAGTGTGATTGGACACACAAGGAATTTGTCTTTGGTGCAGATGCTCTCAGTGTACATAAAAGAAAAGATACATTTGTCACTAATCATAAGGTACAACACTTAATGATAGTCATAGGGTACAAAGAAGTAATCAAATAATACTAGGAAACAATATCAGTCTACCAGCAACAAAGTTACAGTCCTGCAGTCATAAGTGGGAGGAGATGGGTGATAGGAACGCTGAGAAGACTAATAGTAATAGTAATGCATACTTAGTGAACCGTTTGACAGTTTTGTGGGAATTATTTGTTAAGCAGAATGATGGCGTTCGGGGGAAAAACTGTTCTTGTGTCTAGTTGTCTTGGTGTGCAGTGCTCTATAGTGTCGTTTGGGGGTAGGAGTTGAAACAATTGATATCCAGGATGCGAGGGGTCTTTAGCTTGCAGAGCTGGGATTCATTGAATGGGTTTCCCAAAAATGTAAATATTGCAGAACACACAGCCTCATGCTACATAACTAAGCTCCATTTCATGCCGAATAAAATAAATTATTAATGTATCTTAAATAGAAAACTATCTTTGGATAGATTTTTTTTAACTCCAAAAGCATTTTATTAAAATTAATTTGATAAAAGTTAAAACAATCCGATTTAAATTTTAAAAAAACTGATTTTTTTTTTTAAATTATCCACTCTGGTCCTTGTTGCCTCCAATTCGAACAGATCCCTCCCCTGTTTGTTTTGAAGGGGATTTCAAAAGGGATCCAGCAGTGAAGCCCAGGCCCTCATTTCTTCGGCCTGCCCAAAGAAACCTACCGTATTTTGCGGAATATAAGCGGAATATAAGACGCACCTTTTTCCCTCAAAAAAGAGGGTGAAAATCTGAATATACTGAATACAGCATTTTTGGCCTCCCAACACCCCCCCCCTCTTTTTTGTGTTTGAAAATGCCCATGCATAGCCTTTAGTGGCTTCCGAGTGCTCCTGTAGCTGGTAGGGCAACATGAGCGAAAACAGGCCATTTCTGCAGTGTTTTTGCCCCCCTCCAGCCCCCAGGAGCACTCTGAAAGCCTATAAAGGCTATGCATGCTATTTTTATGATTAAAAAACAGGCCCTTTCAATGAAAAACAAGCCGATTTTTGCTCTTGGGGGGCACCCCCCAGACCCTCGCAGCCTCCTAAGTCTATTCATGCCCTTTTCTTAAAAAAATGGGCCTATTTTCGCAAAAACGGGCCATGTGGGGAGGTCTGCAGAGTGCAAAAGCTTTTTTTTTTTTAAATTTGCCTCTTCAAAATCTTGGTGCGTCTTATCCCGAAAATCGGTAAGCTCTCCAAAGCAGCCCCACTTCGGGCTGGTCCCCGTGGTCGACGCAGCTCATGCCGTTTTTAAACTTGTAACACTCTCCTTACTCTCCTAGCTCCAGCCCCTCCGACTACGAAGGCAGCACGGCCGCAGACCAGACGGCTCCACGCTCCGCACCTCCCCAGCCGACCACGGGGCAGCGTGGGCTCCGAGAGCGGGGCGTGCGTGGACTCTGGGCAGGCGAGCCGTGTAATAATCGCCCCTCTCGGTTTACCCTTCCCTTTGGGGGGAGGCGGGGGAGCACTGCCTTTTCGGTCCGGCTGAAGACTCTCCGGCCTAGCCTGGGAAAGATGGGGGGGGGGCTTCCTCTCCTCCCCCACACCAGACCAGGGTGCAAACTCGATTTCATTGAGGGCCGCATCAGAGTTGTGTTGATTTCGGGAGGGCCAATGGGGCCTGCCACCAATGTCACTCATTGTGACATTTGATGTGGTGGCCTTTTTTTTAAAAAAAAAAAAGTTTTTTATTCCTGAATTAAAACATTGGACACAGTGCAACCTTCCTGGCAAAGACTTTGCCATAGATACCAAATATAAAGCTACGCCTATACCGTCATGCTGATTTACATTTCTGCTATTCAGTATTTCCAAAATAAAAATATGTCATTCCAACCACGATCTTTATTTTTATCTTATACACACTTTCCTGTTAGGTGTTCATACATGATTCTATAATCGCCATCCTAGTCATTGCTTATTTTGGGTCTTTTCAATTTTTGTTCCAACCCTCGATAAAATTTGTCCCAGATCTTCAATATTCTGATTTGTCTTTGTTCTTCAATTCCCACATTGATGTGTGACCTGAGCACTTTGCCTGCGAAAATGGCTCCCGAGCTCCCGTTTTGGCGTGAATGCTCCTGCAACTTTCTGCCAGTGAAAGAGAGCTCGGGATGTCGCCTGTCGCTCTTCTGAGTGCCATTTTTGCTGGTGGAGGCCCTGCGGGCCAGTCCTTTGCTGTTTCCAGGCCCGCCCGTGGCCAGATACAGCCCCTGAGTTTGACACCCCTGGCCGTGACCTCCAGGGACCACCGGTGGCTCATCCTCCTGGCCTCTCCCTTGCAGTGTCCGGCCGAAGCAGCGCATGGAGACACACGGCCGAAGGCCATCCGGCAGGTCCCGGAAGCATCAGCTCCAGCACGTGGCCACTCAAACCGCCACTGGCAGACCGTAGGGCGAAGGCTCGGAAGGCTAGGGCAAGGCGAGCAGATGTCCACGCCACACAGGCAGAGAACCTCTTCCTGCTTGGGATGGGTGAGTGGAGGCTGGGAAGGGCCACGGCCCTCTTCACGCTCCCCAACCTGGGAAACCGAAATGGTTGTGAGTCAAACTGCAGGCGGGAAGGCTGAGGTGGTGAAGGGGAAGGGAGGAGGGGGGTGGCGGGAGGGGAAAAGCTTGCTCTGGAACATTCATGGCATGGGGAAGAGCCCGTGTCCCATGGCTTCTGATTGGTCTGTTGGAAGCCGTGGGGGTGGATGAACAGTGGGGGGGGCGGTTAACTGTTGGGTGGCTAGGCCCTTCCCTTTCCCAGGGCTTACATCCCCATTCTGCCAATCAACTGGGCTAAAATGGGACACCTTCATGCGTTGCCAGAGTGTGATTTTACAGCCAGCCTCACCATGCCTTTCTCCTCCCTCTTTCCTCTCTCTCTCCTTCCATCCCTCCCTCTCCTCCTTTCTCTCTCTTTCTCTCCCCTCCCACTCTTTCTCTGTCTCCCACGCGCTCCCCCCCCTTTCCCTCCCTCTTTTCTCTTCTCCCCTCTCTCTCCCTCCCCCCTCTCTTTCTCTTTCCTTCTTTTTCTTTCCCCCTCTCTCTCCCTCCCTCCCTCCTTTCTTTCTCCTCCCTCCCTTTTCTCTCCTCCCTCTCTCTCTCTTTTCTCTCCGCCTCTCTCTATGCCTCCCTCTCTTTCTCTTTCCTGCTCTCTCTGTCTTTTCCAGGTTGCACATGGTCAGGCTGATGCTGCTGGAACGGCTGCTGCAGACCCTTCCCCAGCTGAGGAACGTGGGCGGGGTCCGGGCCATCCCCTACATGCAGGTGGGTCTGAACGACTCTTCCCCATGCCATCTTTGGGGTGCGTATGGGCTGAGGTTTGCCAGGCGTTTCCCCCTAGCTGTGGTTCCCTTCTCTGCTTCTCCCTCTTCTTCTTGGACTGGTACTCAAAGACCAGATTCAGTTTCTCTCCTAATGCTGCCCAGTATCCTAAGCGCAGCCTGGGAATACGGAAGGTCCCCCTTGGTACAGCGCCTCTCGCTGACCCTGCTTTTGCGGCTGAACACTAGAGTGTATTATTTGAATGCTTTTTAGTGTGATTTGGAAGGCAGGAGTGGGTGGGTGGGAGACTTCTGTCCACCAAGTAGTGGGGCGGGGGGGGGTTGTTCCCCAGTTCCCCAGTTGTTATCTCTGATTTTGCACTTCAATACACTTTGTCCCCAGGTGATCCTGATGCTGACCACAGACCTCGATGGCGATGAAGAAAAAGACAAAGGGGCACTTGACAACCTTCTGGCCCAGTTGATTGCTGAGCTCTGCATGGAGAAGAAGGTAACTAACACCATTCTCTCTCCCACCCACCCACCCAAACATTTCAGGAACTCATGGGGGTTGCGGGGGGATGGTGGTAATGCCCTTAAGCAGCCCATCACCAAAAGGGGTCTGTCTCTCTCTATCCATCCATCCATCCATCCATCCATCCATCCATCCATCCATCCATCCATCCTCTATCTATCTATCTATCTATCTATCTACTATCTATCTATCTTTGTGTCTCTCTCTTTCTCTCATTCTCTCCGTGTCTCTCATACTCTCTCTGTGTCTCGCTCATTCTCTCTCTCATTCTCTCTGTCTCTCTCATTCTCTCTCTGTGTCTCCCACTCATTCTCTCTGTCTCTCTCATTCTCTCTCTCTCACTCTCTCTCATTCTCTCTCATGCTCTCTCTCATTCTCTCTGTGTCTCTCATTCTCTCTCTCATTCTCTCTCATTCTCTCTGTGTGTCTCTCTCTCTCATTCCCTCTCTGTCTCTCATACTCTTTCTGTGTCTCTCACTCATTCTCTCTCTCTCATTCTCTCTGTCTCTCTCTCATTCTCTCTCTGTGTCTCCCTCTCTCATTCTCTCTCATTCTCTCTGTGTCTCTCTCTGTCTCTCTCCTCTCTGTCTCTCTGTCTCTCTCTCTCTTTCAATGACAACCCCCCTCCCCCCCCCCATGAGACGTGAATGATGAGAGGCAGCAGCTCCTACCTGACACCCCAATCAGAATAGAGCTGGAAGGGACCGTAGAGGTCTTCTAGCCCAACCCCATAGGGACGCAGTGGCTAAGATGCTGAGCTTGTCAATCAGAAAGGTTGGCGGTTTGAATCCTGAACACAATGAGCTCGGTGACTTGTCCCAGCTTCTGCCAACAATTTCTGGAGGCAACTTCTGTTCCACTGGTTCATTGTCCTCCCTGTTAGGAAGTTTCTCCTTAATTCCAGGTTGCTTCTCTCCTTGATTGGTTTCCATCCTAAGTCAAACCTGTGACTCAGGATGGGAACCAATCAAGGAGAGAAGCAACAAACCTATTAAGCATCAGTAATCATCCTATATGCCAGACCTGTGGAGAAAATGCCTCTTTGCAGGCCAGGTTGGGAAGCCCTTTGACCTGCTGGCCACTAGGAGGCAGCAGTAGCTTGAGGGAGAGCCAACTGACTGACTGTTGAGCTTCATTTGGCTATTGCTCAGATTCATTGCCTTTGGCTCCAGGATGGGTTGGCTATTTATTTATTTAACCATATATATTTAATTTGTTTACTGCCCGCCTGATCATAAAATGAGTCAGATCTGTAGGCCGTAGTGCCAGCTTTGAAAAATAACAACAAAGTATTTGCAAACAAGGGGTATCCGAGATAGGTCTGCGCATGTGCACTGATCACAATTCAGGGTATCAGGGGCATGCAGGTGCTTTTCCTCCTCCGTTTTGTGTTTGGCAAGGGTTCAGACTACAGGTAGTCCTTGAGTTACGCCCCCCGCCCCCAGGGAGCCTGACTTGTCTGTTGCTACATGAAGCAAACGCTTGTTTAAGTGAGATTGCCCCCATTTTATCACTTTTCCCACCGCAGTTGTTAAATGAATCATTGCATTTATTACATTAGTAGAATATGGTTTCTACTAATTAAAAGTTAAAAGGGACGGGGTCGCTCAGTGGCTAAGACGCTGAGCTGATCAATCAGAAAGGTTGGCGGTTCGAATCCCTAGCGCCGCATAACGGAGTGAGCTCCCAGCTTCTGCCAGCATAGCAGTTTGAAAGCACATAAAAAATGCAAGTAGAAAAATAGGGACCATCTTTGGTGGGAAGGTAACAGCGTTCCGTGCGCCTTCGGCATTGAGTCATGCCGGCCACATGGCCACGGAGATGTCTTCAGACAGCGCTGGCTCTTCGGCTTTGAAATGGAGATGAGCACCGCCCCCTAGAGTCAGGAACAACTAGCACATATGTTCAATAGGAACCAATTTCATTGTATTTAAGTACAATGACAATAAAGATTATACTTATACGTTACCTTTTTAGAATACGATTTGTTAAATGAATCTGTCTTCCCCCATCAATTTTGTTTGTCAGAAGCCTGGAGAGGGTTGGACTAGATGATCTACAAGGTCCCTTCCCACTCTGTAAATCTGAGGTGACTTAAGAGGTGACCCTTGAATCCTGCAGCCGTCGTAAACCTGAAGCAATCACCAAGAGTTCGAATTTTGATGACGTGGCCACCAGGCGGTGGGTGCGCTGCAGCAGTAGTGTGTGAAAAACAGTCACAACTCAATTTTTTTTTCCTAATGCAAATAGTCACTTTGGAGAGTCGCTAAGTGCCCAGTTGTAAGTCGAGGACTACCTGTCACTGGGCAAACATAAATCCCTTCCCTTAGCCCTTTCCTCATTCTTTCCTCTACTCCCTCGCAGGATGTGTCCAAGAAGAACGAACGCTCCCCACTCAACGAAGTCCACCTGGTAATCATGAGGCTTTTGAGCGTCTTCATGTCCCGGACCAAATCTGGTTCAAAATCTTCCATTTGTGAGGTACGTACGGAGTGTGGCCTGCTAAGGGTGTGTGTATGTATGTGCCCCACGCAGGTGTCTGCATGGGGTCCACATCAGGCAGAAAGGAAAAGGCTATTTTCTTCCCCCTTCCCTATTTGCCCTCCTCGCCACCTGTTCTGACCCAGCTCCCCGAACCCTCTGTAATTAAATCAATTATTCCTTTATTAGGAGCGCCGGCAAAAAGTTTCTCTTACTGCAGGCTAAGAAGTCTGATGAATAGTTGTCTGCCACATCTATTCATCTCCACCCCCTGCCTTTTATCCCCAGAGCTAAGGTACGGGCTTCACTAGTAGTGGTGGCTCTTCTGTCCCAAGGACCGGCCAATAGATTTCCACTGCTCTCCTCTCCTTTGCCTTCTGTGCATCTGTGAGTCAGGCACTGGACCCAGTTGTTCCTCCTTGTCCTCTTCAGCCACCTCCAGACCTAGGGGCTGTTGACTCTTCCTCTAAGGGCTGACGGACCCGGCTCCGCCCCTCTCTCTGCCAGCTCCATTCCCTCTTCAGCTCTCAGGTTGCCCTGGTGCCGACCCTGATTCCCCCACCCCCACTCCTCCTCCTCCTCCTCTGATTTGGGTGCTGGAAGGGCTGGAGGCCGACACACAAGACATTCCCAATTGCAAACCCTTTGGGCTCCGGGTTTCAGACCTGGGCGGCCTTTGCCCACCAAACCCTCCCTGGTTCAAAGAAAGAAAGAAAGAAAAAAAAACCCGTGGGTGGGGAGGGAGGAAGGATTTGCAAATGGGATTGTCGGGTAGGCCGAGATGCAGGCGCTATCTGCCATGTTTCGGAACCCGCTAAGAGGATTCCGTTGCTAAACGGTGCAGCGCTAAGGCGGCATTTCAGAGCGGAAGCTGGCAAAGGCGCATGTCGCGGAAAGCATATTAATAACAAAAGCGCAGAGGTTAAAAATGGAACTGGGGATGCATTGAATTTTAATGAGCTTATGGGCTGTGGGCTTTGTTTGGATTTAAAAGGGCTTTCTCTAATGGTTTTATTTACACTTGGGGCTCACCAGCCTCTCCCCCCCCCACCCCTTTTCCTCCCAAGTGCAGAAGAGAGGTGGGGGGGGGGCTTTTCAAAACCTGTCAAAGTGCAGATGACCAGTGGGGGCGAGAGAGCCCAGGCGTCCTGGCGCCTCTTCAAAAGCGCGGCTGCCTCCCCTTCCATCGTGCAACTGGCCGAATTCCAGAGGAACGAAGGAGAGGACTTTTCAGCAGCTCCTCGTTTGAAGGGGAGGCAAATGAAAGGGGTTGGGAGCCCCTCTCTCCTCCTCTTAATCCTCCGCTCAGTGCCCACCGGCATGTGTGTCGAGGGGAGATTAGACTCCAGAGCTGATTGCCGTTTTGCCTCTCTCTTTCTTTCTCTCTCTCTTTCTCTCTCTCTCCCTCCCTCCCTCCCTGCAGGCCTCTTTTAAACTAAGCCTCCTTCTGAAGTGTAGGGGGCTCCTGTTGCTGCTCTTTTTAAAAGGATATCAAAGGCTAGAAAGTGGGGTGGCATTCGCCCTAGGCCCCTGATGGCCCGTCTGTGGCTTCTCTTGGGGCCATCTGGAGTCTGCTGGACTGGGCGCAACCCACCCACCCCGCCCAGTCCTTGGGACTCCCCTTCATTCTCCCTCCTGCTTGCTTGGCCTCGGGGGGGGGGGGAAGAGGGGGGCTACAGGCCATGGAGAACCCCGAGGTGGTCTGGATGAGTGTTCTTGCATCGCCTGGCCATGCCAGGCTGGTAGGACCATCCCTGATCTTAACTTCGCAGAAAGTCCTGGGTTCAAGGTTGCCTATAGCATTAGCATAGCAATAGCCCCTAGACATATACTGCTTCACAGCCCTCTCTAACCGGTTTACAGAGTCAGCCTCTTGCCCCCAACAATCTGGGTCCTCGTTTTACCGACTTTATCCTGTTCAATCAGTTAGCAACTCAGTTTAATTATCATGTAAAGATGTAAATCACATGCCTCAACTTTATATTCTCCTCATAACAATTTCTAAATGTCAGATTTTTCCCTAACAAGTCTATTGTCCCAATTCTCTCTATTCCTGTTGTCTCTCTTTTCAATTTTCTCCAAGCCACTGTCAAGCCCAGTGAAATCTTTATCTTCTTTCTATTTCCCTTTGTTAGGACATATCTCCCATCTTCAATTTTCCCTGTCCCACTGTCAGAGTCAGTGAAATCTTTTTTCTGCTTTTTATTTCCCGTTATTGGGACACCTCTCCCCTTTTCAATTTTACCTATGTCACTGTCAAGCCCAGTATAAATCTTTTATTTGCTTATTATTTTCCACCATTTTTACCATTTCATTACGCTCCCCCTCTTCCTTTTCATTTCCTGCTTCTCCTCAGATTCTGGCTTCAAAATTCTGTTTAAACTTAATTTTAATGATTTATGCATATTTTTTATAATTTCACACAACTCTTCAAAGTCTGACCTTTCCATAATGTCCAGTTCCAAAATTACAGTTAGTTATACTGTTAGTTATAATTTAAGTTCCAAATTTCCAAGATTCTTATTTCACAATTCCGGTCCAACTTATATTCTAGTTCAATTAAAACAGAAAAAAATGATCCAGCTATATGTTTTGGTTCAGCTAACATAGAGAGGAAGAAAAGGGGGAGACATCTTAATCACTTCACTTTCTTTGTTCTTTTCTCTGGCAAATGATTCACCAATAATTTCCAGCAGTACAGCTCGATAGTTTTAAATCCAGTTTTAAATTCAGGCTAGTGTTTCTTCTTGATTTTTTCCCTGTTGCATTCCACCTCTCATTGATTAGAGTTGCTTAAAATATGTTTTATTAGAACAAAGTCGAACAGGCTCGGAAAAAGCAAATCTCCTTAGTATGCTTTTAACTTTCGTTTCTTCTCCCCCTCCTGCTTTTTCCAAATTCTGATTTATCTTCTTTCCAAACTTCTTTCCAAACTTCTTTCCAAAGTTTCTTTCCAAACTTTACATTACATTCATCGCTCAGACAAGATTAGATTATAAGGGAGAAATAGTTGTTTAAGATATGTTAATTAGGACAAAACTTGAACAAAGCAAGCCTCCTTGGTATGCTTTTAACTTTCGTCTTCTATTCCTTTATAGAGTTCTCCATTGTCAATTAATCTCTTTTAATGACACAATCTTTTCAAATCCAAATTCAAAATTTGTATTTCAGTAGGTTAGTCAATTCTCCGTATTCCTCATTTCTGTCACCAAACAAGCCAATCTTTTTGGGCTTAATTATTTTTAACTTCCATTCCCCCCCTTCTTTCTTTTCTTTTGCCAAAATCGCAATCTATCCGTCAATATTATTTATACTCACAAGGTTCTTTGCCTTTTCCAAATTCTGATTTATGTCAATTGGTTAATTAAATCTTCTTATCAGGTTTCACATTCCTTCATACACCGCTCCTGCTTAGATTCTTTGGCCAGCAGCTTCAGCTTAATGGTAGCCATGTTTCCATGCTACCTCCCCCGATGCTGGTTCAAAGAACTAATCTCTGACCTACGAGGAACCTGTTACCCTCCTCTAGGGCTGATGAGACACAGTTCCCTCTTCGCTCCCCCCACAGTTCTGACCCAAAAGGGTCCCGACATTGGTTTGTTAGACAGAATTTATGTGAGGCTCTTCAGAGCCCACGTTTTTCCGTTTCTTGCAGAGGTACTCCTGCCCCCTTTCAGGCTGAGTCAATCTTGAGCTGGTCAGAATCAAACTGCTGGCAGTGGGGCAGAGTTAGCCTGCAATACTGCATTCTAACCACTGGGAGGGAAGGAAGGAAAGGAAGAAGGGAGGGAGAGAAGGAAAGGAAGGAAGGAAGGACTGAGATGTATATACCACTTCACAGTGCTTTTACAGCCCTCTGCGGTTTACAGAGTCAGCCTCTTGTCCCCAACAATCTTGGTCCTCGTTTTACCAACTTCGGAAGGATGGAAGGCTGAGTTAATCTTGAGCCGGTGAGACTCAAACTGCCAAATTGCTGGCAGCTAGCAGTCAACAGAAGTAGCCTGTAATACTGTGCCACCGGGGCTCTATCATTGGGAAATGCTGTGCTTCTGTCTTGCATGTGATGATCTGCCCCCATTCCCACACCCGGTCCCCTTCTCCCTGAGGGAAAATGGCATTGATGCCAGTGAGAATGCCCCGCTGGCCGCTTTGGCTCCGGGTGAGACTTCTGCTGGCATGGCAGAGGCTTGGGCAGAGAAGGGTCTTTTCCCTGCCCAGCTATCAGAAGCCTATGAGAAGGAAGGAGACGGAATCCCCCCTGGCTGGCTCCTGGCTGCCTTGTCTTTAGTCTTTAGTGAATGAAATCTGGGTTTATTTTTAAATACCTATTTTAAAAATCTTTTTGAGGTAGGTGTGAGATGGGGACGTGGTGGCTCAATGGCTAAGAGGCTGAGCTTGTCGATCAGAAAGTTCGGCAGTTCAAATCCCTAGCACCGCCTAACGGAGCGAGCTACCGTTATTTGTCCCAGCTACTGCCAACCTAGCAGTCCGAAAGCACGTAAAAAAAAATGCAAGTAGAAAAATTGGGACCACCTTTGGTGGGAAGGTAACAGCGTTCCGTGCGCCTTCGGTGTTGAGTCTTGCCGGCCACATGACCCCGGAGACGTCTTCGGACAGTACTGGCTCTTCGGCTTTGAAATGGGGATGAGCACTACCCCCTAGAGTCAGGAACGACTAGCACATATCTGTGAGGGGAACTTTTACCTTTACCTTTTAGAGATGGGAAGAAGGCCTGGAAAAAAATACCAGAAAAATAATGGTGGTTGATTTTTCCTCCCAATTTTTCCATTTCAACCCCCTTCCCAGTCCTTCCCATCTCTCTCTGTGTGTGTAATAGGCTATTTCACAGCAACGAGGTTTTTTTTTTAATAAAAAAAACCAGCATAAAATGATGACTAAATGAGCAAGCGAGAAAGAGATGCTGGCAATTGAATTCATCACCCAAATCCCGTCCTCTTTGGCTGAGCTCAGGAGCCCAGAGGGCTTGACCTCCATCGCTCTCATATCATCATCTCCCTCCCCCAGATGTTCAGCACGGTGAAACTGGAGACTTGGGCTCCTGGCTGCTGTGCCTCTTGATTTGAGTCTCCTGTGGCTGGGCCAGAGGTGGGTTCTGACCGATTTGGCCAAACCGGTAGTAACGTGGCGGCCTGGGTCGCTGGAACCGGCAGTGCCCCAGGTCTGCCATGCCTCCGAACCGGTTCTCCTCTAGTGGCGCCATCTTGATCTGTGGCAGAACAACTTTCTTTGCAGACATGTAATTTTCTTTCATTGTTTTAACGTTTTGCCGCCCGCGCAGACATTTTTATGTGCAAATGAGCACACTCACGGAACCGGCAGTCATGCCGGAAGCAACCCATCCTTGGGCTTCGCCGTTTGGTCTGCCAAAGGAAGAGTGCCAGGGTCCCTTCACATGCTCTCTCTCTATCTCCCGCAGTCGTCATCCTTGATTTCGAGCGCTACCGCGGCTGCTTTGCTGAGCTCCGGAGCTGTGGACTATTGCCTTCACGTCCTGAAGTCCCTGTTGGACTATTGGAAGAACCAGCAGAACGACGAGGAGCCCGTGCCCACCAGCCAGCTCCTGAAGCCCCATACCACCGCCTCTCCGCCCGACATGAGCCCTTTCTTTCTGCGACAGTATGTCAAGGTGAGACGGCGGTAGCAAAATGACTCCCTGCCTCTTGTTGGGTGTTTCAGCCTCTTGGCCTCTTTTACGGTGCGTGGGCTACAACTCCCAGAATCCTCCAGCCAGCATTCAACACTGGACTAATTCATTCATGGGGCCGGGGGATGGGTGCTAATGTTCCCTTCCCAGGATCTGATTTAAAAAAACAAAACCTCTTAAAGGAGTGGCCAGAACTTCAGATCTTGAAGAATTAGGAACATGGTAGCAATAGCTTATAGACTTACATACCGCTTCACAGGGCTTTTACAGCCCTCTCTAAGTGGTTGACAGCCTCTTGCCCCCAACAATCTGGGTCCTCATTTTACCCACCTCAGAAGGATGGAAGGCTGAATCAACCTGCAGCTGGTTAGGATCGAACTGTTGTTATTGGGCAGAGTTAGCCTGCAATACCACATTCTAACCACTGGGAGGGAGGAAAGGAAGGAAGGAAGATAGCAATAAGCACAGACATATACTGCTTTACAGCCCTCTCTAAGCAGCGTACAGAGTCAGCCTCTTGCCCCCCAATCTGGGTCCTCATTTTACCCACCTCGGAAGGACAGAGTTAGTCTACAATACCGTATGCTAACCATTGGGAGAGAGGGAGGAAGGAAGATAGCAATAGCACTTAGACTTATATACCGCTTCACAGGGCTTTGCAGCCCTCTCTAAGCAGTTGACAGAGTCAACCTCTTGCCCCCAACAATCTGGGTCCTCATTTTACCCACCTCGGAAGGATGGAAGGCTGAGTCAACCTTGAGCTAGTCACGATCGAACTGCTCGCTGTGGGTAGAGTTAGTCTGCAATGCTGTATTCTAACCATTGGGAGAGAGGGAGGAAGGAAGATAGCAATAGCACTTAGACTTACATACCGCTTCACAGAGCTTTGCAGCCCTCTCTTAAGTGTTTGGCTGTCAGCCTCTTGCCCCCAACAATCTGGGTCCTCATTTGACTCACCTCGGAAGGACGGAAGGCTGAGTCAACTTTAAGCCGATCGAACTGCTGGCAATTGGCAGAATTAACCTGCAATGCTGCATTCTAACCACTGTGCCTCATAGAAGGAAGGAAAGAAGGAATAGCCCTTAGACTTCTATACCGCTTCACAGTGCTTTACAGCCCTCTCTAAGTAGTTGACAGAGTCAGCCTATTGCCCCCCTCCCCCCCTGCCAACAATCCGGGTCCTCATTGAACCGACCTCAGAAGGACAGAAGGCTGAGTCAACCTTGAGCTGGTTAGGATCGAACCGCTGGCAGCGGGAATGCTGAGTTAACCTGCAATCCCAAGTTCTGTCCTGTGCTTTAATTTAATTCTTCGGTCTCAAATTTGATTTTGGGGGTTCTGTTTAAACAGCCAAAAGCTGAGCATGTGCCGATGACCATGGTTGAAAGACGGCAGGTGGTTAAATAGTGTCATTCTTAGAACAGTGTCGCCCCAGATTAAGAGCCGAGGTGGTGCAGTGGTTAAATGCAGCACTGCAGGCTACTTCAGCTGACTGCAATTCTGCAGTTCGGCTGTTCAAATCTCACCGGCTCAGGGTTGACTCAGCCTTCCATCCTTCCGAGGTGGGTAAAATGAGGACCTGGATTGTTGTTGGGGGCAATATGCTGACTCTGTAAACCACTTAGAGAGGGCTGAAAGCCCTATGAAGCGGTATATAAGTCTAACTGCTATTGCTATCTTGGAATCACAGGATTAGTTGTGGAAGCTGGATTAAGGATGCAGAGTCTTCAGAACGTGGCTGGAGAAAAACATTGGATTCACAGCTGTGAAGATTAAGATTATTGTCTTTTGGCCCACATTCAAAATGCAATTCTGTTGCCTGCTTCCAAAGCAGAGTAGTCCTCGACTTACAACAGTTCATTGGGTGACCGTTCAAAGTTACAACAGCACTGGAAAAAAAATGGCCTTGGGACAGTTTTTCCGCCGTTGCGACCTTTCCAGCATCCTCGTGATGATGTGATCAAAATTCAGGCGCTTGGCAAACTGGTTCCTGTTTATGACGGTCACAGCAGTGTCCGGAGGGTTATGAGATCCCCCTTTTATGTCCTCCTGACAATCAAAGTCAATGGAGAAGCCCGATTCGCTTCACAACCAGGTGACTAACTTATAAATTGCAGTGATTCACTTAACAACTGAGGCAAGAAAGGTCGTAAAATGGGGCAAAACTTACTTGGCAAATTTCTCACTTAACAACAGAAACTTTGGGCTCAATTGCTGCAAGTCGAGGACTATCTGTATATATCTACCCATACCCTTACATAACATACATTAGTAGAGAAGAGAAGAGAATATAGAATATGGAATAGAATACAGAATTAAATGGAATGGAATAAGGAATAGAATAGAATAAAATTAAGAAATAGAATAGAAAATAGAATAGAGAGAATATTAGGGTAGGACAGGGTAGAAGATAGATGGTATGATAGGGTAGAATATAACAGAAAAAATAGAATATAACAGAATAGAATAGAGAGAATAGAAGGGGGTAGAATGGAATGGAATGGTATAGAATAGAATAGAAGGGTAGGATAGGGTAGAATGGAATGGAAGGGTAGGGTGGAATGGAATAGAATAGAAATAGAATAGAAGGGTAGGATAAGGTAGGGTAGGGTAGAATGGAAGGGTGGTGTGGGTGGAGTGGAATAGAATGGAATGGAATAGAATAGAGGCAATAGAAGAGTAGAATAGAATGGAATGGAAGAGAATAGATGGAATAGAATAGAAGGGTAGGATAGGATAGGGTAGAATGGAAGAGAATAGAATAGAAGGGTAGGGTAGAATGGAATGGAATGGAAAAGTAGGATAGAATAGGAATAGAATAGAATAGAGAGAATAGAAGGGTAGGGTAGAGTGAAATGGAATGGAATAAAATAGGAATAGAATAGAATAGAATATAGAGTAGAATAGAATATAGAGTAGAATAGAAGGGTAGAGTAGGGTAAAATAGAATGGAAGGGAAGAGTAGGGTAGGATAGAATAGAAGGGTAGGATAGAATGGAATGGAGTTGGAAGGGACCTTGGATGTCTTCTAATCCAACCCTCTGCTTAGGCAATCTCTTCCTAAAAACTTCCAGTGTTTATATAACGTCTCTATTTGGAATACATCATGAAAAGTGGAAACCTGAGGTCAATACTCTATGGAACCAAACTGTGGCCGAATCTGGATGTCCTTCTTTGGGTACCACGAAGCTCCCACACCCCACCGTCCCAGAAGGCAAGAAGGAAAACAGGTTGCGGAGAGGATGTTGTAGCCTCCCAGGCAATCCTGCGGGATCCTTTCCCCTTGCTGTGGGGCAGGGCCTGCTTCAGGGATCTCGCAAGCAAGCATTTAACACGGCCTGCTTGCGATTTTGGCCAGCCCCTCACCCCTCCCTTAAAAGCAGATCTTGTCCTACTTTAACCACCACGGAGCCTGTCTTTATTCCTGGCATCTGGCAGTGCAGTTTCGGTGTGTTCTTTTTTTTTTCCCCCTCTCCTGCACTCAGGGTTCACAATGGAATAAGCCGAATTAAATGTTCGGGTGCTGTTTTCTGGAAGAATAGAGCCTGCTCAAATTCTTATGGCCTGCAGTGACGGTTGCAATTTTTAATCTCTTTTATTCCTTTCTTTCAAAGGGGCTTGCTGCGTTCACATTTCTCCTCTTTTTTCCTCTCTCTCTCCCTCCCCCCCCTTCCCAGCTGTAGGAAGAGAGTGATATTAAGGATTGGTTGAGGATGTGGGGCATAGCTTATGTTCCTCTTCTTCTTCTTTTTTTTAACCCGGGGCAACATCCCAGCTTGTTACTCTTAGGTTTTTTTCCCCCTGTCATTTAACATTCATCTCCACAGCAGAAAGTAAAAGAGCAAAATCTCAGCCAAAGCGTTGCGGAGGAAGAAGGAAGGACAAAAAAAAATAATAATAAAACAGGAACCCCGCGACTTCAAAAGTCTCCCCTTGGGTGCTTTTGTCACTTCCCAGGGTTGCTGAGAGTTAATTGTGTGCCAAAGCTGTGGTTGTGGCCCCCACGAACATGCTTTTAAAAGCTTTTCTTTTTTTAAAAAAAGAAAGAAATATACAAAAAACGCCCTAATAAAGATGATTCTGGAGATTTGGACTTCAGTCTACTAGTCTTAAAGTCACCCAGGTTGGACAGCCCTGTTCTGATTTTTAGCTTTATTTGGTTGGCTGTGTAGTTTGAGCCTTGAGCCCAGTTGTCATTCTTCAGAAGCAATCAACAGGATTTGTAGCTGGCATATTACACAGTCCGGTGGTGGGATTCAAATAATGTAACAACCAGTTCTCTGCCCTAATGACCACCTGGGTAGGTGGGGCTCGGTGGTCATGTGACTGGGGGGCGTGGCCAACTCACCGTCACTCATACAATGGGCGTTTCGCCTTAGCATTACAATGTAATAAGGGTTAACTGGAGAGGTGGTTTCTGTAAGCAGGTCAATAAAGATCAGGCTAGAAACAACACCAGAATGTTTCCTTCCTGCCTTCCTTACAGGATTAGCCCTGTAAAGTGGGAAAAAACAAAAAGATTTCTTCCACAACTGGTTCTCCGAACTACTTAGAAAGTTACCAACCCGTTCTCCCGAATAGGTGCGAACTGGCTGAATCCCACCACTGACACAGTCCAAAACCATGTTTAAATCTAGGTTTATAAGCGCCGAACACAGGGGTAGTATTCACTTACCTTCCCTACTGGTTTGCAAATGTGAGTGTGTGTCCTCTCTCTTGCTTTGCTCTCACGTGCCACCTCCGTACATGCGCTCAGCCTTCTGTGCATGCGCTTTGCTTAAAAGGGCCTAAATGGGATGCCATACAACCGGGGCCGGTGAGCCGCTACCCACTACTGGTTTCGGGTGAACTGGTCCGAATCAGCAGAACATCACCTCTGGTTGAGCATCACGTTTAAATCTAGGTTTATAAACACCTTAAGAATTCTTTATTGGCCAAGTGTGATTTGGTGCATAAGCTGTCAGTGTCCACACAAAAAAAATACATTAATCAAGAATCATAAGCTACAATGTTTAGTGATAGTCGTAGGATACTAAATAAGCAATCAATACAAATCGTACTAGGAAACTAAAGAAAACAATATAAATCGTAAAGATACAAGCAACAAGGTTATGCTCATAAGAAAGGAGATAGGTACTAGGAAGGATGAGAAGAATAATAGTAATATAGTCTTAGCAAATAGTTTGACAGTGTTGTGGGAATTAGTTGTTTAGCTGAGTGATGGCATGCAGAGAAAAACTGTCCTTGTGTCTAGTTGTGTTCTGAGCTGGGCTCCCCAAAGCATGAAGCCGACTCCTCGTTCCAATAAACCCCCTTTTATTTAGTTTAAAGTGAATTCTTCTCCAGCAAAATCCCGGTCAACAGTCTTTTTCAAAAGATTTCACAACTACAAACCTTGATCAGGCTGGGAGAGTTGCCAGGCCGATATCTTCCAAAGGCCACGCTGTAGCAGCAGTTACTTGGCAAGGAGTCAGGAACACATCTTCCCCTAATGAATTGAACTCATTGTCTCCTGCAAACTCCCCCCCCCCTTCACTCCCCTTTATTCTCTATGGGAGGGGCCATTCACTGTCTGCCCCACAGTTATTATCGGCAGTTATATCGACTCCAAAGGCAGCTAATAACTATCAGACGGCCCCTGACCCTATTTCTGCCTTTGATGCAGAGCCCTCACCAGAGCCTTCCCCAGACTCCAGGATCCTCTCCAACCTCCTCACTGTCTCGTCACAAGTTGTTCCAGTGTGCTAAGTTTATAAGCATCTATCCTTCTGCTGCTCTTCTGGTTTTGAGCTCTTTCAAGAGCAGGGAATTTAGCTTTGAAAGAAACTTCTGCAAAGAGTATGAAGAACCTGGGGGGGGGGGGAATTTTCAGGGGTGGTTAAACTCCCTCTTCTTGTTGCCCCCACCCTCACCCCAGGGTCACGCGGCCGACGTCTTCGAGGCCTACACTCAGCTTCTGACGGAGATGGTCCTGCGGCTGCCTTATCAGATCAAGAAGATCGCCGACACCAACTCCCGCATCCCGCCCCCCGTCTTTGATCATTCATGGTTCTACTTCTTGTCCGAGGTTTGTCTTCTATACTGACCCACTCATAGGTGGGGCTCCAGAAGCCATGGTAGAGTTGGCCATGGTAAAATTGGTGGTGGTGAGTTGCCCATGGTGCGTTGACATGGTGCGTTGACCATAGTAGAGTTGATCATGGCAAGTTGGCCATAGTGGTTGGCCATGGTGAGTTGTCTCATTCTGCCATGAAGGCTGAACCTTTCCCCAGAAAGCAAGCTTTCGGAAAGCTCTGATGCCCCCTCTCCTTCCTTCCAGTACCTGATGATCCAGCAGACCCCCTACGTGCGCCGTCAGGTGCGCAAGCTGCTCCTCTTCATCTGCGGCTCCAAGGAGAAGTACCGCCAGCTGCGGGACCTGCACACCCTCGATTCCCACGTCCGGGGATCAAGAAGCTGCTGGAGGAGCAAGGCATTTTCCTCAGGCCAGCGTGGTCACCGCCAGCTCCGGCTCTGCCCTGCAGTATGACACCCTCATCAGTTTGGTAAGGGGGAAACAGTTTGTGTGTGTGGTGTGTGTGTGCGCGCGCACCGCCTTCGGTGTTTGGCCGAAGCACCTTGAGAAGGAACTCTGCAACCTTCGATCCATCCTCTTTGGTGTGGATAAACCCCTAGGTTTGTTCTAGGTGCGCGCCCACACCCATAATGCAATGCGCACCTAACCCTCCCCCCCACCTGTCCCGCCCCTGCCCCCTTCACATGCGTGCGCAACCCTCCCTGTGCTCCCCCCCCCACGTGCATGCACACGCGACCGCCTCTCTGCAGCCTCCTGGGCCTGCACACACCCGTGGTCCCCTCGATCCCCGCAACCCGCCGCTCCATACATGCGCCCCTCCCCGCGCATGCACAACAGAGACATGAATATCAGCTAGCTAGCTAGCTAGCTGGCGGGAGGCGCGCATGCATGTTGAGGTGGGCGACGGCTTGCGTGCCCGCAGAGAGGGCTCTGTGTGCCATCTGTGGCATGTGTGCCATAGGTTATAGGCCTTTGAGCCCCCAATCTCTCCCTTGCTTGAGATTCTCTCCCGCTCCTCCTGCCATCTGCCCCATGGGATATGGAAGGCGGGGCCCAGCCTTTCCCAGGACGGTCCAGGTCTTGAGTTTGATGGGAAGAGGAGAGAGAAAGATTTTGAACACTTCCAGAGGAGCTTGGGGAGTTTCTGGGGCTGAGAAGCGAGAGCTTCGGTAAAGATGCAACCATGAGCTCAAAGCTCCAGGTTGAGAGAACCGTGGCTCCCCAGAGCTCTGAGCCCATGTATGGCAGACGTCGTAAGTCAGCAACATCTGGACTTGGCATAAAATGACACAGGGAAGCCCAGTTTTCATATCGGTATTAAAGTTCCTTGGGTGCCATTTGTTCAAACAAACATCTGGCCTTTGCAGATGTTAACCCCCAAAACTTTATCCTCCTCCTCCTTCCATCCTCCTCTTCCCTCCCTCCTCCATCCCTCCTCCTGCATCCCCTCCTCCTCCTCCTCTCCTCCTCCTCCTCCATCCCTCCTCCTCTTGTGACCCTTCCAGATGGAGCACCTGAAGGCCTGTGCCGAAATTGCCACCCAGCGCACAGTCAACTGGCAAAAATTCTGCATCAAAGATGATTGTAAGTCCCTTGGGGGTTTAAAAAGAACGGTGCCCCCGCTCCAGAGGATCCAACGGGAGCCTCGTACTCTTCTTTTGGCTCTTGGGTCGGGGGAGGTGGGGAGGCTGATGGGAAGCAGCCAGGAAGGGACAAAGATTCCTAGTTCCTGGCTAGTTGCATCCTGAACTTCTGCTTGTAAAACCTAAGGAGCCTGAAGCTGCCCCCATACTCAGCACTTTCGCAGTGGGCTTGTTCCTGCCTGCCTCTGCTTGGCCATAGCGTCTTGCAGAAATCAGATTTAAGGGATGCTTGTTCATGAGTGTGGAAGCAAAACCAACCTTCCCTCTCTTCTTCCTCCTCCTCCTCTTCTTCTTCCAGCTGTCTATTTCCTCCTGCAAGTCAGCTTCCTGGTCGACGAGGGCGTCTCGCCCGTCCTCCTGCAGCTGCTCTCCTGCGCCCTCTGTGGCAGCAAGGTCCTCTCTGGGTCGTCTTCGGCAGGGTCTTCGGGCACTTCAGCCCCCGGAGGGTCCAGCTCAGGCCAGCCGTCCGGGCAAAGCAAATCCTCCACCAAGAAGAGCAAGAAGGAAGACAAGGAGAAGGAGCGAGAGGGTGAGGAGGCTGGGAGGCCTTTGGGCTGCAGTTGCCACCGTCCTCTGACGGTTGGCAGGGCCATCGCTGAGCCCTCTGAATTCTCTCCCAGGAGACGGCTCCTCGGGCAGCCAGGAAGACCAGCTCTGCACCGCTCTGGTGAACCAGCTGAACAAATTTGCCGACAAGGAGACTCTGATTCAGTTCCTGCGCTGCTTCCTGCTGGAGTCCAACTCGTCGTCCGTGCGTTGGCAGGCCCACTGTCTGACTCTGCACATCTACCGGTGAGTAGCCCAGCCCTGGGCATGCCGAGCTCTACCCATCCAGGTCCCAGGAGCATTTATTCCTCCCCCAGGGCTGAGAAGAGAAAAAAGCATCCAGAACAGGATGTTTGTTTGTTTATTTTAAGACCCATTGCTTTAAAAAAAACAAACCGCCTGTAGAACATGGAGATCCAAGGACAAAGAGGGAGAATCCGATAAAACGGGTGTCCAAGCTTGGCCCATTTTGAGATTTTTGGACTTCAACTCCAGAATTCCCTGAAGGACAAAGAGGAATTGGTGTACTTCAGGACATGGGGGCGATTTTAGGATTGGTTAGAAAAGGAATATGAATAAAGGATTACAGATCAAGCAACCCAGATGACACACTCTTCAACCAAGGGGAGGGGAAGGGAAAAAAACAGAAAAGTATTAATATACAACTGTACAGTTAAAAGATGACATATGTGGAACTATTATAATGAAAAAAATGTGGAAGAGGGAATTTATTGTTATGTAGCTTATTTTTCAGAGTATAAGGTGCACCTTTTTCCCTCAAAAAGGAGGGTGAAAATCTGGGTGCATCTTATATACAGCATTTTTGGCCTCTTGTAACCCCGCCCCCTTTGCAAAAATGGCCATGAATAGCCTTTAGGAGGCTCCTAGAATGCTACTGGAAGAAAAAACGCCCCCACTCCCCAGGAGCAATCTACAAGCGTCCTAAAGGCTAGGCCTGTCCTTTTTTTTTTTTTTTGACAAAAAAAAAGGGAGGCCTGCAGAGTGCAAAAATGTTTTTGTTTTTTTTTAATTTGCCTCTTCAAAATCTTTGGTGCATCTTATACTCCGAAAAATACGATAAATATGGAGCCTTGAGTTTGCTTGAATTCCACCCCGGAAATCCACCAGAGTGAAGAAGAAAATAAGTAAATACAACAACGGAAGGAGGGAGGAAGGAGAGGGAAAGAAGAAAGGGAAAAGGAGAGGAAGTAAGGGGGGGTAATAAGAGGAGGAGAGAGTAAAATAGAGGAGGAGTGGGGAGAGGGAGGGGAAGAAGAAAAAAGAAAGGAGAGGAGGAAAGAAGAAGGTAGAAGAGGGGGTTGGGAGGACGGAAGAAGTAGTAGGGTTGTTGTAAAATAAGATCGATGTATGGGGGTGGCAGGAAAGCGACGCCAATTATATTTGTAATTTTTTTAATGAATTTTCATAAATGTTAAAGGATAACATATAAATGTCAATAGCACTTATGAGAATGTATATTTGTGAATGTATATATGAGAAAGATAAATAAAACTTTTTAAAATAACTTCCAGAATTCCCCAGCCAGCTTGGCCACTTTAAGACTTGTAGACTTCCACTCCCAGAATTCCCCAGCCAGCAGAATTGAACTCCACAAGTCTTTAAAAGTGCCCAAGTTTGGCCTTCTTTGACAATAAAAGTCTAGTCGTATAAGTGAAGTCTAGTCATGAATCCAAAGAGCAGCCACTGAGTTTAGGTATTTCCCTTTAGGAACTCCAACAAGTCCCAGCAAGAGCTGCTACTGGACCTGATGTGGTCGATCTGGCCTGAGCTGCCCGCCTACGGGGAAAGCAGCCCAGTTTGTGGATCTCCTGGGCTACTTCTCTCTAAAAACCCAGCAGACAGAGAAAAAGGTAAGAGCTTGGAAGGGTGTCTTCTCCCCAGGGGTGAAATGCTACTGGTTCTCTGGAAACACGGGTGAGTGGGTGTCGTTTTTGCTCCCAGGAGGCTTCCCTGAAGCCTACTAGGCCAAAAATGGGAGGGTGAGGGGGTGCTGAGAAAGAGACGGAAAGACAGAGACAGAGAGAGAAAGGAAGGAAGGAAGGAAGAAAAAAGAAAGAAGGAAGGAAGAAGAAGGGAGGGAGGGAAACAGGAGAGAAAGAAGGATTACAAATCTGGCACTAGACGCAGCTTCAGATGTTAATCCAGGGCTGGAAGGGACCTGGAGGTCATCTAGTCCAACCCTGCTCCAGCAGGACATTGTTAAAGTGAGTTTCTGTCTTTTGAGTCCCCAGTTACATGGCTACATAGTCACATGACCCCACCAAGCCACGCCCACAGAACCAGTAGTAAAAACATTTAGATTTCACCACTGCTTCTCTCCCTCCTTATTCCCTGCCCCCCCCCCCCGGGACTTTCTGCAGGCAGGGCTGAGTGCCCCTGTACACGTTTAAAGTGTTGTAAACAACTTGGGAGGTTTGCCATCCCAAGAGCCATCCTAAGAGAAGGGGGGCACTTCTGTGTGTTTCACGGCCACCCTAGGCTAGGTCGAAAGAGCTTCAGCTGGTGAGGTCAGAGCTCAGATGTCCATCTTGCTTGCCCTGTTTGTAGAGGAGGGTGACTCACCTGCCCAGGTACTAAAACCTGAGAAGAAAATGCTTTATTCCCCCTATTTACTGGAACCTGCCTTCTTCAAGGATGCAGGAAGCCACCTCGGGCCACTCAAGGACCATTTCCTGTAGCTCACCTGAGTTTGCTTTATGGGACCTCCTTGTTTCATAGGTTGGGTCCTTCTGATTTTGTCTCTGTTTCAGTTCAAGGAATACTCCCAGAAGGCTGTGGAGATCCTCAGGATGCAGAACCACATCCTCACCAATCACCCCAACTCCAACATCTACAAGTGAGGGTTGTTTGGCGCGTTCAGAGTGGAGGGGAGCCGGGAAGGGACAGGCGGGGTGGTGGGGGCTTCTCGTCTGGAGGTGAGAGGGGGCACTTGCCTGGCTGCCCCAATTAACTTTGCAGCGCCTGGAAATTCATCATCCTCTTTAAAGACCCCATAATCCCTCGAGGGTGGAGCCTGAATGGAGCTGAGTTTTTCCTGGCCAGTTGCCCTTCCTGTTGCCAGTGCGGAGTTTTGTTCAGCAGATATATTCTCATTGTGCTCAGAGAGGAGAGAGAGAGAGAGAGAGAGAGAGGTTTGCCTCTACCTAGGATCGAACTCACAGCCTCCTGATTGGGAGACGGGAGCTCCACCTCTAGGCCACCATACCCACCCAGTTTGCAGCTTCCCGGAAAATGTTCCAAATTAATTCCAAGCAGCCTTTTTTTAGTATGTGGCCGAAAAGGAGACATCGTGGGGTGCCAACTATATTTCATGCAGTTAAATGACGAGGAAATGAAATTCAGTTTTTTGCACTGATCCTGCTTAAGAATTAGGCCTGCCCTATGAAGGTAAAAAGCTGCAGCTTAGCTGGGACTTTGGCCTGAGCAGAATAAATCAACTGTTCTGTCCGAGGCTTCCCCAGCAGCACGAAGCCGAGTCCTTGTCCCGATAAACACCTTTATTTAATTGACAGTGAATTCCTTTCCAGCAAAGTCTTTCCTCTCCCACAGTCTTTAAGGTAGTTCACAATTACCGACCTTTATCAGGCCGATATCTTTCAGACGCCCAGTGGTGGGTTCTGGATCCCGTTCCAACCGCTTCGGTTGGAACGTGCCCGGCATTACCCACATGGATGTGCGCAGCACGCGTGCATGCATCGTACCTGCCACGATGCCTCCGCAGGCCCCGTGCCGCTACAGCTGCTTGGCGGAGTGCCGCGCAGTGCTGTACGCACCATGCGCGGAAGCACCAAATGCTTTAAAGGATAGGTAATGAGCTTGGGCGGGCAGTGGGCCCTCCTGAGCACCATACCGGAACGGTACCCGGTGCTCCGGGCAGGCTCCGGTATGCCCGTACCGGGGCGTACGGCTGCAAACCTCCCAATAACCGACGCCCCAGTATTTGGCAAGAATGCAGGAATGAAATCATTGTCTCCTGCAAACTCCACACCCCTTTCGCCTCCTCTTATTTTCCTCTGGAGGGGTCATTCACTGTCCACCTGTGGCCATTACTCCCAAGTCTACCCCTGTTCTTTAGCTGTTCCCCTTCCTTTGGCAACTCTCGCGCATGCGCACACTGGGAACAGGCTCAGCTGTTCTTCCGCTCACCTGTTGTCTGACTCCGAAGGCAGCTGATAATTGGCATATGGCTCTGGCCCTCTCTCTGCCTCCAACACAGAGCTCTCATCAGAGCCTTCCCCAGACTCCAGGACTGGCCCAGGTTCCTCCCCAACCTCCCCACTGTCTAAATCTGCTGCAGCTCCACTAGCCAATGGCGGGCCACAAATCAACTGCCTTCCTTTTCCCCTCATTCCAGCACCCTCTCTGGCCTTGTGGAGTTTGACGGCCACTACTTAGAGAGTGACCCCTGTCTCGTTTGCAACAACCCTGAAGTGCCTTTCTGCGTAAGTGTCGTCCCCCCAGCCCACCCACCTCGGGCTTTCCAGCCCCGCCAGCCTTCAGCTTCTTCCAGCCCATCTCTCTCTCTCTTCTCTCTTTTCTCCCAGTACATCAAGCTGTCCTCCATCAAGGTAGACACCCGTTATACCACCACACAGCAAGTGGTCAAGCTCATCGGCAGCCACACCATCAGCAAAGTGACAGTCAAGATCGGAGACCTGAAGCGCACCAAGATGGTCCGGACCATCAACCTCTACTACAACAACCGGACCGTGCAGGCCATCGTGGAGCTGAAGAACAAGTAAGGATGACAGGCAAATCACAAGAAGCAGCTATGGATCTCTGGCTGGAGTGCAGTTTTAGCTCTCCTTATCTTTGAAAGTTTTTTTTTCAGTTCTTGTTTGTCTGTACCCCAACCATGAGGGAAATGTTTTGTTTTTTTTAAAGGAGAGAGAGAGAGAGATGGATACGGATATGGATTATAGATGGATAATAGATAGATTATAGATATGGATGGTTAGAAAGATAGAGAGAGATAAACATAATACATAGAAATATAAATAATAGATGATGGATAGTTATAGATAGATAGAAATAGATGATGAATATAGAAAGATAGATAGATAAGATAATAGAAATAACATGTAGATAAATAATAGATGAGAGAATATAAATAGATAGATAGATAGATAGATAGATAGATAGATAGATAGATAGATAGATAGATAGATAGATGATAAGTAGATAATAGGAATAGAATCATAAAATAATAGATACATCGATGATGTAGCTGTAGGTAGATAAAACTAGATGATATAGAAAATAGATAGATAATAGAAATAAACATGATAGATAAATAATAGATGAGATGAAATATAGACGATTGAGTGATTGATTGGTAGATAGATAGATAGATGCTAATAGAAATAGAAAATAAATAAACATAATAGATAATAGATGATGTAGTAGATAGATAGAAATAGATGATGATATAGATAGATAGATAAGATAATAGAAATAAACATGATAGATAATAGATGAGGATAGAAATATAGATAGATAATAGGTAGGTAGGTAGGTAGGTAAGGTAGGTAGGTAGGTTAGATGATAAGAATAGAAATAGAAATAAACATAATAAATGATGGATAGTGAGACTAGATAGATATGATGTGATAGAAAGATAGATAGATAGATAGATACATCATACATAACATACATACACTACATACAGAAAAAGAAAAACATAATTGATAGAAATATAGATGGATAGATAGAAATAGGATATGAGATAGAAATATAGATGATAGATAACATAGATAATAGAAATAAATATAATAGATAGAAATATAGATAATAATGATAGATAGTTATAGATAAAAATAAAGAGATAAAGATAGATGATAGAGAGGTAGAGATAGAAATAGATAAACAATAGGTAGAAATATAGATAGAAATAGATGATAAGATATAGATGATAGATGGATGGAGAGAGAGGGAGATTGATAGACCTAGACGGACAGACAGGAAGACATGCTCCTCAGCCACAACCTGCAGAGTTTCTCTAGGATGTTTCTCTTCTGGCTTTGGCAAAGCTCCTTTGCCCACGAGAAGAGCCACTTCATTTTCAGTCTCCCTCCCCATGGAGCCTTGATGGCTCTATTCATTCCCCGCTGCTGGGCTCGGAGGTGGGGTGGGGTGGGAATGTCTTCATTCTCCATCTCTCTCGACTCATCTCATTTTAAGGGATTATTTTCAGCAGGGGGGGTAACAGGAATGCTTAGTTTCCCTATGAATGCAGTTGCAGCCAAAACAGCAGAAATGGACTTCTGTGCCTGTTTCTCAATGTTGGCCTCCCCCCACCTCCGCCCCTTCCTGCCATCTTTAGGCCAGCCCGCTGGCACAAAGCCAAGAAGGTCCAGCTGACCCCTGGCCAGACAGAGGTGAAGATCGACCTTCCGCTGCCCATCGTGGCCTCCAACCTGATGATCGAGTTCGCCGACTTCTACGAGAACTACCAGGCCTCCACGGAGACCTTGCAGTGCCCCCGATGCAGCGCCTCGGTCCCCGCCACCCCGGCGTCTGCGGAAACTGCGGGGAGAATGTTTACCAGTGCCACAAGTGCCGGTGAGTGAGCTTAGCTCCCCAACTCCACCCAGGGAGCTCCAGGATGGAGGAAAGGGCAGCTTTGGGGTGAAACATCCCCCCCCCCCCCACAGCTTGGGCTTCTCCTGGAGTCCCACCCCCGGTCCTAGACGGTGATCTGGGTTAGGGGGAATCTCTTTGGGGAGTGGGAAAGGGGAGCAAATGATGAGATTTCAATGTCAGGACCCCCTCTGTGTTGACTTCCAGGTCGATCAACTATGATGAGAAGGACCCCTTTCTCTGCAACGCCTGCGGTTTCTGTAAATACGCCCGCTTCGATTTCATGCTGTTCGCCAAACCATGCTGCGCCGTGGATCCCATCGAGAATGAAGAGGACCGAAAAAGGTCAGGGGGAGGAGGAGGAGAGATTTTTTTCCCAAAGAATTTTTTATTTTTTATTCTCTTACATACCATTTAAGTATACATTCACATAATTGTTCTTCTTCTTTACATTTATCATTCTAATACATTATTATTTCATTTAATAGATTATAATGTACAGTTTGGGTTGCTTTATTTGCCATCCCTTCCTCCTTTGTAACCCCTCTGTGTTTTCCATGAAACTTACCTGAAGGGACCCACTGCCTGGTTTTGGGTTGGAAAAAAAGTTTGGCCTGTGTGCCAGACATTGGAATGAGCCAGAGAGCCTCCATTCCAGTGGTGGGTTCTGGATCCTGTTCCAACTGGTATGGTTGGAATGGGCCTGGTGGCATCCACATGGATGCGAGCAGCGCGCGCATGCGTCTTAGCACCTCTGCGAGCCTCCGCGATACTCCAGCTGCTCAGTGAAGCGTTGCGCAGGCGCTGTATGCGCCATGCGTGAGCGCAGAAGTGCTGAAGACTAAAAGACTTGTAAGGAGCTTGGGCGGGTAGGTGGGCACTCCGGAGCACCGTACGGGAACGTATCCAGTGCTCCGGGCAGGCTCCGCCTGCAACCCACCACTGCTCCATTCACTGCCTGGGAGCAGACCCCTGCTTGATCCCCAAGTTTATTACATAGAGACCTGCTTTGTATGGAAGTTGAGGCAGCAATGTACACATATGGGGGCGGGGGGGAGGAGAGGAAGATGGAGGAGGGGAAGGAGAAGAGGAAGAAGGTGAATAACCTTGTCATATGAATAACTTGAAAGAAGAGGAATAGCTGCGGTGGCCTAAGGTGGAGCTCTTGCCTCACAATTGAGAGGTTGTGAGTTCGATCCTAGGTAGAGGCAGCTATAGGGTGTCCTGCTTGAGCAGGGGATTGGACTAGATGACCTGCAAAGTCCCCTCCAACTCCAAGGTGGAGGAGTGGAAGAACTAGAGAAGAATAAGAAGGATAAGGGAAGGCAAACAAGAGGGAGAAGGAGGGAAAGAAAAAAAGAGGAAGAAGATAGAGGAGGAGAGAAAGGAAGGGAAAAGAGGAGGAGAAAAAGGAGAAATGGAAGAAGATGGGAGAGGGAAAGCAGGAAAAGAGGAAGGAAGGAGAAGAAGGAAGGGGAAGGAAAAGGAGAATGTGGAGGAGGAAGAGGAGGAAAAGAGGAAGGAAGGGGAAGGAGGAGAAAAAGGAAGGGGAAGGAAAAGGAGGAGGAGAAGGTGTAGGAGGAAGAGGAGGAAAAGAGGAAGGAAGGGGAAGGAGAATGAGGAGAAAAAGGAAGAAGGAAGGGAAGGAAAAGGAGGAGAAAAAGAAGGAGGAGAAGGTGGAGGAAAAGAGGAAGAGGAAAAGCAGGAATTTTGCTGTCCACAAAGGCTGGGGACCCCAGGGTTGTTCAGTTTAGCCAATGCCTAATCGGGGTGCTGTGGCATTTTCTCCTGCCAGGGCCGTGACCAACATCAACACTCTCCTGGACAAGGCTGACCGGGTCTACCACCAGCTGAGGGGCCACCGACCCCAGTTGGAGAACCTGCTCTGCAAAGTGAACGAGGCAGCGCCTGAAAAGCCACAGGTAGCGAGAGACAGAGAAGGCCGCCTCTGGGTGGACTCCGGGTGAGGCAAAGCCACCCTGGCCTGACTTCTTCCCTCTCCTTTCTGTGCCAGGATGACTCCGGGGGCAGCGGAGGCCTCAGCTCTACCTCAGCCAGCGTGAACAGGTACATCTTGCAGCTGGCGCAAGAGTACTGCGGCGACTGCAAGAACTCCTTCGATGAGCTGTCCAAGATCATTCAGGTAATGTGGGCCACACCCAAGATCATCCAGAGTAGTCCCTTCCGTAGTCCGGCCCGCTCTGACCAGGCTGGGACAGTGACTACCAGAATTCCCCTTGAACTGGCCTTGCCCACCCCAGGCAGGTGGTTGGCTCTTGAGGTCAGAAACAGCTGATGGATTCAGGCCAGGCTTTTCGTCAGGCTGTCTGCTAGTCCAGAGTTCCCCAATCTTCCCAGCTGGGGGGGGCGGTAGTTCCATGCAAGTGGTGGGCAAGTGTGCGCATGTGGGTATGCAGCTCCATTTGTGCAAGCTGTGGGAAAACTCGGCCTCTGCTTGTGCAAATGGAATATATATGTGCACTATCCTGCTGCTTTGGGTGGCTTGGTTCTGAACAGCTCATGACACAGTAGTGGGCTGCGGCCCAAAGTTTGGGGACCCCCCCAGAGGTGTATTCAGCAGGTTCTGACTAGTTCTGGAGAAACCGGTAGTGGAAACTTTGAGTAGTTTGGAGAACCGGCAAATCCCACCTCTGGCTGGCCCGCCCCCATGTATTCTTTGCCTCCCAAGTCCCAGCTGATCAGGAGAAAATGGAGATTTTACAGACTCCTTCCCCCTGGAGTGGGGTGGGAATGGAGATTTACAGTATCCTTCCCCTGCCACGCCCACCAAGTTATGCCACGCCCACCAAGCCACACCCAGAGAACCTGTAGTAAAACTTTTTGAATCCCACCACTAGGAGATCCCTATGTTAGTCGGTCTTAGGCTGCTCTGATGGAGGTTCAGCTCCTGGATCACTGAGGCCCTACTCAGATTATGCCTCCCTCATGGCTCAGCCCCTCTCTTCTCTATCATCTCCCCAGAAAGTGTTTGCCTCCCGGAAGGAACTTCTGGAGTATGACCTCCAGCAGAGAGAGGCCGCCAGCAAGTCCTCCCGCTCGGCTGTCCAGCCCACCTTCACCGCCAGCCAGTACCGCGCCCTCTCGGTCTTGGGTTGCGGCCACACCTCCTCCACCCAAATGCTACGGCTGCGCCTCGGCCGTCACCGAGCACTGCATCACGCTGCTCCGAGCCTTGGCTACCAACGCCGCCATCCGCCACATCCTGGTCTCCCAAGGCCTCATTCGCGAGCTCTTTGACTACAACCTGCGCCGAGGGGGCCGCCAGCATGAGGGAGGACGTCCGCCAGCTCATGTGTCTCCTCACCAGGTGGGCTCGCTAGCTGCCTTCCCTTTCCCTCCTTCCTTTTTGCCCTTTTTCCAAGAACGGGTGAGAGTGGAACCCAGGTAGCCACTTGCATTGGATTGGCTTTGCCTATGGAGAACCTTGAACCCGCTCAGTACTGAAGATCAGTGTCAGACCTGCCCCCGTCTGATCCCTTAGGAAAGAAAGACCCTCGACTCCATTTAGTTGAAGTGACGGGTTCTTTTACTAAAAGATGCTGGCTGCCATATATATAGCCTGTGGCCTAATGGCTAAGATCTCTGCCTAGTATGCCTAGTGTGCATATAGCCCAGGTTCAAATCCCAGTAAGGGTATGGCTAGCTGATGAGAGCTAAATAGCTTGAAATAGATCTATACTAGTCTCCCTTTATTTATTTATCAGCACAAATAAAAAAACCCAAATATAAAAAGGCAACAGTAAAAATCTTGGGTTCTGTCGTGATGGCTCTTGTGACGAGCTGAAGGAAGATGATGGAAGCAGTTAGCTTCCTCCCATAATTGGGGCTTACCAGGGGTTGTAAAAAAATCTTATATATATTATATATATATATATATATATATATATATATATATATATATATATATATATATATATATATATATATATATCTAATATAATAGATATAATGATGATGATGAAAGATAGGTTATAGGTAGGTAGGTAGATGGGTAGAGTGATAAATAAATAGATAGAGATAGATGATATATTCATAGATGAGAAATATATATATGGACAAATGATAGATAGTAGCTTCCTTTTTCTCCATCTCTCCATCCATCTACCTTCCACACTGTACTTCTTGACCAGAGAGAGAGAGAGAGAGAGGAGGAGAGGTGGGAGGGAGAGAGAGATGATGATAGATAGATGATAGATAGATAGATAGATAGATAAATACATACATAGATACATACATAGATAGATATGTTATAGGTAGGTAGGTAGGTAGATGGGTAAATGATAAAGAAATAGATAGAGATAGATGATATATACATAGATGATAGATTTATATATATAGACAGATGATAGATAGATAGATAGATGAGAGAGAAAGAGAGAATGATTGTGAGTGTTGGAGCACCCTGTGACACTTTAAAGATGCTTTTGTTTATCCTCCGTCTCCAACCAGGACAACCCAGAAGCCACCCAGCAGATGAACGAACCTCATCATCAGCAAAGTGTCGGCAGCGCTGAAGGGCCACTGGGGCCAATCCTGATCTGGTGAGCGGCGTTGGCCCCCTTTTCTTCTCCCTCCCTCCCTCCCTCATGGTGGCCCCTGGGCTGGGGCTCTTCAGTAAAATGAACTTCCAGCCTCAGCACCAGAGTTGGTATTCTACCGGTTTGAACTGTAATGGAAGTCGCGGGTGGACCCATCCACCCGCCCCGGCTCAGCAAATGCGCGGGGGTGGCACGTGCGAGCAGTGAGAGAGAGACTGCACGCTCACATTTGCGAACCGGAAGGGAAGGAAATACCATCCCTGCTTGGCACCCCAAGACTGCCCTTCCCCTTTCCTGCCAAAGGGATGAACCTGCCTTGAGGTCTTCCTGGCTCCATCAACAACCTGGAAAACCTAGATCAGTGATGGCAAACCTTTTTTGGCTCGTGTGCCAAAAACGGGGGGAGCACAGGGGGGTCGTGCGTGGGTGTGCCGGTGTACACCCATAATGCAATGCGCAACCCCAGCGTGCATGACCAGTGGTCCCCTGATTTTTTGCATGCCTTTTTTGCCCTCCCCAGGCTCCAGCGGTTTTATAAAAGCCTGGGGAGAGCAAAAACAGCCTGCCCCGCTGTTTCAGGATGCTGAAACAGACGCTTCAGGAGTGCATAAAATAGACTTCTGGTTTCTCCGTAGGGGCGTTTTTAGTCCTCTGGAGCCTTCAGAGACCTTCAGGAGGCTTCCCTGAAGGCTCCAGAGGGCTAAAAACGATCCTACGAGCAAACCGGAAGTCTGTTCCTGAACATCCGGTTTACTGGTAGGGCCAGTTTTTTTGGCTCTGGAGGCCTCGGAATTTCCTGAAGTCTCCGGGGGGCCAGGAGGCTGTTTTCGCCCTCCCCAGGCTCCTATAAAGCCTCTGGAGCCTGGGGAGGGTGAAAAATGGCCTCCAAAAATGGCTGATGCGTGCGCCGGCCAGCTGACAGGGCAACGCCTTATGTGCCCTGACAAATGGCTCCATGTGTCACCTGTGGCATGTGTGCCATAGGTTCGCCATCCACAACTAGATGCAACACCCCTTACTCTGTCCTTTTCTCCCCCGACGTAGGCCAGCAGCCTTCAGTACGAGATGCTGCTGCTGGACGGACTCCATCTCCAAGGAGGACAGTTGCTGGGAATTGCGCCTGCGTTGCGGTGAGACCCGGGGCTCGGACAGCCAGTTACGGCGGACAGGGGGGTGGAAAAGAGAGTGGGAAGGATCTGCTCCCTCTCCCCCTAGAGGGAGAGAGTCGCCATCCTCACTGGGACAGAAGCCAGCAGGGGAGGGGGGGGAATGTTATTTCTGGAGTTTTTGGTCCGATTCTGACCTCTTTGTTTGCTTCAGCCCTCAGCCTCTTCCTCATGGCCGTGAATATCAAAACGCCGGTAGTGGTGGAGAACATCACCCTGATGTGCCTGCGGATCCTTCAGAAGCTGATCAAGCCCCCGGCACCCACCAGCAAGAAGAACAAGGTACTTGCTATCCGGCTTGCCTCCCTCCCTCCCTCCCTCCCCCTCATGCCAGCCTCAGGTGTGTGGGCGCCCAGTTGCATGCAGTGATGTCTTGAGTCCCTTCCAGACTCTCTTTTTTGGGCTCCCCAGGACACGCCAGTGGACTCCCTCACCACGGTCAAGCCCTACAGCAATGAGATCCACGCCCAGGCCCAGCTGTGGCTCAAGAGGGATCCCAAGGCCTCCTACGAGGTGTGGAAGAAATGCCTCCTTGCCAGAGGTACGCTTCACCCCCACCCCCCCGTTCCTGGCTTCCTCCCCCAGCCGGGAGACGGAAGACCGAGGATGCTCTGCTTTGAGAGGGACGGCCACTCCGCCCTGCCGCTCACTCCCGTGGCTGCTTTGACGTCTTTCAGGCCTCGAAGCCAACGGGAAGTCTCCCAGCCGAACGGAGCTGCGCCACCTCTACCTGACGGAGAAGTACGCCTGGAAGTGGAAGCAGTTCATGAGCAAGCGGGGGAAGAGGACTTGCCCTCTGGACCTCAAGCTGGGACACAACAATTGGCTGCGGCAGGTGAGACACACTGATGCACGCACGGGGGGGGGAGAGGGGGGAGAGGACAATTTAGGGGAAGGAAAAGGAGAAGAGGGAGGAGTGGAAGAAGAAGAGGAACACAGTGGGGGAGAGGAAGAAGGTGAAGTAGGAAAAGGAGGAGAGGAGGAAGGAAGGGGAAGGAGGAGAAAAAAGAAGTAAAAGAAGGTGGAGGAGAAGAGGAAGTTGGAGGAGTGGAAGAGGAAGAGAAGCGGAAGAAGGAAAAGGGAAGGAAAAAGAGGGTGGAGGAGAGGAGGAGGAGAGGAAGAAGGTGAAGTAGGAAGAGGAGGAGAAGTGGAAGAAAGGGGAAGGAGGAGGAGAAGTGGAAGAAGGTGGAGAAGAGGAAGGTGGAGGAGTGGAAGAGGAAGAGGAAAAGAAGGAAGGAGAAGGAGGAGGAAAAGGAAGACAGAAGGGGAGGAAAAGGAGGAGAAGAGGAAGAAGGTGAAAGAGGAGGAGGAAAAGAGGAAGAAAGGGGAAGAAAAAGGAGAAGAGGAAGAAGGGGGAGGGGGAGGAGTAGAAGGGGGAGGAGGAAGAGGAAAGGCCAGACTCTTGCAGAAGGCGATGGAAGAAGCAGAGATTCTCCAAAGAACGAGGTGGGATCCAGGCCATGTGAGTGCCCAAGGGGCATCTCCCTTCTCCTCCCCCTGTTTCCAGGTCTTGTTCACCCCAGCAACCCAAGCAGCCCGGCAGGCGGCTTGCACCATCGTGGAAGCCTTGGCCACCATCCCAAGCCGCAAGCAGCAAGTCCTCGACCTGCTGACCAGGTAAGGCCAGAGCCAGGTGAGGGGGGGACACAGCCTCTCTCCTTCAGCTTCCTGACCTCCCTAACCCTAACCCCCTCCTCCTCCCTTCTTCCTGCCAGCTACCTGGATGAGCTGAGCGTGGCAGGCGAGTGTGCAGCGGAATACCTAGCCCTCTACCAGAAGCTCATCAAGCCAGCCCGCTGGAAGGTCTACCTGGCGGCCAGGGGGGTCCTGCCTTACGTCGGCAACCTGATCACCAAGGTACAGAGCCCCCACCCCGGTCTGGGAGGGGGACGGGTCTCTAACCCCTCAGCTTCATTTTGAAGCAATAAAAAACCCCTCGCTGCTTTGGAACCACGTTGATCCTCCAGGGAATTTGCTGGCGCAGCTCAATGGCCTGGCCAACAAGGACAGCAGCCGGGAAGGAATTGGTAGTAGAGCTGCCAGGAGAAGGGAACAGTTTAAGGAACAAGGGTGACTCGGGAGTAAGGCCACAGGTGGATGGTGAATGGCCCCTCCCAGTCATTAGGGTGAAGATCTGTTTTTGACTTCTTGCCAAGTCATTGCTGCTACCACGTGGTGCTTGGAAGATATCGGCCTGGCAGCTCTCCAAGCCTGATAAAAGGTCTGTGGTTGTAAATTCACCCTTGAAAGACTGTTTGCTGGGACCTTGCTGGATATGAATGAGAGGACTTCATATTACTTAATAAAAACAAGGAATCTGCTTCCTGATTTGGTAAAGTCTAGGTCAGAACAGGTTAAAAGGAGCCTTTTTTGGGGGGGATGCTCAGCTCCCCCAGCTCCCAGGGGTGCAGTCTTGGTCTTCCTCCCTGCCCTGGCTGTTCTGGGCCTCTTTTGTTCAAGGCTGGACATCTCTCCATTTCAGGAAATCGCCCGTCTCCTGGCCCTGGAGGAAGCCACCCTCAGCACCGACCTGCAGCAGGGCTATGCTCTCAAGAGCATCACCGGTAGGGCAGCCGCAAGGTCCCCCTCCTCACCCCACCCCTTTGGCTTTCTTGGGCTCTGGGGAGCCGCAAGCCCCTGGTGGGGCCCCTGTTGCTCAGCAGACCTCCCTGCCCCCTCCCCCCTTCTGCCAGGCCTCCTGTCCTCCTTCGTGGAAGTCGAGTCCATCAAGCGCCACTTCAAGAGCCGGCTGGTGGGGACGGTGCTGAATGGCTACCTCTGCTTGCGGAAACTGGTGGTGCAGCGCACCAAGCTGATCGACGAGACCCAGGACATGTTGCTAGAGATGCTGGAAGACATGACCACAGGTAGATGGCTGTGGGGGGAAGGCACCCTTGACTTGGTTCAGCCTACTCCCAACACTGGGCTCGGCCAAGGGTGGGGGGAGAAGGAACATGAATCTGCCTAAAAAGCAATTTTCTCTCTATTTGAGATAGCAATGGCCCTTAGACTTAAATACCGCTTCACGGGGCTTTTACAGCCCTCTAAGCAGTTTACAGAGTCAGCCGCTTGCCCCCCAACAATCTGGCTCCTCCTTTTACCCACCTCTGAAGGACAGAAGGCTGAGTCCATCCTGAGCCGGTCAGGACTGAACTTGCTGGCAGTGGGCAGAGACTGCAATGATGCACTCTAACCACTGGGAGGGTGGGTGGATGGATGGATGGAAGGAAAGAAGGAAGGAAGGACTGAGACTTATAGACCGCTTCACAGTTCTTTGCAGCCCTCTCTAAGCAGTTGACAGAGTCAGCCTCTTGCCCTCAACAATCTGGGTCCTCATTTTACCCACCTCAGAAAGATGGAAGCTGAGTCAACCTTGAGCTGGTCAGGATCGAACTGTCAAATTGCAAGACAGCCAGCAGTTAGCAAAGTTAGCCCGTGGTACTGCACTTTAACCACCATGGCTCATGTTCTTCAAAAGAAAAGGGAAACTATCAACTTAGCTACTTAATTTTGGGAAGAACGCATGTGGGGCTTCTTCACTCCTTTGGGTGGGACATGATGGTCTCCCTGGTAAACCCCATCGGCCCATCCCAGGAAAGGAGCCACTTTGAAGAACACACCTCAGTGAGCCCCACTCTCCTCCCCTCCTCTCTCCCTTCTGATCTACAGGCACAGAGTCTGAGACCAAGGCCTTCATGGCCGTCTGTATTGAAACCGCCAAACGCTACAGCCTGGACGACTACCGGACACCCGTCTTCATTTTCGAGAGACTCTGTAGCATCATCTATCCGGTAAGTGGGGGGGAGGAACCTGGCCCTGATCCTGCCTTCCAGGGTGCGGTGTTGGGCCCACCAGTGGAGCTGGGAGAAGATTTGGACAGTGATGACGTTGGAGAGGAACATGGGCCAGTCCTGTAGTCTGGAAAGACTCTGTTGAGGGCTCTGTGTTGGAGGCAGAGAGGGGGCCAGAGCCATCTGACAGTTATCAGCTGCCTTCAGAGTCAGACATCACTGGGACACAAGAACAGCTGCAGCCTGTTCCCAGTGTGCGAATGCGCAGAGTTGCCAGATGAAGGGAACAGCTAAGAACAAAGGTTGACTTGGGAGGAAGGCCACAGGTGGACGGTGAATGGCCCCTCCCAAAGGAAATAAAAGAGGAGTGAAAGGGGAATGGAGTTTGCAGGAGACAATTAGTTTGCTTCATTGGTTCATGACTCTCCGAGACTCCTGGCCGAGTTCTGCAGCTATCGGTCTGGCAGCTCCAAGCCAGAGAAGGTCTGTGACTGTAAATCCTCCCTTGAAAGACTTTGCTGGATATGAATGAGCAGAATTCACAGTAAATTAATAAAAGGTGTTTTTGTCAGGACAAGGAGTTTGCTTCATGCTCTTGGGAAGCCTCGATCAGCTGCTGAGCAGAGATGGCAAAGGGGGTGCTTAATTCTCCCCTAAAGACTTTGGGGGGGGGCTCTGTTTTGACTCTTCGCTCTTTTCTCGTGACCTGGGAAGGACAGCTTTAGGATGGGCCTCTGCCCTGACCTTCAAGGCCTTGGTGAAGGGCAGGGACTCTTGGCAATTGTCAGCCATTGGTGGCATCGCAGAGCCGTTGGGATGGGAGACAGGGCCTTCTTTTCTCACCCCTGTGCTTCCTGCCTCTCTGTCAGGAGGAGAACGAAGTGACAGAGTTCTTTGTCACCCTGGAGAAGGACCCTCAGCAAGAAGATTTCCTGCAGGGCCGGATGCCCGGGAACCCCTACAGCAGCAACGAGCCGGGCATCGGGCCACTGATGAGGGACATCAAGAACAAGATCTGCCAGGACTGCGACTTGGTGGCTCTGTTGGAAGATGACAGCGGGATGGAGGTGAGGAAGCCGGGCAACAAAGCTGGAGGGCATGGCCACACTTTCTAAGCCTAGGAGGGGTCTGTGGTTTTGTGCAGATGCTCCTTTGCTTACAAAGCCTGGCTTTTTTTCCCCCTTTGGTGGTCCGTCCAGGGCCCCTGGTGACTTTTTGTGCTTTGGGTAGAGGAGCCCGCTTTCCAAAAAGCAGCAGCCTTTCCCCATTTTTAAAATCAACATCCTTGTTCACCGCCCCACTATGTTTTTCCTCCCCTTCCTCCTGTTTCCTTCAGCTTCTGGTGAACAACAAGATCATCAGCTTGGATCTCCCGGTGGCCGAAGTGTACAAGAAAGTCTGGTGCCCGACAAATGAGGTGAGGGGGTCCTTTTCTCCCTTAGGCCTCTCCCTTCCCTGAGGTCTTGGAATGGACACACATTCTGTGCCCTGCCCAGGCCACTGTCTCTTTTTTACACACACACACCAAGATTTCCCCCTCTTTCTCCTCCAGCTTTGCCCGCTGTGCATCCCAGAGCACATTGTGTTCAGTCACAGTAATCTGGAGCACTCTCCAGATTACTTGGGTCAGCGTTCCAAATATCATCCAGAATTAAATCAGAGTCCAAGGCATAGCTTTCATCCAAGTCCCAATTTAATAAGAGAGGCATGTTGGTACAAACTGTGGAAAACCCGAATCTGAAAGCTTCCAGGGTTTCCCACCCAGTTCAAAGTTCAAGGCCTTGCCCCCACACCCACAAGTCCATCACATGGTCCAGTCTTCCTCTGCCACGCTGGCATTTCCACCCATCTAGTTCCGGTCAGGTGCAGAGGTGCAGAGACAAAGGATGACCTGGGGCTTCTAGAAAGGAATGTTTTATTTTGACAACACCACATTCTACAATTCTATTCCTTACTATTCCCCTCCCAATTGCCCCACTAATGAAACAGCAGAGTAAAATAATAGAGAGAGTGTGGCAGGCCAAAGAACCTAAAAGGAATATGACTGCAGGCCTGACAACTTGCTCACCAGTGCGTGTGTTTATCTGCACCGTCACTGAACATTACGATCCAACTGTTTTCCCCATGGTCCGAGGACTGGATCCTTAGTGGTGGAGAAAAGCAGTCAGTGTCAAGATTCCAAGTAATCTTTTACTGACCCCCATAATCCTGGAGTCTGGGCAACTGAATGGAGCTGAGTGTTTACTGGCCGGATGCCCGTCCTGTCGCCAGTGCAGAGTTATATTCAGTAGAGATATTCTCAATGTACCCAGAGAGAGAAAGATATCTGCCTCTACCTAGGATTGAACTCACAGCCCTCTGATTGTGAAGTGAGAGCTCCACCTCTAGGCCACTGCTCCACTCTCATGGTTCCGAGTAATGCTCCCAAAGAATTCAAGACTCTGAGGCCTTGGCTTCCTCAAAACTCCGGTTTATTGGGTACATCATATTGGCATGGTCAGAGGTAAAACCAACACTGAATAATTCCCTTGGTTTTGGTATCATTAAAGGATACTGACCGTCCAGTATCCACCCCACCTCCGTGTCATAGGTCCCGTTAGGTAACCAAGCAGGCGATGAACTTCTCAGTGCTCCCTTCTGCCCTTGCTAGGGCACACTGATTTGACCTTGGTTCTCAGGAGCCTTATTGTTGTTTCGTTTGGCACATTGGAGGAAGACGTCCTACATTCCATAAGTCCCATCTCGCTCCCTCCCTAAGTATGGCAACTAAGAAATGAAGCAAGAAAAATATGGCTAGAATCGAATTTTGAGAGTTGACAGTCAGCCTCGGTGTGGGGAAAAAAGCAGGCTAGGCTTTGCCGCAGGTCGGAGTTAGCCCCAAACAGTCGTGCTGCTCCCTATATTGGCTATTTTGGGGCATGTGGTTGGCACAGAGTTCCCTAACCTTTTCAGCTTTGCGGATCGGCGGAGAGAGAGAGAGCTGGGATGGTTCCATGCTCATCTGCTCTCACCTGCCACTTCCATGGCCCGGTTCTAAATGGCTCAAGGCCCAGAGATGGGCCACGACCAGAGGTAGTATTCAGCCGGTTCGGGCAAACTGGTAGCTCCGACAATCAGCTGGCCCCACCCCTGCTCTATCTTGTTTATTTCCTGCTTTCTAGCTCATCTCAATCATGCAGCACAGCTGATTTCCCCCCACCCCCAGCTGTTTTACTTACCTTTGACTTGGAAGGTAAGCAGCTGAGCTTCTAAATTTGCTCCATTTTCAGCGCTGTGTGCGCAAAGCTCACCAAACCGGTTTTTAAACCAGCAGCATCTCACCACTGGCCACGACCCATGGCCTAGCAAGCCTAATTGATGAATTCCCACTTTTGTTTATTTGGGGGGGGGGGGCATTTTAGGGACGCTTTGGTTGACCCAAATCCCCATGGAGCAGAGAAGCCTTGAAAACCTCTCTCAGATGGATTCCTTCCTCCTGTTTCGTGTGTGTGTGTGTGTGCGCGTGCGCGTGTGCGTGCGTGTATATTTTAAAACATTTTTTTTTGTTTCCTGCAATCCGCCTAATGCTGCTTAGCCCTAGCCTCTGTCGCATGATGGGCACCATCTAGGTATGTCATGAGAGAGTTACAGGCCCAAATTAGGGAGCCGATAAAAGACAGCCTTGCTGGCGATAAAACAGCATCCGGTTTTTAGAGCCGGGATGATTTTATCCCAGGGAAAAGAGAAAAGGGCCCGTGCCTTGTGTGTGCTATCAAAAATTCAAAATACCTTTTGTAGCCGAGCATTTTCGGGAGGGGATTAAGGATATCTTTGCTTTAACTCTCGGTGCCAAACTTTGGGTATTATCCCCCAGAAAGCCTCTAGGAATGAATATGTTAAAATAACCCTGCCTTGTCATCTGAGTTCAAAAGAATCTCACGCTTGTCGGGAAAGCAGCAGGGAGATTAATTCATTCAGACGCGTGTCTCCAAATGGCCCCGGCTTTGAATGCGGTGACAGTTTTTTGAGCAAAAGCCTGCATTTTCATCGCGGAGCCCCGTAAACGGACGACAACAAGGAGGGGTTCTAGTCCCTTTTGATTTCTCCCTCCCGAGGCCGGATAGGTAGCAGAGAGAGAACACGGGCATTCCTTAGCTTAACTACAGTTTCTTTACTGAGTGTTCGAAGTTTACAGTGACATGGTGGTGGTCCGCCAGCAGATTCGGACAGTGAGGAGGTCGGGGAGGAACATGGGCCAGTCCTGGTGTCTGGGAAAGGCTCTGATGAGGGCTCTGTGTCGGAGGCAGAGAGGGGGCCAGGGCCATCTGACAGTTATCAGCTACCTTCAGAGTCGGAGATCAGTGAGGCAGAAGAACAGCTGGAGCCTGTTCCCAGTGTGTGCATGCACAGAGTTGCCAGACGAAGGGAACAACTAAAGAACAGGGGTCAACTTGGGAGTTAAGGCCACAGGTGGACAATGAATGGCCCCTCCCAGGGAAAATAAAAGAGGAGCCAAAGGGGAGTGGAGTTTGCGGGAGACAATTAGTTCGCTTCATTGATTCATGATTCTCCGAGACTCCTTGCCAAGTTCTGCAGCTATCAGCCTGGCAGCTCTCCAAGCCAGAGAAGGTCTGTGACTGTAAATCCTCCCTCGAAAGACTGCTGGATGTGAATGAGCAGAATTCACAGTCAATTCATAAAAGAGGTTTTTTTCGGGACAAGGAGTTGGCTTCAGGCTCTTGGGAAGAACAGACACCAGGAAAAAGCGACTTGCAACCTGCTGCAGCATTCACGGGATCAACATTTAGGATGGTTGCTGTCTTCCCGGGACCTGTCAAACAAAAGGTTCACTTTTTAACAGCCAAAGTTACTAACTTAACAACTTGAACAATTGTGGCAGGAAGGGTGATCAAATGGGGGCAGAATTCTCTTACCCAATGTCACACCTAGCAACAGAAGTTTTGGGATCCACTATAGTCATAAGTTGAGGACCACTTGCATGGCACAGACTGTTTTGCCGCTTAGCTAAGGCCATTGGCTCTTTCCCTCGGTAGACGCCGCCATTAAGTTTCGGTTTCAGGTAGTCCTCGACGTACGACCCCCATTTCCATTGCTAAGCCAGGCGGTTGTTAAATGAGCCACACCTGATTTTTACCACACTTTTCTCCCCACCCACCCCCAATGGATGTTAAGGGAATCTGGCTTTCCCCATTGACTCTGCTTGGGAAAGCACAACCGTCACAAATACATCGACCGCATGGCTGTGGGGTTGCTGTGCCATTGTGTGTCACCACCTTCGGTGCCATTGTTAACTTTGAACCGCTGTAAACAAACGGGTATTCCTGCAGAATGGAGGCACGGGAAGACAAAGCGCTATCCAGCCAATCCATAAAAAACAAAATAGCAGGGAAAGCAGATAATAACAAGACCTGGCAATGGCTAAGAGCAGGAAAGTTAAAATAAGAGACCGAGGGATTAATTCTAGCTGCACGAGACCAAGCCTTAAGGACAAATGTATACAAAGCCAGAATTGAGAAGACAGCAACAGATAGTAAGCACCACCTATGTGAAGAAGCTGAAGAGACAGCGGACCACCTGATAAGACAAGATAACTGCTGCAAGAAGATTGCAGGAACTGACTACAAGCAGCAGCATGACAAAGTAGCAACAATGGTGCATTGGAAGATCTGCAAGAAATATCATTTGCCTGTAAGCAAGAACTGGTGCGACCATAACATGGAGAATGTCATAGAAAATGAAGAAGTTTGATTGCTCTGGGACTTCAGACTCCAGACAGACAGGCTCCTCCCACTTAACACCCTGGACTTAACAGTTGTCGATAAGAAAGACAGAAAAGTCTGAACAGTAGATGTGGCAGTGCCTGGAGACAGCAGAAGAGAAGAGAAAGAACTGGAGAAGATAACAAAATAAAAGGACTTACAAATAGAAATAGAATGACTGTGGCAAAGGCAAGCCAGGGTAGTACCAATCGTCATAGGCACCTTAAATGCAGTCCCAAAACGACTGGAGCACTACTGGAACACCATAGGCATTGACACATTTGCCATCAGTCAATTGCAGAAGGCGGCTTTACTTGGAACTGCTTCCATCCTGCGATGATAATCTGTAACACCATCAAACACCCAGATTTGCCTATCCCAGGTCCTTGGTAAGGACTCGATAGGCAGACAAAAATGCCAAAGCCAGACTGAACATCTGGCTGACTGTATGATTAATAAGAATAGAATAAGAATAATGTTAAGGTTAAAGTGAATAATATTTGTGATACATTTTTAAATGTTCAGTTGACTGAGTTTCATGTTTAATGAATAAAGTATAACAACAACAACAACAACCTGTATCAACCATTAGCACCAGTCAATGGTATTCGTGATGCATTTTTGAATGTTCAGTTGACTTTCATATTTAATGAATAAAATAAATATTAAATAATAATAATAACAATAAATAACAATAACCATCATCATCCTCGAGATGCGCAAATTGAAGATAAGCAGCAAGAAAAAATCACAAAGTACCAGGACTTGCAAATTGAAGTTGAGTGACTGTGGAAAAAGAAATCATCTGTTGTTCCGATTGTAATTGGAGCCCTTGGAGCAATACCCAAAGAGCTACCTCGCTATTTGGAAATTCTAAATCTATTGGACTTGAACATCCTGATTTTACAAAAAAAGCACCTTACTAGTGAAGAACCAATGATTAAGGAAGTAAATAAAGGAGGCCTTCTGAAGACAACTAAGTCGAAAGCTGATACAAGAAAAAAGTAATTGAGAAGCGAGCTGAAAATTGGAAAAGCAAAGCTATGCATGACCAATACTTGAAAAGTATTGAAGGCGAAGCTGACCAAAAGCTAACTTGGAACTGGTTAAGATCAGAAGCATTGAAAAAAGAAACAGAAGGCTTTATTTTGGCAGCTCAAGAACAAGCCTTAGCTACAAACTGCATGAAGGCAAAAATTCAGCATGTTACCACCAATAGCAAATGTCACCTCTGTAATGAGAAAGATGAGACAGTCGACCATTTGATCAGTGGGTGCAGCAAAATTTCACAAACTGACTAGCTACAACGCTATGACCGCATTGCTAACATCATTCACTGGAAATTGTGCCAAAAGTTTGGATTTTAGTACAGCAAAAACCACTGGGAACATCAGGTTGAGAAGGTTTTAGAGAATGAGAAAGTCAAGATCTTGTGGGACTTCAGAATTCAGACTGACAGGCACTTGGCCCACAACACACCTGACATAACAATAGTTGTTAAAAAGAAAAAAAGTTTTCTTGCATTGACATTGCAATACCTGATGATGCACGGATTGAAGATAAACAGCAAGAAAAAATCACAAAGTACTGGGACTTGGAAATTGAAGTTGAGTGACTGTGGAAAAAGAAATCGTGTGTTGTCCCAATTGTAATTGGAGACCTTGGAGCAATACCTAAAGGGCTACCTCACTATTTGGAAATTTTAAATTTATTAGACTTGAACATTCTGATTCAACAAAAAACCACCCTACTTGGAACAGCTTATATCCTCCGACGTTACCTTAACAGTTCCTAGGTCCTTGGTTAGGACTCGAGCTGTTGAGCTACCAACCAGCCCCAAAGGCTGTGAATCTCACCAAAGATTAACCATGCAGCAGCAGCAGCAAAAACAACAACAACAACAACAACAACAATAATAATAATAATACACAATTGTTTAAAAGTGTTCCTAGTTAATCCATTAAATCTTAAGAAGATTTTTTTGTCGGGAATAACAGTAGAAAGCTGCTGGCTATGATGGGATCTGGCTTTCTTAATTCTGGTTGCAGAATTCAGCCTTCTTTTTGTTTTCTGGGCTCATAGGGGGGCCTCTTGTGAGTGAGGTCCACACAAGACATTCAGCCACAAGGAGTCTCATCCTGGCTCACTTTTGGAGCTTCATTCTGAAAATCCTTAACTGATGTGGGTGCTTGCGAAGGGCGGCTTGGCGACAAGAGGGCCAACCCAGAAGCCTGTTCTCTACCCGTTCTCCAAAGACCGGAAGGCAGAAAAAGAAGCAATGGATGGATTGTACTACTTTGTAAGGCCACATCACAAAACAGATGTGGAAATTCTGGAAAGAGTGCAGAGAAGAGCAACAAAGATGATTAGGGGACTGGAGGCTAAACCATAGGAAGAACGGTTGCAGGAACCAGGCATGTCTAGTTTAATGAAAAGAAGGACTAGGGGAGACATGATAGCAGTCTTCCAATATCTCAGGGGCTTCCACAAAGAAGAGGGAGTCAAACTATTCTCCAAAGCACCTGAAGGCGGGACAAGAAGTAATGGGTGGAAACTAATCAAGGAGAGAAGCAACTTAGAAGTAAGGAGAAATTTCCAGACAGTGAGAACAATTAATCAGAGGAATAACTTCCCTCCAGAAGTTATAAATGCTCCAACATTGGAAGTTTTTAAAAAAATGTTGGATGACTCTTTTTCTGAAGTGGTGTAGGGTTTCCTGCCTAGGCAGTGGGTTGGAGTAGAAGACCTCCAAGTTCCCTCCCAACTCTGTTATTCTATTCTAGATGTTGAGACTTTGGAAAGCAACTAAGATGATTAAAGGCTTGGAGATTAAAACATCTGAAGAATGGTTGCAGGATTTGGGTTTGGCTAGTCTAGAGAAAAGAAGGACCAATGGGCTGCCATTGAGAAGAGGGCGGGGTGGGCTATTTATTTTCCAAAGCACCAGAAGGCAGGACAAGAAACAATGGATGGAAACTAATCAAGGAGAGAAGCAATCTGGAACTAAGGAGAAACTTCCTAACAGTGAGGACAATTAACCAGTGGAACAGAAGTTGCATCCAGACGTTGTAGGTGCTCCATCACTGGAGGTTTTTAAGAAGAGACTGGACAATGACTTGTCTGAGATGGTATACGTTCTCCTGCTTGAACGGGGTTGGACTAGAAGGCCTCCAAGGTCCCTTCCAACTCTCTTATTCTGCCTGTTTAGAAGTCTGGGAAGAACAACACGGCAGCCCGCAAACCCCGGATGCTTTTTTCCCATCAGTTCTCTCCCTCTTACCTTCCTGGAAAGGAACACTGACTCCCCAAAAAGTCTCCATCCAGGCCCATTTGGTTTTTTCCCCCCTCCTTGCCTCTTGGGGTTCAGCCTTTGACCAGCTCTCCTCACGGTGCCTGCTGTCTTTGCTGCTCTGGAGCCCCAGCCATCGATCCCCCCCATTTCCCCATGGGGCTTCCCCAGCCGCGCTCAGAATCTCCTCTGACATTAAGCGCCAGCTTATTCGCCGCCGGGCTTAGCGGCTGCCTTACTTGACAGGTCCTCTTTGCTCTTCCGGCTTTGCCTCTTTCTTCCCCCCCCCCTCACCCCAATAAAGTCTCCTCCTCCCAACGATGGAATGGCACCCCCTTCCCCACCCACTCTCCCCCTATTCTTTTCCCCCTTCCCCGTTGAGACTTCAAGGATCTTAAAATGGAAACTCGCCCTCTTGCGTCTGGGGCCTTGGACTTGAAAGCGGTGCGTTTGTCTCCTGGGGGGAAAAGTTGTAAACGAGGCCTTCCCCGGGCTTTGCCACTTTTCTAATACCCAGTTTGGCTTAAAAGCTTATTAAATTGTCACTTCCACCTACCCATCCCCACTCCTGTTTTCTTCTCATCAGTAGGAGATGTCTCTCCCTTCTCCCCCCCACCTCCCCGCCCTTCCTTTGAAGGTGCCAATTTAATTAACCTGTCACACATACACTTCTGCCTGTTTTCTTTAGTTTCCGAGGGTCAAACCTGCCTACGTGGGAGCCACCTTTGGTTTCGTTCAGGTTAAACAGAAGGAAAAGAGAATAGATCCAGATTTAACTCCCAGCCTCTCTAGGCGCCTTCCAATGTCGGATCTGAGTCTTCCAGGGACTCCAACTTGTTCCAGTTTGGGGCGATTTTACTGCCTTTTTTTTTCCTACAGACTTTGCCGAGTTTTGTTTTGTATGCCCCACCACCAAGGTGCCTCCCATGTCATTTCCTTGAGCTAGACCAGAGTTGTCAAACTCAAGGCCCGCGGGCCAGATCCAGCCTGCAGGGCTGCCCTACAAACTGCAAAGGACCAGCCACCAATGCTTCTGCCAGCAAAAATGGAGCTCGGGAGGGGTGTTTTCAGGTACCTACAGGCACCTCAAACACAAGTGATGTCAAGCTGGCCACTCCCCCCCCCCCGGCCATGCCTCCTCCCTCCCCCCCCCCCCCCGGAGATCCAACAGAACCCAATTGCGGCCCTCAAAGAAATCGAGATTGACAGCCCTGGGCTACACAAAGTTCACTCAGTTGGGAGTGTGTTCCTGTTCTGACCTGAGCCTCCTAAGATCATGAAGCCGACTCCTTGTCCCGATAAAACCCCTTTTATTTAGTTCAAAGGGAATCCCTCTCCAGCAAAGTCCCGGCCAACAGTCTGTCGAGATTTCCCAACTACAGACCTTGATCAGGCTTGGAGAGCTGCCTGGCCGATATCTTCTAAACTCCATGCTGTAGCAGCAATTACTTGGCAAGAAGTCAGGAACAGATCTTCACCCTAATGGATTGAATTAATTGTCTCCTGCAAACTCCCTCCTCTTTCGCTCATCTTTATTCCCTATGGGAGGAGCCATTCACGGTCCTTGTTCCTTAGTTGTTCCCTTTGTCTGGCAAGTCACACAGGAAACAGGCTCCAGCTGTTCTTCTGCCTCACTGATGTCTGACTCTGAAGGCAGCTGATAACTGTCAGACGGCTCTGGCCCCCTCTGCCTCTGACACAGAGCCCTCATCAGAGCCTCCCCCAGACTCCAGGACTGGCCCAGGTTCTTCCCAGCAACCTCCTCACTGTCTGAGTCTGCTACCATCTCCACTGGTGGGCCACAACAGTCCGGCCTCTTCGCCATACCTAGGGGGTGTATATATTTTTGGGCGTCTCGGACTGCTTCTGCTTTCACAGACAGGAGCCAGTCTACTGCCACATCCTCTTCACTGCTGCTACCCGCCAAAGTTGTGTCGGGTTGTGCTATTTCATGGAAAGGAGGGGGGGGTTACGTTTCCGAAGTCACCGGCATTATGGACGAATTCCTTTAGTGCAGGAGTCCCCAACGCCTGGCCACGGCCCACCTCCGACCTTGAGCCATTTGGAACAGGGGCCCGCGAAAGTGGCAAGCACAGAGAGCGTGTTCACCCCATCTCCACTTGCACAAACAGCAGGTGAGCACATGCTCCATTTGCGCAATCGTCAGGCGCGTGTACCTGCAGCTTGCGCAAATGGAGTTGAGTACATGCACGTGCCCACGGCTCATGTGGAACCATCTCCACCCACCCACCCACCCTTCCCGCCAGTCCACAAAGCCAAAAACTTTGGGGAGCTCTGCATTAGTGAATTAGTCTAGCATATAGGATGGTCAGCTGTTGGGGAAATTTCTCTGCCTCTTCTGGTGATCACAGTCTGGTGTCCCGCATAGCAACACAAGTTGACGATAGAGTTGTTTATCTGGAACGCGCACCCGGCCGAAGCAACCATCCAAAGGAATCAAAGTTTGCGCTACCATGATTATTCACCCCCCCTTATACTGTGCTTCACCTGCTCTGTGTGTACTCCTGCTGGCCACTAATACAGCCACTGCAGTCTGCCCATAACCAGCCTATTTCCTTCTCTTTCCTACGCTTCAATGATCAGCTGTTGCCATGAGCCAACGTCAGCTGTTATGCAATTAGCTGTTGCAGTCAGGGGCTCAGCTAGTCAGGGTGGCAGCCCGGCGGATGCCAGAGCGATCAGCTAGGTAAAGCCTTGGCCCCACAAGCAGGTGGCAGCCCCGTGGATGCGTGAGCAAGGCGATGCAGGCCATAGACACGTGTGTCTTGGGAGGCAGCTCCTTCCTGTCAAGGCACCATTGCAGCGTGCCCCTTGATGCTCATGTGTGCACCTCTACCTCTTCCTCCATCCGAATGGCAGCCCCGGGCCATCTGGCAGCCCAGAGCTGATGCTGTGCTTATCTGACCAAAGTCTCTCCTGGCCTCCCTTTTCTCCTCCACAGGGTGAGCCCATGAGGATAATTTATTCGCATGCGGGGCCTGCTGGGGGATGCCACGGAAGAATTTATAGAATCGCTGGATTCTACTACAGGTACAGCCCTTCCATCCTGACCCCGGGGGGGGGAGGGGCACAGGATACTGTTTATTGAGCCCGGCATCCGATGGGAGCCGGCTTAAGAACCGTGTTTCTCCACTTCCCTGACTTTTTAAGATCTGTGACTTCAATTCCAGAATCCCCCATCCAGCCGCATATTCTAAAGATTCTGAGATTGAGAAACACTGGTTTAGAAGGTTGGCCATTGCGCTCGGAGCCGAAGTGGCGAAACCGATGTTTTATCCTCCGCCCTGGGAGAGGGCAAGGTTATTTTCAGGGCCTGGCATTGATTTAGCCAATGCATCCACTAGGTGTGTTGGCCCATCGCTGTTTTGAACATCCTTATCTTCCAAGGATGCTGGGCCAGAAGGAGAATTCAGGCAATCTGTGAGGGGTCCTTGGTGCTCTCTGAGCTTGCTTGTTTTCTTCCAGATGTTTCATTACCCAAACTAGGTAGCATCTTCGGTGCTAGTAGGGACTGGGGTTTGTGGAGAGGAGGAGAAGGAGATGAAAGACACAGAAATGAAGGAGGAGGAGGTGGAGGTGGAAAGGAGGAGATGAAGGACATGGAAGGGGTTTGCAGAGAGGAGGAGGAGGAGATGAAAGGCACGGAAAAGGAGGAGGAAGGAGAGGAAGAGATGAAGGACATGGAAGTGGAGTTTGGAGAGGAAGAGATAAAAGACATGGAAATGAAAGAGGAAAAGGAGGAGGAGATGAAAGAGTGGAGGAGGTGGAGGAAAGGAGGAGGAGATGAAGGACATGGAAGTGGAGTTTGTGGAGAGGAAGAGGAGGAGATGAAAGACAAATGAAGGAGGAAGTGGAAGAGGAGATGAAAGAGTGAAGGAAGTGGAAGAAGAGGAAATGAAAGAGTGAAAGAATTGGAAGAGGAGGAGGAGATGAAGGACATGGAAGTGGGGCTTGTGGAGAGGAGGAGGAGGAAATGAAAGTAGTGGAGGAGGAAGAGGAGGAGGAAAGGAGAAGATGAAGGACATGGAAGTGAAGGAGGAGGTGGAGGAAAGGAAGAGGAGATGAAAGACATGGAAGTGGGGTTTATGGAGGGGAGGGGGAGGACAACTGTGGGGTCCTTGGTGCTCTCTGAGCTGGCTTGTTTTCCTGCAGATGTTTCATAACCCAACTAGGTAAAACCATCAGTGCTACTGGAGAGCCGTTTGCTGTCAGTTTATACTCTGATGGCTTGCCCTGTCGTGTTGGTGGGGTTTGGTCTTAGAGGTTCTTTGTTTGGGCCGTTTACTGATGGCTCTTTGGCCGTTTCATGAACCGGGGTTTTGATTACTGGGTGGGTTGGATCTGAAGTTAACCTGGAGTTCATCTATGCTGATCTGGTTGCTGATTACTGACAGAGAGGTGCCTAGAGTCCTTTGTTTCCCTATTAGGCGGGTTGACTGTCTCTTTTGCATAGTCTGTAGATGTTGTTTATGTCTATGTGTCTGTTGATGGCTGATTTAGCAGAATCCCAGGCTTTCTAGAGATCCCCTGGCATTTTTGGACTTGGATGTGGCCACATTTTCCCCATTGAATCTCTGGTTAAACCTCTCTATATGTTGTGAGATGGAAGAGTTGGGCCTTGCCTCCCGGGACAAGCACCAGGATCTTTTCTCCAAGCCTTGTGGATGCTATTGTTACTCTCCTGAAAGCCTCTTTTCCCCCCCTCCCCCCAGATGAAGAGGAGGATGAGGAAGAGGTGTACAAGATGGCGGGAGTCATGGCGCAATGCGGCGGTCTGGGTTGCATGCTGAACCGCTTGACCGGGATCAAAGACTTCAAACAAGGCCGGCATCTGCTGACGGTGAGTTGTGTTCCCCCACCTCCCTTTTTGGAGCCCTTTGCTAGCGGGATGCTTGTGTGAAGAAGGGCCATACGTTTCCCCCAAAGGTTGATGGACGAAAGGAAGAAAGAAAACTTTCAGTTGCACCTCCAGCAAAGGGAGGGTTTTTTGACCATCATGACTACTTCCTTCTCATTCCTTTTTGAGTTTTGGTCAACATCGGTCCAAGGATAACTCCAGTATCAAAAGATTGAATCCAGCCAGAGGCACAGCCAGGCAGCCAATAGCAGAACCCCTAGCAGCTCCTGGTAACAGCTATGTCAGGGTTCCAGATAGCATCCAAATGTAAATCAGAGTCCAAGGCCAAAGTATTGCTCAAAGTTCGATAAGTGGAAATCTTCCAAGCAGTGAGAGGAAACTCCGGCCATCATGTGCTATCTTTAGGACAATAGCCTGCCTTCTCTTTTCTTTGAGAGGCTCCTGGTCCAACATGGTTCAGCATCACTTGGGTGGAAGCTGCTCCTGAAATCTTTGACCATCTCTTCCTCCCGCAGGTCCTGCTGAAGCTCTTCAGCTACTGCGTCAAAGTGAGGTCAACCGCCAGCAGCTAGTGAAGATGGAGATGAATACGCTCAACGTCATGCTGGGGACACTGAACTTGGTAAGCGGCCACCTTCCCACCGCCTGGCAGGTTCTCTGTCTCTCTTTTCCTTCCCTGCTTGGAGGCAAGGAAACGGTGGTGCCCTGGGCCAGCAAAGAAGAAGCCAGACTGGTGGCTGAGCTCTCCATCTCCAATGCTCTCATTTGCGTCCTCTCCGTAGGCTTTGGTGGCCGAGCAGGAAAGCAAGGACAGTGGCGGAGCGGCGGTGGCAGAACAGGTCCTCAGCATCATGGAGATTATCCTGGACGAGTCCAACGCAGAGCCACTGAGTGAGGACAAGGTTGGTGCACGGGAGTAAACTTGTGGGCGAAAGAGGAAGGTGGGTGGCCTTTGGAGGCACAGTGTCAGGTCTTCCATCACTTAAACCTCCATAGGTCCTGGCTACATAGGTTGAGAAAGCTGTATAGTCCAATTAGAGGTCAAGTGTATTGCAGAATTGCATAGCCAGAACTGATCATCACGCGCCAAAATAGCACTTAGCAATAGCGCTTAGACTCATATACCACTTCATAGTGCTTTTACAGCCCTCTAAGCGGTTTACAGAGTCAGCCTCTTGCCCCACCCTCCCCCCAATAATTTGGGTCCTTGTTTTACTGACCTCGGAAGGATTGGAAGGGTGAGTCAACCTTGAGCCTGTCAGAATCGAACTGATAGCAGTGGGGCAAAGTTAGCCTGCAATACTGCATTCTAACCACTGGGAGGGAAGGGAAGGGAAAGGAAGGAAGGAAGGAAGGAAGGAAGGAAGGAAGGAAGGAAGGAAGGAAGGACTGATTTACAGAGTCAGTCTCTTCCCCCAACAATCTGGGTTTTCATTTTATCCACCTCGGAAGGATGGAAGGCTGTCGACCTTGAGCTGATGAGAATCAAACTGCCGAACTGCAGGCGGCCGGCAGTCAGCAGAAGAACTACATTCTAACCACTGCGAGGAAAGGAAGAAGGCAGGGAAGGGAGGGAGGGAGGGAGGGAGGAAGGAAGGAAGGAAGGAAGGAAGGAAGGACTGACACTTATATACCGCTTCACAGTGCTTTACAGCCCTGCAGGGAGCCGGGCTGGTGTCCCAAAGGCCCTCCGTTTGCTTCTCTCAAACCGGATGGGCGATTCTCTCCGCAGGGCAACCTGATCCTGACGGGCGACAAGGACCAGCTGGTGATGCTACTGGATCAGATCAACAGCACCTTTGTCCGCTCCAACCCCAGCGTCCTCCAGGGCCTCCTGCGCATCATCCCTTACCTGTCCTTCGGGGAGGCGGAGAAGATGGAGATTCTGGTGGACCGTTTCAAGCCCTACTGCAGCTTCGACAAGTACGGACAAGGACGGTGCCCCGGGGCCGTTCTCCCTTCTTCTAAATACTTGGGTTAGGGTGTGCATGCACACCAGCAGTGCCGCGTGACCTTCCCCCGTTGCACAAACAGAGCCGGGCGTGTGGATGTTGCCCGGTTTCTCTCCAGCGCAAGGAGATGAGGAACGAAAACGGCTTCTCCTTTTGAGTTTCGTTCTCTTTTAATTTGCGATTTTAGTATATCACAGAAGTGAGTACACCCCCTCACATTTTGTAAATATTTATATCTTGCCAGTCATTTAGACATTAATGTCTGTATGTTGCGATATTTGAGGGGACAGCACATTTACACTGTTACACAAGCTGAGTACTCACTACTTTACATTGTAGCCAGCGTTATTTCTTCAGTGTTGTCACATGAAAAGATAAATATTTACAAATGTGAGGGGCTGTACTCACTTCTGTGATATACTTTAAAATACAAAGAAGAGAAGAGAGAGAAAAATAGGAAAGGAAGGGAAGGAAAGGGAGCAGGGGGGAAAGGGGGCATGAGATAAACGGGGAAAGAGAAAAAAGAAAGAAAAGGGGGCATTGACTCTTCTTAGCGCAGTACAAGATGAACACGCTCCAACCTCAAATTTTTTTTGCTTCGACCCATGAATATATAACTAGCCATTCCTATGAACATTAAATCTTTATGACCAAGGTCATAAAGTTTTATTTGGTTTTTTTTTTTTCCCTTCGCAAGGGCAAATTCCAGAAGCGATATCCAAATAAGAACCTATTTTCCCTCTTAGCATAAAACAATCCATTTAACCGTTCCTGCTTTATCTTCCTTACTATGGAAAAGTTTCGTTCTCGCTTCAAACTGCCTAGTGGCTTTTCCTGGCCCTGAAAAAGCAGAACATGACTCAGGTGGTCTTTCCGAGACCCTCTCGATGCCTCTGTTCTGACCTAGGCTTCCCAAAAGCACGAAGCTGATTCGTCGTCCCGATAAAACCCCTTTTATTTGGTTTAAAGGGAATTCCTCTCCAGCAAAGTCCCGGCCAACCGTCTTTTATGAGATTTCACAACTGCAGACCTTTGTCAGGCTTGGAGAGCTGCCAGGCCGACATCTTCCAAACACCATGCAATTACTTGGCAAAAGTCAGGAACAGATGTTTACCCTAATGAATTGAACTGATTGTCTCCTGCAACTCCACTCCCCTTTTGCTCCTCTTTATTCCTTATGGGAGGGGCCCTTCACCATCTACCTGTGGCTTTACTCCCGAATCGACCCTTGTTCCTTAGCGGTTCCCTTCATCTGGGAGCTCTGCGCACACGCACACTGGGAACAGGCTCCAGCTGTTCTTCTGCCTCACTGATGTCCGACTCTGAAGGCAGCTGATAACTGTCAGATGGCTCTGGCCCCCTCTCTGCCTCCGACACAGCCCTCATCAGAGCCTCCCCCAGACTCCAGGACTGGCCCATGTTCCTCCCCAACCTCCTCACTGTCCGAATCTGCCACCAGATTCAACAGCCTCCTTTCTTCCTCTCAGGTACGACGAGGAACACAGTGGGGATGACAAGGTTTTCCTGGATTGTTTCTGCAAAATTGCAGCCGGCATCAAGAACAACAGCAACGGGCACCTGCGAAGGACCTCATCCTACAGAGAGGGATCACCCAGGGCGCCTTGGACTACATGAAGAAGCATATTCCCAGCGCCAAGAAGTAAGAGACCCGCTTGGGGGTTGGGGGGAGGCAGGGACTGGCCTGGGGGTGGCTCCACTCCCCAAGGAACCACTGAGGTGGGGGACAGGTTGGAGAGAGCGTGAGGTCGAATCCTTAGCTAGGCTGAACCCCACAGTTTGTTGCATGCTGCATACTGGCCGTCCCCCCCCACAAGGCGGGTCGGGTTCCTATTGGGGCAGCCCAGGCGCCCCCTTTTCCACACTGGCAGGGGGAATACTTCACTGGAGCCTCTTTTAGCCAGACGGTGTTGGAGTTGCAGGCTGGCAGTCCAGAGGGTCACTGTTGTTCGCTTGAGGCCTGGATTTTAAAGGCCAGCCCTGCAGTTGTATCAAGGGAATCCTTGTGGAGGGTGGAGAGTCGGGGACACTTTCATTGCTCCCAAGGAGAGACAAGGCTGAGCGATGTTCCATGGATGCTTCTGCACTGATGCTCTCCTTCCCCTTTCCCCTCTCCTCCCCCTCCCCGCCAATCTGACAGTTTGGACGCCGATGTGTGGAAGAAGTTTCTGTCTCGACCGGCCCTCCCATTTATCCTGCGGCTGCTCCGAGGACTCGCCACCCAGCATCCGGCCACCCAGGTGAGGTGTCCTCCCTCCCTCAACCTTCTCCTCCTCCTCCTTTCATCATCTCCTCCCTCAACCTCCCCCTCCTCTCTTAACCTCCCTCTCCTCCTCCTCCTCCTTCCTCCATCTCCTCCATCTCCTCCTCCTCCTCCCTCAACCTCCTCCTCATCTACCCTCCTCTCCCCCTCCCCGCTCTTCTATTTTGCTGTGGAAAGCAGGAAGTGTTGCAGAGCAGTGGCCCCAAAAGTTTGGCCACCTGGGATCAGTTCCATGGAGAAAGTTTTGTTCCGTGGACAGAGGGGGTGGTTTTGCGTGCTGCCTGCAATCCCCGGATGGGGCTTCTCTTATTTGCGCAGCCCAGTTTCTGCATGCTGCGGGCCAGGGCCAGGGGTTGGGGACCCCTGTTATAGAGCCTGCCTTTGGCAGGGACAGTGCCTGAACACTGGATGCTCCCTGGCTTTCATTCTGTCCTCATGAGTTTAATGTTGGACCCTGACATTTATCCTCCTAGCTGTGCCTTGGGGGACGGGGCAGTGGGGAAGAGCCTTCACTCCCCCAGAGTGAAGCCTTTGTCAGTTAGGGAGTATGAACATTTTAGTTCTGTGACTGTGCTGCAACCTTTTGATAGCGAAAGGTTTAAAGGAAAACAACGGAGTGAATTGTTTCTTCATCCTATATCGAACATCGGTCTGGTCTGTTGGCCCTCAAATTAAAAGCCTCCTCCCCTCCCCCCCCCACCTGCCCCGCAGGCGCTGATTGGGACTGATTCGATCTCCAACTTGCACAAGCTGGAGCAGGTCTCCAGCGACGAAAGCATCGGGACGCTGGCCGAGAACCTCCTGGAAGCCCTGCGGGAGCACCCAGATGTCAACAAGAAGATCGACGCGGCCCGCCGGGAGACACGGGCAGAGAAGAAGCGGATGGCCATGGCCATGCGGCAGAAGGCCCTGGGCACCCTCGGCATGACGGTAACGGGGTCCTCGCTTTTGGGTTGGCGGGAAGCAAGGAGGCCTTGGGGAGTGCAAGCCCCGTCACCCTTCCTCCTCCTCAATCCCTCCTCCGCTCTGCTTGGCTTGCCAGACGAACGAAAAGGGACAGGTGGTGACGAAAACGGCACTGCTGAAGCAGATGGAGGAGCTGATCGAAGAACCTGGCCTGACGTGTTGCATCTGCCGGGAAGGCTACAAGTTCCAGGTGAGCCCAGAGCCGTACCTTCCCTTGGGAGGGGAGCGGGACGACCCCAGGCAGCTCACCCTAACTGCCCTTTCCCTGCCACAGCCCACCAAGGTCCTGGGCATCTACACCTTCACCAAGCGGGTGGCCCTGGAGGAGTTTGAGAACAAGCCTCGGAAGCAACAGGGCTACAGCACCGTCTCCCACTTCAACATCGTCCACTACGACTGCCACCTGGCAGCGGTCAGGTAAGGAAGCCCGGTTGGCATTCAGCCAGGCCTGGATCGGTGTGAGGAAGCCCACTTAAGTCAGATGGAGCCGGTCAGCTAATTGGGGTGGAGGTTTTATCCATGAAGAAGTGGTATTCACTTAACTACCGGTTCGCAAATGTCCATCTCTGTGCATACTCTCAGCCTTCTGCGCATGCGCTTTTGGCAAAAAAAAGGGCCTAAATGGGATGTCAGGAGGGTGGGCGAGGTGGGTGGGAAGGGCCACCTGTGATTTTTGCTACCGGTTCAGGCAAACTGATCCGAACCGGTAGAATACCACCTCTGATGAAGACCCACGGATACCCAGGTCTCGCGTAGGGGCCCCGTGGAAAGGGATGGATGGGCTGGGAGAGCTCCACGCCCCTGACGGACGTGCATTTCTTTTGCTGGCAGGTTGGCGCGGGGCCGCGAGGAGTGGGAGAGTGCCGCCCTGCAGAATGCCAACACCAATGCAACGGCCCTCCTGCCAGTCTGGGGGCCACACGTCCCGGAATCTGCCTTCGCCACCTGCTTGGCAAGGTGAGTTGGAAGGATGCCCTTTTCCTGAACACCTGCGGCACCTGGCAAGGGGCATCTCCCCACCTGGGAGGAGGAGGAAGAAGCCCTGTGTGTCTCGTGAGGTGTCCCACTTGCCAAAAAAAAAGTCTGTTTTCGTGGCTTATCCCTCCTTAACCTTGTTTTCCCACAGAATTGATCCCAAATGTCATCCCTTAGGACTCAGGGAAGCCCTAATTTTCTCATGGTTTTCCCTCTGCAGGCACAATACTTACCTCCAGGAGTGTACGGGGCAGCGGGAGCCCACCTACCAGCTCAACGTGCACGACACCAAGCTGCTCTTCCTCCGGTTTGCCACGGAGCAGTCGTTCAGCGTGGACACAGGTGGCGGCGGCCGGGAGAGCAACATTCACCTGATCCCCTACATCATTCACACAGTGCTTTATGTCCTCAACACGTCAGTATCTCCCAGACCCTTAGTTGTGCTTTTAGCCCTAGGTTGGAAGGATCAGGGCGGAGGAGGAGGAGGTGGTCAGCAGTTAACGGCTGAGCATGTTGATCGCAGAGGGTTTGCATGCTCCCCTCCTCCACTGCCTCATTGCCCGTCTCTGCGGCTGGTGCTAAAATCTTGTCTGCCAGGCTGTGGGCAGCAGGTGTTCTGATTTAGGCTTCCCCAGAAGTCCTCGTCCCGATAAACCCCTTTTATTTAATTGACGATGAATTCCTCTCTGGCAAAGTCTTTCCACTCCCACAGTCTTTCAAGATAGTTCACAATTACCGACCTTTATCAGGCTTGGAGAGTGGCCAGGCCGAGATCTTTCAGACGCCACAATATTGGCAAGGATGCAGGAATGAACTAATGGTCTCCTGCAAACTCTGCTCCCCTTTCGCTCCTCTTTTATTCCCTATGGGAGGGGCCATTCACCGTCCACCTGTGGCCTTACTCCCAAGTTGACCCTTGTCCCTTAGCTGCTCCCTTCATCTGGCAGCTCTGTGCATGCACACACTGGGAACAGGCTCCAGCTGTTCCTCTGCCCCACTGATGTCTGACTCCAGGCAGCTGATAACTGGCATAGGGCCCTGGCCCTCTCTCTGCCTCAAACACAGACCCCTCATCAGAGCCTTTCCCAGACTCCAGGACCGTACCGGTTGCACCGGGATCCAGAACCCGCCACTGATTTATACTCCTTGCAGACAGTTGGTCATTTGCATTCTTTTTAGGGAGTCATTGAGGCCACTCGGAGGTTTGTCTCTGTCCTTAGAATCACCTGAGTGATGCAATTGGGTGCGGAGCCTTCTTGGGACTGCTGAAAGGACTGTGTTGTAGACTCGAGATCACCTATTGTCGTGATGGCGAGCCGGTGGCACGCGGAGCCATATCTGTGGGCACGCAAAGTCTGATTTTTGGGCCTTCTGGACCCACCAGAAGTCGGGAAACAGCCTGTTTTGGTCTCAGCGGGGATTGGGAAGGCTGTTTTCGCCCTCCTCAGGCTCCTAGAAAGGGTCTGGAGCCTGGGGAGGGCAAAAAATGGTTCCACCCTGCCATCGCGTACCAAAAGCGGGGGTTGCACCGGAGGGGGTTGTGGGCACATACGTGGAGGGGCAAGGCGCATAGAATAATGGGTGTGGGCACGCATGCGCACAACCACAACCCCCGCTTTTGGCCTGCGATGGCAAAAAGCCATCACTGACCTATCGTATCTGTTGAGAGAGGGCTGTTCAATTTGGACATAGATGGCCTCCAGGTGGCCTCAACGACTCTCTAAAAAGGATGCAAAGGACCAGCTGTCTGCAAGGGGTATCAATCCTTCCCTTCCACACCATCCAGTCAGAGCTGAAGAAGCGTCTTGAATGAGAAGTGAAATGTCTTCAAAGGAAAGACTGGAAAGTCCAATTGCCTCCTGAAAAAGCACCTTTGGGACAAGGGGCTTGGGTCTCTCTCTCTCCCTCTCTCTCTCTCACATACACACACACAGAGTCAATAAAAGAAGAATGGGACTCCTCTGCTGGGCTTCTCACCTGCTTGGTCCTTACTTAAGACATGCGTTCTGGGCCAGGCAGAGATGAGGCCTTGTGACCTGTGGGCTGGGGTGGGGAAAGGCTTCGGTCCAAGTCCCCTCCCCCTCTTGACGGCCTCTGCTTCCTTCCTCTGCAGGACGCGGGCAACCTCTCGAGAGGAGAAGAACCTGCAGAGTTTCCTGGAGCAGCCGAAGGAGAAGTGGGTGGAAGGAGCCTTTGAGGTGGACGGCCCCCACTACTACACCGTCTTGGCGCTTCACATCCTGCCCCCCGAGCGGTGGAAGGTGATGCACATCGACATCTTGAAGCGTCTGCTGGTCATCTCCCACGCCCGGACGGTGTCCCCGGCAGGAGCCAGCAAGTAAGCACACGAGACACAGCTGGGCGTGTTCTGACCTAAGCTTCCCCTAAAAGGCACGAGGCAGAGTCCTGGTCCCGACAAAACCCCTTTTATTAAATGAATGTGAATTCCTCTCATTGACATTCAGCAAAGGCCTGGCAAACAGTCTTTCAAAGGAATATTTATGACCACAGACCTTATCTGTCTTGGAAAGCTGCCATGTCAATATTTCCCAAACGCAGTGCTGTGCAAGGAAAGACTTGGCACATAGTCTCTGAGATTCATGGACAGATCTTCACACTTTTGAAACAAACGAACAAATGAATTGTTTCCTGCAAAAGCCCCCTCCCCTTTCGCTCCTCTTTTATGTCCTCTGGGAGGGGCCATTCACCATCCACCTGTGGCCTCACTCCCAAGTCGACCCCTGTTCTTTAGTTGTTCCCTTCGTCTGGCAACTCTGCTCATGCGCATACTGGGAACAGGCTCCAGCTGTTTTTCTGCCTCATTGATGTCTGACTCTGAAGGCAGCTGATAACTGTCAGACGGCCCTGGACCACTCTCTGCCTCCGACACAGAGCCCTCGTCCGAGCCTTCCCCAGACTCCAGGATTGGCCCATCTTCCTCCCCAACCTCTTCACTGTCTGACTTCTGCCAGCTCTACTGATCACTGGTGGGCCACAACAGGGTGTGGACAGGCCGTCCTAGATTTACGGCCACTTAAAAGTGGTCATTAAAGCAAGGGCTGCTTGGGAGTCCCTTTTTTTTCAGGGCTGTCACAACTTCCCTGAATGAATGGTTGTAAGTCGAGGACGACCCACGAGCCTGGGAGTTGCCCTTCCCCCTTGGCCGATCCAGTAGAGTCAAAGCTGCTCCAACTCAATTTGAGAGTTCACCTGATGAAGGCTGGATTTGGGGTCACAGCCCCTTCCGGCTGCTGCCCGCGTTGTCTGTCCATCTATCGGGTCTGCTGGGGTGGGGTTTTTTCTGAGGTCAGGGGTGACTGGTTTGCTGCCATCCCGGGTCTCAAAGGTGCTTTTTTCAAGAGGCAACTGGACTTTCTTTTTTTTTTTCCTTGAAAATGTTTCCTCATTCAAGAAGCGACAGGGTAGTGGGGAATGGAAGGATTTATATTCCTTGCAGACAGCTGGTCATTTGCATGCTTTTAATGGGTCCTTGAGGCCGCTTGGAGTTTTATCTGTGTCCTCACGCTCACCCGAGTGGGGCTAATGGTCCAGTTGCCCCCTGAAAAAGCACCTCTGGGACAACCATAACCGGGCTCCAGGCTGTGTGCATTTCCCCTCTCGGTGGTCTCCTCCTTGCCCTTACTGCTGGATGATTCACTGGCTGGAATTACCGTATATTTTGGAGTATAAGATGCACCTCCCCCCACCCAAAAGAGCATGGAAATGTTGGTGCCTCTTATACACTGAATACAGCCATTTTTGCCCATCCAGAGCCCTGCCCCTGCATCCCATTTTTGTGAAAAACGGGCCATTTTTTTCAAAAAATGGAGGCGTTTTTGCCTTCCCCAGCCCCCAGCAGCATTCTGCAGACTTCAGCAGGGCTAAAGGAAGGCAAATACGCCCATATTTTTCAGACTGTAAGATGCACTGGTGTATAAGATGCACCAAGATTTCGAAGAGGCCCGTTTTCCGCTCCCATTTTTTGCAAAAGCGAGGGTTTTTGCTTTCCCCGGCCCTGCTGAAGCCTGCAGAGCGCTGCTGGGGGCTTGGGAGGACCAAAACTTTTTTTCTTACTTACCTCTTTGAAATCCTGGTGCGTCTTATACACCGGTGCGTCTTAAAGTCCGAAAAATACCCTAATCTGCCCACCCACGGGACCTGATGGCCGGTCTTTCTTCCCTTCCTAACAGGCTAACGGACAAAGCTGTGAAGGACTACGCAGCCTATCGCTCCAGCCTCCTCTTCTGGGCCCTGGTTGATCTCATTTACAACATGTTCAGAGTAAGTGCTTCCCTTGCATCGGGGTGGCTGAGGGGGGAGCACGGGAGCTGCCAAAAATCCAGGCACGGGGCACCACACCTACAATGGCATTGCCATGACTGGTCTGCCCTCTACAGCCTCTGCGGCACAGGGGCCAACGCTTCCAGGCAGAGACCCACGCTCCCACTGTCTACCAAGCTGAAAAGGGAACCCCAGGAGAGCCCCATTAGACCCCTCCGTTCACCCCCCAAGAAGGATTGGTTAGGCCAAGGGTATATCTGAGCCCTCACTCCAGGGGACAGTTTGACAGATTCCCTATTTCCAAGCTAGGGTTTAGTCTTGGCCCCTCTCTATCCCTTCCTCCCCGCCTCCTTCCTTCCTTCCTCCCTCCCTTCCTTCCTCTTTTCCTTCGTATCATCATTCTCTTTCTTTTTTTCTTTCTTTTTTTCTCTCTCTCTCCTTCCCTTCCTCTTCTTGCTTTCATTCTCTTTCCTCCCTATTTCCCTTCTCTTTTTCTTTTCTTTTCCCCTTTTCCTTCCTTCCTCCCTCCCTCTCTTTCATTCTTTCTTTCTCTCTCTCCCTCCCTTCCTCTTCTTGCTTTCATTCCCTTCCCTCTCTATGTTCCTTCTCTTTCTTTTTCTTTACTTTCTTTTTCCCTTTTCCTCCCTCCCTCTTTTCCTTTATATCATTATTCTTTCTTTAATTCTTTCTCTCTCTCTCTCTTCCTCCCTTCCTCTTCTTGCTTTCATTCTCTTTCCTCCCTATTTCCCTTCTCTTTCTTTTTCTTTACTTTCTTTTTCCCTTTTCCTTCCTCCCTCCCTCCCTCCCTTCCTCTTTTTACTCATATCATTCTTGTTCTCTTTCTTTCTCCCTCCCTCTCTCTCCCCCTCCCTCCCTCTTTTTTCTTTTATTGTCTTCCCTCCTTATTTCCCTTCTCTTTCTTTTTCTTTCCGTTCTTTTCCCCTTTAACATCCTTTCTCCCTCCCTTCCTTCCTTCCTTCCTTCCTCTTTTCCCTCATATCATCATTCTCTTTCTTACTTTCTTTCTCCTGCCCTCCCTCTCTTCCTTTTTTATTTCATTCTCTTCCCTCCCTATTTCTCTTCTTTCTTTTACTTTCCTTTCTTTTTCTCTTTTCCTTCCCTTCCTCCCTCCCTCCCCCCCCACAAGTGCCAGCGTCTCTTCTGCTTCCTCTCCCCCTTCAGAAGGTGCCTACGAGCAACACAGAGGGAGGCTGGTCCTACTCTCTGGCCGAGTACATCCGCCAGAACGACATGCCCATCTACGAGGCGGCCGACAGAGCCCTCAAGTCCTTCCAGGAGGAGTTCATGCCCGCGGAGACCTTCTCAGAATTCCTGGATGTGGCTGGTGAGTGCTTGGCATCTTTCGGCTTCGTCCGGATACCAGCAGGTGGGGCATGCCGGTGCACCTGCCCAGCCGGCTCTGACTTATATCCCGCTTTATTTCAGGATTGTTATCGGAAATCTGCGATCCTGACGGCTTCCTGAAAGATCTCTTCAACTCTCTTCCCTGAGCGCCCCCCCCCCAAGAGAGACTTTGGACTCCCACCCCCACACACACAATTCCTGCCTCCCCACCCCCATTTCTCAAGGAACGTTGCCATCACTTTTTCCTCGCCTGCCCATTCCTCGGCCCACGCTTCTTCCTTCCTTTCTCCTCCTCCTCCTCCTCCACCTCGAACCCCATTCCGGAGTGATGGATTTGGGCTGATTTTCCTCCAGCCCCCCCCCCTTTTGGTCTTTGCTTCTCGGCAGCCTTTCCTTCCACCCAAGCCGGAACGTGTGACGGACTCACAGAATCCAAGCCTGGTCAAAGTTTTTTTTTTCTGCTTCTATGTGTATGATCATTTTATCGGTCAATAAATAAATTAAATACAGTCGGAAGGAAAGACACGCCTGGCCCGGTGTGTCTCTGAGTCAGTGCCTGGGAATGGCCCTTTTGCTTTCCTCCCAGGGCTTCCGTGGAGAATGAGCAGTTGGAGAGACTCTCCAAATCTTCCCTTCGTCTGCATCCTGCAGCCTCCTTGCAGGACGTTGTCCCCTGACAACACTGGTTGTTGAATTGCCTGTTCTCTCCACTTCCTGGCATCCTCCTCTCCACTTGTGTTTCTTCCTCAAGAAGAAGAAAATGTGAAATCTTCCAATGGGGACAAAGGAGTGGGAAGACACTCCGCTACTGGCACTTTTTTTTTTCCTGGCACCAAAGTAAAATTTTCCTTGTGTCACCCCATCTTTGGTTCACCCACCGAGTTGGACTGGTGGCACCCTGGATTTCGTCCGTCTGTCCCCGCCATCTTGCATGCTTGGTTGGGCCTCTTTTTCCAGAGCTTGTCCACAGTGGTGAAATTCAATTTTTGTTCTGTGGGCGTGGCTTGGTGGGCATGGCAGGGGAAGGATACTTCAATGTCTCCATTCCCATCCCACTCTGGGGCCAGCCAAATTACTCAAAATTTCTGCTACTGGTTCTCCGAACTACTCAAAATCTCCACTACCGGTTCCCCAGAACCTGCTGGATTTCACCCCTGGTTGTCCCCCTTCCTTAAAAATGCAGATCTTGCCCAGCTAGGAGCTCTTTCACGCCCTAACGAGGGCAGCATAAATAGATACGCAGCAGTAATGTCCTCCTCTTATCTTTACTAGGTGGACGAGCAGAATCTCGTACCACTGCCACTACCTGAACCAACGTGAACCGGCACAATGCCACCTCTGGGGTGCAGCCACCCTGGATGAGTAATCTTACATCTTGAGCAGCCTGGCATTAATTGGGGTGACCCATTCTGCGGGGTGCGGCTCCTCGTAGCCTGATCAGCACTCACTGGCCAAGCCAACAAGATGTGGGCGGATGAGCCGAGGCGAAGCTGCCTTAATGCTATCCTTCTGCTCCTCGGGAAGCTTCGGGAGACGCTATTCCGGATTTCTCAACCGGTCGCCTTAACTTAAGCAACTTGACAAAAAGGGATTAAATCCGATGAGAAACGAGGATCGGCTCCGTGGCCCGGAGGCAGGGCCGGGATGGTTAATGGTTAGGGAATGTGACCGGAGTGGTTAGAGGCGTCAGTTTTAAGCTTGAGCATCGTTTCGTCACGGGGTGGCCAAATGTAGACGTCTTGCTGTTGGCATCAAAGAGGGAAAATGTGGGTCTCCGTGGGAGGCAGGGGTGTGTATTTTGGGCATGGTTGTTACCAAGGAGAGACGGGCAAGGAGGAGCCCAAGGCCTGGCAACAAGGTGTGCTTTGCCAAAAGGAAACAGGTTTGCCCACATGGTCTATATAGATTCTCAATCATCCAGGTCATAGTTGTCCCAAACTTCCTTGATTGCCTTGTTTCCCCCTTGAAAACATTTTGCTTCTCATCCAAGAAGCTTCCTTACCGTATTTTTATGACTATAAGACGCACCGGTGTATAAGATGCACCAAGATTTCGAAGAGGTAAGCAAGAAAAAAAAAAGGTTTTGCCTTCCCTCAGCCCCCAGCAGGACTCTGCGGCCTTCAGCAGGGCTGGGGCAAGAAAAAAACACCCCCATTTTTCTCCCGTTTTTCACAAAAATGGGAACATTTTTCCCTTGCCCCAGCCCTGCTGAAGGCTGCAGAGTGTTGCTGGGGGCTGAAAGAAGGCAAAAAAGCCTCGGTTTTTGCGAAAAACGGCCCATTTTTCACCCGTTTTTCACAAAAACAGGGGCATTAAAGTCTTGCCTCAGCCCTGCTGAAGCCTGCAGAGGGAAAGCAAAAAAGCCTCCATTTTTGTGAAAAAACAGCCCATTTGTTTTGCAAAAATGGGATGCAGGGGTGGGGCTTTGGGAGGCCAAAAATGGCTGTATTCGGTGGATAAGACGCACCAACATTTCCATGCTCTTTTTTGGGGGGAGGGGTGTAGCTTATACTCTGAAAAATACGGTAGTTCTGACTGACCTGAACGGAGTGAACGTCAGTCAGAACCCAAGAAAGCTGCTCGGATGAGAAGCGAAACCTTTTCAAGGGAAAAGAACCGCAAAGTCCAGTTGCCTTTTGGAAAAAGCACCTTGGAGGACAACTATGACCGGCGGGATGGGGAATCTCCGTAGACATTTAGCCAGGACAGAGGTGTGGCAATGTGAAAGGATGCGGAGCGCCAAGGGCCAAGGGGCAGAGTTTCAGGAAGACTCTGCAGCAGGAGAATGTAGGTAGTCCTCGACTTACGACCACAATTGAGCCCAAAAATTATGTGGCTGAGTGAGACATTTGTTCAGTGAGTTTTGCCCTGTTTTACAACTTTCCTTACATGCGTTAAGTGAATGCCTGCAGTTGTTAAATTAGTAACCTGTTAGGGTATTGTTAAGTGAATCTGGCTTCCCCATTGACTTGGCTTGTGAGACAGTCGCAAAAGGGGATCACTTGACCCCGGGACACTGCAACCGTCATAAATGTGAGTCAGTTGTCAAGCATCCCAATGTAAACCACTTGACTGTGGGGATACTACAACGGTCGTAAGTGTGGGAAACGGTCGAAGAGCTGTTTTTTCAGTGCCGGCGTAACTTGGGACGGTCACTGAGTGAACTGTTGTAAGTTAAGGACTAGCTGCAAAGTGAAAAGACCCCCCCTGAGTCATCAGTGGGCTTGCTAAGTGGGGAATGTCCCCCTCCCCGTAGCCAACAAGGACACCCAGGGTGCTTCACCTTCTGTCCAAAAAAAAAAAAAGAGCATGTATAGCCTTTAGGAGGCTTATAGAGTGCTTTTGGGGGCTGGGGGGGGGCAAAAATGAACAAAAAATTGCCTGTTTCTTGCTCATTTTTGCCCTCCCCAGTGCCCAGGAGCACTCTATAAGCCTCCTATAGGCTCTGCACTGCCATTTTGGTGAAGGGGGGCGGCATTTCAAGAGGCCAAAAATGCTGTATTCAGTGTATAAGACGCACCCAGATTTTCACCTTCTTTTTTGAGGGAAAAAAGGTGCATCTTATACTCCGAAAAATACTGTATTCTTGGGGCATCCTGGCCCGCTTTCTCCCTCCTTTGACCTGGAAAGCCCCCATCCAAAGTCAGGTCTCTAGTCCTCGGCCACCGGCTATGTTGCTTTCCTTGTACAGGCTCATCCATCGATTGCCTTGCAAAAGTCTCCCCCCCCCTCCCATCAGATAATATTCCTCTTATTTCCCACCAGCAGAGATCCTTCAGGCAGTGACTCAGGCCGGCAGGAAGGTGCAGGGCTCCCTGGGATCTGTGGCTAGATCTCCGGCAAGCTGGACAGCCCCTAAAGCAGGATCTTTTGGGCAGGACAGCAGGTACGAAATAAGAGCAGAAAATAAGGCCTAACGTGATTTTTCAGGATCATCTTTTAACGACTCCATAATCCCTTGCAGGGTGGAGTCTGGGCAACTGAATGGAGCTGGCCGGATTCCCTTCCTGTCACCAATGCGGAGTTCTATTCAGCAGATATAACAGCAGAGATAACAGCAGAGTGGGTTGGGCTGTGAGGACCTCCAAAAGTCTTCTGGGTCACCGGCTGTGGCCAGAGAAAGCTTGATGAGTCCTTAGGAAGTAGATAGGGCTGGGGGAGTCATCGAGGTTCCCCCCGGCATTCTCTTCAAGTCTCTCGAACCTAGCTCCCCTCATCCTCAGCCACTACCATGGAGAAGACCGGACCATCTAACAGCCCGTTGCCAAAATATAGCCCTTGCTTGCCTCCATTCAGTTCTCCCTTGTTCTCCTAAAATACAAGTGGTCCTCAACTTACGACCACAATCATCATTGGTCAACGACCCCATGATCCCTTGTAGGGTGGAGACTGGGCAATTGAATGGAGCTAGCAGAGTGTTTTACTGGCCAGATGCCCTTCCTGTCACCAGGGCAGAGTTCTATTCAGCAGATATATTCTCATTGCTCCCAGGAACAAATATCCCTCTGCCTAGGATCAAACTCACAGCCTTCTGATTGCGAGGCGAGAGCCCCACCTCTTAAGCCACCGCACCACCCCATGATTTTTCAGGAGGCTTGTAAAATAAGCCCTACCTCCAAAAATAAGCCACAGTGGTTAAGATCGTCGGCTTAGTTCTGTATTTCCCCTTAAATAAGACCTAACTGAAAAATAAGCCCTAATGCGTCTTTTGGAGCATAAACTTAATATAAGACCCAGTCTTTTTGGGGGGAAGGAAACACAGGTAAATCCCAGGACCTTGGCCTTCCATGAGGGCAACATTCTCATGTTGGCCTTTGAGTCAACAGAGTTTCATCTAACCGTGAAGATGCCCAGCCCATGGAGGAAAGGAACTGGGAGGCTCCGTTTCCTGAGAGAGGCTTGGTTCTCTCAATGATCCGGAGAGATTGAGGTCATTTTAGGGGTGTTAGGCCTGCCCTCGGCTCCTTCCCTGAGGAACGAGGTGTTGAGCGCCTCTTTCCTGGCTATCGTGCCAATGGCTTCTTTGCAGCTTTCTCTTCCACTTCCAGAGTGGTGAGCTGGCAGGGGAAAGGCATCGAGCAAAGGTTTAGAAAGAAAATGAAAACTTTTTTTGCTGAGCGTGCTGGATTTGCAAGCCTGGGGGAGGGGGCAAGCAGGGAGGGGCATCTCACCTGCTTTTCAAAGCAAAGGGAGAGAAATCCAAGGCCGGGCTAACTTGGGAAGCACGTCAGCAAACTCCGTTATGCCTCCTGGGGCTTCACACAACCTCCCCGCCCCATCGGTAAAAAGGGGGAAATTAATCCACCTTAGGGTAGCGTTTTTGTGAACGCCAATCTCAGGTCCCTGAACTGGTGTGCAAATTGAGAGTGCTGATGAAGGATTTTAATTGCAGGAAAGGCCTCCGGAGGCAATCGAGCAATGACGAGGCTTGGCAATTCAAACCCGTCATGAAAAGTCAGTGGCAGGGGATAGCAATAGGAATGGCCCTTAGACTTATATACCGCTTCACGGTGCTTTTACAGCTCTTTCTAAGCGATTTTCAGAGTCCGTGTCTTGCCCCCAACAATCTGGGTCCTCCTTTGACCCACCTCGGAAGGATGGAAGGCTGAGTATCCACCTTGAGCCTGGTGAGATTCGAACTACCAAATTGCAGGCAGCCAGCAGTCAGCAGAAGCAGCCTGCAGGACTGCACCAGGGGTGGGTTCCCTCCCCCCGCCCGTTCACACATCATTAAGATGAAGAGCGAGAGGAGGAATTCTGGGAGTTGAAGTCCACAAGTCTTAAAGCTGTCAAGTTTGAACACCCCTGGGGTTTTATTTCTAAAGGGTTAGGGGTGCAAGGGTCTTGTAACTTGACAGCTTTAAGCCTTGCATGCTTCAATGCCAGAGTTCCTGAGCCAACATGACTTGAGGAGGAATTCTGGGAGTTGAAGTCCACAAGTCTTAAAGCTGTCAAGTTTGAACACCGCTGGGGTTTCATTTCTAAAGGGTTAGGAGTGAAAGGGTCTTGTAACTTGACAGCTTTAAGGCGCGTTCTTCAAATGCCAGAGTTTCTGAGCCAACATTTTGATTGCTAAGCGAGAGCGTTGTTAAGTGAGTTTCACCACATTTTACAAGTTGGATACGCCCACCCGGTCACATGGCCGGCAAGCCACTCCCACAAAGCACACCGACAGAAGAGGTTCTAAAAAATTTTGAAACCCACGACTGGACTGCACTCTTAACCACTGCGCCACCGCAGTGGGATGGAGAGAAATAAGCCATTCTCCCCCTCACCCCCCTTTGAGAATTACAGCCCTAAAGAAAAAAAAAGTGGAATTAGGGGGCTTCCCACGTCTGGGTTTCAGAACAGAAGAAAAACCAGGCACTCAAATAACATATCCTTTCCCGGGAATTCAGGAGCCAGGCTCTTTCATGGATTCCCACGGCCGAACTCCCGCTGGGAACGTTTTGCCCTAAATACCGTAGCTGCTCTTGCAGGACGGGATGGAGCCATTCCTTCTGAAGGCAAGACGCCGCTGTTTCTTGATCAGGCATGTCCCAAAAGACAGTTTTTACAGGCTTTCTGCTTTGACAGTCCCTTACAAGTGCGTTTGTGTGGTGTGTGTGTGTGCGGGGGGTGTTTTCCTCCTCTCCTTTCCCCTTTTTCCTTTCCAAGTCACAAGGAGAGTTGCTGGGGGCTCCGCGAAACAAACAAAGCTTCGCCAGCGTTGCGTTTTGCAATCTTGGCGTAGAGCCTGCCCTAAACTTTGTGGCTGCCGCAATTATTTTTGCCCAAGATAAATCACTCCAGAAAGTTGGGTTCCCCCATTTTCAAAGGCCTGGCAAATAAACAAATCGGGTTTTTATTACTTTGAAACCTTGGCAGCTCCCAGAGAGAACCCTCACCCCAACCAGGGTTAGCCGCCAAACACGTTGCAGTTAACAGCAACAAATTTCCGGCAACCTAATAGGCTAAAATGTGATTGTCAAGACCAGCCACAAAAGCCTTGTTAAAAAACTATTTTCACGGAATGTTTTTGTTGTTGTTTTGCTTGAAATGTGCAGAGTAATTGTTCTCAACCAGGTTTGTAGTTTTTGCCCTCAAAGGCAAAGACTACATCGTCCAGAATTCCCCTATCGCTGAGAATTCTGGGACCCACCCCATGCGTCCCGCTTTGAGAAGCGGGACGCACATCCAATTTGAGAAAGGCAGAGCTGTTGTGGTCCACCGATGGCCGGCGAAGCTGGCAGCAGGGTCGGACAGTGAGGAGGTTGGGGAGGAACATGGGCCAGTCCTGGAGGCTGGGGAAGGCTTGGACGAGGGACATCTGGGAGTTGTGTGCTCCAGAGCGTCCAAGTCGGACATCAGCGAGGCAGAGGAACAGCGGGAGCCTGTTCCCAGTGCGCGCATGTGCAGAGCTGCCAGAAGGCAAGAAGAGTTAAGACAAAAGGGGCGATTCAGGAGTAAACTTGGAGATGATTGGCCCCTCCCATAAGACCTAAAGGAGGAGCAAAGGCACGTGAGCCTTTGCAGGAAGCAACTTTGTTCATTCTGGTCAGTTTAAATTCTGAAGCTCCGTTTTGACTCTGGGCTCCGTGTGGCCTTGCAAAGCTAACTGGCAATTAGGTCTTTGGCAGCGTTTCAAGGGAGATAAAGGTGGGTGCTTATCAGCCTTATCCTGAAAGACTTTGGCAGACTTCTGACGGACTCTTTACAAACTATTTGGGACTCATTGCGGGCTATGAATGAACATAACTCACAGTCGTTGAAATAAAAAGAGGGTTTTGGGGACTAAGTGTGTGCTTTTTCCTGTCTCGGGAAGCCTAGGTGAGAACAAGAGCTCGGCAGTGTGAGCTGAGCCAGGAGGGGCTTTTGAAGGACTATTTTTAAAACAAAGACGACAGAACAAGTAAAGTTCACAACCAGTTGGTGGAATTTTGGAAAAGCTTGGCACGTCTTTGAGTCTCTCTGCAGAACGGATTCTATAAGAACTGCCAAAAGTTTGAGTCCTTTGTGGTTCAAAAGTCTTTGGACGTCGTATAGGTAGTCCTCAACTTACAACAGTTCATTTAGTGACAGCTCAAAATTACAAACGGCACTGAAAAAAGTGACTTACCCCCATTTTTCACATGACCATTTCAGCATCCCCACGCTCATGGGATCAAAATTCGGGCACTTGATGACTGACTCGTATTTATGACGGCGGCAGCATGCTGGGCAGGGGTGGTATTCAGTTACCTTTCCTAAAACTTCACAAATGTGAGCATTCACTGCAGTGGTGGGTTCCATACCGGTAATAGCCGGGAGCAGCTGACAGCGTACCAGTACGGTGGCTCGTGTGGCCCACACGTCCGCCTGCCCGCATTCTATACTGGTCTTAAAAGCAACCCACCAGTTGTGCACCTGCACACAGTGTACAATGCCTGCGCGAACTCCGACAAACAGCTGGGTGTCGCAGGGGAGGGGGAGTGTTCATGTGTGCGCAGCATGTATGCATGAAAGGACAGGCGGCCCCATGAGCACCATACCAGTAGCAACGGGGAGAGGAACTCACCACTGGTTCACAGCCTTCCATGCATGCACTTTTGGCAAAAAAAGGCCTAAATGGGATGCCGTAGAGCCGAGACAAATGAGCGCAAGCCACGTGGGATTTCTGCTACCAGTTCGCTCGAACCGGTCCGAACTGGTAGAATGCCACCTCTGGTCCCGGGAGGGGGGGTCATGTGATCTCCTTTTTGCAACCTCCTGATGAGCAAAGTCAATGGGGGAGCCCAGATTCATTTAACAACCATGTTGCTCACTTAACAGCCGCAGGGATTCCCTTAACGACTGTGGCCAGAAAGGTCGTAAAAGAGGGCGAAGCTCACTTTTAACAACTTGTCTCGGAAACGTTGGGCTCAATTGTGGTCGTAACTCGAGGACTACCTGTACAGGAAAGGGATAAGTCACGTGTAGGAGAAGGTGCTTCACCGTTCAAAAGGACGTTTTTCTTGCTGCTTCTCCTTCGGCATCCCGTCAGGCGTCCCTCCCTCTGTGTGTGCCGGTAGCGCCTTTGAAAACACCAAAATGAAGCTTCGAATCAACAGGTGTCCCGCTAGAGGAGTTGGAAGACGGGCGATTAAAGACGAGAAGCACCCAGAGTTGGCAACTGGGAAGGACAAGTTTGGCTTGGGGGCTGCACCTTGCCAACCTCTGCCAAACCTTCCTCCGTTTTGAAAGCCAATTTCCTTTCAGCCTTTCATCGTGCCGCCTGCTCGTTGGAGAAGCAAAGCAACTGAAAAGATGGCTTGGAAATCCCAGTTTGGGAAGTTTTACTGCTGGGGGAGAATGAATAGGAATAGGAATAGGAATAGAATAGGGAATAAGGAATATAGAATAGAATAGAATAGAATAGGGAATAAGGAATATAGAATAGAATAGAATAGGGAATAAGGAATATAGAATAGAATAGAATAGAATAGGAATAAGGAATAGAATCAAGGAATAGAATGGAACAGAACGGAATGGAACAGAATAGAATAAGGAATATAGAATAGAAGAATAGAAGAGAAGAGAATAGAATAGAAAGGGACCTTGGAGATCTTCTAGTCCAACCCCCTGCTTAAGCAGGAAACCCTACACCATTTCAGACAAATTGATATCTAACATCTTCTTAAAAACATCCAATGTTGGAGCATTTACAACTTCTGCAGGCAAGCTGTTCCGCTGATTAATTGTTCTAGCTATCAGGAAAGTTCTCCTTAGTTCTAAGTTGCTTCTCTCCTTGATTAGTTCCCATCCATTGCTTCTTGTCCTGCCCTCAGGTGCTTTGGGTAATAGCTTGATTGTTTCAAATCAAGCAGAATAGATCTGGAAGGGACCTTGGAGGTCTTCAAGTCCCGTGGTCACCAAGTGACTGAAAATTGTTTGATGGTCCGCAAAAAATTATTTTCATTTTTTTTAATATTGCACTAAATGCTATTTCTCTTTTTTAAAAATTCATATTAGTAGTCCACGGGATTTAAAATTATGAATTTAGTGGTCCCTGAGGTCTGAAACGTTGGTGACCCCCTGTTCTAGTCCAACCCCCGGCTCAAGCAGGAGACCCTATACCATCTCAGCCCAGTCTCTTAAAAGCCTCCAGTGATGGAGCCCCCACCACTTCTGGAGGCAACTTCTGTTCCACTTCTTATCCTCACAGTTAGGCAATTTCTCTTCAATTCCAGGTTGTTTCTCTCCTTGATTAGTTCCCACCCATTGCTTCTTGTCCCGCCTTCAGGTGCTTTGGATAATAGCTTGACTCCCTCTTCTATGTGGAAGCCCCTGAGATATTGGAAGACTGCTATCCTGTCTCCCCTAGTCCTTCTTTTCATTAAACTAGACATACCCAATTCCTGCAACCATTCTTCATATGTTTTAGCCTCCAGTCCCCTCATCCTCTTTGTTGTTCTTCTCTGCACTCTTTCTAGAGTCTCCACATCTTTTCTACATCGTGACGACCAAAACTGGATGCCGTATTCCAAGTGTGGCCTTACCAAGGCTTTATAAAGTGGCATTAAGACTTCACGTGATCTTGATTCTATCCCTCTGTTTCTGCAGCCTAGAACTGGGTTGGCTTTTTTTGACAGCTGCCGCACACGGCTGGCTCAGTGTGAGGAAAGGGAGGGGAATCCAAAGAAAGAGCCGGAGTTAGCAAAACCCAAAGATCAAGCACAGAGAGATGGTTCCTGGCAGCCATTGATCCTTTTTCCAGCTCTTGGCAGCAAAACGCACAGAGATGACTTTGAAACGAAGCCCACGGGAGGGGGGGCGGGCTTCGGTCTTATTGGAGCATGACAAGGCATCCCCTTGTCTTCTTTGGACACATGAGGAACCGTCTCTGAACCTTAAGCTCCATCGATCCTCTGAGAGAAAAGTCTGTCCGTCTGTGCAGAGTTGCAAATAAGCCAGTCTGAGGCCAAAACTACGTTTGCGCCGGTTGTGCTTCAACCGGCATTCGTGTATCCTGGTTTCTTGTCAAGCAAGGGAATGAAGGCCACCCATTCAGAGGGCTTTAAAAAAAAAATCCCTCTGGATCATGTCTGTAGAAATTTCTCAGTCCTCCAGGTTGCAGATGTCCCAGACAGTGTTTTTTTTTTCCCTTGAAAAACGTTTCGTTTCTCATCCAAGAAGCTTCTTCAGCTTTGAACTGGATGGTGAGGAATGGAAGGATTGATACTCCTTGCAGACCGCTGGTCATTTGCATCCTTTTAGAGGGTCGTTGAGGCCACTTGGAGGTTTGCCTGTGTCCTCAGGGTCACCTGCGTAGTGCAGATGGTTCCTGTGGTCTGCCATTTTTTTCCCCCAATCTGGAAATCCCTTCCTACTCCCACACTGGTAGGTAAGCTCCCCGTTGGGAGAGCGAGTGTGTTCAGAGAAGCGTTGTGAGAGTTGTGTTGGAGAACACACAAGCAGCAAACAGAGACACTGCAGTTTAAATAGGCTTTTACTTTCGTGGAAATAGAGGTATCAGAGTCCATCAAACAGTCCAAGTCATACATGGATAAGACAGTCAATCATCAATGTCTTTCATTTAAGGGATAATCCAAATAACATAGTCCAGTATCATATAATCAGTTCAGAAGTTTGCTAGCAGTTGCAAAACTTACAATAGCTCACGGCATTTTCTAACAGCCAGCTTCCAAAACACTCAGATCAGATCAGCCCAGCATCTAACAAACAGAGAACTAACAGTCATTCTGGCTCCCTCTTATGGCCGATTGAGGAAAACAGCAGCCAATCACATTTTACAGTATGATTTAAAGAAACAGGTAATAGCATTGTTACATGATTTATATATTGCCAACCCAACCGTTAAAATTATATTCCTAACACACACCATTCAAATGATGTTCATCCCAAATTGTGTAGCTAAACGTCTGTAGAGATTCTTAGTCATCTCAGTCCTGTCCTGTCCCAAAGATGCTTTTGAGACAACCTGACTTTCTTCTTTTTTTCATTTGAAGGCGTTTCGCTTCTCATCATCCAAGAAGCTTCTTCAGCTCTAACCAGATGGTGGGGAAGGAAAGGATTTATACTCTTTGCAGACAACTGGTCCTTTGCATCCTTTTCAGAGGGTCGTTGAGGCCACTTGGAGATTTACCTGCGTCCTCAGAATCACCTGAGTGGTGCAAATGGGTGTGGGGCCTTCTTGGAACTGTTGAAAGGACTGGGTTGTAGAAGGCTGCCTTAGAGCTGAGGTGGCGCAGTGGTTAAATGCAGCACTGCAGGCTACTTCAGCTGACTGCAGTTCTGCAGTTCGGCTGTTCAAATCTCACCGGCTGAGGGTTGACTCAGCCTTCCATCCTTCCGAGGTGGGTAAAATGAGGACCCGGATTGTTGTTGGGGGCAATATGCTGACTCTGTAAACCGCTTAGAGAGGGCTGAAAGCCCTATGAAGCGGTATATAAGTCTAACTGCTATTGCTATTGCTATTAGTCCTCCTTTTCATTAAATTATAATGTGGTGGAGAAGTATATCCCTGCTGAAACTCGGCCGGCATAGTCTGCTGCCCTTCCACCGTGGCCTCGATCTCACCTTGGTTCAGAAGAAGTTGGCTGTGGCTATTCTTCTGCTGGAAGTCCCGTCAGGGCTCCAAATTTACAAGCCTGGAAAGTTCTTTTCCACGGTGAACTCTTCCTGGACCTGTGTAGCACTTCACCCTCTCTGGTAAAATGATATCTGGTAAGAATGCTAACAGGAGTTTGGAGACTATCACTCTGCACGGACAGATCCAGAGGTGGTATTCAGCCAGTTCGGTAGTGGAAATCACGGGTGGGCCTGGCCACCCCCCCCCCCCGGCTCTATGCCCATCCTAGTTAGGCACATTATTATTATTTAAATATATTTTTATTGTTATTACATTTAAAACAGTTCAGCACCGCAAAGTCGTAGTGACCATACAATCACATTACATACAGATAATCTCATCCAATAACTATTAGCCAACTTAATACATTGTCTATCCTTCTATCCAATCAAATTATTTACAGTTGGTTCTGGCTTGGTCACCTTGTCTTATACCAATCATAAAATCTGTTCCAAATTTCATAATATTCCGATTCCCCTTTATTTTTTTTAGCTCGAGGGTGAGCCTATCTGCTTCCGCAGAGGCCAAAATTTTCCTATTTATGTCTAACTCTGATGGTGTATTTTCTTTTTCCCCCAATACTGCGCATATGTTATATGTGCCACAGTTAATACATGTATAATTAGATGGAGCACGTTTTTCTTATGCCCCTCTGGTATTACGCCTAGGTGAAAAAAATTCTGGTTTGAACAAAATCTGATCTCCCGCCACTTCTTCCAACCATGATTGCATCATTTCCCAGTATATTTTTGCCTCAATGCATCCACACCACGTACGATAAAAAGTCCCTGGTGTTTTTTTGTTTTTTTTTTGCACTTCCAACAATTCGGGGCCACTATTTTTTTTTATAAATTTTTATTTTTGTTACACAGACAACAAATACAGACAACAATTAAAAAGGGGGGGGAAAGCATCATCACATACAGCATGTTGTTTGGTTACAGGTGTTTTAACATCCATATTCTCGAATAACATTTACCATCACAGATTTTTCATCTAGTATAACTAAATGCCTCACTTTCATTGTACAGTATATGTTCAATTACGATTAGTATTATTTTTTCCCCAATAAATCATAGTTCCCTTACATTCTTGATTATCTATTTGATAACAGTATACCTTTATATAATCCCCATGTGAAAGAAAAGCAATTTTTTTTACCAATCATTTATATTTATATATCAGAGTTAGGGCAGGGGTGTCCAATATATATTTATATATTGGGGCCACTATTAAGGCATGTTGTTGAGGCCGGGTGCATGCGTGGAAGGCCCGTGTGAGCAAACTGCATGCGCAGAGGCGCATATGCGCCCGTGAATTGGTGATAACAAAATGAAAAGCCCACTGTGGGACAGATCCACTCATTTGATGCCAGGAATTGCCATCTCCATGTTTCCCTTTTCGTTCGCTCTTCCTGACAGCATCCTTGGCTGGGGGAAAAAAAAGTGTGCGAATTCGCTTGCTGGGTCTTGTCTCTCTAGCAAGCCCTACGGGGACAGGTGTGGAGTGAAAGACAGGATGGATCAAAGAAGGGTCCTCAGGTGCTCTAAGCAACCTGCTCGGAGGCAGGGAGGGAGGGAGGAGAATAATGATGTAAGAATTATTCTCCCCTCCAGCAGGAATTGAGGATCCTTCCCCCCCCCTCCTCCCCAACTCTTGGAAGGGTAGATCTTCCCCCAGGCTGACATTCTCATCTTTGTTAGGAAACAAAGCTTGGAATCAACAACTCGCTTCCTCCGAAAGGAACAGGTGGGGAAGCCGAAACAATGCAATGCCTGTCTTGGGGCAAAACTCAGATTGAACGGCCCAGAAGACCTATAAGAAGGGGAGTGGCAGCCAAGTGGTCCTCGCACATTTCAAAACCATACGCCCAATTGTGTTTCATTCACATCAGACGAACCTCCTCCTCTCTGTGGCAGACCCTCAAAGATTGGAAGGCTGCTATCCTGTCTCCCCTGGTCCTTCTCTTCACTAGACTAGCCAGGCTCAGTTCCTGCAACCATTCATCGTGTGTTTTAGCCTTCATTCCTCGAATCATCCCGGTTGCTCTTCTCTGCACTTTTTCTAGAGTCTCAACATCTTTTTTGTAGTGTGCTAACCAAAACTTGATGTGGTATATACTAGGTGTGGCCCAGGGGTGGGTTCCTGCCAGTTCTAACCTCTTCTATAGAAGAGGTTCCACAAATCTACAGTGCCGAACCGGTTCCAGCTCCCTCCCCCCGCCCGTCCGCACATCATCAAGATGAAGAGCGAGAGGAGGAATCCTGGGAGCTGAAGTCCACAAGTCTTAAAGCTGTCAAGTTTGAATACCCCTGGGGTTTTTTTCCCTAAAGAGTTAGGGGTGCAAGGATCTTGTAACTTGACAGCTTTAAGACTTGTGTGCTTCAAATGCCAGAGTTTCTGAGCCAACATTTTGGTGGCTAAGCAAGAGCGTTGTTAAGTGAGTTTCACCACATTTTACAAGTTAGCCACACCCACCCAGTCACATGACTGCCAAGCCACTCCTACCCAGTCACATGACTGCCAAGCCACTCCCACCCAGTCACATGGCTGGCAAGCCACTCCCACAAAGCAGGCCACACCCACAGAAGAGGTTCTAAAAAAATTTGAAACCCACCACTGGTGTGGCCTTACTAAGGCTTTATAGAGCGGTATTAGGATCTCACTTGATCGTGATTGCATCCCTCTGTTAATGCAATTTAGGATTGCATTGGCTTTTTGGGCTGCCCCCATTGCTCTGGGGAATCTGCAATTCGAGTGAGCCTTGTTACCCCTTGTGCTATGTTGCTGCTTGGCAACCATATTGGATTCCGAAGTGCACAACGGAGGCATTCCCGCATGGGATCCCTTTCCTCTCGGCCCCAAACCGAACCCTTGAGCCATTGGTCTAGGTTGACTTTGCACCTTCAATCTTCCAGAGAGAGAGGCTCTCTGAGACAGGATCTCTTTTGCAGCCAGACAGATCACCTGCCTTCAGCTGGAGGAATAGGCAGATAGCAATAGCAATAGCAGACTTCTATACCGTTTCACAGTGCTTTATATCCCTCTCTAAGTGCTTTACAGAGTCAGCCTCTTGTCCCCAACAATCTGGGTCCTCATTTTACCCACCTTGGAAGGACGGAAGGCTGAGTCAACCTGCAGCCAGTCAGGATCGAACTGCTGGCAGTAGGGCAGAGTTAGCCGGCAACACTGCATTCTAACCACGAGGGAGAGAGGAGGGAGGAAGGAAGATATCAAAACACTTCGACTTATATACCACTTCACAGTGCTTTACAGCCCTCTCTAAGTGGTTGACAGAGTCAGCCTCTTGCCCCCAACAATTTGGGTCCTTGTTTTACCCAGCTTGGAAGGATGGACAGCTGAGTCAGGATCCAACTCCTGGCAGTGGGCAGAGTTAGTTTAGTTTAGTTTAGTTTAGTTTAGAAGTTTATTTATATGCCGCCCTTTTCCCTGGGGGGACTCAGGGCGGCTTACAACTCGAAAAGGGGGGGGGGAACAAACATTTAACACGTAGGACAGTATGTCATTAAAAAAACACAGCATTCATACCATTCGGGTGGGTTACAGTCTTTAGCCCCAGGCCTGACGGGATAGCCAGATTTTGAGGGCTGTGCGGAAGGTCTGGAGGGTGGTGAGGGTACGAATCTCCACGGGGAGATCGTTCCATAGGGTCGGAGCTGCCACCGAGTTAGCCTGCAATACTGTATTCTAACCACTGTGCATGATGGATGGATGGATGCATGGATGGATGGATGCAAGGAAAGAAAGAAGGAATAGCAATACCACAACCTGCAGCCAGTCAGGATCGAACTGCTGGCCGTAGGGCAGAGTTAGCCTGCAATACTGCATTCTAACCACAAAGGAGGGAGGAGGGAGGGAGGGAGGAAGATATCAAAACACTTAGACTTATATACTGCTTCTTAGTGCTTTTACAGCCGTCCCTAAGCGGTGTACAGAATCAGCCTCTTACCCCCATCAATCTGGGTCCTCATTTTACCCACCTTGGAAGGACGGAAGGCTGAGTCAACCTTGAGTCTGGTGAGATTCGAACTGCCAAATTATAGGCAGCCGGCAGGCAGCAGGAGCCTGCAGTACTGCACCTTAACCACTGTGCCACCAAGGCTCATCCCTTGAGTTTGTGACTTTCCGGCATGCAGAAAACTTGAGAGGGTTGTTCATGCACAGGTGGGAGTGGTGGCATCAAATGCCCACCCACCTATCCACACCCACCTTATCTCGTTCACTTGGATCTTAATAACCCCAGAGAACTGGTGTTATTTAATCCGTCTCTGGTTTGTCAATGTTTTGTTTCTCTGAGCGATTGCCGCAAGACCTCTGAACTGACGTCAGCCTGTTTTCTTCCCCGAACCATTTTTATTCCTTCCTCATTTGCATCTCGCATATCAAAGGCTCTGGGTGGTTTCCAGACGCACCTTTTGATCCCAGCAAGTGTAATTAAGGTCTCTCGGCCTTTTTTTCTTCTTCTTCTTCATAGCGGTGAGGCAAGGTTGCAACACGCCCCGTGTTGTGGTTGAAGTGAGGCTTAGGAGAAAGTCCTGCTATTGAACTAGAGGGATTGCAGAGCAGTGGGTCAAAGGCTAGCGGTTCGGGACAATTTGCCCAAACCGGTAGTTAAAAAATATGCTTAACAAAGTTAAAAAAAAACACAGTTCCAACAATCAGCTGTGATTGTAGGATGGTAGGAACTTTTTTAAAAACTTTTTTTAAGCATTTGGGGGCCTGTTTTTGCTCCCAGGAGGCTTCCATGAGGCCTGCTAGGCCAAAAACAGGTCTGTGTGTGAGGGGGGTGCTACAAAAGAAAAAGAAAGAAAGATGAAAGAAAAAGAAGAAAGAAAGAAAGGGGAAAGGAAGGGAGAAAAAAGGGAGGGAGGGGAGAAAGAGAAAGAAAGAAAAAAAGGGGATGGGAGAAAAAAGGCAGGGAAGGGAGAAAGAAAGAGAAAAAGAAAGAAAGGATGGGAGAAGAAAGGCACAGAAGGGAGAAAGAAAGGAAGGAAAAAGAAAGAAAGGGGGATGGGGGAAAAGGGAACAAAGAAAGAAAAGGAGAGAAAAGAGGGAAGGGAGAAAGAGAAAGAAAGAGAAAGAAAGGATGGGAGAAAAAAGGGAGGGAAGAAAGGAAGGGAGAAAGGGGGATGGGAGAAAAAAAGGAGGAAAGAAAGGAAGATGAGAGAAAAATGGAGGAAAGAAAGAAAGAAAGGGGGATGGGAGAAAAAAAGGGAGGAAAGAAAGATGGGAGAAAAAAGGCAGGGAAGGGAGAAAGAGAGGAAGGAAAAAGAAAGAAAGGACGAAAGAAAGAAAGGGAGGGAGGGAAAAAGGAGAGGGATGAAGAACCACAAACCAGGCATTAGACGTAGCTTCAGAGGGTACCATGAAAGAACACAGCAATCCAGGGCTGGAAAGGACCTGGAGATCATCTAGTCCAACCTCCTGCTCTAGCAGGACATTGTTAAAGTTGCTGTCTTTTGGGGGGGGGGAAACCATCACATCACTACACAGCCACACCCACCCAGTCACATGACCCCCATCCCCAACCAAGACACAACCACAGAACTGGTAGGAAAACTTTTTAGATCTCACCACTGTTGCAGTGGCTTGTTTTCATGAGTGGAGGAGTTAGGGCAGGGGTGTCCAAACTTGGGCACTTTAAGACTTGTGCACTTCAACTCCCAGAATTCCCTGGCCGAAGACATCTCCATGGTCATGTGGCCGGCATGACTCAATGCCTAAAGCGCATGGAACACTGTTCCCTTCCCACCAAAGGTGGTTCCTATTTTTCTACTTGCATTTTTACATGCTTTCGAACTGCTAGGTTGGCAGAAGCTGGGACAAGTCACGGGAGCTCACTTTGTTACGCGGCACTGGGGATTCGAACTGCTGAACTGTTGACCTTTCTGATCGACAAGCTCAGCGTCTTAGCCACTGAGCCACCGCGTCCCCCGCGGTGTTTGGTGTTGCATTTAGATTTACCGACCAAGAAATGAAGGGAGACTTAGTATCTATTCCAAGCGACTTATCTCTCATCAGCTAGCCATACCCTTCTGGGATTCGCAGCCTGGATTCGAATCCCAGAAGGGTATGGCTAGCTGATGAGAGAGATAAATCGCTTGAAATAAATCAGGGGTGTCAAACTCAAATCCAAGGGGCCAGATCCAGGCTGCAGTGTGCTTAGAACTGGCCCACGGGGCTGCCCGGGAAGCAGCGAAGGACCGGCCCACGGTGCCTCTGCCATTGAAAACAGAGCTCGGGATGCGTCCGTGGGGCCCTCCTAGATTTGGGCTGATGGCCTTCTGCAGCCCTCTGCCAGCGGGGATCTCTGTTTTTGTTGGCAGAGCTGTAGGAGGCTGTCATGGCCAAAAACAGAAGCCTGGCGGCCTCCCTGAGCTCCATTTTTACTGGCAGAGGGCTGCAGGAGGCTATCGCGGCCAAAAACGGAGCCTTGATGAGTGACACCGAGCTGGCCACACCCACCCCAGCCATGTCCCCCTGGTCAAGCCCCCCCCCAGTCCCCGAAGGTCAAACCACAACCCTGATGCATCCCTCAATGAAATCGAGTTTGACACCCCTGAAATAGATCTATACTAGTCCCCCTTTATTTCTTGGTCGGTTAAACATAACTTTAACAGCTTTTTTCGATACTTCACGGCGCATTCAGGCTCTTTCCCAATATTTTTTGAACCACTAGACCACGTTGGTGGCCTTGCAAAGAAACACATTTGGGCCAGCGCGTTGCCAGGATGTATGAAACGTCAGAATGACTTCAGCCGGCGGATGGGACTCTCCCGTAACCGCCTGGATCCGTTCGAGAGCCCGGGAGTAGCACAATGAAGGATCCGAATCTTCTCTGCTTCGCAGAAGTGAGGGAGTATCCCTGCGGACGGCTGTCCCTGCCCCACCCAGATACTCCCCAAGGGAGCCACGCCAAGCTGCTGTTGACTCATTCAGCGGGTGGCCTCCAAAGAGGATTTAGCCCAGCGCTGCTTTGGAGCCGATGGTTGCATCCACCCTCGTTGGTCTAAAGCAGGGTGTTGCTTTAAGATGCTCACCTGTCTTATTGGCTCTTCCTGCTCTGCTCTGTTTTTTCTTCTGAGGGGATTCCCCAGTTCAGGACCTCCAATAGGGGTCCCTCAGCACAGAAAACATGGCAACGGCAAGAGCCCTTAGACTTCTATACCGCTCCATGGTGCTTTCCAGCCCTCTCTAAGCGGTTTACAGAGTCCTCTTATTGCCCCCCAACAATCGGGGTCTTCATTTTACCCACCATGGAAGGATGGAAGGCTGAGTCAACCTGGATCCTGGTGAGATTTGCACTGTTGGTAGTGGGCAGTTAGCTTGCAATACTGCATTCTAACCACAAGGAAAGAAAGAAAAAGAAATAAGGAAGGAAGGAAGGAAGGAAGGAAGGAAGGAAGGAAGGAAGGAAGATAGCAATAGCAATACTTTTTTTTGAAAATTTTATTAATTTCATATATACATTCACAATTATGTGATCTCATAACTGTTATTAATAATATGTATTTATAACAATAGCAATACTTATATACCACTTCACATTGCTTCACAGCCCTCTCTAAGCAGTTTACAGAGTCATCTTATTGCCTCCAACAATCTGGGTCCTCATTTTACCAGCCTTGGAAGGACAAAAGGCTGAGTCAACCTGGAGCCTGGTGAGATTTGAACTGTTGGCAGTGGGCAGTTAGCCTGCAATACTGCATTCTAACCACAAGGAAAGAAAGAAGGAAGGAAGGAAGGAAGGAAGGAAGGAAGGAAGGAAGATAGCAATAGCAATACTTATATACCGCTTCACATTGCTTCACAGTCAACCTTGAGCCAGTCGGAATCGAACTGTTGGCATTGGGCAGAGTTAGCCTGCAGTACCACATTCTAACCACTGGGAGGGAGGGAAGGTCTCAGCGTTCCAGAAAACCCCAGCTCCAATGAAAATCTCCGACACATGCATTTTCTCAAAGCTCCTATTTATTAAACCCGGTATACAGGCACATCTGGAAAATCTGTTAGATCGGGTAGAGGAAAGGCACACACAGGCTAACGATAACAACAGCTCTTTATTAACTCAGTGGCAACTATGTACAATCCAGCGAAGGTTGAGTCTGACAGCAGCCCTTTTATAGGAAGCTATCAGACCCTTCGACCAATGAGATTAAACCTCTGTTCCCGCCGGAACAGAGGACCTTGGTGGAAACCATTATAGCTGATGCTAGTATCTAACAGCCGAATCTGAGATTTCTGGGCTTTCCCTCAGTAAGTCAAAAGTCCAAACCCATTAGTCCAATCCCAATCCGTCCCAACTTGAGACATCCTTTCAACCACTCCTCCTCCAGATGCAGGAATACCCTAACCTTGATCGAAAAGAAGAATGCTGTGATGTCTAACTACATTCCCTCTACTAAATCCCCCCTCCTACTCTTCCAGGCACAAGAATGTGGCAGCATGGAAGCTTCCAGTGTTAATATGGCTTCCAAAGCAGGTGGAAGGAAGGAAGGAAGGAAGGAAGGGCAGACTTATATACTGTTTTACAGTGCTTTATATCCCTCTCTAAGCGGTTTACCGAGTCAGCCTCTTGTCTCCAACAATCTGGGTCCTCATTTTACCGACCTCGGAAGGACGGAAGGCTGAGTCAACCTTGAGCCGGTCAGGATCGAACTGCTGGCAATTGGCAGAATTAACCTGCAATGCTGCATTCTAACCACTCTGCACAAAGGAAGGAAAAGGAAGGAAGGAAGGAAGATAGCAACAGCATTTGGACTTATATACCGCTTCACAGTGCTTTTACAGCCGTCTCTAAGCGGTTTACAGGGTCAGCCTCTTGCCCCCAACAATTTGGGTTCTCATTTTACTCACCTCGGAAGGACAGAAGGCTGAGTCAACCTTGAGCTGGTCAGGATCGAACTGTTGGCATTGGGCAGAGTTAGCCTGCAATATTGCATTCTAACCACTGAGAGAGAGGGAGGGAGGGAGGGAAGGAAGGAAGGAATGGCACTTAAACTTATAGACTGCTTCAAAGTGCTTTTACAGCCCTCTCTAAGCAGTTTACAGTCAGAATCTCTTGCCCCCCCAACAATTTGGGTCCTCATTTTACCGTCCTCAGAAGGATGGAAGAGTGAGTCAACCTTGAGCTGGTCAGGATCAAATTGCTGGCAGTGGACTGAGTTAGCCCTGCATTCTAACCACTGAGAGGGAGGGAGGGAGGGAGGGAGGGAGGGAGGGAGGGAAGGAAGGAAGGAAGGAAGGAAGGAAGGAAGGGCACATATAGACCGCTTCACAGTGCTTTTACAGCCCTCTCTAAGCGGTTTACAGAGTCAGCATCTCTTGCCCCCAACAATCTGGGTCCTCATTTTACTGTCCTCGGAAAGACAGAAGGCTGAATCAACCCTTAACCTGGTGAGAATCAAACGGCCAAATTGCAGGCAGCTGGTAGAAGTAGCCTGCAATACTGCACTTGAACCACTGTGCCACTACGGCTCATGGTTGGAGATGTCGCCGAAAGCTGCAATCCTGATTCTGCTGAGGCAGGGAATTCATTTTTTAGAATTTAGAGTTTAGCTCTTGGGGGAAAATTGAGTGCAAAAACTCTGCAGGCAATCCATAAGGAAGTGTCTCTTATCACAGCCCAGGGAAAGTGGTTTCCCAGGTCCTTTTGCCTTGTGGGTTTGTCAAAGATGAAATTAAAAAGCCTGGAGGACTGCTTCTATTCATTTGAAACCAGCCTGTGTCCATTTACAATGCCATTTTCTGGCCGTGAGTCAAGGGAAGAAATCTTAATTGCAGTTTGCCTCTTGTTTGCTCAGCAATACAAATTCCAGTTCTCCTCTTTTTAATGTTGCTGATGCACCAAGGTGTTTCCTTTCTTATCTTATCAGGAAACACAACCTCCTTTCCCAAGAAGATAATATTCGCCCTCATCTGAGATCCTTTCAAATCAAGCGGAATAGAGCTGGAAGGGACCTTGGAGGTCATCTAGTCCAGAGGTCACCAACTGGTGGTCCACGGAAAAATTATTTGCATTTTTTATATTGCACTAAATCAGGAGTCCTCAAACTGGGGCCCCTGGGATGGATACGTGCAATGAACGCTTGTGTTGCTGCAGAGAGTCTCCCCCTTTGGGGTTTTTTTGTGTGAGTCGGAGGGGGGCAGAAATTTGAACTTGGGGTCTGCTTCGGCCTTCTGTCTTTGCCTTCTTAGTGGGTCTGAACAACTCCGGTTTTCTTCCACTTGAATTGTGGGCGACACATTTCACGTTGCTAGTCCTGCATCTTAATACGGCAAAGCCAAGCCGACGTACCTTATGTTGCTCATCCGACTTTCCTCCTCCACACCAACATTTTGCAAGTTTTTAGGGGATGAAGTCACTCTTTGGAGGGGGGAGAGGCCTGAATCACTTAATTGTGAAGCCGCTTTGGATCTCTCCTCTTTGACGTGCAAGAACTTGCCTCCCGCCCCTGTCAGCGACGCCACATCCCGTTCTGCGCCCAGGGTGTCCTTCTCGGTAGGCAGAAATGTGCAGAGGTGCGTAAAGTGAAGGGAAAAAATAGTAATATCCCTTAGACTTATAGAGCGCTTCAGAGTGCTTCGTAGCCCTCTCTAAGCGGATTACAGAGTCAGCCACTTGCCCACCAACCATCTTCGTCCTCATTTTACCCACCTCGGAAGGACGGAAGCTGAGTCAACTTTGAGCTGCTCTGGATCGAGCTGCTGGCAGTCGGCAGAGTCAGCCTGCAATTCTGCAGTCTAACCACTGGGATGGGAGGGAGGGAGGGAGGGAGGAAGGAAGGAAGGAAGGAAGGAAGGAAGGAAGGAAGGAAGGAAAGAGAAATAGCAATACCACTTATATACCTATAAAGGTATATACCTATATACCAGTGGCGGGATTCAAATAATTTAACAACCGGTTCTCTGCCCTAGTGAGTTCTTCCAGCAACCAGTTCACCAAACTGCTCAGAAAGTTAACAACCGGTTCTCCCGAACTGGCGCGAACTGGCTGAATCCCACCACTGCTATATACCTATATATAGCTATATACTTATATAAACTTATATACTTATAAAGCTTCACAGTGCCTTTCAGCCCTCTCTAAGCAGTTGACAGAGTCAGCTTTTTGCCCCCCAACAATCTGGGCCCTCATTTTATCGACCTCGGAGGGATGGAAGGCCGAGTCAAACTGGAGCCTGGTGAGATTCAATCTGCCAAACTGCTGGCAGCCGGTGATCAGCAGAAGTAGTACTTACGCAGTACTGTGCTCTAACCACTGCACCACCGTGGCTCATCAATTGAAGTAATCAGTAGTTCTTGACTTGCAACCATTCAGTTAGTGACTGTTCCAAGTTACAACGGCACAGAGAAAAACTGACAGGATCATTTTTCCCCCCACGCTTAACGACCGTCGTAGCATCTTCGGGGGTCATGTGATCAAAATTCAGATACTTGGCCACCAGTTCGTATTTATGACCGGGGTGATCCCGCAATCCCCTTTTGCGACTTTCTGGCGAGCCAAGTCCACGGGGAAGCCGGCTTCGCTTAAGGACCATGGGACTTCACAACTGTAATTCGCTTAACGGCGGCAAGACAAACGGGGGCAAAAGTCAATGATTGCCTTGCTTAGCCACACAAACTTTCGCCTCCATTTCAGTTGTAATTTGAGGACGATCTCCATTGGCCTTAGATGCTGAAACCAGAGCGAACCAAGGTATTGGGGTGCCAGGGCTGCTCACTCAGGTGTTTTTCAAATTCGGTCTCTTCCACCCCGGACTGCCTCTTTGGTGCCCGTTAAAAAAATTCAATAGAAAAGTTGAATCCGTAGTACAAGGGACCTATTATCACATATGGTGGACCTGCCCGGAAACACAAAAATATTGGACAAAAATTTGGAAATGGGTGCAAGAAATTACAGGAGAACAGATAAAATACAAACCCAAAATCTTTCTGCTGGGAATAATCAAAGGGAAATACACAAAAAAAAATTAAGTACATATTAACACATCTGCTAACTACAGCTAGAATAGCATTTGCCCAATGCTGGAAACAAAATAATACCCCTTCGGACGAATTAGTGATTAAAAAAAACCTTTGGATTGTGCAGAGATGGACAAATTAACACTGAAATTAAAAGATAAAGAAGAGTCGGGATATTATGAAATTTGGAACAATTGGTACAAATGGCTGCAAAACAGGAATAAAATTAATTAAGCCAAAAAACAATATATATATAAATATATATAGAACTGTGTATAAAGTGTGTAAATATAGAAGCGAAATATTATATACATGTACAGGTATGACATAACAATGTTGATGTAATGACTGTAAGGTGTTGTAGAAGGGAAAAAATAATAATAATAAAAAAAGAAAAGTTGAATCCGACTTAAAAATACGGAAGCTGCAACCCCCCCAAAACACCCCAAATGTTATTTTTTTTCTATTTATCTGGCATGAAGTATTGGTATTGGTATTGGTATTTTATTATTTGTATGCCGCCCTTCTCCGGGAGGACTCAGGGCAGCAAACAATTCAAAGGGGAAAAAAAGGGGGAACATAAAAGACAAAATACAAATAATAAAAGTAGGCAACAGTCGCACAACCATACATGTCGAGAGGGGAGGGAACTCATCACCCCCAGGCCTGCCGACAAAGCCAAGTTTTGACGGCTTTTCGGAAGGCCTGGAGAGAGGTGAGGGTCCGAATCCCTGCGGGGAGTTCATTCCAGAGGGCCGGAGCTGCCACAGAGAAGGCCCTCCCCCGGGTAATAGCCAGGTGGCATTGGCTGGTAGATGGCACCCGGAGGAGGCCAACCCTGTGAGATCTAATGGGTCTGTGGGAGGTAATTAGCAGCAGGCGGTCTCTCAAGTGGCCAAGCCGAGCCTAATTCTGCTGGGCCTTTGATCTTGAGTTGAAGGTCTATTGGGGAGATCACGGGTTGGCCACTAATGATCGGCATGTGATGGGGACCTCAGCGTTAAGCCGAGCCTCAGCGTGGCTAATTCGGGAAGCGAATAGAATGGCATTATTGTAGGAAGATCACCAAGGTCACCGCCCAGATCACCGCAGATGGGGACTGCAGCCAAGAAATTAAAAGAGGCTTGCTCCTGGGGAGGAAATTGATGGCAAATCTAGACAGCCTACTAAAAAGCAGAGACAACACGTGCGTCTAATCAAGGCGATGGTTTTCCCAGTTGCAATGGATGGCTGTGAAGGTTGGACCACGAGAAAGCCCGAGCGCCAAAGAATGGAGGCCTTTGAACTCTGGTGCTGGAGAAGAAGACTCCTGCATTGAGTCCCTTGGACTGCAAGGCGATCCAACCGGTCAGTCCTAGAGGAGATCAACCCTGACTGCTCTTTAGAAGGCCGGATCCTGAAGAGGAAACTCAAATACTTTGGCCACCTCATGAGAAGGAAGAAGGACTCCCTGGAGAAGAGCCTCATGCTGGGAACGATGGTGTCAGGCCTGCAGTCATATTCCTTTTAGGATCTTTGGCCTGCCAAACTCTCTCTATTATTCTACTCTGTTGCTTCATTAGTGGGGCTATTGGGAGGGGGAATAGTAAGGAGTAGAATTGTAGAATGTGTTGTTGTCAAAATAAAACATTCCTTTCTAGAAGCCCAAGGTCATCCTTTGTCTCTGCACCTCTGCACCTGACTGGAACTAGATGGGTGGAAATGCCAGCATGGCAGAGGAAGATTGGACCATGGGATGGACTTGTGGGTCTGGGGGCAAGGTCTTGAACTTTGAACTGGGTGGGAAATCCAGGAAGCTTTCAGATTCGGGTTTTCCACAGTTTGTACCAACATGTCTCTCTTATTAAATTGGAACTTGGATGAAAGCTATGCCTTGGACTCTGATTTAATTCTGGATGATATTTGGAATGCTGAGAGATGGAGGGCAAAAGAAGAAGGGGACGACGGAGAAGGAGGTGGCTGGGTGGAGTCACCAAAGCAGCCGGCGTGAGCTTCAGTGGACTACGGAGGATAGTAGAGGACAGGAAGGCTGGAGGAACGTGGTCCATGGGGTCGCGATGGGTCAGACACGACTTTGAAACTAACAACAACATTGTAGGAAAATACCCGTGCTGCCTTCTTCCATGGGATCCAGGAGCAATGGGTCTGGCAGAGTGGGTGGCAATGGGGTGTGGATCTTCCTCTGGGCCTCCTAGCCCCCAGAGTTTAGCCTGTGCCGCAAAGCACTGCGTGGGAAGACTCCACCAAGAGCCCTGTGCCAGAGCACCTTTGCCAGGAACAAACAATTAAGCATAATTGCTCCGGTGCAGCCTCACGCCTGTTTGGATAACACCTGTCGCTATGCCAAGCCGGCACGCCCTCCCTGGTTAATTATTTCAGCAGACGGGGACCAGCCCAGGAGTCCCCGAGGCTGACGGGCCCGGAGGACGCCGGGAAGAAGCACAGGGCAGACACCCCGCCTGTGCCAAGCCCAGCTGGACTCTTCCCCCAGGCTCTTTTGGGAACCGAGGTGAACCCGGACTCCCACCTGCGGTGAACGGGAGATGCGTCTTTTGGTGAGGTTTCTTCACCCACTGGCTGGTTTCTGACTTGCGGGAATCCAGCTCAGTTTATTCTGCTAGTGATCAATCGGTGTGGGAGAGTTGGGTGATTCCTTTGCTCCATCTTCTGGACCCAGAAACCAAGGTTTGAATAGGGGACCATCGGCCTAATGGTCAAGGATTGGGTACCCCGATTGTACAAACACGGAGGAGCCCAGGTGGAGGTGCATGGATTGACACGGGGCATTTCAGCTCCTGCTGGATACCATCTATATCAGGGGTCCCCAACCTTTCGGACCTCAGGGACCACTAAATTCATAATTTTAAATCCTGCGGACCACTAATAGGATCTGCCCAATGACCGTCTGGGTGGGGGTGGCAAAGTAGCCATGTGATTGGGTAGGTGTGGCCAACTTGATGTCACTCATGTCGAGGGGTGTGCCTCGCCAGCCTCTACTCACCCCTCCCCTGCCAGCCACTCCTCGCCTCCCCGCCAGGGCTCCTTAGGGCCCCAACAGGAAGCAGTTGCTGGAGCTAAGGAGCTGCCATGAGAAAGAGTTGGCAAAACAACTCAGGTTCAAATTGGATCTGACCGAGGAGGCTCAACAGGAGCACCTCACTGAGGACTAGGAGCATAGGCTTTCCAAACAGAGGAAAGACCTGCGGGAGTGCAAGGCCAGATACGGGCGCCTGGAGACTCAGTGAGCTGAGATGTTCCGCCAATTCCAGGCCGTGATGCAGTCCAACTGGAACGAGGCCCTCCGGCTCTTTGCCACCAGTGATGCTTCCCTCCAGCCTTCACCTAAAGCCCCCACCAGGAGGCCGAAGCAGACCCCAAACCGGAATTTCTGCCCCCCTCCGACTCTCACAAAAAGACCCCTGTAGGGGGAGACTCTCTGCAGCAACACAAGCGTTCATTGCACGTATCCGTCCCAGGGGCCATGGATTCAGGACCCCTGATTTAGCGCAATATAAAACATGCAAATAATTTTTCTGTGGACCACCAAAATTTTCAGGCAGACCACAAATGGTTCATAGACCATCGGTTGGTGACCGTTGGTCTATATAACGAAGCAGCGCGAACCACTGTACCAAGCCAAGCGGACTTTCAAGCAGCAACACAACTGGCGCTTTCTCCAGATCCTGCACACAAAAACACATACATCATTGTGTAGGTTTCGTACCAAAGAGGAAGCGCCTCTGTGCTCCACAAGGATGCCTCTGTGCAATGGGGGTGCGGGGTGGGGGCGGAGAGGGCACAAACAAGATAAAGACACTGGCGGGATGGGTTGTGCTCTCTTAGCAAAGGCACCAAGGGGAAGATGGCGGGACAGGCAGATGGAAATTGGTGACAGACGCCCAGGGCTGGGGTGGAGAAGATGCCTTCGAGAAGGTGCAGGGATCAAGAGAATCTTTGTTTTGAAGAAAAACAGATCCACTTTTTATTAGCGTTTTCCGATGCAGGTGTTTTTTTAAAATGAAAGATAAAAAGGAAGATAGAGTAGGGAAACCGGAGCCACAAATTAATTGCCCTCTTAGTCCCTGCCCTCCCAGTATAACGCTTTCTCCCTAAATGCATAAATCGTTTTTTTTTTCTCTGTGTGCAAAAAGTTCATGTAAGTCTTTAAAAAAAAGTGATCTGATGATTAGAGGACTGATACCACAAATGGCAGAAGACATGAGACTGTTTTGCTACTGGAAAGAGACAGGTTGATAGATGGAAGTGCATAATTTAAAACTAGTTAAACTTAGTGAAATTTAGTGACAATAGATACAGTCGTAAATAATTGATAATGATAAAAATATATACATATATATTATTACAATAAGTAATAATTGGATATGAATATTTGAATGATACACATGGCAATCCATGCTGTGTACATTTACATTGGTATTTCCCAACCTCTGCATCTTTAAGATGGGTGGACTTCGACTCCCAGAATGCCCCAGCCAGCAAAGATTTCTGGGAATTGAAGTCCATTTTAAAGCTTGGGGGAGGGGGTAAATGGCCCCAGTGGGTTCTTTCTGGCTCAACGTCTGGCAAGCCAACCTGATCCATCCTCAGAAATGGATGTAGGGCGGGGATTAACAACCTGCAGTTCTGGAGCCACATGTGGCTTTTTCATCCCTCTGCTGTGGCTCCGTGTTGCTCAAAATATGCGTCAAAACCACCAATGTGTGACACCCGCTGGCATGCGATTCCCCGGTAGGCCAACCATGGATAAATCCAAGAAAATAAAAGTTTCAGAAGAGAACAGAACGTTTAATTCAACTACATATGCTAGTTTTGTGGCCGCTCAGGAAAAAGTCAGGTGCGGGAAAGGTTTTGTGGCTCCCAATGTTTTCTTTTGTGTGGGAAACGGGTCCAAATGGCTCTTTTGAGTGTTTAAGGTTGCTGACCCCTAGGGTAGAGTCTCCTGCTTGAGCAGGGGTGGGGAGGGGTTGGACTAGATGACCTCTAAGGTCCCTTCCAACTCCGTTAATCTGTTAAATCTGCCTGGCATCACCAGGGCTCAACTGGGCAACCCCCCCTCCCCTCTTAATTCTGGGCTCCCTTTTCCAAGGAGCATCCCAACAATTCCTAGCCATTCCAGCCAACAATGCCTCCTGGGAAATGCAGTTCAGCCCCCATTGGAGAGGACTACAAATCCTGATTGTCAAACCTGTCCCCCCCCCACCTGCTGGGGGATTCTGGGAATTGAAGTCCAACTTTCTTACTTGACCTCTGTCCTTTTGCATCTCCCCCCCACCCCCAGCATCATTTATAATACAGGAGAGACCATAAAATAAAATGAAATGTAAAATAATAAAATAAGAAAAATGAAATGAAATGAAATAATGACAAAATAAAATAAATAATAAAATAATAATAAATAATAAAATAATGATAAAATAATGATAAAATAACAATAAAATAAAGTCAAAATAAAATAAAATGTAAAATAATAAAATAATGAAATGAAATAATGAAGAAATAAAATGACAAAATAAAATAAAATATAAAAAATAATTAAACAATTAAACAATTCTCCTCCTCGGCTCCTTTATTATTTTATTATAATAAAAAATGAAATAATGAAATGAAATAAGTCAAAATAAAATATAAAATAATAAAATATAAAATAATAAAATAATATAAAATATAAAATAATAAAATATAAAATAATAAAATATAAAATAATAAAATATAAAATAATAAAATATAAAATAATAAAATAATATAAAATATAAAATAATAAAATATAAAATAATAAAATATAAAATATAAAATAATAAAATATAAAATAATAAAATATAAAATAATAAAATGAAATAATAAAAAAGGAAATAATTAAATTAAATTAAACAAGACAAAAATTACAGGGGAGGGAAAGAAATAAACTCGACCGGGCGATCTCTTTTTGTCGTCGTCGTCCCCCTAGTCCAGATGGAGGTGGACCGGTCCTGTCGGCCCGAGCCTGCGCACTGCCCCTCGGCGCACGTGCGGGGGCGTGGCCCCGAGGGCGGTTGGGCGGGCGGGGCGGGTGTGTCAAACCCCGCCCCCTTCGAAGCCGCGTCCGGCCGCCCTGCGCGGGTGCGCCTCACTCGCCTGCAGGCGCGCGAGCTCTGCGGAGGCTGCGCGCGCAGTCGGCCAGGCGGCTCACCGAGGAGGCGACCGTGGAGATGATGCTGGGCGACCTGGCGTCCCTGGAGGAGCCTCCTCCGGCGGCGGCCTCGGCGCTGCGGAGCGAGCTGGGCTCGCACCTGCACCTGCTGAAGGGGCTGAACGTGCGCTTCCGCAGCTTCCTGGCCAAGGTGCACGAGCTGGAGCGCCGCAACCGCCTGCTGGAGAAACAGCTGCAGGCCGCGCAGGTGGGCGAACGCGAGCGCCGCCTCCGCTACCGCCACTTCCCCCGGCACCAGGCCGTGCAGACCGACCCGGAGCCGCCCCTCGGGCCTTCTTCCTTCGCCCCCTCCTCTTCCTCCTCGGCTCCTTCTGCTGCTGCTCCTTCGGCTTCTTCATTTTCATCCTCCTCCTCGGCTTCCTCCTACGGCCGCCTGCCCGGCACCATCTGGAGCTACACGCAGGTGCGGCGGACGGGCGGAGGCGGCCTGGAGACCCTGCAGGGGCCCGGCGTCTCTTGGGTCCACCCGGACGGCGTGGGCGTCCAGATCGACACCATCACGCCCGAGATCCGCGCCCTCTACAACGTCCTGGCCAAAGTCAAGCGCGAGAGGGACGACTACAAGGGCAGGTGAGGGTCGCAGCGTGGCCTCCTTTTCCTCTGGGGGGGGGGTTTCACGTACTGATAGTCACCTGATAGGGATCGCCGCGTGGCCTCCTTTTCCTGCTCTGGGGAGGGGGAGGGGGGAAAGCTTACATCTATGCAACTGGGGATGGTGATGTCCCCCCCCCCCCAGGGATCGCTGCTTGGCCTCCTTTCGCTCTAGGGGGAAGAGGGGGGAGCGTGGAAGCTTACATCTATGGAACTGGGGTGGTGGTCCCTTCCACAATAGGGATCGCTGCTTGGCCTAGGGGGAGGGAGAAAAGATTACATCTGTGGAATTGGGGTGGTGGTTTCCCTCACCCCCCCATCTCTGCTTGGCCTCCTTTTCCTGGGGGGAGGGAGGAAAGGGGGAAGGAAGGAAGGGAGCCCCTTCTTTCCTCCTGGGTGGTTTATCCCCAGTCAGGGGTCTATAAAGTTAGAGAGGTGGAGGAAAGTCGGGGTCTATAAGGTCAGAGATTGCTGCTTGGCCTCCTTTCCTGGCCTGAATTGAGGGGTGGGAGTGGGGGAAGAGCCTCCCCTTTCCTGTCTGGCAAGTGATGGGGGGGAGGGAGTCCCCAATCAGGCACCCTGGGCTGTGCTAGGTAGCAAGTTCTCGGGATCAGGGATCGCTGCTTGGCCTCCTTTCCTGGGTGGGAAGGGGAAAGAAAAGGGAGCTTCCCCCCCCCCTTTCCTAGGTGGCAAGAGATGAAGGGGGTGTGTTTCTCTGAATCAGCCATCCCTGGCTATAATAGGGAGATAGTCCCCAGAATCAGGGATCGCTGCTTGGCCTCCTTTCCTATTGCTGGAGGTTAGGAAGGAAAGAAGCCGAGGAACCAGGCAAAAGTTGTGGAAGGGATCCCATAAACCCTGCTAGATGCGAGAGAGCCCTCCCTGCAAGTCCCTGAGAAGCCAAGGGTATGGGATGAAGCAGGGGGGGCCTTGATGGATTTTTGGGGGGTGGTGGGGATGAGATAGCAGGACAGGGGGGCGTTGCGGTTGCTGGGCAAGCGGCAGGGAGAGGGCTGCCCCCCTCCTCCAACAGAAAGCAGCAGTCCCTGGACTTTGGGATGGGTGGAGGTCCCCGAATGTGGCCTTGGCTTCTCCCCGGATAAGATAATGGGGAGTGGGCGAGGCCTGGCAGGAACATCAGCCTGCTTCTTCCCAGGCCCAGGAGGAGGAGGAGGGGAGGGCGGCTGGATGGGCAATGGGAGGGGGCTTCTTGCTTCTCTGGGGAAGGAGGGAAGGCTGAGGATTACTTGGCCAGCCAAACGGGGGTCTGAGGGGGGAGGAGAGGGGCTTCCAGGAAGAAAAGGGCCTGCAGGGGCCCTTCTCTGCAGCACCAGGCCCAACGGTGGCTTGGGGGGGGGGGAAAGGGAGAACGACACACACAGGACTGGACTCTAGGCAGGAGGAAGATAGTTTAAGGGGGTGAGAACCCCTTGCAGCCCTCCAAAAGAGGGGCTGGGAAGAGAGAAGGAAGGCGATGGAGGGGGCTGAAAGAGAGGGGTTTTGTGGGAGCCCCCCCCCATTAGCCAGAGGCACTGCAGTGAGAATTTGAGGAGCTGGGGAAACAGGGCCCAGTAAACGAGACAGAGGAATTAATGGGGAGCCCCCCCCCACCTTCCTGCAGGCCTGGAGGGAGGGGAGAAGGACCTGCTTTCCCCCCCCCCCCAAAAAAAAAACCCGACCCTGCTGAGTTTGCAGCTGCAAAGGGCCAGATGATAAAGCCAGACATTCCAGAGACATCTGCTTTTCCTGCTTGGGCCATTCGGCTGCTGCCGAGCGCCTCTCTCCGTTTCTCTTAGTCAGTCCTGCTTTTTGGCCTCTGAGCTCAGTGGTGCAGTATTTGGACGGGCAGCACTGCAGGGGGAAGGTGGCATCCATGCCAGGGCCAGCCTCAGGGGCATACCGCTCTCCTTGCCCCATCCTTTTGCACAGAGGGGAGGGAGAGCACGGCTGCACCCCCCTTTTCACTCTCCGATGCACACTTGTGCAAAGCAGCCTTTTCCCTGTAGGAAGATTCCCCCCCCCCCAAAATACCTCTCTCCCATTCTCACTCACTGACGTTAAGGAGTCAGCCTTTGTTGAAAGTAAAGCTTCCGCCGGCCGCCTGAGGAGGAGGAGGAGGAGGGGAATGTTTCTAACCAACCCAATCCCAGCCTTTGAAATCTGGCCATGTTTCCTATCCTGCTTTGTGTCAGGCCGGAATGTGTAATTCTCCTCTTAAAAACAAAAAAAGGGGAGGGGGGAATTCTATAAATAATAATGTCTGGAGTGGGAGGTTTGCATGACTTCCTGGCTGCCCTTTGTCACACATCCAGAGAACCGTTGTGTTTTCCTCTTACTCACTCGGTTTCTTGCTTTTCTTAATCAGCGGGTTGTCATTGTGAGGGTTAAAACCCGGGTCTGGGCTGCCCCAAACATGGAGGGGGGTGGTTTGGGGGGGGGGGGGCTTTCTATATATCTGTAGCCAAATCTTCTCATTCAGGTGGACTTACAGGAACAGCTTCTACATTGCTGAATGATATCCTGGGACCCCCGATGGGCTGTGAGCTTTTCCTCCCTCAGCCTGATCTCTGACCCCTTCTCCAGACGCTTTCTCAGGCTGGACCCACTCATATTTCTGTCCCACCGTAACCACACAGTGATACTGGTTGATCTTTTCCCAGCCTCATTTTGTAATCTGGAGTACATTAGGCTGCATTCGTTGAGACTCAGTATAAGCGTTGGGTGAACCCCCATCCCTTTCTCCATAGGCATCTCCGGCATAGCCCTGCAGGGTCCTGAACCCCCTCCTCATTTTAGTCCCTCTGTGCCCAAGGCACTCCTGAGCCTGGGAGGAGGGGGTTCTCCAGACAAAAGACCTCCCTCCCACCATCTGTTACTTGTTGTGTAAGATCACTGTCCCAGTGGCAACTCCTAGCATCTTTCTTTGAGAGTGTGTCAGCAGCAAGGACCAGCTTAACATGAGGGATGGCTTCCCTGAGCCTTTGACCGCAAAGGCCGCCTCTTCCTCCTCCTCCCACCATCATTTTTGGAGGATGACATTATTGAAACCCAGAACTCTTGAGTGCTCATCTCCAGTCAAGACTCATTCAACCACCTATTCCATTTTTCGCCACTTTGGCTGCATAGAAATGAACTCTTGATCAGATTTCTCTTTTCTGTGTCTGCTTTTGATCCAAAGGATGCACCCACATAGCAAGGACAGTAACCTGTGTTTGGATCTTCCCATTTTGGGGTGCTGGATAAATCTCACAATAAATGCTCAGGGTGCAATTTGTTGTAGGTAGTTCTAGTCTCTTGTTAGTTTCAACCTTCCTGTTTCTCATTGTGGAGGAAGTTTCTTGCTTTTTAAAGTTCTTTCTAAAAGCTAGTGTGGCACCGTCCTTTGGATGCTTTATCTCCAGCCAGGGAGTGAATTAATGTCTTGTGATTCCCAAATTCTCTTAAATGGTGGAGTGTTTATCAAGCAGCCAGGCGTTCCTTGCCACAGTGTTGAGGAAGTAACTTGTTAATAATCATTGAGCTGGAAATAATTGCTTTTCCCCAGGTTGTACTTTGATTTTGGCAGATTAATAAAGTCCAGTTGAAGCAGGGCCTGTTCCAAATTTGGTGCAGCTGGAGAGAGGGGAAGGCTATTCGCTGCTGAATAGAAAAGCATGACAAAACTAACAAGCCCTTGTTTTCCCCTCGATAAGGATCTTAATAAAAATGTCCTTAAAAGCCATCCCTGAAGAATGTCTGAATCCACTTTTAAGCTAAAATATCAGTGTAACAAGATTCAAATGTTACACCAGCAGAGACCAATAAAAATAAATTATTTTCGATACGGGAAGAAATTTCAGCAAAGTTAGAATTTCCTGACTTGTATCCGGAAGGAGGGACTAGCTGGTTTCTCTTTTGGGTGTCTGCATTGCATTTATAATGCAATCTGGTGCGTATTAGGCAGTATGTATATTTAAGAATTAAATACGGGTTGTAAACCCCCCCAGATTTGACTTATCTCGCCTTGTAAAATGAAAGCAGTATGAAAACGTTTTTGAAAAATAATACTGCTGGCGGGAAAAGTTGTTTGATGTTGTTGCTTGTACTGAATTAAACTGAAGCAGCTTTTCATCTGCATTTGAAAATAGGGAAGTACCAGCATTGTCAAAAGACAATGAAATATCCATTCTGAACTCAGGGCAATAATGTAGTGGATTTCGCTGAAATAACTAAAAAAGGGCAAGTCATGGACCTCCACCTGGCGGTTTTTCTTGTCTTGTTCTCATTCTGCATGAGCTATGTTTCATCGCAAGTCTTATCAAGCCTTATCAAAGTCATGAAAAGGGACTTGCCCCAATAGAATGGAGCCTGAGTTGCCAAAAAAGCCACTTCCGGTGATGAATCAGTTCCTGATTACGCCTTGATTCAGCTCCAGGGGTGTTCTGATCTTTGGAGAAGAATAAAAGACTTGACTTGATTGAATGAATGAATGAATGAATGAATGAATGCTCCAGGGATAGTCCTCGACTAATTTCTACTTTTTCAAACTTCTGTGCACTTCTTATTTTTCTGCTAAAGCTAATCCTACAGTTTTGCACGAGGGAGCAGATTTCTCCCGCACGGCCTTCAATATCAGGGCTGATCCGTTTAAAGAATGAAGCTTAGAAGAGAGTGCCTTCCCTCTGACGGAGAGAGCTGTTGCTCGGCTGCTTTTCCGTAGAACTTGTGAGTCAGGAAAGCGGCTCCCGGCTGCCTTCGGCCTCTTCCCATAAGATGCCATCTTCCTGGGCTTATCTCCAGGGAGGCTGTAATCAGCAGGAGGAAAACAATTGCTAAGAAGGGGAAAGGTGATTGCAGATAAGCTCAGAGGTGTTCGCCAAGCTTTTGCAAAAGGTTGTGGGAAAGATTGTATGGGTTAACCCGGAGCGGCCAGGTAGATAAGTAAATACAACAAAATTGGTTACCAAAGCCCTGCCATAAAGCTCCCAAAAGCAGCCCGCCAAGGCACGGCAGGCTGAGCTCTGGCCCCTCGACTTACCCATGGGCTGCTGGCTTTCCAGAATGCCCAGGTGCCCAGCGGGAGGAAGTTTGGTTCCTTGGTCCTGCCGGTTGAGCATTTCTTGGGTGGGGACAGAAATAAGGGAGATCCTCTCTTAAGGCCCCAACCTTCAAAGGTCGTAATTCCCAGGTCACCTGGCTCTCGGCTCTTATCCCTTGGGGAGATGATGAGGCTGGGGAAGCCCAGTCTATGTTACTGCAGGCCTCCTCACCCAAAGGGCTTTGTTTGTTGAAGGAAGGAAGCAGAATACAGGTAGTCCTCGTCTTACGGCCACAATTGAGCCCGAAATGTCTCTTGTTCAGTGAGTTTTGCCCCATTTTACAACTTCTCCTGCCACCTTTGTTAGGGGAATCCCTGCGGGTGTTACATCAGCAGCAAGGTGGTTAAGCCAATCTGGCTTTCCTATTGACTTTGCTCGTCAGAAGGTCGCAACATGGGATCGTATGATTCCGGGACGCTACCGTCGTCACAAACGCGAGCCAGATGCCAAACACGCAAATCACCTTGACCACAGGTCGTAAGGGTTAAAAACAGTCCGAAGTCACTTTTCCCCCGTTGTCACTAAGCAAACTGTTGTAAGTCGAGGATTACCTGTAACAAAAGTTGGAAGGGACCGTGGGAGGTCTTCTAGTCCAACCCCCTGCTCAGGCAGGAGATGCTATTTCATTTTTTTTCTTGGAAACCTCCAGTTATGGGGCACCCACAACTTTTGTTCCATTCCCTTGGAAGGGAATGAACTGATCAATTCATTGGAAGCCCCGTTCTCCAGAGGAACGCACAGAGTCCGTACATGGGTGACGTGTATATGTTTTGACTATGATCCTCGAAGGGAGCTCTTGTTTTGTTTTGCTTTGAAAAGGGAGAGCAGCCAGCCAAGCAGCCTTGCTCAGATTGTGTCAGTTGATTATAGGGCAAATAAAAGCTGGAGAGAAGATATTTCTGGCTCTTTATGGTGCGTAATCATAGGCTGAAGTGGTCGGAGACTGCGGCCCGAGCGCTGGATCATCTGTGGCTAAAAGGAAGCAGGAGCTGATGCAGCACTTGGCCGCTGCCCTTCCTTGGGGTTTCAGACAGACCTGCCAGCATTATTCCTGTGTTTTTAATACTCCCAGCAGTCAACTTAAGTCCTAAGACATTCGGCAGCAGTGAGAGGAACATTTCCCCTGCCTTGTCCTCCGTCTGTGGGGAGTGGGCCAGTGTGCTTAAGGAAGGAGGATGTTGGCCCCCCAGCTGGGTCAATGGGCCTCTTGAAACTTTTAATCGAGATCTGTGGGGCAGAATTTTTGTGAATGGGAAGGCCAGGCTAGAATTTCTTTTTTTTTTAAAGAAACCTTTCCCAGGTCACCACTGCTGTTGTTCCGCCTGCATTGCTCGGCTGTTTTGGATCCTGAGTGAGGGCTGATAACTGGCAAATGTCTATCTGGGATCTTTTTTGTCACAATGCCATCTTTTTCCTAGTTAAAACACATGGGAATCACATCTCTGCCCCCACTCCTGGAGAGAGAGAGACAGAGAGAGAGAGAGAAGAGAGAGAGAGAGACGGAGGGAGGGAGGGAGGGACAAAGAAAAGAGGATTGTGCCTGGCTTATTCGTCAAGAAGTCCAGTTGCCATATCGCGCAAAGCAGCAACGGCTTGTTCTGCGTGCCCACGTCCCAAAGGGTGGTTGGCACTCCCGTGGCAAACTTTTGCCCATCCATAGCAGCTCAGAGGAGCCTGCCACTTGAGCCAGCTCCTGTCCAAACCAGAAGGCAAGTGGAAAACTTCTCAGCTGCGTTAATTTCTTAGAAGAATCTGAATGCCCCTCAGTTCTGGCATTCAGATCCTCTTTACAGATTAAAGATTAACAAAGTTGGAAAGGACCTTGTAGGTCATCTAGTCCACCCCCCCCCCAAGCCAAGCAGGAAACCTTACACCATTCCTGAGAGATGGCATTCTAATCTCTTCTTGAAAGCCTCCAGTGATGAAGCTCCCACAACTTCCGAAGGCAACTTCTGTCCCATCAGTTAATTGTTCTCCCTGTAAGTTCCTCCTTATTTCCAGGTTGAATCTCTCCTTGATCAGTTTCCATCCATTATTCCTCCTCTGGGCCTTCTGGCAGGGTGACCGGTTCCCTCCTGTCCAACTTCTCTTGCCCTTAGGAGAGGCCAAGCACGTACACCCATGCTCTGCCCAGGATCGCTTTAGCATTCGCAGCAGCATCGCCGCTTTCCCTTAAAATCTGAAAGCAGGTCGGGCTTTCAGAAGTCTTGCACTTATTAGACCAGCAAAACTGGTTAGGGTGTGATGTTCAACCAGCCACCCTCCCTTTAGCCAACTTTCTCTCGAAGGAGGAGGCAGGTGTTCTGTCCTGAGTTAGCAAGGCACCATTTCACGTGGCAGGTGGCTCTGGGTGGCAGGAGGGTTTTGTTCTCTCTCTCCTGGCCGGTTGGAGGAGGATGCGGGGATACAGCTCAGCCTGGCAGCTTGTGGGTGAATCTCACCCCAAAGTCAAGGCAATGAGGACAGCCGGCCTTGTTTCCAGCCGTCGAACCTTTGCGTGTCAATAGGGAGCATCCCACCTCCGGGTGTTTTCCCAGCCTTTAAATGCTCCTTGGGGTTCAGTAGAAGCGACCCATTAGTCTCTGGACTCACTTCAAGGTGCTAGTCGTTACTATAAAGCCCTACATGGCATCGGACCTGGGTACCTGAAAGACCGCCTCCTGCCAATTACCTCCCATAGACCAATTAGATTGCACAGACTAGGCCTCCTTCGGATCCCATCTGCCAGCCAATGTCGGCTGGCGACTCCCCGGGGGAGAGTCTTCTCTGTTGCAGCTCCAGCCCTCTGGAACGAGCTCCCCACGGAGATCCGGACCCTTACTACTCTCCCAGCCTTCCGCAAAGCCACTAAGATCTGGCTGCTCCGGCAGGCTGGGGGGCTGTTGAAATAACCAGCCCCACGGTAACTATGAATGTTGTGTATTTTAAATTGTTGTTTTTGTCTATTTACCCCCTTCCCTTGTTTATTGTAAGCCGCCTGGAGTTCTTCAGGAGTGGGCAGCATACAAGACCAATAAAATACAAAAAAAATACAAATACAAATAAACATCCCCGTGCTTGCTGGGCAAGCCAGCCACAAGCCTTTGGGGGTTCTTGTGAGCAGTTCCCGTGTTTGCAATTTTATGCCAGGTGTTTGGCCGGGCGGTCATTGCGTGTAAGAAGAGGACTGGTGCCGGAGGAGGCCTGGGATAGGATAAGGGAGAGGGAGACCTGTGGGGCTACTGCCCTGCTTGGGAGAGGACATCCAAAGCATGGAAACCGGCCCACTTGCTCTTCTGGGAAAGTGGCAAAGTGCCAGAGGGGCTTTTTTGCCACTCTGGTTTGGCCCTGGTCTGAATTTTGCAGTGATGTTCATTCCACTTAGGGCCGTGATGGTGCAACTATGGCACGTGTGCCCCAAGTGCCACGGGGAGCCGTTTTACCTGGCATACACAGCATTGCCTGTTCTTGTTCTAGGTTTCTGACGATCAGCTGCCAGAAACTATACAAAGAATAGCAGAGTTGGAAGGGATCTTGGAGGTCTTCTAGTCCAACCCCCTGCCTAGGCAGGAAACCCTACACCACTTCAGACAAATGGTTATCCAGCATCTTCTTAAAGACTTCCAGTGTTGGAGCATTTATAACTTCTGGAGGGAAGTTATTCCTCTGATTAATTGTTCTCACTGTCTGGAAATTTCTCCTTACTTCTAAGTTGCTTCTCTCCTTGATTAGTTTCCACCCATTACTTCTTGTCCCGCCTTCAGGTGCTTTGGAGAATAGTTTGACTCCCTCTTCTTTGTGGAAGCCCCTGAGATATTGGAAGACTGCTATCATGTCTCCCCTAGTCCTTCTTTTCATTAAACTAGACATACCCAGTTCCTGCAACCATTCTTCATATGTTTTAGCCTCCAGTCCCCTAATCCTATTTGTTGTTCTTCTCTGCACTCTTTCTAGAGTCTTCACATCTTTTTTACATAGTGGCAACCAAAATTGGATGCCGTATTCCAAGTGTGGCCTTACCAAGGGATTATAAAGTGGTATCAACACTTCACGTGATCTTGATTCTATCCTTCTGTTTATGCAGCCTAGAACTGGGTTGGCTTTTTTGTCAGCTGTTGCACACTGCTGGCTCATATTTAAATGGTTGTCCACTAGGACTCCAAGATCCCTTTCACAGTTACTACTGTTGAGCAAGGTACCACCTATACTGTACCTGTGCATTTCATTTTTCTTGCCTAAATGTAGAACCTTACTCTCCTCACCATTGAATTTCATTTTATTGGATAGTTAGCTTTTGGCTACTGCTTTGTTTGCTTCTAGGTGTTTACTAATTTGTTTCTTCTTTTCCAGATAATTTCCTGGTATTGAGGTCAGGCTGATAGGTCTATAGTTTCCTGGATCTATTTTTTCCCCCTTTTTTGAAGATGGGAACCACATCAGCTCTTTTCTAGTCCTCTGGTAGTTCCCTGGTGCTCCAGGATCTCTGAAAGATATAGTTCAGTGGTTCTGAGATCTCATCTGCCAATTCCTTCAGAAGCCTGAGGTGTAATCCATCCGGTCCTGGTGATTTGAACTCGTCTAGGGTAGACAGGTGCTCACTCACTTGTGTAAAGACAGATGCAAAAAATGAGTTAAATAGTTCTGCTTTCTCCCTGTTGCTTGTCACCTTCTTGCCACTTTCTCCCAGCAATGGACCAATTGTTTGACTGGAGGAGCTGGTCTCCCATTTTCCGCCGTGAGCTGATTGCCACGCATGCATGTGCACCAGTAACTGGAAGACTTAACTTCCGGAAACTGGAAGTTCATTTTCTGGCACGTGCATGGACCCTGGGCAGCTCCCCTTCCAGGTTGCGTCCCAGATGACCGCGCTCCCTTTTCGGCACTCGGTGCCGAAAAGGTTCACCATTCGTGGCTAACACATAAAGTTGAGAAACCAGCTAGATTGTTGTGACTCTTGATCTCGATTTGCCTGACCGAATGCCCAGATGGCAGCACTGAGAGGCCTTCCCTGTGCCCCCTTTATTTCCCCCTTTGCTCCTTAAGATCCCCGCATGGCAGGCTGCCCAGCCTTCTCCACAGCCCGCTTTTCTTTCGGCGTGCGGAAATCTCGCTTAAAATTCAGCCGAGTATTAATGTAATGCAGCTAGTCTGACAGGTAGCTTACAATGTGGCGCGATAGATATTGCTTAGGCGAGGGGAAGAAGAAGAAGAAGAAGAAAAAAAAACCTTCTCTGAAACATGAGTTCTGTATTTAATTATCTTGCACCCTGGAGCTCTTTTCAGCAAGCTAATCCTCTGCTCCTCAGATTGCCAGAATAATTACGGCTTTCAAAAGGAAGCCCGAAAAACTCTGGTTTTTTACCTCCAGTTATAATAACGACAGCGCTAGAGAAAGCAAAGAATGGGGCTTTTTTTTTTGCCACAGATGTTTCATAAGCTTTGCTGCTAATTGTTTTTCCAGGAGGACTCAGATCATACGAGAAAGCGGTTAACATTCCCTTCGCTGGGGGATATTTGGGGAGGGTTTTTTTTTATTAAAAAAAACAACAACCAACGACGGCTGCACAATTAAGGCTGCGAAAGGGAGAGCTTGTCGCAAAGGCTGAACCGGTTCTGGATGGGCGGCTGGCCTGTCGCTCCGGATCGGAGTTTGCCAAAGGGGCAACTGAGGATATCTGGCACAGCCCCACGCTTAAACCCTTTCCCCTAGAAATAGGTGTAAAAGGGTTGGGGGTTAGGGGAAGAAACTGGGTTGTGGTGTTTCTTGTGAGTCATTGCTGCTCCTGGGAATCTTGAGGGTCGCAATGAACAACAACCACTTCAGCCCAGAGGTCCTTGAGGCCTGCCTGCCAGCCGGCGGGATGCAAAAATCTATTCTTCCCTGCAAATGTGCTTCTCGTTTTTTTCCTTTGCATTTTAGCTGCTGGGTTGGGTTTGCGTATCTAAGCGGTTTTGGGAAACACTTTGGGAAGAGCGTAACAAAGGAATGCACTTTTTTTATTATTTTAAAAAACAGAAGGACTAAGAAATAAAAGAGCCCATCTCGTTCTTGGCATTTTAAACTACCCAACCACGGTGCTGGGTGCTGGAAGACTTTTCTTGATGGACAATTTAAGAAGGTAAAAGAAGGGAGTTCCCCGCACGAAGACCTAATTGAAATTGGATGTAACGAACCTTCCAGCGCTTTTCCCCAGTTGGATTTTTCTGGGGAATCCATCTGGAGCTGATTTATGCTGGCTGGCTCTCCAGTTGTGGCATTTACGCCAGGAGCCACTCCGTGTGGCCGGATGTGGCTTTGAATCCTTCCATGAGGCAGGCATCTGCTTGGAGAGCAGTGGGTGGCTTCCAATTTTGGCTGAATCGGGAGCTCCGTGCTTGGTCGAAGGCTATGGGGGGCGGCTTCTTCAACCAGAGGAGCCCCCTCTCCTCCATGAAGCTCAGCCAGCTCTCTCGCCTCTTGGCCAAGCGTAGAGGCCGCGTCATCTTGGCTGGGCCTTTCCTTATGCCTCTTAGATGGGCCTGGTGCTGCCCCATTCACAGGGAGCCTGGAGGATCCAGATTCCAAGCAGATCCCCATCAAACAAATGGGTCCCTGAGGCACAGGAGAAGCTGCCTCAAGGGTGCCAGCATCTTTCTCCACTGTCAGCAAACACACACACAGACACACAGACACACTCTTCTCTCCTTCCCTCCCTCTCTTCTTTCTCTGTCTCTCTCCCCCTCCTTCTTTCTCCCTCCCTCTCTCTCTCTTCTTTCTCTCTCTGTCTGTCTCTCTCTCCCTCCCTCTTTCTCTTCTTTCTTTCTTTGTGTCTCCCTCTCCCCCCCTCTCTGTCTCTCTCCCCCCTCTCTTTCTCCCTCCCCCTCTCTCTCCTTTCTCTCTCTCTGTCTCCCCCTCTTGTTTTTCTCTCTCTGTCTCTCTGCCCCCTCTTCCTTCTCTCTTCTGTCTCCCTCCCTCCCTCTTTCTCTTCTTTCTCTCTCTCTCTCTCCCTGTCTCTCTCCCTCCAGTCCTGTCCCAGCGCTCACATTAAAGGCCATCGCTCCGTGGGGCGAGCAGCCAAAGCCACAGCCCGCGCATTCCTCTCGGGTTTCTTCCAGCTAAGCACGGAGGTGTGAGTTGCCATTAAGTCTGGGGCGAAGACAGAGCCCTCCCCGCCTGCCAGGCTCAGTGCTCCCCGGCCGGGAGCTGCTGCTTTCTGACCTGCACATTCCACAGCCCTGAGATCTCCTGGCAACTTCCACCTTTCCCCTTTGGAGGCAGTTGGGCCAGAATAGATCAGCAGCTCACCAAACAGAATGGAAAGCACACACACACACACACCAGCCTGGTGATGCCGTGGCACCGGCAGACTAAAAAGAAACGGCCGTCCAGGGGCTTAGGCTGGGTTTGCTACCCAAAGATGTGTGACTTCTTTCGCCAAGGCTGCGGGGGGAACACACACTGCCAAGATGTAAGGCATGTCCACCTTCCAGAAATGAAGAGGTGGCTGCAAACAAGCCCCCCCCCCCGGGGTTTGGTGGTCCTCCCACGGATTGGGAAAGACCCCATCCAGAAGCCCCGTTTGGGCAAAGAGGGTGGTGGTATCCATGGACGGTTTCTACTGGCCAAGCTCTGGATTGCTTTGCCCGGGGAGGCGTTGGCGCACGAGCCAGGATTTAATAGATCGGCTGTTCCCATTAAGATTAAAGCATTTTGCATGGAGCTCTTCAGGAACCATTTAATTTTCTCTCTTAATCAGAGCCCTGAGCTCACGGGGGGGGGGGGGGGGGCGCTGAAGTGCCTGGCCCAGTTTGTAAGCTCAGCTGCAAGAAGAGGCGGAAAACGGCAAACGGGCAGCTCTTCCGCCGGCTAGCAACACAACCTACGCACAAGACGCAAAGGCCACACAGTTGAACCCCCCTGCAGCGCCACGGTTTCCCTGGGAACGGGGTGAAAGTGTGGCTGGCGGGTTTTTTCGAGGGGCAGCGTTTCAGCCAGGCTGGTCCTTCATCCAACCAGCCACCTTCTCCTCTCCAGCAGAGCAGGGAGGAGAAGGACTCACTCATTCCGCCCACAGGCCTCGGGGTGTTGAAGGAGAGAGGCCTGGTGCTATGGGAACATGGATCTTGGCCTGTAGGATGGTTATTTGTTTATGTCTCTCTCCTCCTCCTCCTCTTCCTCTTCAACCTCAGAGGTGGATTGTGAGACTTGCCCAGCCTTGTGCCCGTTTGATTGGCATAGATGTGGTAGAGCAACATGTTTTCGCCTCTTCAACAAGTTAGAGTCTCCCTCCCTCCCTCTTTCCCTCCCTCCCTTTCTCTTTCTTTTTCTCCCCCTCTCTCTCCTTTGCTCCCTTCCTCCTTCGCTCTTTCTCTCTCCCTCCCTCCCTCTCTCCCTCTCTTCATCCCTCCCTCTCTCTTCTGTTTTCTCCCTCTTTCTCCCTCTCTCACTTTCGCTTTTTCTCTCCCTCTCTCCCCCTCCCTCCCCCTCTCCTCCCTTTCTCCCTCTCTCTTCCTCTCCCTCCCTCTCCTTTTCTGTTTTCTCCCTTTCTCTCCCTTCCTCCCTCGCTCTTTCTCTCTCTCTCCCTCTCTCTTCCTCTCCCTCCCTCCCTCTCTCTTCCTCCCTCCCTCTCTCTTTTTCTGTTTTCTCCCTCTTTTTCCCTCGCTCACTTTCTCTCCTTCCCTCCCTCCCTCCCTCTCTCTCTCTCTTTCTCTCTCTCTCTCATTCATGTGAAGATCTTCCAGGTGCCCCCATCAATTTGTGGAAACATGTCACCTGGGGGGGATCTCTTCTCTTCTGGCCACCCTCCAAAGGCTTAAAAGGATGTAAAACCAAGTTCCCCAACCATACCGGCTTTGCGGACCCAGCGGGAGAAGGGGGAGAGGGGATGGTTACACGGGAGTGGGCTCGCACAGCTCCATTTGCATGAGTGGCGGGCACGCATAGCCGTCCCTTGCCCAAAAGTATCATTTGTGCACATGCTTGCCCATTGCTCACACAAGTGGTGATACATGCGCATGCTTGCCCACTACTTCCATGGCCCGGTGCCGAACAGCTGAAGCCCCAGTAATGGACCCAAGGTGTGTGTATGTGTTTGGGAACCCCTGATCTAAAGCCATTGGGTGGGGGGGTGGAAAAACATGGGACGTTTTGTTTAAATTCTTGTCATCCTCTGCAGCGTTCTGGTGGGACTCGGGACCCAGCTGTTCTATCCCAGTTATTTCCCGAAGCTCCGGGCCAGCGCCCACCTGTGTGTGTGGTGGGTTTTGCCCCCATTCAGTATCATTTTGCTGGCTGCGGGGAAGGGTGTCTCTCTCTAAGCTTGATTCCCACCCCCTCCCAAGCCGTTCCTGTACTCTGCAGCCTAATAACAAGCACTTGGCTCGTTGATCGGCCTGCTGTTCCGAACACGGTTTTTAATTTTGCCATAACTATCGTTGTCGTTTTAGATACTTAACACCGCTTCCTGTTTTGATGAACATGGCACATGCTGCCTTTCCAGAGGCAGCTCTCTCAGGGTGGGGTTCAACAGACTATAATCCCCCTTTCCCCCAACTCCGAATGTTCCTTAAACTCCAGGGGTGCCGGATAAAGGAACGGTCGTGTGAAAAGTGGGGGTGGATACCGATGGGATGGGGCTACCTATGGGGGGGGGGGGCTGCGATGAGGAATTGGAAGGAAGCCGACACTGTGTTCGAGCACATGGGGCAGGCCGTGGTTGCAAAACTCCTGGGTGGCTCAGGTGGGGCTGGCAGGTCTTGGGCAAGCAAAGAAGCGGAGGCCCATTGCCGCGGAGGCAGACGAGTGGTGGCAGCCCCACGTGAGTCTCCGGTATGTGACTGACTGGCTGACGCGGGGGCCACCGCCCTGTTGCGCCCGGGGCTCTGGGTTCCCTCTCCTTGTCATCTCAGCTGGTGGGGCTGGTGACAGAAGAGGGCTGGGGCTTCCCTCCAAAGTGATGAGCAAAGCTGGGTGTGACGCCGCTTCCTCTTTCTCACCCTCCAGAGTTTGAGCCCGCTAACCTCCCCCCTTCCCCGGAGGGAGGGGCTCCTGTTGGGAGGGGGCTGTCCGGTGTAGGCTGAGCAAATAGCCTGCCGCCTTCTTTGGCAGGGGAGGTGTCTTTGGGAATCACTGGATCCAGGGCTTGCCAAGGGAGGGGTGCCAGCCACCTCGGTGACCCAGGGCCAAACAGCCCCTCCCTCCTCCGCCCCAGTGGGGGTGCCCTCCCCTCCCCCATTTCTCTGGAAGAGCCTCTACCAGTGTGGGGCTGTCCTCCCCGTTTTGAAGAAGATGTTTGGCACCCAGGGTATTTCTGGGGATTCACAAAGCCTGTTGCCAGCTTGGGGGTGGTGGAGGGAGGGAGGGAGGAATCCCCCATCCCCTCCACCCGTCGAGACGGCCTAATTTGCGGGGGGGGGGGGAGGGGCTCTCTTCAAAGAGACTTTTTTTTGTAAAAGTTTTTATATTTAAAAACAAGACAAAGACAAACAAGACATAAAACCTTCCATTGCCTATAGCATGTAGTATATATCTATTTCTATATCTATCTATCTACATCTATATTTCTATATTTCTATATAACTATATCATCTATCTATATCTATCTATCTATCTCTATCTATTTTTCTATATATATCTATCATCTATCTATCTATCTTTCTATATCTATCATCTATCATCTATCTATCCTCTCTTTCTCTCTCTCTCTCTCTCTCTCTCTCTCTCTTTTCAAAGCCTCCTTCAAAAAGTCCTTTTGTGGGCCACAAATTACACATTGCAGGGCGTGAGTGGTTTACTGAGAGAGTTTCCTCCAAATTCCTCTCCTGCCTCATTCGTGAAATATTTTTCCCCTCCGCTTGTGTTCTCTTCACCCAGCCGAACAGAGGCAGCCAGCGGCTGCGTTGATGGTGGGATCTCTGGCCTGGCCCAGCGATTCCCAGCAACTGAGAAAAGCAGCATGGGAACTAGCCGGGCTCTTCTTCTGCGGCTGTGGAAGGGAGAGAAAGAGGGCATGGGTCACGCCGGGGTTCAAACATTTTGGAGGGAGGCCTTTTTTCCTATGAGAGAAGCCCAGTAGCCCGTGACTCAGCCCTTTAATGGCTTCCTTGCAGACAGTTTGCTCTTCTGGGACGGCTTTGGCTCTGCCTTCACACATCCGGGCTGGCTGCCGCCGAGCTGGAGTGTGTGTGTGTGTGTGTGTGTGTGTGTGTGTGTGTGTGTAGAGGGGGGGAGTTACATCTGAGCCAAGGCTAGCCGGAACCCGCCATCCCTTGCCACGCAAGGGAGCGAACGGTGGGGCTGCCTTGCTCAGCCTTTGATGGGGAAGGTGAGCCTCTCTCCCCACCCCCCCTCCGCCTGCAGGAGAGGGGAAAAAAATAAAAATTAAAATGCAGCCGGCCCCAAGGAGAAGCTAATGGATCTGCGGGCGGCGGTTTCTTGGCTTGGGCAGAAGGAGATGTCTATGGGAGCGGGAAGGGGGGCTGCTGCTGGGTCAGCATCTCTTGAGCATCTTGAGAGCCACGCCGCGCCGGGATTGCCGCCAAGCCCAGCATCCCTTACGGGGCCGCTGGGATGTGCCGCAATCCAGGGGCACTTAAGAGAAAGGGGAGCTGGGAGCCCTGGTGTTCCTGCCCCCCCTCCCCTCTGACTTGATATCAGTTCCAAGACTTTGGGATGTTGGAGGAAGAGAGGCTCCAGAGGGCTGAGACCTTTGCGAAAGGGCATTGGGGAAATTCACGCCCCATGGGGGATTCATCGTCGAGGGAGAAGCAGTCAAAGTTAAGAGATACGTTTCCTTTTTCTTTCCTTTCCTTTTTTTCCTTTTAATAACCCGATGGGGGGGGAGCCCTGATTTCCCATTAGCGAAATGCAGCGTTTGGCTCTTGTTCAAAGCCAGCCGGGCTCTGTCAGAAAGATATAAATAAGACGGCCTGCTCATCGATAACCTGTGAAGGTGGATGGTGGAACTCCCCTCCCCCTCCCTCCCTTTAGGCCTCCATCTTCCTTGCAGGAATCTTTAAAGCGAGGGGAACTGGGATGATGGCGGCTTCTTCCCTCTGACAGCCAGTGAGTTTAACTGGGGCTGGACCCATAATGGCTAAACCTGGTGCGAGGTTCACCAAGCATCCTTGCCAACTTCTTGGGATGTGGTTCAAAGGACCGACAGCTGGGGAGGCCGGACTTGGGCATCTGTCTGGGCAGGTTCCTGCCAGTTCTAACCTCTTCTATAGAAGAGGTTTCACAAATCTATGGTGCTGTTTAGAACCGGTTCCAGCTCCCTCCCCCCGCCTGTCTGCACATCATCAAGGTGAAGAGCGAGAGGAGGAATTCTGGGAGTTGAAGTCCACAAGTCTTAAAGCTGTCAAGTTTGAACACCCCTGGGCTTTTTTTCTAAAGGGTTAAGGGTGCAAGGGTCTTGTAACTTGACAGCTTTAAGACTTGCGTGCTTCAAATGCCAGTGTTTCTGAGCCAACATTTTGGTTGCTAAGCAAGAGCGTTGTTAAGTGAGTTTCACCACATTTTACAAGTTGGCCACCCAGTCACATGACTGCCAAGCCACTCCCACCCAGTCACATGGCTGGCAAGCCACTCCCACCCAGTCACATGGCTGGCAAGCCACTCCCACAAAGCAGGCCTCACCTATAGAAGAGGTTCTAAAAAAATTTGAAACCCACCACTGGGTCTGGATCCGTCCCATCCCTGAGCCGTTTCTTCTTGATAGAAAGGCAGGACAAGCCTGGAAAAGGCATCATGGCTGCCCATCTGGCCACATGCACAGCGAGTCACTGGACTTTTGGAAGTCTCAAATCGCCGGGGCTAAAAACAAATTGCAAGGCCAGTAGTTTTAGTCAGCCTATAAACAGCCGGTGGTGAAGAGCAAAGCTAGAAATACTTTTTTCCTGGACCACATTCTGCTCAAGCCAGCAGATGCTTATTAAGGATGGGAGAAAAGGTAAAAATGGAGCCGGCCGGCTTGTTTTGCAAAATGGCACTCTGGGGGAGGTAGGGGGGGAGGTGTTTGAGCTCTACCAGCACATTAGGAGGCAGCCGGGAAGGATTTTGGGGCGTGCAAAACAACCCAGCCACCCCCATCGTCCTTCCTTTCTCCTTGGCATGGAGCTTAGATTCCAAAAGCAGCTAAAACTGTCAAAGGCTTCAAGGCAACCCGGAGCAGAGACTTGGCTGATGGAAGTCCGCAGCAGCAGGCTTCCTGTAGGCATCCCGGCCAGCGATGGTTTTTAGGCAGGGTTTAAAACTAGGAAGGGGGTTGAAATAAATCCCCCTGACATGTCTTGGGGTGGACGTGGTTGCGTGGAACTAAAGCAGTGGTTGACGAACTGTGTAGCCCAGGGTTGTCAAACTCGGTTTCATTGAGGACCGCATCAGGGTTGTGTTTGACCTTCGGGGGACCAGCGAAAACAGGTTCCTGAGCTCCGTTTTCGGCTGCGACAGCATCCTGCAACCCTCTGCCAGCGAAAATGACGCTTGGGAGGGCCACCTGTGGGGCCAGTCTTTTGCTGTTTCCAGGGTGGTCCCGTGGGCCAGAACTAAGCACCCCACGGGCTGGATCCAACCCCCAGGCGTTGAGTTTGACGCCCCTGGTTGAACTAAACTCCATTTGGTATTTTGGTTTTAATTTGAAGGCAAAACATGAACTTTATCGAGTATCCCTGTCCACGAAGGAAAATCGGACCCCTTTGCATCTGAAATCAAATTTCAGAATTGCAGATCAAGCTCCCCATCTCCCCCCAAAAGATGGGTTTGAGTTTGGAGTGAGAGAAAGAAGGAAACCCTCCCAGAAAGCCTTAAATAACACTTGATGTATTGGGGTATTTGCCAAAAAAAAACCCCTCCTCTGTTCAGGCCCCAGTGAAGGAAGTGCGGAAGGCCAGGTTCCTCATCTTTCTCGTTACTTCTCTTTCAGATGGGAAGAGGAAGTGGCCAAGCGGCTGCGGCTGGAGTCAATGGTGGAGACGCTGCAAGAGGTACAGCTTTTCCCAGTTGAGGCATGGATGGGTAACATGTTGATTTAGCTCAGGGGTCGGCAACCTTAAACACTCAAAGGGCCACAAAGGTCCTAACCGGAACCCCCCTGTTCAATTCTGGAGCTGACTGGAAGTCTGATTTCCCCCCCCCCCAACCATAGAGTCTCCTCCTAGCACGGCGTCCCTTTTTCCTCCACCAGTCTTAACCAAAAGCCCTATCAATTGTGGAGCCGACCAGTGACAGGGAGCCGCAGCAGAGGGATGAAAGAGCCACATGCGGCTCCAGAGCCATGGATTGCCGACTCCTGTTTTAGCTGATCTGGACTGGGACAACCCCCCCGCCCCGGGTGTTTGGATGAGCCAATCTCTGGAGCTGAAGACTGTGAATGAGAAAATCAATGGAGCCCCCCTGAATAGTGAACCCCATGGGTCTTCCATGCCTCAGTTGGAGCGTCAGAGAGCAAATCAGCCGCAGCCATCGTGAGGAGCCTTCCTGGCTCTGACCGGGACCTGGCAGCCATTCCTCTTCTTCAGAGGTCTCCAAAGTTGGCAACTTTTAAAGGCTTGTGGACTTCAGCTCCCAGAATTCCTCAGCCAGCCATGCTGGGAGGAGTTGAAATCCACAAGTCTTTAAAAGTTGCCAAGTTAGGAGACCCCCCCCCCCCCACTCTTCCTCACTGAAAGGAGAGCAGCCCCAGGCCGCCTCCTGGAGCTGGCAGAGGGCTGGGTGGAAAACGGGGGGCATTGCTGCCCTACCCCTCAGCCTTGTCCCTCCTGTCTGCAGTAGGGAATCCCGGAGGGAGTGAGAAAAACGGGGGCTGACCCATTGCAGATTGAAAGCGGGTCTGTTGCCAGGAATGATGGGCAGGAAAGTGGGCTGCCCTCCTGAATATAAGGGAGAATCCACAGGGCTTGGCACACCCCAGAATTAGGACCAGGTGGCGAATGGTTGGAGAGACCACTTGCGCTCTGCCTCGAGTAAGCTTGGGGGGGGGGGGGAGGTTCAGTGGGGCCAAGATTAGTCTTCGGTGTAACTGTGTGGGTCTCCTCCCTGAGTTTGCATCTTCCATGGTGGGGGGGTCTCTCCTTCCTCCCTTTAGGAAGCTCAGGAAGCCGAAGCTCTTCAGGAGGAGCTCAATGAAAAAATCGAGCGGCTCAAAGCTGAACTGGTGGTCTTCAAGGGTCTCATGAGCGACGTAAGTACCCCAGGCGGCCTACTGGTCGAAGCCGAGCGGCCATTCTCGCACCGCTGCCGCCGCCCCCGAAGAGCAGAAAGGGACAAGTTGGCTGAGCGCTGCTTGTGTAGTTAGATCACCCGCCTGGTACGACCCAATGCATCGCACCAGTCCGCTCGCCCTCCTCATCCTGCTTCCCCTCCGATTGGTGTCGATGCATTAACTTGCTGCTCCCCCCCCCACCAGCACCCCGATGTCTCAACCCCTGCCCCCCCCACTCCACCAACGGCTGGCCAGGCTGTGCTGGGCCTGAGTGGCGGCCTCTCAAGGAGCCCCCCTCCCCCGCATGGCACTCCGAGGGGCAGGGGGGGCCCTCACAAGGCTGACATGCTCCCTCTCCCCTGCACTCAGGTGACCGCCCGCTTCTTGTGCTGCCCCCCCCCCCGCAAATTTTTTGGGAGGGGGATGGGGACGACTCCATCTTACAGATACGACGTTCTCCTTTATCGCGGGTCCCAAGTGTGTTGGAGTTTCTTTTGGGCATGTTGTGTATATTTCTCACTTTGCTTTGGGGAGGGGGGAGCCGCGTTTGGGGACTGGGAAGCCCTTCCTGTTTTTAGCTCAGTGTGCTCAAAAAACAAACAAACCTCCAAATACATGCGAATGCAGGCTTAGAAAACTAACCTTGGATGGTTCCAAGCATTGGTTTCCATTTTTAACACCCCTCCGGTTGCTCATTCTGTCTTCCGGTGACGTTTTTGAAAACCAGATACACAACAGGTGAGATAGCAAAGGTGTGACCCTTCCTTACCTGAAGCAGAATGGCCGATTTCCTTCTTTGTGGGCTGCACACAAGATTTGGGTCTCGGTGAATGGGTTCCCCATCCTCTCCCCCGCCCCCTCCTTCGTTGGCTTTGATTCCAAGACTCTCTTTGCCTCAGAGAGTGACGGAGAAGAGCCGTATCGCTGACAGGTTGCTAACATGGTCTGTGGAGATACTCAATCATCCAAGGTCACGGTTGTCCCGAACTTTTCTTGGTTTTTATTTTTTTATTTTTGTCCTTGAAAAAGTTTCACTTCTCATCCAAGACCCTTCCTCAGTTCTCACTGAACCAGTGGTGAAATTCAATTTTTTTTTACTACCAGTTCTGTGGATCTGGCTTGGTGGGCGTGGCAGGGGAAGGAGACTGCAAAATCCCCATTCCCTCCCTATTCATGGGGCCAGCCAGAGGTGGCATTTGCCGGTTCTCCGAAATCTCCAGAACCTGTCAGAACCTGCTGAATTTCACCCCTGCATTGAACTAAGTGAAACCTCCGAATCAGAACTGAAGAAGCTTCTCGAGTGAGGAGCGAAACGTTTTCAAGGAGAATAAACAACGACAGCCAAGGAAGTTTTCCAATTGCCTTTTGGAAAAGCACCTTTTGGGTTGAAATAAGTAGGTAAAGGTGAGGTCTTCCTTCCTTCCCAGCAGATGGATTAGTTTCCTCGATGGACTTTTGTGTATTGGATAGTCCCTGTATCCCATGGAGAGCGTCTCTCTCTCTCCCCCCCCCCACCTTGCCCGAGAAAGCCCCCAGGAGCTCCCTGAGATGCTCCCTTCGAGGGGAATGTTCAGTCCGCCTCCGTGATGCGCCTTCTGTAAGCGAAACACTTGTGGTGCTCGGGAAAGAGGCCGTGTTTGCCCGAAGGCCAGCCTGATCCGCGGAGGGCGATCCTTCCGAGCGTCTTTTAACTCTTCCGAGGTTTGTAATCCCTCCCTCCCCCCTGCTGTCCTTCCCACAGCCCATGACCGACCTGGACTCAAAGATCCAAGAGAAAGCCATGAAAGTGGACATGGACATCTGCCGACGCATTGATATCACAGCCAAGCTGTGTGATGTAGCGCAGCAGCGCAACTCGGAAGACGTTTCCAAGATATTCCAGGTGATTCAGCTGGAGAAGATGGCTGTGCTGTTAGGGAGAGGAGGAGGAGGAGAGAAGCCGGGGAGGCAACGGATGAACCCCCCCTGGAGTCCCTCTCCCCTCTTTTCCTCCTGAGGATTCGGGAAGACCCTCCCAGATGCCTAGGAGGAGTCATTGAACTGTCAGGAGGTCCCACTTGGAGGGATCCACCCGTTTTTTTCTAGGCTAGAGGACGTGGGATTAAGCCAGCCAAGCACTTGGCTGCCTTCAGAGAAAGCCAGCGAGCCAGGAGTGGCTGTCCCAAGCCACTCGTTGGCTCCGAGGCTGAGTCCCACCACCACCAGCCCCGATGGCCCCTGACTTTCAAGGGGGGGCACCCTGAGGCCCTCAGGGGCAGTCCCAAAATGGCACTCAGGCCCCCTCGCTCGGTGTTTGATGGTTGCAAATGAATCTCCTTTTCATTCTCTGGTGTCTGACACTAACCGGCGGTGGGGTGTGTGTGTGTGTGTTTTTCCAGTCTCTTTTCTCTCGACTTTCATTCGGCATCCCCCCTTTTCCTGGCCTGATTTTAAGCACTGTCGGTTGATGGACACGGCCATAGGGTGGGCTTCTCCCCGAGGCCGAGAAGATCCTCCCTGCCAGATCCTCTCCCTCTGCAGCTTCCTGTCCTGAGCACCTTCCAGCTGCTTTAGCGTCTGCCCCCCCACCTCCCGGGCCTGCATATGGCTGGCCAAATGGCTTGCTTCTGCTGCGCGCCTCCTCCTCTCCCCACCCCCAACAACCCTGATTTTCTTGTGGCCTGTGACTTTTAACACCTCTTGCGCGGCTTGTGTGCGCCAGTCCCAGGGGGAGGGGGGGGAGTTGTGCTTCCTTTGCAGAGTGCTCATCGCGTCTTCCCTGCTCCTCCTCCTTGGGGTGCAGCAGCTCAGCCTGGCCTTGTAGTGATGGCCCTTCTCTCCGGTTAAGGTGGCCTCCAAGAAGAAGGAGCGCCGGTTCACGTCGGAAGAAGACGCGGCCGAACAGGACACGACGGACAACGCCCGCTTCTCGGAGGAGGACGTCAGCTGCTCTCTGAACATCACCGACGAAATGAAGAGGATGTTCAATCAGTTGTGAGTACCTGAGCCCACCTGAGCTCCGCCCAGGCTCTCCCGCTTAGGGCGTGGTCTCCAGAAGCAAGGGTCTCTGGCCCAATAAACTTGGGGCTGTGCATTTTTCAGGAAGCCTTGTCCCAAAGCCCCAGGCTGGCTCTGATCTTGCCACAGCAGCCAGGCTCTCCTCCTGCTTCTCTTCCAGAATTGAATAGAGAATAGGAGAGGAGAGAATAGGGAAGGGAAGGGAATATAGAATAGGAGAAGATAGAATAGGATAGAATAGAATAGGGATAGGGATAGGATAGGATAGGATAGGATAGGATAGATAAGACTAGACTGGACTAGGCATAGCATAGGAATACAGAAATAGAATTCTTTATTGGCCAAGAGTGACAAGGAATTTGTCTTCGCTGCATAAGCTCTCAGTCTACATAAAAGCTGTAAGTGATACATCATGATTATAGTCATCATAAAAATATATTCATCATAAATCATAAGATACAGCACTTAGTGATAGTGACCAACATAATTCGTACTAGGAAACTAAATAAAACAATATAAATTGTAACAATGCAAGCAACAAAGTTATAGTCGAAAAGGAGATAGGAAAGATGGGAAGAATAATAGTAATACACTTAGTAAAATAGTTTGACAGAGTTGTGGGAATTAGTTTGTTTACTTAGTTCCCTGAGTAAAAGAGTGCTGAATTTTCAAGGCCAGCTCAGTTTGTGGGGGTGGGAGTGGGGGGTGGGGGCGCTTTGGCTTTTCTGTAAGTGGCCGGGACTTGAAAAGCTTTGAGCACCCGAGCCCAGTTGGGAAAACTCACCCGGCCATGACTTCACACTCTTTGTCCCAAGGTTAGGGCTGACCTCAACTTCCTGCCTTCTGTCTGGGCTGCTGGGAAGGCAGTGAGCTCAGAAGGCAGACATTTCCCCCAGAGGAAATGAGGAGGGGGAGTGCAGCCCTCTGTCTCAGGAGCGCTTCAGCCTGGGAAGAAGGAAGGAACGGAAGGAAGGGAAGGAAGAAAGAAAGAAAGAAAGGGGAAAGTAGGAAAAGGAAGGAAGAAGGAAAATTGAGGGGAAAGGAGGAAGTAGGAAAAGTCTGAAAGTAGAAGAAGGAAGGTTGAGGGGAAGGAAGGAAGGAAGGGGAAAGTAGGAAAAGGAAGGAAAAGTCTGAAAGTAGAAGAAGGAAGGTTGAGGGGAAGGAAGGAAGGAAGGAAGGAAGGAAGGAAGGAAGGAAGGGGAAAGTAGGAAAAGGAAGAAGGAAAATTGAGGGGAAAGAAGGAAGTAGGAAAAGTCTGAAAGTAGAAGAAGGAAGGTTGAGGGGAAGGAAGGAAGGAAGGGGAAAGTAGGAAAAGGAAGAAGGAAAATTGAGGGGAAGGAAGGAAGTAGGAAAAGGGAGGGAGGGAGGGAGGAAAAGTGAAAGTAGAAGGAGGAAGATTGAGGGGAAGGGAGGAAGGAAGGTAAAGAGCTAAAGTAACAAACCCAGACAAAGCACTGTGGAGGGCGGGCAGGATGTCCTTTGATTCGGGCACTGCAGCTGGAACCGAGAAGGCAGGACTGTTGGTTAGCAAAGAGCGCCCCCTGGAGGGCTACATTCTTGAAGCAGGGCCAGCCTGTTGAGCGATGGAAGGAAAGACAGGCGCGAGGGAGGGAGGGAGGGAGGGAGGCTGGCCAGAAAGAGCTTGGACCAAGAAGCCCATCTCCGCTAGTGCTAGCAAGTCCCGGTAAGCCGAGTTGTAATGTAGGATCGCATCTCCAAGCAGGCGGGAGAACTTTGATTTTGATGACGACTGCGACAGTTTGACTTGGGAGGAGAACGAAGACACCCTGCTCCTGTGGGAAGACTTTACCAACTGCAATCCGACCGTAGAGCTCCAAGGAGAGGTGAGTGGTGCCCCAGCTCATCTGCCCCCACTCCCCATCTGCATTTGCCAATCAAGCACTGAACTCGACTGAACGGGGCCCACTTTCCATAGAAGAACTGAGGTCACAAAACGGAAGCAGTTTGCTCTGTCCCATAATTGAGTAGACCTGGTTGCCCTGACCAAAGAAAAAACACTTAATCTTTCTCCTGGTATAGGTGATAAAGACAGGAGAGCCCGTGGCTTGGAGGTTAATACATCCACCTAATATGCAAGTAGCCCAGGTTCGAATCCCAGAAGGGAATGGCTAGTTGACGAGAGCTAAAATAGCTTGAAATAGATCTATACTAAGGTAAAGGTTCCCCCACACATGTGTGCTAGTCGTTCCCGACTCTAGGGGGCACTGCTCATCTCAGTTTCAAAGCCGAAGAGCCAGTGCTGTCCGAAGACGTCTCCGTGGTCATGTGGCCGGCATGACTCAATGTTGAAGGTGCACGGAACATTGTTACCTTCCCACCATAGGCGGCCCCTATTTTCTTACTTGCACTTTTTACACTTTCGAACTGCTAGGTTGGCAGAAGCTGGGACAAGTAACGGGAGCTCACGCCATAACGCGGCGCTAGGGATTCAAACTGCCGACCTGCCAACCTTTCTGATTGACAAGCTCAGCGTCTTAGCCACTGAGCCACCACATCCCTAGATCTATACTAGTCTCCCTTTATTTATGTGAGTAATTTAGCACAATCAGGTCATGTGTTTAAATATTAACCTCACTTCCCCAGCAGACACAATGCCTGTTTTAATTTGAGCTCTGCTTCCTTAACGAACTGTTAAGTCCTAAGTCAGAGCCAAGCCAAACTAACAGTGGCTCGGCAACCATTCACATTTAAGCTTTGGGCTTACCGTATTTTTCAGAGTATAAGACGCACCTTTTTCCCTCAAAAAAGAGGCTGAAAATCTGGGTGCGTCTTATACATCGAATACAGCATTTTTTGCCTCCTGAAACTCCGTTTCTTCACCAAAATGGCCATGCAGAACCTCTATGAGGCTTTTGGAGAGCTCCTGGGGGCTGGGGAGGGCAGAAATGAGTGAAAACGGGTCATTTTTTCCTCTTGCAGTGCTCTATAAGCTTCCTAAAGGCTATCCATGTCCTTTTTTTGACAAAAAACGGGCCCGTTTTCGCAAAAAGCGGGCTGGTTTTTGCTTGTTTTTGCCCCCCCCTCCATCCCCAGAAGCACTCTGCAAGCTCCCCAAAGGCTATCCATGGCTTTTTTTTGGGGGGGGGGAAACGGGCTGTTTTTTGGGAGGTTTCCACAGTGCAAAAACTTTTTTTTTTTAATTTGCCTCTTCGAAACCTTGGTGCGTCTTATACTCTGAAAAATATGGTAATTGGGCATCTTACTAAGAGAGAGTCCCATTTGCTGGACCTAAAGGCAACGATGTTGGGAGGATGGGTGGCCTCAGAAGTGCTGGCGGTTCCCTGCTGAAGGGGTTTTGTGCAGGCTTGGAGCCCAAGACATCAGCTGAGGGGAGCGGATGGGGAAGCCCACCCAGAAGCCCCCTTGGAGACCTGGGCTGCCGGAGACCCCCGGTGAGCGGCCTCGTTCGCCTGCCTCTTGCCTAAGGCTGCCCCCTTGGTGTGTCTTTCAGCAAGAGGAGAACCTGGGGAACTTGATCCACGAGACGGAATCTTTCTTCAAAACCCGAGACAAGGAATATCAAGAAACGATAGGACAGATCGAGGTAAAGATAAAACGGTGGAAGTGGCCCAGCCTGGGGGCGGCAGGGAAGGGAGGGCAGTAGCACCGACCAGGGCCTTCTCTGCTGCAGGGTGGGAACGAAATCAAGGGGTGTCCCTCAAAGGGGTAGAGGGGTGTCACACTCCTTAGAGAGACAAAGTGTTCTGAGCGAGGCTTCCCGAGAGCCTGAAGCAAACTCCTGGTCCCGACAAAAACCCCTTTTATTAATTGACTCTGAATTCTGCTCATTCACATCCAGCAAGGTCTTTCGGGGGAGGATTTACAGTCACAGACCTTCTCTGGCTTGGAGAGCTGCCAGGCCGATATCTGCAGAACTTGGCAAGGAGTCTTGGACAGTCACAAACCAATGAAGCGAACTAATTGTCTCCTACAAACTCCACTCCCTTTTCGCTCCATTTTTATTTCCTCTGGGAGGGGCCATTCATCGTCCACCTGTAGCCTTACTCCCAAGTCGCCCCCTGTTCTTTAGCTGTTGCCTTCGTCTGGCAACTCTGCACATACGCACACTGAGAACAGGCTCCAGCTGTTCTTCTGCCTCACTGATGTCTGACTCTGAAGGCAGCTGATAACTGGCATATGGCCCTGGCCCCCTCTGCCTCTGACACAGAGCCCTCATCTGAGCCTTCCCCAGACTCCAGGGCTGGCCCATCTTCCTCCCCAACCTCCTCACTGTCCGAATCTGCTTCCAGCACTGCTGGGCCACAACACACAAACAGGCGAAAGATATGATGCTAGCTAACTCTTCCAAAGGGTCGTTCTTTGTCCACAGCCCACTAGGGTAGCCGGGGCCCAAGGACTGTTCGACAAAGGCCCTTACGGAGGGGCAGGGGGCCGCGATTAACCCCCTTTCCTCTCCCCCCCCCTCCCTTCCCCAGCTGGAACTGGCCACTGCCAAGAGCGACATGAACCGCCACCTCCACGAGTACATGGAGATGTGCAGCATGAAACGGGGCCTGGACGTCCAGATGGAGACCTGCCGGCGGCTGATCAAAGGGTCCGCGGAAAGGTGGGGCAGGAGGAGGGGGCACCCCAAAAACATCCCCCCCCCTCGTGGGTGTGGGAGGAAGCAGGGAGAGGTTGGTCTCGAGTGTCCTGCACCAGTTTTTTTTGGGGGGGGGTTGGGAGAGCGAGTCGAGGTTCAGATCTGATCCTGCCTCTTTTGCCTGCAGAAATTCCCCCTCACCCAGCTCGCTCGCAAGCAGTGACTCGGGAAACACGGACGAGATTCAAGATGACTTCGACCGAGAAGCAGATGTGGAGCCCATGGTCAGCTGATGAATACCCAGAGCGTGGGGCGCAGGGGTTGTTGTTTAGGGGGGGGATTCTGCGGGACGGGGAGAACAGAAAATTTTGAAGAAAAAAAAAAAACCTGGACAAAAGTTGAAACCTTTGCAGCAGGGGTGATAAACAGGACTTCGGCGTCCTCGGCCGGCGTTCCCGGAGGCTCGGCCTCCCGCGTCATCTCAGGATTGGTGCTGTCAAAACTTTTGTACTGTTTCCGTCGACGACAAATGTGACAAAAACTTAAAAAAAAAAAAACTGCAGTTCTACCTGTGCCTTCGCCCCCAGGCTGTGGGCCCAACCAAGCTCCTACTACGGCAAGCCCACCTGCTTCGGACGGAAGGCAAGCCCCTGGGGATGGGAGCCTCTGGCGCGTGGGTGGGAGGGGATCCCGAGGCCCGACCGTCCTTCTTTTGATGCCCAGGGTGGCCGACCCAGAGAGCCTGGGTAGAAGGTAAAGGCAGGGCAGGGCAAGGCCAGAAGGAGACCGCAGGGTGAGAAGGTCGCAGTTTTTAACTACTATGCAAACAAAAAAAGAGCAAAATGCTTTGCTTGCCTTATTTCCGTGGCACGTTTTGGGCCTCTGCTGGGCTCGGGGTCCCTCTCCCGAGCGCTCAGCGGTTTGGCACCCCTGACCAGGTGGGGGGGGGGGGCTTTGTCCGGTTCTGCTTGGTGAAGGTCTGTATGCCGCCTTGGCATGGCTGGAGGGCTGTGTCTTTTTTTTTTCCTGCTGCTTCCCCCGAGTGCCGGGTGTGTGTTCCCTGGCCTCGGGGGCTTCAAGAGATGAGGAGGGAAGCCATGGGTGGGTGCGCGCAGGCTGGGGAGCCCCCAGAGCATGGCTCTGGCAGCTGCCTGGCACCCGAGATGCCCTCGTGTGTTTCCGTTCCATTGACGCTAAGTATTCTCTGGGGAGGGAGGGTGTTTGTGCCTGCCATCTAGGAGAGGTTGGCGCATCACACAACTGGAAAGGGAGGCAACCCTCTCCTCCCCCCTTCCCTTTTTTTCTCACTGTCCCTTACTGATGTTTGGTGGTGGCACTGTGTATATCCCACTAGCTGGCCAACTAATTGCTTAGCTTCTGTGGGCGGCTGGCTTTTAGTGTGAATGGTGGTGGGATGAGGATCGGTTTGGGAGACCCCCATCCACACCCAAGGCCAGCTGGCAGCCCTCCTCCAGCTGAGCCTCCTCTTGTTCTGTGCTGAAACCCCTCCAAGGGGGAGGGGTGTGGCTTCTGCCCTGTGCAAGCTGTGGAGAGAGAGAGAGAGAGAGAGAGAGAGAATGAGATACACACACAGAGAGACGGAGAGAATGAGAGACAGAATAAGAGAGAATGAGAGAGAGACACAGAGAGCAAGAGAATGGGAGAGAGAGAAAGAGAGAAAGACACAGACCACAGAGAAAGAAAGTAAGACACACAGAGATAGGGAAAGAGAGAGAAAATGGGAGAGAGAGAAAAAGAGAAAGACACAGAACACACACACATACACAGAAAGACACACAGACACAGAATGAGAGAGAGAATGGGAGAGAAAGAGAGAAAGACACAGACCACAGAGAGAGAGAGAGAGAGAGAAAGTAAGACACAGAGAGAGAGAGAATGAGAGACAGAATGAGAGAATGAAAGAGACAGAATGAGAGAGAGAGAAGAGAATGAGAGAAAGACAGAGAGAGAGAGAGTGGGAGAGACACACACACAGAGACCACAGAGAGAGAGAATGAGAGAGAGACACAGAATGAGAGAATGGGAGAGAGAGAAAAACACACATAGACACAGAATGAGAGGGGGGAGAATGAGAGATAGAGACACAGAGAGAGAGAGAATGGGAGAAAGAGAAAGAGAAAGACAGACCACAGAGAGAGAGAGAGAGAGAGAAAGACACACAGAGACAATAAGAGAGAGAGAGAGAGAATGAGAAATAGACAGATAGACCCCTTCGGTGATGGGCTGCTTAAGGGCATCCCCCCCCCCACCCCGCAACCCCAGTGAGTTCCTGAAATGTTGGGGGAGAGGCACATTGATTTTTCTTCCAAAGTGCTTTTTAAACCCTTCGTTATTTTTTTCGCCTAGCCAAAGTCTCATCCTTTCTCTTTCCTTAAAAGCCAACCTCCCCGCCACTATTACTATTTTTAAATTTAATTTAATTTTTTTATTTTTCCAAGGGTCAATACTGTCCTTGGTACTTTCATAAAAATGCTTGCCTTGAGGTCAACGAGCCCAAGTGTCATTTGGGCGACTTTAATTGGCGGCTTTTGTGAAACACTGGGGGGGGGGAGCCCTACCTACTCCACCTCTCCCAGCCAGACCCCTCGGCTTTTGCCCTCGAACATCTGTCGGATTTCACAGTTGTTTAGCTGGCTGCCGGAGGAGAATTCGCTGGTCCGCCACCGCAAAAAAAAATCTGACCGCTTGCGGATTCTCCCCCCCCCCAAAACTCCCCCGTTTTCCTTGTTGTTTGTTCGATTGTGCCTGTTATTGTTTTACTTCTGAACGCACAAGCCTGGTTTGGTGCGTAAGCTTTTAAATGGATAGCATGTGAATAAGGGGTTGGAGGAGGTGGGCACAACCCTTGGGTGGGTGGGGGAGTGGAACCTAGGCGAGGAAGGGATTGTCCCTTGGTATAGGGGATGCAAGGGCAGTTCATTCTAGCTGGAACAAGGTGGCTCCTGCATCACTATCCCCAGGAGGAGGGTGCCCCCCCCCCAAAAAAAGTTAAGACAGCGGCTGCACAATCCAATCCCCACCCCCACTTTTACACGCGAGGGATGGAGAACCTGTCCAGCCTTCATCTTGGCTCATTTTGTACCCCCTGGGCCAGGGGTCGGCAACCTTAAACAACCAAAGAGCCACAAAGGTCCTAACCAGAAGCTCCCTGTTCAATTCTGGAGCTGACCGGAAGTCCAGTTTCCCACCATAGAGTCTCCTCCTGGCACGCCCTGCTCCCCCACTCCTAACCGGAAGCTGCTTCTTAAAATTGTGGTGCCAAGCAGAGGGAGGAAAGAGCCGCATTGCGGCTCCCGAGCCGCAGGTGGCTAACCCCTGACCTGGGCACTCGTCACAGAGAAGTTGTGGGGTGTTTTGCTTGTAGGTGTCCAAGGGAAATGGGGGGGTGGTCATTGTAAAGGCAGAGCTCAGCAATATGATGCAGGCTGTAATTAAGGGGTTATTTTTGTTTTCACTGCTTTGGCAACTGGGGAGGCTGCCCCAAGCGAAAAGTAATTGTGGTCAGTTAATGTTCCATCATGGCTTCGCTCGGGGAGCGCTGACGTTGATGGTGCTGATGCAGTGGGCAGGCAGGGAGTGCGTTAAGGGTCTGATTTTAGGAAAGGGAAAAAATATTGGGGTGGTTACAGGGCATATCTCCCATTCCTTCCTTTCTCTCTTCCCCCTCCCCGTAAGGCTGTAAATACTTTCTTTTGTATTCATAAGACTGTGTCCCAGTGACACTTTTTAAAGACTTTAACCAATCTCCGTTTCCTCGTGGATTTTTAAAGGCAGGCGGGGGGGGGGGAGAGGGGAGGGGAGAGGGTGGAAGCTAACAATGTTCCTTTGCTTGTTAGCAGGGTGATGATGATGGCGGTTTCTGTCCCAATTCCTACGCAAACTGGGTTTGTACAAAATTTGGGGAGAAGCCTTTGCCGACTTCGTCCGTTTCAAAGGAGAAGGGAGGGAAAATGTCCAAAGAAACCGTATCTCGTTCCCATGATTGTACAATTTAATCGTAGCTCAAGCCATGATGAGGGACGCAAAGTCCCCTTCCGGATGTTTGCAGCCTCCCGAATCCTCCCTCTGAAAATTCCCTGAGTTCACACCACTTATTCCTTAAAATCAGTATCACACCCCTTGGTCATTTGCACAGCCCACGAGGTTGAAATGATCTGGGGAAGCGGAGAGACTCCGTCCTTCCCCTCCTGGATCCAGGACATCCCAGAAAGTCCAGGGGGAAATTAACTCAAAAAAGCCAATTCAGCCTTGTCACCCACCCACCCCCCACCCCACCCCTGGAAGTTGGGGAGTGGAAGGGTTGCTGTTTGCGAATCTACTTTAGGCTGGAATAAGTCGCACATTTTTGCAGAGCTGCTTAAGACCAAAAAAAAAAGTGTTTTAACGTTTTCAAACGGAATTTTCGTCCGACCTCCGCAGTCTCATGCGTCCACGTTTATGAGGTGCGTGCGAAGAACGAAGGGGGGAGAGGGGGAGGGAAGAGGAGGATGATTCAAGAGCAATAGTTGTGTCACCCCCAAACCTTATTCCACTTTCTTGAGGTCGCCCTTTGATATTATAAACTGAACAATGGTTTGGAATGGAAATGTTTACTGTGTTGTACATATTGTGCTTTATATTCTGTATATCGGCCTGTTTCCAAGGGGGGCTGTGGGGAAGGGGTGGGGGTGGGGGGTAACCAGATGTCATGTATTTGTGCACTTGCCCGGAGAACCGGTGGTTAAGCTTGCTCCAAACAGGGTGTGGGGGTGTTATTTCCTCCTCTTTCCCTCCTACCGTACAATTTAAGAAATTATGATTTCAGGATCCTTAGATCTCCAAGCTTGGCGACTTTAAGCCAGGTAGCAAAGCTGGCTGGGGAATTCTGGGAGTTGAAGTCCACCCAGCTTAAAGTCACCAAGCTTGGAGACCCCTGTTCTAGGGAATGGTTTCCACAAGCCCTCTCCCCATCCTCACCCGTGCCAAACCTCCCACACGCATTGAGCCAACCTGCCCGCCTCCTTTTCCCTCCCAACAATGTCTGACTCACTCACTCCCTGTTCACCTTGGGATAGTTTCTCCCCCTCCCCACGTTGCCCACTCGAAGAAGGGACTTCTGTGTGGTTGGATTCTCCCTTAACCTTCCTAACTCCCCCCCACTTTGAATCTCCGTTAAGGGTGGTGGGTTTCTCTCCGGTTCCCCCCCTCCCCCGGGGGGGGGGGAGTTCTCTTCCATTTCATATGGTACCAAACGGGTTTCTCTGTGAATCAGGGATGGTCTCGGAAGCTTCTCAGTGAGGCTGGGGAAATGGGGTACGGTGGTTGTTGGTTTTTTGGGGGGGTTTCTGAGGAAGAAACCCCCTGACAATAAATGCCAAAATTTCTGGTTACTAAATGTTTTGTGTGAGTCTCTCTTTCTTTCAACCAAACATCCCTCCCCAGTGCAAACCCCTCCCCCCTTCCTGGGGATCAGATCTCTGCTCCTGGGACCAGTGTCACTGGCCGGGAATGCCAGTCTTCCCCAAGGGGCCTTGCTCAATCCCTGCCCCTTGTCCTCAGGGCAGCCTGGCAGCCTCGTTTTTACACCAAATGCCACCAGCTGTTCATATTTCCCCACTCTCGCCGCAAATCAGCACAGAAGACACAGCTTCCTTGTAGGTTAGGACACCCTGTGCCAAGTGGGCAGAAACCTGGGCACCAGCTGCATTTTATTTAAACTCTCCTCCCTCCCTGGCGATCAGGCCTCTGCTCCTCGGTTCCAGTGTCACTGGCCAGAAGCGCCAATCTTCCCCAAGGAGCATTGCCCAATTCATGCCCCTTGTCCCCAGGGCTGCTTGGCAGCCTCGTTTTGCACCAAGTGTCACCAGCTTAGGAAGAGTCCCCTTCATATTTCCCCACCCTTCCATTGCAAATCAGTGCAGAAGGCACAACTTCCTTGTAGGGTGGGACACCCTGTGCCAAGTGGCTAGAAACCTGGGCACCAGCTGGGTTTTTTTATGCCAGCCTATCATTGGGCTTTGACCTCCAACATCGGTGCCTTGGGGGGCAGACGATCCCGATGGCTGCTCGCTGCAAGGCTCTACCTCGCACATGCCCCCTGCGAGGTAGGCTGGCATGAATGGGCATCAGTCGCCTTGCCTTTCCCAAGTTGCACTTGCCTCTTCCTTGTGGGGAGGGAACAACCTCCACAGGGCAAGGTTCCCACAGTTGAGTGATGGGAGTAGAAGTTGTGGGAGCTTCATCCCTGGAAGCTTTCAAGAAGAGACTGGACTGCCATCTGTCAGAAATGGTGTAGGGTCTCCTGCTTTGGGGGGGTTGGACTAGATGACCCACAAGGTCCCTTCTAACTCTTAAGTCTATCTGAAAGACATCTCCTTCCCCCCCCACCCCGTTCAATTGCGCAACTTTTCGAAAGGGGGAGGAGAAGCGCCAGCGCGGCTTCTAATTGGTGCTCCCAAGGCCGCCTTCGGATTGGCTGCCTTGCTTCCCGCCCCTTTTCGCCTGGACCGCAAGGGACTAGTCCATTCGCGGCGCCAGAAAAGGGGGGGGGCGGTGGTTGTTCCTTTGCCTGCCCTGTGCCTAAAAGCTTTGAAAGACGCTTACAAAAATATGCGTGTGTGTTTAATATAAAGTAATCGTGCCCTTTCCCGCGGAAGGCGCGTTTTCGACCAAGCCAATAATAATAATAATAAAACAACTCACACGCACACCATTTTGGGAATGGTTCGGCCCGAGCGGCGGCACGCGCCGCCCGGCATCGCCGCCTTGCCTCTCTTCCCTCAGGATCAGGCGGGGATAGGATGGCTTTGCGGTTACCTCTTCTACGCCGGCCGGGCTCCCTCCGTAAGCTGAGGTGAGTCTCTCAGTCTCTCTCTCCCCTCACCGGCGACTCCCACTCCCATCGTCCCTGCCGGACCTCTGGTTTGGGAGCTTGGAAGGGGGGGGGTGTCCCTTCTAAGGGGGGGCAATGCCGTCACTGGGGCTCTTTGAGGAGGGGAAACCCCCCCCCCAACAAGGGGAACTTCAGGGAGTGGGCTCCACCCACCCCCCCCCATTCTCCGTCCACTTATTTTGGAAAATAATTCATAATTCATATTAATTTTAGGAAATAATCCCCCCCCCTTTGGAAGTCTTCACCTGCTAGCAATCTCTGCTGGTGCTATTATGATTATTATGCTGGTTTCCCTGTTGACCGTCATTGCTGTATTAATATTACCGACTTTCATAATGATGACATAAGGGTAAAAAATAAAATAATAACGGTGATAATATTAACAGAAATAGTAATGAAGGCAATTCATAATAATAATAATAGTAACAGCAATAACAGCTGACTGAGTTTCATGTTTAATGAATAAAGTATGTAATAAGGATAATGATGTAATAACAATTAATATAATAATATAAAAATAAGCCTGTGTAATTTGCATTTTCTTCCATTCACCCTCCCTTTATTGGCAGTTTGCCTTATCTTCCTCCTAAGCCGAAGGGAATCAGGCAGGTGTGCCTTCCGAATCAGCCATTAGCAAGCTTTAGGAGTTTCAGCTGTTATAACTGCCCTATAAATAAAATATAAATAAACACCAATATGCACGTCTGTGTACACACACACACACAATAGCTAGTCCTCGACTTACGAGGCAGTTAAGTGAGCTTTGCCCCGCTTTACGACCTTTCGCGCCACAGTTGTTAAGTCACACGGTTGTAAAGCGAATCTGGCTTCCCCCGTTGGCTTTGCCACGTGACAACCGTCATAAATATTGAGTCAGTTGCCAAGCGCCTGAACTTTGATCACACAGCCCGGAGAGGCTGCAACGGTCGTTAAGTGTGAAAAGCAGCCCTCTGTCCCCTTTTTCAGTGCCGTTGTTACTTCGGACGGTCCCTAAAAGAACTATGGTTAAGTTGAGGACTACCTATGCATAGACATATTGGGGGGGGGGGGGATAAAACTCTTTTACTTGGGTTGCCCAGAAAACCTTTGAGATCCCCCTCCCTCAGTGTCAAGTTCAGCTCCTTTGTGTTTGTGTGTGTGTGGGAAACACTAACCCTTTCTCCTTTTCCTTTTTTAAATTTTGCTTCCAGCCTGGGGCTTTAAAAAAAGCAAAGTGACAGGTTAGTCCTGGTGATGAAATATTCTTGCTCTGTCATAGGGTAGTGGAAATTTTTCTCTCTGTCTTTTTGCTTGCTGAGTAGAAATAGATCTGACAGGGCTGGAAAATCAAACTGGCCTTCTGGTTTCCAGCTGCAGCATAATTTCAATTTAAAAAACCATTGCCTTTTGCTGTCAGTATTGGCCTTTTTAGGGCTACTTGCATTGCTGGAAGAATTGCGACTTTAAAGGACCTCAGGGAAACAATAAAACACATAAGCCAGACAAAACTGCTAAAACAGGGGTGGCATGCTGGGGGTCCTCTACTTATAGCCATTGGTTTAGTGACCAAAATTACTAAAAAGAAAGTGACACAATGACCAATTACTTGATGACCATTGTGGCGTCCCCATGGCCACACAATCGAAATTGTCAACTGTGAGAGTTGCGCTGTTCTGGGATTATGTAATCCCCATTTGTAACCTTCCCAATCAGTTTCAAGCAACTTGGGGAGTTGCATTCTTTGGATGACTGCGTGACTCGCTTAACAACTGCAGTAAATTCCCTTAACAACCGTTGCAAAAAAAAAAAAAGATAGTAAAATCAGGCATGGCTTCCTTCACTGCCACCTCGCTTAGTGGGGGAAATTCTGATCTGTGGTCGTAAGTCGAGGACTACCTGTAAGGTCCAGAGTGGTTTGGTTAAGGAAGGCCCAATCAAATGGAAAGCTTTAAATTTGGGGCCCAGAAAGTTCAGTCTCCTCTCCCCCATTTCAGGTTTACCTCTGAATTTGCTCTCTTTATCTACACAGCACTTTCCTTTCTGGTGTTTATCAGAATTAGTAGGGCTTTGGTCTTATCAGCCTTGGTCGAGATAAAGCCAAGCTGGGACCAAGGGAACTTAACAGCAGTCCTTTTTTCGCTCCCTGGGCCTTCAAAATCAAGGTTATGCCTCAAAACCTTCTGAAGCCAAGAAAATCAAACTTTGCACCTAAGCACAAAAGTCCAGCTCCTCAAGCGTGCATTTTGCTGATCACAAATCCCTTGGAATGTGGAAAACAAGAAAGAGAGGGAGAGGAAAGGTTTTCAAAGAATAATGCCTTCTCAGAAAATGGCCTTTCAGAATAAATACTCTCCATATTTCGTAGCATATATCTCTGCTTTAAAAAAAAATTACACTCCGAGTCAGCATTAGGCTCAGATTGGGGAAACCTGACTGGTTCACATCAAACTTACAAAGGGATTTTCACTAAATTACTGCTTTGTGCAATCCTGAGTCCCAAGGGGAGAAAGAAACCACATTTTAAACTTTGGCTAACCTCGTTTTATTCACAACATTTAAACTCCATTTTCAGACGGAAAAAAAAGTTGCTGGCACAGCCTGTTAAAACCAGTAGCATGCCCCTGTCTTCGGACTGACAATGTAAAAAGCATGACATACGAGGAAAAGGAAATGGGGAGGGAAGAGGAGAATGGAGCAGCCATTGGGGCAAGAAATAGATAGTAGGTGTGGTTATTTATAGCTTAGGAATGCAATGAAGCCTCTCAACAGGACCAAAAGACTTATATACTATTACCTTCAAAGCTGTATCCATGCCCATGAGGGAATCTTTGTGTTATACTTTATTCCTATGCTTATCTTATTAAAAGACCTGTGTTGCAAAATATATAACAGAAAATAGCAACAATTTGCACTCCCTAAAATAATGCAAGGTTCAAGTTTTAAACTTCCCTCTCCTTTTTTAGTCCTGGTTTATTGCTTACTCGGGTGTTTATTGATGCACTTGTTCGTCTGCATTTCTTTCTTCCCACCTCCTGCTAGAATTTCAAAGCAACATACGTGGCTTTCCCCATTCGTTCGCCCTTCCTCTTTTAACAGGGCAGCCCTCTTTGGAACTGAAGAAACAAAGCGTTACTATATATCAGGCCTGCAGATTTCTCAGGGATCCCTTGTGATTCTGACATAAAGCGAAATAATGTCTGGGTTTTTTTTTTTCCTCTTTCCTTCCCCATCCCCCAGCCTGCGGTGGCAGCACCGTGCCTCTGTCAAGGTGGTCAATGAACCCATATTGGCCTTCAAACCTGGGAGCCCTGAGCGAGCCGCCCTCCAGCAGGTAACAAAGACAAAGAGGAGTGCTCATTGTGGCATAGGCACTAGAGCAGGGGTGTCAAACTCGATTTCGTTGAGTGCTGTGTCAGGATTGTGTTTGACTTCGGGGTGGGGTGGGGCAGGGTAGATGTGGCCAGCTTGATGTCACTTGTGTTGTGGTGCCTGTAGTGGCCCGAGTGCAGTTTGGTGGCCCTGCCTTGCTGGTAATGGGGCAGATAAAGATTCCGAGATTGGGGGGTTTGGAGAAAATAAGATTTGGTGGTGAGATTTAAAGTGAGGAAGAAAAATGTACTCTTTTCAGGTGCAAGGGATTGGCAGGAAGGTTGAAAGGACAGCATGCTTTTGGTTGTGGAAAACAGCAACACAAATACAAGTAGTCCTCGGCGTATGACCACAATTGAGCCCAAAATGTCTGTTAAGTGAGTTTTGCCCCATGTTTACGACCTTCCTTGCCACAGGTGTTAAGTGAATCCCCGCAATTGATAAGTTAGTAACACAGTTTGTTAAGTGAATCTGCCTTCCTTACTCACTTTGCTTGTCAGAAGGCCACAAAAGAGGATCGCCTCGGGGCACTGCAACCATTGTAAATATGAATCACAGTTGCCAAGTGTCTGAATTTTGATCATATGACCCCCTGGGGATGCTGCAATTGTAACATGGGCATACGTCACATTTTTCAATGCCGTTGTAGCTTTGAACGGTCACGAAATGAACTGTTGTAGGTTGAGGACTACCTGTATCCTATTTGGGGAATGAAGAGAAGGGGGCACAAGAAGGTTTCCAGAATAGGCAAGTTGTGAGTAATACAAGTGTCAGAGAAATAATTTGTTGTGATCTGGGGAACAGAAGAGATGAGAGGACAGCTAACCTTTTTTTACAAAATTGTTACTTCCTTCTATAGGCTTTAAATGACTTGAGGGGCAAGACCGAAGATATTCCGTGTGTCGTTGGGGGCGAGAAAGTGTGGACAGCCGATGTGAGATATCAAGTGTCGGTGAGTTCCACCAGTAAGGGCCTGCTTCATTGGGTACTCTGATATAACAGCTGTGTTATGGCCTGTCGGCCGCTGACCCCTTCAGCAGCCAAATCAGATGAGAAAGCGGTATGGGAATCAGGGACAATGTCAAGGCAACCCGAGAGCTCTGAAGGGGAAGAGGAAATAGAGCTGTCAGAGAGACAGGCAGAGCCTGGGCCACCCATCAGCCCTCAGATGGAGAGTCAACAGCCGCCAGATATGGAGGTGGTTGATGAGGAAGAAGAGGAACAGTGCCTGACATGCAGATGCGCAGAAGGCAGAGGAGAGGAGAACTGTGGAAATCTATGGGCCAGTCCTTGGGACAGAAGAGCCACTGTTGCTAACGAAGCCCCACTTTACCTCTGGGAATAAAAGTCAGGGTGCAGAGATGAATAGGTCTGGCAGACAACTATTCATCTCCCTGCCGGTCTTCCGAATCATGTCTGAAAATTATCAGAATTATTCTTGGAATCTGTAGCGCCTTCTGAATGTGTGTGTGTATGTGTGTGAGTATCTCCTGTGGGGGGAAAAAAAGTGAGTGCACCTTCCAGAACTTCCTTTGCAAGTGTGGGAAGAAGGAGATAGAGAGAGAGAAAGAGAGACTCCAGGTGTGTTGGGCCAGTTCAGGGGGAAAAGGAGCGAGCGTCACTTTCCACAGGATTTAGAGACTTCAAAGATTGCTGTGTGAGAGAGAACAGCTGCTGGCGCCCCTAACAAAAAGAACGTTTTATTAACTACAAAGGTCGTGTTTGGGAGCCAGGTCAGAACAAGCTGGGATAAAATCCCCCCCCCTCCCATCTTTCCCAAAACAACAGACTCTATAGTTTTACTTGTAAAAAGAGCGCAGTTCATCAGTGTTTGACCCAAGGTCTGTAAGTCTCTGTTTGGTGATAACGGTCAGTACTGGTCATAAGTATTTTACCTGCTGTATTTCTTTTGGGGACTCTATCACGGCTAGAATGCTTACTGTATTTTCCGGAGTATAAGACGCACCAAGATTTTGAAGAGGTAAATTTTTTTTAAAAAGTTTTTGCACTCTGCAGACCTCCCAAATCCTCTGCTCGCCTCAGTTTTTGTGAAAAACAGGGCATGCAGAGAGTTTGAGAGGCCTGCAAAGTGCTTTAGGAGGTTTGTAGAGTATTCCGGGGGGGGGGGGGAGGTGAGCAAAAAACAGCCTGTTTTTCATGAAAACGGGGCTGTTTTTGCCAAAAAAAGGGTCATGCATTTAGGAGGCTTGTAGAGTGCTCCTGGGGGCTGGCTCATTTTTTGCTCATTTTTGCCCTCCCCAGGACCACTCTAGAAGCCTCCTAAAGGCTATGCACAGACATTTTTGCAAAGGGTGGGGGTTTTTGGGAGGCCAACAATGTTGTATTCAGTGTATAAGACGCACCCAGATTTTCACCCTTCTTTTGGGGGATAAAGGTGCATCTTACTCCTAAAATTATGGTATTTTAAAATAATCAGATGCATTTCTGTTTAAAAACGAGCACAGGTGGTTTTCGATTCCACTTGGATGATCGCAGGTCATAATTGTCAACCTTTTTCTTCCTTCCTCTTTTTTCCCCCCCAGCCCTTTAAACATTTACATCAAGTGGCCAGATACTGCTACGCTGATAAGGTAAGCAAAGCATCCTACGGTATGACTTTTCGGGGGGGGGGGGATTTCACAGGTAGGGATCGTTTCAGATTGAGGCTGTGCTTGTAAGCATGTTTTATAATAACCTTGTGTAAGCTCCCGAGCACCATCTACAAAAGAGGGTGTCCGTTGTATGTCTGAGCGACTCACTGTTCTGTCCCTGAATCCAGGCCTCGAGCCTCACTCGCCTTTGAGATGAATGTCTTCTTCCCGAGGCAGAGCAGAATTTAACCCTCCTTTGGGAAATTTCCTGACAAATGGCTCTTCTGTGCCAGCAATTAGGAGCTATGCCCACAACACAACTGATATATAAAGGAGTGCTGGTGAAGGCAGGGTTATACAAAAAGTAACAAACTCAATAATAATAATAATAACTCCGCCGTTGCCGGTCCCAAGCCCGGATGAGAAAGGAGGAAGGTTGGGATCAGGTTGGCATCTGGTCCCGTAAAAAAACCCCCCGCCAACCCATACAATATGGTGAAAAAAACGAATAAGAATTCCATACCGCATCGGTCGTCGCGCGGGTTAACAAGGGCCGTGGCGGATGTTGGGGTCCCTGGACATCCGTCGACAAGTGGGCTACAAGTGGACCAGCCAACAAAACGACAAAAATATAGTGCAGATGAAAACCGTGCCATAATGGCCTGTTACTACAACTCAGAGCCAGAAAAAAGAGGATATTTAAAGCGAATGTATGAATTATGGAAACAACAATATCCAGATTCAAATGTTAGTGAACAACGACTAGCAGATCAAAGACGATTTTTTTTTTTAAACAGAACTTTTTTATTTTTCTTTAAAAAAAACACAAATATGTCATCATTTGTCAATCATTAAGACATTGAAGTACAATTTTTTTTTTGATGTGTGTACCCCTCCCTCCCTCCACCCCCCCACCCCCCCTCCTCCTTCCCCCCCCCCCCGACTTCCCAGAACCCGTACACGGTATGGATTTTTAACTAACACAGTCTAAAATCTATTGAGAAAAAAGAAATAAAGAAATTAATGACATTCTAGATTGACCTTAGCTTCTTCTTACTGAACTGACTTTTAACAGTTTAAATCATTTCTGATCTTAAGCATAGGCTAACTGGAATTTCTTAGTCCCGTATTTATTTTGTATATAGTCAATCCATTTTTTCCAGTCTCGTTTATATCTCTCATTTGAATGATCTTTGAGATATGCCGATATTTTAGCCATTTCAGCTAAGTTTGTTACTTTCAATGTCCATTCTTGAATTGTAGGCAAGTCTTTCTTCTTCCAATATTGCGCCACCAACAGTCTTGCTGCAGTTATCAGGTGCAGAATCAAATTGGTCTCTACCACTGTAAAGTCAGTACATATACCTAGTAAAAATAACTGAGGACTAAACTTTATCCTTCTTTTAAAAACATTTTGCATGACCCACCATATTTTTATCCAAAATGCCTTAACATTTTGGCAGGTCCACCATATATGATAATATGTAGCATCGAGAGAACCACACCTCCAACATTTAGGCTGTACATTCGGATACATAGAAGCCAACTTTTTAGGATCTAAATGCCATCTATAGAACATCTTGTAAAAATTTTCTCTCAGATTTTGAGCTTGTGTAAATTTCACATTTCTTACCCAGATTCTTTCCCATGTATCCAACATTATTGGTTCCTCAATATTTTGAGCCCATTTTATCATACAATCTTTAACTAATTCTGTTTCCGAATCCATCTGTATTAATACATTATATATCCTCTTTATATGCATTAAGCTTTGATCTCTTATTTGTTTAAGCAGATTATCCTCAACTTGAATAAAACCAATTTTTTGATCTATTTTCCACCTAGCCTGTAATTGCCCATACTGGAACCATGTTTGAACTACCTTCTCCTCTTTTAATACCTCTAAAGATTTTAATTGTAATACCCCCCTTTCCGAGGTAAGAAGCTGTCTGTAGGTAATTCTGTCCTGTTTTTGTGCTGTATTCATATTTTCAATTGCGTGTCTAGGAATTGCCCACATGGGTATCTTGTCATTTAATTTATATTGGTATTTCTTCCAGACCCGCAATAAAGCATTTCTTAAAATATGACTTTTAAAGTTCTTATCCAATTTTTTGTTGAATAACAGGTAAGCATGCCAACCAAATACCAGATCGTGTCCCTCAATGTTCAATATTCTATCATTGGTTAAGTGAATCCAATCACTAATTACAGATAATACCACTGCATCATAATATAGTTTTAAATTAAGTAGTTTCAATCCTCCTCTCTCACGTACATCTTGCATTATTTTCATCTTTACCCTCAGCTTCTTTCCTGCCCACACAAATTTGTTGATACCCTTCTGCCATTCTAAAAGGTTCGCATCTTTTTTAAGTATAGGTAACATTTGGAAGAGAAATAAAAATTTTGGTAAAATGTTCATTTTCACTGCCGCTATCCTACCCAGCAAAGATAAGTGCAATTTCTCCCATTTTTTCATCTCTGTCTGTATGCTATGCCAAAGTGGTTCATAATTATGCTTATATAATTTCCCATTTGAAGTTAAAATGTTAACTCCAAGATATTTGACTTTTTTAACTACCTCACATCCTAGCATCACTCCTAATTCTTCCTTTTGTTTAATATTCATATTTATAGCTAATATTTTGGTTTTTCCTAAGTTTATTTTAAAGCCCGACACTTGACCATATTGATTAATCATATTCATTAAAACCATACTAGATTCCTGCAGTTGTTCCAATATTATGACCAAATCATCCGCAAAAGCGCGGACTCTATATTCTTGCTGCCTAATCTTGATCCCTTTTAAACCATCCAAGCCCCGTATTTTATTCAACAATACTTCCAAAGTTATAATAAACAATAATGGGGTCAAAGGACAGCCCTGTCTTGTACCTTTTCCAATTTGAAAAGAGTCTGTTAGACTTCCATTGACTATGATTTGTGCTGTTTGCTGTTGGTATATTGCTTTAATTGACTGTAAAAAATTATCTCCTATCTGCATTTTTTGCAGTATCTTCAACAGAAATTGCCAGTTAACTCGATCAAAGGCCTTCTCAGCATCCAAAAATATAAACGCAGCAGGGATCTGGTTGTTCTTTCCCAAATATTCTAATGCATTAATAATTAATCTAACATTACTTTTCATCTGCCTCCCTTGTATAAAACCTGTTTGGTCCGTATGTATCAATTGTTGAGTGACCAACATTAACCTATTTGCTAATATTTTAGTAAAAATTTTATAATCTACATTCAGTAATGAAATAGGTCTATAATTTTTGGGTTGAGTAGTATCTTGATCTTCTTTGGGTATCAAAGATATAAACGCTGTCTTCCAAGATGGAGGGACTTTACCTTCCGTTTGAATCATATTAAATAATTCTCTAAGAGGTTCTACCATTTCTAACTGTAAGTTTTTATAGTAAACCGCTGTCAAGCCATCTGTACCTGGTGCTTTCCCTGACTTTAATTGCTTAATTACCTGCAGGATTTCCCCCGAGGTTATTGGTTGATTCAATTTTTGCCTGTGTTCTTCTCTAACTGAAGGTATTTTCTCTTTGTCTAAATATTTGTCTATGTCTAAACCATTAATTTTATCCCCTTTATACAGTTCTGTAAAAAATTCCCAGAAAGCCTTTTGAATCTCTTCCTGTTGAAACACCTCCTTCCCTCTGTAAATCAGTTTAGATATATTTCGAGTTTTCCTTTTTTTCCTAATCTGATAAGCTAACCATCTGCCAGGTTTGTTTGCATTACAAAAAGTATTGTGTTTTGCATATAATAGATTAGTAGCCACCTGGTCAGAGATCAACATGTCAAATTGAGATTTTAATATGTTAATAGCTTCCTTAACCTTTGTATCGTCTGGGTTCATTGTTAACTCCAGCTCTTTTCTCTTAATTTCCTCTTCCAGTTCTGTTCGTTTTAACCCTTGCTTATTTCTATGTGTTTTATTTATATTCATCAAAACTCCTCTCATATACGCTTTGCTTGCGTCCCATACAAATTCCATAGATGTACCCTTATTCATATTCAAAACAAAATATTCAGATAGTAATTTTTTACAATCATTAATATACTTTTCATATCTAAATAAGTTTTCATTCAATCTCCAAGACCTTCTTGCCTGCACTACCCTTCCCAACTCCATCCAAACTGGGTTATGGTCCGAAAGGACCCTAGCTGCAATCTTTGTTTTCTTGACCCTAGAAAGCAAATCATTAGTGGTTAGAATAAAATCAATCCTTGAGAGGGATTGATGCCTGTCCGAGAAGAAAGTGAAGTCACATTCCTCTGCATTTCTTTCTCGCCAAATATCTCTCAATTCAAAATCATCCATAATGTCAAAGAAAGATTTGGGTAACTTTGCTCGCATCTTGGTATTTAGGCGGGAAATCTTCTTATCTCTCTTAGTGTCTATCACTCCATTCCAGTCACCCAATAGTATACAGGAACTATAGTCCCACTGTACTAATTTAGCATGAAGATTTCTATAGAATCTATCTTGCTGTTGATTGGGAGCATAAATTCCCAAAAGTAATGTCTTTTTCCCTTCTAAGATTAAGTCTAAAGCAATATATCTTCCGAAGGGATCTGCTTCTATTAATTCAGCTTTCATATCTTTTCTTAAGTATACAACTATACCATTCTTCTTTTCCATAGCAGAAGCTGCAAAATGTTGACCAAGTTTTGAGTTGATCAAATATTTTTGATCAGTTGACTTGATATGAGTTTCTTGCAAACAAATTACATCGTTCTTAAACTGTTTGAGATAATGAAATATTTTCTTCCTCTTCTGTGGAGAGTTCAGTCCGTTGACATTCCATGTTAAAATCTTAGTTGTCATCTTTGGTTGGTTGAAGCATTTTTAGAGCTTCCTGCACGGCCTGTTTAACCTTAGGTCTAGCTCCTCCCATTGCTTCCAGATTTGTTGTTGTAGATCCTTGATCGATGGCCGATGATTGTTGATGCTGTTGCTTTTTAGCTTGTTTCTCCATACGTCTAGTAGTCATGCGGCTAGGTCTTGGTTCCATAGCACCTTGCACTTCTAGAGAAGAAAGATGCTCCATCTTGTCTGGTGGTTGTGTAGTTTGCTGTCTATCCTGTCCTTCTTGTGGTCTTTCTCTAGGTCCAGATGGTGCAGGGTGTCCGGCCTTCAATATATTATAATAAAAATCTCGGGCTTTCCATACAGAGTTGAGGCGGTACCTTTGCTTATCAAATGTAAATATGATGCCAAATGGTGCATCCCATCTATACTGTATCTGACGATTTCTGAGTTCTTCGACCAAAAAAGCGTAGTCTCTCCTGGCTCTTAACATTTGAGGTGGTATCTCTTTCAAAACAACCAGATCTTGACCGCCAATTTGAAGCTTAGTGTTATAAGATGCTTGCAGTACCATATTTCTAAACTCTCTTGTAGTAAAATATATAACGATGTCTCGAGGAAGCTGCTTCTGCTTTGCCAGCCAGGAGTTAACGCGGTAAGCTTTGTCAATTTGCCAGTCTTGATTGGTCCCTGGTCTTCCCATCAGGCGGTCAAAAGCTTCCGATAGGATCTGTTTCAGGTTCTCCTGTTTCTCCTCACGCAGCCCCCTTACTCTTAATGCGAACTCCATTTGTCGGTACTGTATCATAATAATTTCTTTTTCAGCATTTTCCACTTTTTGTTCCACCACCTCTGTTTTCAATGTCAAGTTAGCATTGGCATCATTAAGAACCTCTAGGGTATCTTCCACTCCAGAAATATGTTCTGTTAATACAGTTACAAGACTCAGCATGTCATCTCTAATTTTATCAACCTTAGCATCAAATTTCTCATACAGCTCCTGTTTAAGTCCTTTTATTTCACTTTTAATTTCTTCTTTCATTTCTTTTATTTCCTCTTTTCTCTCCTGCTTTACCACCTCTCTATTATCTCTAAACTTATCTTCCATTTTAATTGTCTGTGCATTAAGAGCCTCGCTTAGATTACTCAGGAAAAATTCTTTCGTTAACACATCCCCAGCAGGGGGTGTAGGAAGCGGAGGCTGCAGCTTTGTGCCAGGCACTGAGGATGTGCCCCTGGAAGTAGAGGGTGACGACTTCAAGTTAATATTTGGTTTTGAGGCCATTTCAAAATTTATCTGCCTGCAGTTAATAAAACTCTTTTGCCTGAATATGCAGCTTTAAGTAAAGAGGCTTTTATTTTGAAGTTTAAGGCTTGGCAAAACTTTCAGTGAGTAAACATTGTAACAAGACCATTCAGCAGATTCATCACCATTTAACTTCCAAATAAGCAAGGTTAATGAAGGAGTAAAATTCTTCTATTGTGAAACCAAAACAAATGATAAGCAATCTCTTTTGTTTTGAATTCTTGTGAGGATTAGCAAAAAGTGTTCGTTATTACCGGAGAAACCAGCCTGCTCGGCGCCATTTTAGAAGCCTCTGAGTAAATAATTTTTCGGAGGAGAAAAAGAAAAGAAGCTAAAATGTTGATAAGCAATTATTGTCCACAGTAAACGGATCCAGCTCGTGATAAGAATAAATCAAACAAAACTTTGAGCAGAGTGGGAGAGACCTACTTTGTCCTGCACAAGGCAGTTTGAAGTTCCCAGCACGGACAGCCGTTCTGCCTTGGGCTAGCCCCCCTTTCCTTGCAAGCACAAAAGCTGCAAAAATCGAAGAGCATTTGCCAGCAAAACAGTTTCTTCTTTCCTTCTTGCCTGAAGGATAAGAAAACCTGATAAGACGTCAGATGGAAGATCCTCTAAACAGGTACGTAGCCAGGAATTCGGAGGCAGCTGATTTTTTGCTGCCCCCACCAGTAGGCTCCTCCCAGGAAGTGAAAAGGCGATTTATTATACGGAATAAAGTGTTTAGTAAAGTTGAACATGAGGAAATTCAGGCAAATTGCAAAACCCAAAAAACAATATCACAAGCGGAAATAACTGATATTCAAGACACAACTAAAGACACTATAGTAGAACTCCCAGAAGAAGCTCTCAGGGAGGAAATAACATCACCACCACTAGAACCAGTTATCACTGAACCAACTGATGAACTAACTCAAAAACAAAAAGAATTGAAGGATAAGATCATGGAGCATTTTCTGCTTAATGAGGAAAGGCAACGTTTACCATCACTAGAAACTGTGCCTAAGAAAATTTTGGCCCCTATCATGAAAATGGTTAATGCAGTGTTTTCAACAATTGAACCGGGATCCATCTTGGAAACAAACCAGTTAATGTACAGCGCAGCTGTAATAGTCACTAATGAACTAGGCATTAAAATTAAAGTACCTAGTCACACAACAGAAAAAGCATCAAAGCCAAAGTGGAAAATCCGTCTAGAACAAAAAATCAAAAAATTAAGGGCAGATGCTAGTAACTTAAAGAACATGCATGAGCAACGGCTTAAAAACAACAAAATCATAGATCGGCTAATCAGAAGATATAGATTGGATACAAGAAACATCAATGAAGCTGTAGAGATTGTAAAACAGCAGATAACAGCAACAGCTAGAAAAATTGAAAGATATGAGGCACGAATCATCCAATATAAACAAAATCAGCAATTTCTATCAGACCAACGGCGTTTTTATCAAAGTCTTAATGTGAATGGTGACACCAAAAGTGAAAAACCAGAAAAGCAGGCCACAGTTGAATTCTGGAAAGAATTGTGGGAAAATGCAAAGGACTACAACAAGGAAGCAAAGTGGATACATGACTTTGAGAAAAGCATTGGCAACAAACAAATGCAAGTATTAGAAATAACAACTGAGATGATCAAAAATCGAGTTAAAAAGGTAAAGAATTGGACATCACCTGGAAAGGACCAATTACATGGTTTCTGGCTCAAATATCTGACCAGTTTACATGCAATATTGGCCAGGCAACTGAATGAAATTTTACAAAAGGGCCAAATTGATGAATGGTTGACAACTGGAAAAACATACTTGATTCAGAAAGATCCAACTAAAGGAACAACACCTGAAAACTATAGACCAATAACATGCTTACCAACAACCTTCAAATTACTCACAGGCATTATTGCAGATAACATGATGGATTATTTGGAAACAAACAACATCTTGCCAGTAGAGCAAAAAGGCAACAAAAGAAGGAGCAGGGGCACAAAAGATCAGCTTCTAATTGATAAATGATATTAGAAAATTGTAAGAACAGAAAAACGAACTTGAATATGGTCTGGATTGATTACAAAAAGGCATTTGACTCACTGCCACATAGTTGGATCATAAAATGCTTAGAAACAACTGGCATTAGCAAAAATATTACATCCTTTACTGAAAAGGCAATGAAACAATGGAGAACTGAGTTGGCAATAGGGAATGAGAGCTACGGAATGGTTAATATCAAGCGAGGAATTTTCCAGGGTGATTCACTTTCACCTCTTCTCTTCATCATCGCAATGATCCCACTATCAGTAATCTTAAAAAAAATGAAATTAGGCTACCAAACAGCCAAAAAAGCTGAAAAAATTTCGCATTTACTATATATGGATGATTTGAAACTCTATGGAAAGTCAGAAATAGAAATCCAATCATTGACAAATACAGTCCGAGTATTCAGCACCGATATTTCAATGCAGTTTGGCATGGAAAAATGCGCCACTGTATCCATAAAAAGGGGCAAAATCACTGCATGTGAGGGAATTGAAATGCCCAATGGCCAACTAATTAAATGCAAAGAAAATGAAGCCTACAAATACTTAGGCATTCTGCAGTTGGATAACATCAAGCATGGAGAAGTAAAAACTATTGTCAGGCGAGAGTACACCAACAGAGTTAGGAAAATTTTGAAATCTAAATTGAATGGTGGAAATACAATCAAGGCCATAAATACCTGGGCAATACCAGTTATAAGATACACAGCTGGCATAGTTAACTGGACACAAGCTGATTTGGACCTTTTGGACCGAAAAACCAGGAAACTAATGACAATGCACTACAGTTTACATCCACGTGGTGATACTGATAGACTATATCTGCCCCGAAAATCAGGTGGCAGAGGATTATTACAAGTGAAGCAAACAGTTGAAGAAGAAAAACATGCACTGGCTGATTATTTAAAAGACACTCAAGAACATCTATTAATCGAAGTAAAGAACAAAAATCTACTGAAGGCCCAACAGACAAAACAAGAATACAGAAAAGATGTGATAAAATCAAGAATGGAGAGTTGGCAGAACAAAGCACTGCATGGTCAATTTCTGGAAAAAATAAAAGATAAAGTGGACAGTGAACAAACTTGGTTATGGTTAAAAACAGGTACATTAAAGAAAGAAACAGAGTCACTAATCCTGGCTGCGCAAGAACAAGCTATCCGCACAAATGCCATTAAGGCCAAAATTGAAAAATCCTCTGATGATGCCAAATGCAGACTTTGCAAAGAAGCTGATGAAACTGTTGATCACATACTCAGCTGCTGTAAAAAAATCGCGCAGACTGATTATAAATTGCGGCACAATTCAGTAGCACAAATGATCCATTGTAATTTGTGCAAAAATTATAATATTAAAACAGCAACAAACTGGTGGGAACATCAGCCTGAAAAAGTCACCGAAAATCAGATGGTCAAGATCTTGTGGGATTTCCGTATACAAACCGACAAAATACTGGCGCATAATACACCAGACATCACACTGGTTGAGAAAAATAAGGTCACAATCATAGACATCGCAATACCAGGTGATAGCAGGGTCGCCGAGAAGGAACATGTAAAAATCGCAAGATACCAGGACTTAAAAATCGAAATTCAACGACTATGGCACAAACCAGCAGTGGTAATTCCAGTGGTAATTGGCACACTGGGTGCTATTCCAAAAGCACTGGAATTACATTTAAAACAGTTAAAAATTGACAAAATCACCATCAGTCAAATGCAAAAAGCCGCACTGCTTGGATCTGCACGCATATTAAGAAAATACGTTACGACGTCCTAGGCCCCTGGGTGGGGCCCGACTAGTAACCAATGCCAAATCCGGCGAAACAACTGGCCGCTGTGATACAATTGTATAATAATAATAATAATAATAATAATAATAATAATAATAATAATAATAATAATAATAATAATAATCTTGTTATTATTATAAAATAATAATTATTATAAAATAATAATTTTATTATTATAAAATGTTATTATTATAAAATTATAAAAATCGCGCAGACTGATTATAAATTGCGGCACAATTCAGTAGCACAAATGATCCATTGGAATTTGTGCAAAAATTATAATATTAGAACAGCAACAAACTGGTGGGAACATCAGCCTGAAAAAGTCACCGAAAATCAGATGGTCAAGATCTTGTGGGATTTCCGTATACAAACCGACAAAATACTGGCGCATAATACACCAGACATCACACTGGTTGAGAAAAATAAGGTCACAATCATAGACATCGCAATACCAGGTGATAGCAGGGTCGCCGAGAAGGAACATGAAAAAATCGCAAGATACCAGGACTTAAAAATCGAAATTCAACGACTATGGCACAAACCAGCAGTGGTAATTCCAGTGGTAATTGGCACACTGGGTGCTATTCCAAAAGCACTGGAATTACATTTAAAACAGTTAAAAATTGACAAAATCACCATCAGTCAAATGCAAAAAGCCGCACTGCTTGGATCTGCACGCATATTACGAAAATACGTTACGACGTCCTAGGCCCCTGGGTGGGGCCCGACTAGTAACCAATGCCAAATCCGGCGAAACAACTGGCCGCTGTGATACAATTGTACAACAACAACAACAACAATAATAATAATAATAATAATAATAATAATATCCTCCTACGTTACCTTAACAGTTCCTAGGTCCTTGGTTAGGACTCGAGCTGTTGAGCTACCAACCAACCCCAAAGGCTGTGAATCTCACCAAAGATTAACCAAACAATAATATCATAATAACGAGTCAAAATAATGAGTCAAAATATAATAATATCTAATATAAAATGACACATTATTGGTCATAAATCATAATAATAAGTCATAACATAATAATATCTGATATAATATGACATTAGTTATAATAATAAGTCATAATATCCGATATATGACTTATTATTATAACATTATCTTTTATTCATTAACCATGAAACAATCAACTGAACATCTGATATAATATCTGATATAATATAATTGATATAATAATATTATTTATAATACTGCTTCCATTCTGCAATGATACCTGTAACACCGTCAAACATCTAAATTCTAAATTTACCTGACTTGAACATTCTGACTCTACAAAAAACCACCTTATGTGGAACAACTTATATCCTTAACAGTTCCTAGGTCCTTGGTTAGGACTCGAGCTGTTGAGCTACCAACCAGCCCCAAAGGCTGTAAATCTCACCAAAGATTAACCACATAATAATAATAATAATAATAATAATAATAACAACAATCCAAACTGCCGACTTTGCAACAACCAAGTTGTTGAAACAGTTTCACATTTAATACGTGAATGCAGCAAAATTGTGCAAACAGTACAAAGCCAGACATGACTGAGTTGCTAAATTAACCCACTGGTCATTATGTAAAAAAAATATGACATCCCTGTATCCAAAAAGTCACAAAGTGGAAAAAGTTACCGAAAATGAGAAGGTGAAAGATCTTGTGGGACTTTCAAATACAGACGGATCGTCATTTGGAACACAACACGCCAGATATCACGGTTGTAGAGGGCCGAAGCGTACAGTTTATTGATATTTCTGTACCAGGAGATGCCAGAGTCGAAGAAAAAAAACTAGAAAGAAAATCATGAAATATTGCGACCTGGCCATCGAAACTACCCGATTATGGATGAAACATGTAACAGTGATACCAATTGTCATTGAGGCATTTGGCACCATGTCCCAAGAATTTTACAAAAGACATAAATAAATTGCAACTTCCTGTGGAACTGCAAAAAACTGCAAAAAACCAGCGGAACTGCAAAAAACTATGCTACTAGAAACATCCTATATTTTAAGAAAATACTTGGTTGATACCTAGGACGCTGGCAGCAAACTGTATCAACCATTAACACCAGTCACTGGTATTTGTAATTTATTTTTGAATGTTCAGTTGGCTGAGTTTCATGTTTAATGAATAAAGTAAATAATGATAATGATAATAAGAATCCAAGCTGCCGACTTTGCAACAACCAAGTTATTGAAACTGTTTCACATTTAATATTTTATTGTATAAAAATGGAATCTGAGGATATATGCTACCTATAGTAAAATAGAATAACAGATGGAAATGAAATGATAAATTTGGTTAACTTTGAAATAATGATATTGTTTACCGTATTTTTTGAACTATAAGATGCACCGGAGTATAAGACGCACCATGATTTCGAAGAGGTAACTTTAAAAAAAAATGTTTTTTGCACTCTGCAGGCCTCCCAAACTTTCTGTACTCCTCGTTTTTTTCAAAAAAGAGGGGGGGGCATGTAGAGCTTTGGGAGGCTCTTAGAGTGCTCCTGTGGGCTGGGAAGACCAAAAATGAGCAAAAAACGAGCCATTTTTTGCAAAAAAAAGGGGGAGCATGCAGGGTGTTTGGGAGGCTTATAGAGTGCTGCTGCGGGGGTGGGCAAAACGGCCCATTTTTTTCTTTTCTTTGTGCCCTCCCCAGCCTTTAGGAGCACTTTGCAGACCTCCCAAACCCTCTGCAAGTCCAATTTTTGCAAAGGGGGCAGGGTTTCGGGAGGCCAAAAATGCTGTATTCAGTGTATATGACACACCCAGATTTTCACCCTCTTTTCTTGAGGGAAAAAGGTGCGTCTTACACTCCAAAAAATGCGGTATGTATTAAGAGGAAATTAAGAGGGAAAACATGGAAAGAAAACAATATGGCTGAATCGGAACTGGAAATATGATGTAAAATGAATTATGCATAGGAGAGGATATTAAAGGGAAAAGTACGGCCAACACTCTGTTTATATAAGAATTTAAAATTTGTAACAAAAAAATTAAAAAAACTCTTTGTTTCAAAATAAAAAAGGCAGAGGAAATGTATAGCCCTTTGATGGATGGAATTGTTAAGGATTAACATGTTTTTATAACCAACCAAGATACTGGCCATCATGTGTTAGTGAGTCCCAAAATTTCCATGGTGGTTGCAGCGTTGTTGTTTTTTTAAAAACCACCTTGTGAAAACGCGTGTTTGTAAGTCTTCTATGCTGTGCTTCATTCCACAAACTTCTATTGTGAGTTCATAATGCCACCTGTCAGAAATGGTGTAGGGTCTCCTGCTTGGTCGGGGGGGTCTGGACTAGATGACCCACACGCTCCCTTCCAACTCTGTTCATCTCTTAAATCATAAATATGACGGAAGGCTTGCAGGGAAAGACCTCGAAAGGTTCTTGTGTTTTGCGGAAAATGAATCACCTCCATTTTCTTGCCCATCTAGGACTTGTTGAATAAGGCCATTGTCTCCGCTTTGAGTGCCCGGAAGGAATGGGACCTACGACCCATCCAGGACCGCGCGGAGATCTTCTTCAAAGCCGCCGACATCCTGAGCGGGCCCAGAAGGGCAGAGATCTTAGCCAAGACCATGGTCGGACAGGTAAGTGAGTGCGTGGCTGGCTCGGATCATATCCAGGGCCTTTCTAAAGGAAGGAAACCAGCACATGGAGGGGTCCGAGATGAAATTAAGAAATACGTGGCAATTAGAATCTCTCTTGGGTGGGATTTGACATAGTGGCCGTCGGTTGCTAACCCTTCGGCGTTGCCAGCTTTGTCCAAAGTCATCTCTGCGCCCCCCCCCCCCCCCCAAAAAAAAAAAAAACCACCTTCTTCAGTCTTGCTCTGACTCGCTTCTTTATCTCCAGGCTAAAACAGTCATCCAAGCAGAAATCGATGCGGCCGCAGAGCTGGCTGACTTTTTCCGCTTCAACGCTAAATACGCCCTGGAGCTGGAAGGGGAGCAGCCCATCAGCGCCCCGCCCAGCACCAACAGCCTGGTGTATCGGGGGCTGGAGGTAGGTGTCACTATTCAATCCTGATTTTGCAGGATCTGGGGCAAACCGAGCTCCGTCTTTTGCCTTCACACAGTTTGTGTGTGTGTGTGTGTGTGTGAGTGAATGCAGCTCTAGAGAATTAGCGGTGTCTGTCTCTCTGTCTGTCTTCCCTTCTCCACTGAGCTGCTGAGGGCGGTCCAGTCCCCTTCCCCAAGCAGGGGACTTTCCAATGAGTAGGGAGGGACGACACATGGCTGCGTTGAAAGCATTTGCACCACCCCCTCATCATTTTAAACAGTCCCCAGCCCTCTGTGCTTCTGCAGAGACTGTAAAAATGGTTCTTTAGGAATCCCTCACTTAGCAGAAGTCATTTTTCTTTCTCCTGATAGTCAGGGGAGAAGTTGGAAGTTGAAGCAAGCATGAGGTACCTCTCCCCCACTTAATAGAAATGACCTATTTCCCACCATCCCCCCCCCTTTCCTACTTTTTCCTTTCCACGCACCTTTTCCAGCATGAGGACTAGAACCTTGAAATGGGGAAGCCATGCTTAAAAGGTCACGGCCTTCAGGGCCTAGGCCACTGCAGTTGGTCAGAGGTTGGGGCTTGTGAGGGGCATCTCTTATCCTGCCCCTTCCTTCTGAAGCCGTGTGAGAGTCACCCTTCCCCTTTCCTCCCCTCTTCCGCAGGGCTTTGTGGCTGCGATCTCCCCCTTCAACTTCACCGCCATTGGAGGGAACTTGGCAGGAGCCCCAGCACTGATGGTGAGTTCCGCCGGATCCATTCTGCGCCTTCAGTTGCAGCCTTTGAAAACGGGCGCCCCCCGCCTTTCTTTCCTGATTCTGGGGTGCCCGCAGACATAGCATAATCTCTCCTTCTTCCTCACCAGCTGATTTGTTTTTGAGGATCCAAAATTTCCTTTGCCGCCCTTGAGGATTAGATCCTTCTTGGGGCTGTATCCCAAAGAAGCTGAAGAGGGCTCCTTTTTCTTTTCCCCCCCTTCCCCTCTGCCAGGGCAACGTGGTCCTTTGGAAACCCAGTGACTCGGCCATGCTGTCCAGTTACGGTGTCTACCAGATCCTCCTGGAAGCCGGCCTGCCTCCCAGTGTCATCCAGTTTGTCCCAGCAGAGGGCACCACATTCGGGGACACCGTGACCGGCTCGGAGCACTTGGCTGGCATCAACTTCACTGGCAGTGTCCCGTAAGCCTGGGTTGCCTTAGGGTAGGGTGGGAAGGATGGCTCTGAGACCCCCTCCTCAATTCAACTCTTAAGGAAGCCCTGTGGTATCCTCTCTAACCTTGCCCTCCTCCCCTCTTACAAACACTGGGCCTTTTAAAAACGTATCATCTCTTGCATCCAGTTTTGGTCGCCACAATGTAAAAAAGATGTGGAGACTCTAGGAAGAGTGCAGAGAAGAGCAACAAAGATGATTAGGGGACTGGAGGCTAAAACATAGGAAGAATGGTTGCAGGAACTGGGTATGTCTAGTTGAATGAAAAGAAGGACTAGGGGATACATGATAGCAGTCTTCCAATATGTCAGGGGCTGCCACAAAGAAGAGGGAGTCAAACTATTCTCCAAGGCACTTGAGGGTAGAACAAGAAGCAATGGGTGGAAACTAATCAAGGAGAGAAGCAACTTAGAACTAAGGAGAAATTCTCTGACAATGAGGATAATTAATCAGTGGAACAACTTGCCTCCAGAAGTTGTGAATGCCCCAACACTGGAAGTCTTTAAGAAGATGCTGGATAGCCATTTGTCTGAAACAGTATAAGGTTTCCTGCCTAGACGGGGTTGGACTAGAAGACCTCCAAGGTCCCTTCCAACTCTGCTATTGTACTGTATTGTATTGTTTGTTATTATGCTTTCACAGCCCATCCTCTGTTTCAGAAGCCTGTCAGGTCCTAGGGATTCTGCAATCCAGAAAGAAAATAGTTCAGCTTTCTTGCCTGTTCCCTCTCTCCTCTCCCTTTTCCCCCTCTCTCTTCCCTTTCTTGATTTCAAGTGTGACCAACGTCTTGCTTTTCAAAACAATAAAAATGCTAATAGCTTCACCCCAGGAGTTCCACACTCTGCCTTTTAATTTATGAGCCTCCCCCCCCCCCTCGCTTAAGGAGCAGGGAGCAGCCGAGCATGGCTTTTTTTCTCTCTTCGCATAGCGCCTGGCGGTTTTAATAGTCACACCGTCTTTCAGAGAGATGGAGATTGCAAACATTGGAGGGTGTGTGCGTGTGCGTAGGCCCTTCTCGCTTCCACTACCCCAAGACAGTCTCTGCTGCTACCGTTTTTTGAGAAATGCTAAATAGCTGGCCCTCTCCTTGCAAAGGATTTTGTCTCTTGGGTGTTTTGTTTTGTTTTTTAAATGGGTTTCTGAAGGGTTAAGAGAACAAGAGGTGCTTCCCGCTCACCCCAGCCAGCATTGGCGTGGCTGTGGAGGGAGGGGGCGGCTGAGTGGGATCCCAACAGGGGGGGAGTTTGAAAAGATGGGTCCCTGCCCTTGATTGTGTCACCAGACCTTGTCCTTGGCTGAGGGCCAGGGGAAGAGAGGAGAAAAGGGAACAATTAGATCTTGAGTTCTCCTCTTTTTTTTTTTTTTTTTTTAGGACTTTTAAGCGTCTCTGGAAACAGGTGTCTGAAAACCTCGACCGGTATCGCACTTTCCCCCGGCTGGCTGGGGGTAAGAACTGAGAATCTGTTTAGTTTTATTGTCCCGATCGAGAGCATGAAGCAAACTCCTTGTCCCGACAAAAATCCCTTTTATTAATTTCCTGTGAATTCTGCTCATTCACATCCAGCAAAGTCTTTCAAGGGAGGATTTACAGTCACAGACCTTATCTGGCTTGGAGAGCTGCCAGGCCAATACCTGCAAAACTTGGCAAGGAGTCTCGGAGAGTCGCGAACTAATGGTCTCCTGCAAACTCCACTCCCCTTTTGCTCCTCTTTTATTTCCTCTGGGAGGGGCCATTCATCGTCCACCTGTGGCCTTCTTCTCAAGTCAACCCCTGTTTTTTAGCTGCTCCCTTCATCTGGCATCTCTGTGCATGCGCACACTGGGAACAGGCACCAGTTATTTGTCTGCCTCACTGATGCCCGACTCTGAAGGCAGCTGATAATTGGCATACGGCTCTGGCTCCCTCTCTGCCTCCAACACAGAGCCCTCATCAGAGCCTTCCCCAGACTCCAGGACTGGCCCATGTTCCTCCCCAACCTCCTCACTGTCCGAATCTGCTCCCAGCTCCAGTGGCTGCTGGTGGGGCACAACATTTATTTCTTCCCTCCCCCCACCCTCAGAAGGCCGCCAAAACTCAACAACAACCCAGGTGGTGTGAAGATCTCTTGAACATGAATCGAAAGACTTTTGGGTAGCTTTCTAATCCAAAGTTGCGCTGATGGTCTTCAGTGTAATATTGCCAGCTTTTAAAACCAAACTGCCAGCGGCACCCCAGATGCTAAGTTGCTGACAAGCAGGAAGCCCTCGATCTCTCATAAAGCGCAGGCATCTGCCAGCATGGTGGGCAGGTATTTGCCCCGCTGTCAGTCTCAAAGGAATTAGCCATGTACCAAGCCTGTTGAATTTCTCCCAGAATTCCCAATGTGTTAATGAAGGAAGAACTTTTCCCTCTCCCACGCCCCCCAAATATTGCTTTCAGCAATTCCACACGGGCAGGGGTCTCCTCCATAGTTTTTTCAACAACTTAAAGTGAAGGAGGGTTTTCAATTTGGAGAGGGTCAAGTCCTCCCTCCCCCATACTGGGAGGGACAATGCCTAGAATTCGACCCTACTCAGTCACTCCTTGACTGGTGGCTCATTGGACGTGGTTGAGTGGCTCAGGGACATAGTGGTTCAGTGGCTAAGATGGTGAGATTGTTGAACAGAAAGGTCAGCTGTTCGAATCCCCAGTGCCGTGTAACCGAGTGGGCTCCTGTTACTTGTCCCAGCTTCTGCCAACCTAGCAGTTCCAAAGCACGTAAAAAAAAATGCAAGTAGAAAAATAGGGACCACCTTTCGTGGGAAGGTAACAGCGTTCTGTGTGCCTTCGGCGTTTAGAGACGTCTTCGGACAGTGCTGGCTCTTCGGCTTTGAAATGGAGATGAGCACTGCCCTCTAGAGTCAGGAACGACTAGCACATATGCACGAGGGGAAGCTTTACCTTTACTCCTGTCCAATGTCTCCCTTTCTCAGAATGCGGAGGGAAGAATTTCCACTTTGTCCACGCCTCGGCTGATGTGCCCAGCGTAGTGAGCGGGACGGTCCGCTCAGCCTTTGAGTACGGCGGCCAGAAGTGCTCGGCTTGTTCCCGCCTCTACGTGCCAGACTCTCTGTGGCCTCGCGTCAAAGCTGGGCTGCTGGAGGAGCATCAGAAGATCAAAGTGGGAGACGTGAGTTGTGGCTTGGCAGTCGGGATGCTTCACCAGCTGCCTGGTGTCCCAAAAGTAGCTCACATCAGGGTTGTGTTTTACTTTGGAGTGTGGCTAGGGTGGGCACGGCCAGCTCAACATCACTCGCTTTGGGGCGCCTGTGGTAGCCCAAGTCCTCTTCCAGCGAAAACGGGCTCCCAAGCTCCATTTTTGGCTGCAACGGCCTCATGCAACCCTTTGCCATGGCCCTCCCAAACTCCATTTTCACTGGCAGATGCACTGCGGGCCAGATCTAAGTACCTGGATCTGGCCTGCAGGCCTTCAGTTTGACACCCTTGATCTAAGAGATGAAGGTACGACATGAAAAGAAGGAGGGAGATGGAGGGAGGAGAAAAAAATGTAAGCTCAGGGGTCCTTTTTATTTTTCTAACAACCACCGGGAGACTTTTGAAATTTTGGGGAATGCTAGAATCGTTAGTTAACGGAGAATTTTACAGGCTGAAAATCTGAGATCTTCCCGTTTCCAGATCCAACGGGAAACCTTTGCAATCTGAACTCGTGCGGACTGGAATGGATCAATTTCTCTAGATAATAGGGAGCTCTATGGAGCCACGTTCAAGTTTCTCCCAAATTCCTTATATTTTCTTTGTCGGGCTTTCTCTGCAGCCAGCTGAAGATTTCGGAACATTCTTCTCCGCCGTGATTGATAGCAAGGTCAGATCGCATTCTTTCTTGTGTGTCTAAACCAGCTTTCATTTTCCCCCAGGCAGAATATTTATGCTTTGACATTTGCACGTGCAAAGAAGCACCTAGAATAGGCCTCTGTTCTGACCCCCCCCTCCGTACACCGAGGCACTCCAAGACAAGATTACTGCTAGACAATTTATTAACAGTAAATTAACACACCGACAAGACCTTGGCAGCAATCCAGACTTCCAAGATAAGAAATACAGAGGAGAGCTTCTCCAGCATTGGTATATTAGTTGAATCCTGCAAACAGTCTCTTCCCAAAGTCTCTCCTTATATACTATCTTGGGAGGAACCTAATTACAACCACCTGGCCCCAATTATCTTCTGTATCTGTGTAGTTGCTCTCTGCGTTTATCTGCCCGACTTTGCCTGGCGTCCAGGACCAACTCCCTTTGGCTTTCATCGCTGCTCCATGCCTCAGGCGCCTCCTGGTGGCCAACCAGCCTCTCCGGTCCCTGCTCGGAGTCTGAACCCTGTCCAGGGTCCTCCACATCTTCCAGAGCCGACTCATAGGGCCCCTCGCTATCGGACTCTGTTTGCAGCTCCAACGGCTCCTGCTGGGCCACAACAGGCCTCTATGTGTGTGTGTAACTTACACTCTTAGACAGTAGTTTCAATATTGAAATAGTACATCCATTGTCATCATTTCACCAACTCCTTTCAAGGTTTAATGGTCGAGAGGAAGATGTCCTGAGATGTTGCCCTTACATGTTCTTGTTCTGAGATATTGGCCTGTTTATGGTGTTAGGCACGTCTAGAACTTAGTTCTTTGTTATATGAATGTAACCAGAGCTGCCTTGGGGTTTTGCCTGTGCCGACGTCACTTGCTTGAAGTGGGCGGGAAGGGCGGTTAGAGGAGCTCCAAGATGCCGAAATGGCCTAAGAAGAGTCTGGGTGAGGTGAGGAGTGGCTGGGAGGGGAGCTGCGAAGCGGGCCCCGAAGATGGTGATTCAGCCGGGTGCCCAAACTGCACACAAAGTTAACAACCAGTTGAACCGGCGCGAAATGCCTGAATCCCACCACTGGATGTAACTCTACTGTTTCTGCTGCTGTGTCTTTCAGGCGTTCAGACGGATCAAGAAATGGATCAAGCATGCCGAATCCTCACCCAATCTAAACATCCTGGCCGGAGGCGGCTGCGACGATGCAGTGGGCTATTTTATCCAGCCATGCATTGTTGAGACAAAAGACCCCAAGGATCCCATCATGCAAGAGGCAAGTCTTTGCGATGGGGAGCGGGCACCAAGAGGCGATCCTTCCTTAGGAAAATACTAAATACCTCCCACAGTCTTTGCTTCTTCCTTGTGAGGCCAAGTCCTCCAGGCACCTTTCTGCAAGAGTTTAAAGTAACTCTGATCGTTACAAAAACACTGTTTAATTAAGAACTTAGCAGACACTCTCTAGGAGTCCGAACATGCGCTGGGAAATGTAGTTCAGGTATCTCCACAGTGATACCTTGGCCCTCACTTTAGACATGCTAATTTTCCTAGTGAAATTGTCCCCAAAGTTTCACAGAAATGTAGACAATGATTTTCCCAGATGCACCAGCCTTTAATTTCGATTTGTTTTATCTCCCCTTCCCCCCCCCCCCGGGCAGGAAATCTTTGGGCCAGTTCTGTCGGTGTACGTCTATCCAGAGAAACAATACAAAGATATTCTCCACCTGATTGACAGCACTTCTCCATACGGCCTCACAGGGGCAGTGTTTGCCCAGGATAAGTAAGAACTGGGGTGAATTTGGTGGATGTCCTGGGGGCAGGGGGGTTCCTTTTACTTACCGTGTTTCCCTGGAAATAAGATGGGGTCTTATTTTCTTTTGGACCTCAAAAATAAGTGCTTGGGCTTATTTTGGGGGAGGTCTTATTATCTTTGAAGTCCTTAACCTCGGCCTGCGGATCAGCTGATCCAGAGAGGGCCGGAAGTTCTGTCTCTGTTTCTGGCATACTCTTGCCAGCCTGCCAATCTTTTTGCGGCCACCATTAAGAGAAAGGGGTGTAGTAGCTAGGGTGTGTGGGAGCGGCCTCCATGAGGCCATTCCGCGTGGATGGCAGGTGCGTGTGGGGCATGTCTCCCCCAATCCCAGGAAATGGTGGGGACCAGCTGCACATGCATTTTAATATTTTAGGGAAGGGCTTATATTCGGGGAGAGCTTATTTTAGCGCATGTGTTCAAAAGCCCGATTGGGCTTATTATCCAGAGAGGTGTTATTTTCAGGGAAACAGGGTAGATCAAATGTTACTGTCCTGGAGAATTGGGAAATAATGGTCAGTTTTAAGAAGAAGGTAGGCCCAGACCCAAATACTCTTAATCTTCTCCCAGCTCAATTGCAGCAGGCCAGAAGACATTTCCCCCTCCCAATCCTCAGTTTTGCCATTGCCTCAATATCCCAGCCTTAATGAAACCCCTTTGTTCCCTGGAGTAGCTTGTGGGAGGGGTCATCAGTGGATTATTCTCATGTCCAGTCTGCCCAGAGACTGAGTTCGAATAGGAGCCATGCCTCTCTATTTCCTCTGCCTGCCTCCAGTTTAAACTCAGTCTCAGCCCGATAGAGACCTGTTTTACTTGGCTCTTAGGATTGGAGTTGCTTGTATTGTTTTTTCCTATCACTGATCCTTCCCACCTCCTCTCCTTTCGTCTCCCGTCTGTGTGATTGTTTGGTACAACCTGTGCTTTGCCTGTGTGTTGAGAGCTGCCGATAACACTGGCCGGTAATTGCGGGGCTTCTGAAGCTGCGCGCCATAAGATGCTGTGGGGCGCACTCTTGCAGGAAATTCTGAACTCTTTCCCCTCCCAACATCTTTGCTTAGGGCCGTCGTTGATGAAGCCACCAAACTCCTAAGGAACGCGGCCGGGAATTTCTACATCAATGACAAGTCCACCGGTGCAGTGGTGGCCCAGCAGCCATTTGGGGGCTCTCGCGCCTCAGGTACGTTGGGGATTAGACTGGGGGGGGAGGGGGGTCGGTGCTCCTCACGTGGGCTGGTCTAAGAACATTTTGCACCACTTTCTGATCAACTGTGGTTGGCACTGTTGTTATTGTCACCATTATCATCCCTGTCATTGTTGTGTGTCTCTCCATTCCTGCATAATGGCTCCCAAGCCTGAAGTACAGACAAAACAACACATTTACACCCAGTTGTGGCATGTTGACACAAACAAGGGAGCCTTTGTGGCACGCCGCAACCACCTTTACCTGTCCTCCAAATCTTGTGAGTTGCAAAACAAGCTCAGCAACCAGGCTCTCGCAGCCACATAACGACCCGGCGAGATGCGGGAAGCGAGCCTGTGGTTTTCCTGGGACAATGAGGTCTAGCCACTTTGGCATGTTTGGTCGCAGAGGACGCAAATGCATTCCTTTCTTCTTTTGGACGTAGGAACCAATGACAAGCCAGGCAGCGCTCATTACATCCTGCGCTGGACATCTCCCCAGGCCATCAAGGAGACCCACGAGCCGTTGGGGGACTGGAAGTACCCTTACATGCAGTGACCCGGCTTTTGGGGCCTTTGCAGACCGGATGGTGACCGTTGGTGCGAATGGGCTGTGTTTCTCTCCGGCGGCCTTCCTTGCCGATCTCTCCTAAGGCACAAATTACAAGGAGTGTATTGATTTCCTTCTCTATCACTTGGACCTCTTTGGAGAATTAAAAAATAATAATCACATCCTGCTGAAAAATCAAAATTTATCCCTCCACTTCAGTGCTGCCGTGTTTGTTAATTTCTCCAGAGAGGCTTTGCTGCTGAACCTTCGGAAATGCGCATTCTTCATCTTTTCTATCCGTTTCTGATTTTTAAAAAAATTGCCGCCTCCCCTGGAGGGGAGAAGCGACTTGGGCTTAAAAGCAACCTGCTGCATCTCTTTTTGTTAAAGAAATGGAGGAACAGCCAGGAAGAAACCACATCCGGAGAAATTGTGCACATCGTCTCAACATGTAGGAAAAGCAGAATTAAACTCCCTATAAACTTGCTTCTTGCGCATCCGAAGGAACATGGGCTGGGATTTTTGGCTGAAAAGTTTCGCTTGTGTGTCGACAGCCCCCCCTCCAGAGGGGACGCTGCTTCTTTTAAAAAAGGATCTATTTTTGTAAAAACTTTGTACACTCAAATCGGGGACAAGTAATGCTTTTTAAAGGGGGACTTTTGGTAGCTTGCCAACTAAGCAAGGCTAATTCTCTTAAAATCAAGGGACGGAAGAGTAACAATTGAATGTATGAAAATGATTGATTGCTGAAAGACTGAGGAGCCACTAATTTGCAGTACCTTAAAGGGCATAAAGCTTATTAAAAAAAATCTCCACCACTGTGTTTGCATCAAGGCTACATGATTTGCTTATCCCTATTTTGCTGACTAACATTTTTAGCCCTTGTAGCTTTGGAAAATTGATTTATATAACGAATCGCGTAAGCAGATGTAAACCAACTTGGTTCTACTCCATTAATTCTTAACTCCAATCTTACTCATCGTTTTTGTTCCGAGATAATTGTTTTGATTCCTGGTCCAGATATTCAAGACTCATGTTGTCATAATTTCCTGCCAAAGCTGAATTTACATTTCCAGTTTTCTTGGCTTGCAAGGCACACTGCATTTCCATCCCTCAAAGCAGATTGTCCATGTATGAATAGAAATGCTCCAAAATAAAAAAAACCTGCTTTCCTTCCTTGCTTTGTCTTTACTAAAGTGTGATTAACACTTCGAGAACTTCGACAGCTGATTATTGTTACCGCAAACACTGGATGTGCTTCCAAAACAGAAAGAAAAATCCTCAATCAGGTAGCTAAATAAATACCTCCCAATTTCACGATAGCTAAATGAGACCTCTTATCTTTTCCAGACAGGGAAAAAACCTTCTGACATGGGAAACTACCAAATCTGAAGTAAGCTTGTTGATCAGAAAGGTCACCAGTTTGGTGGTTTGAATTCCTAGTGCTGCCTAACGGAGTGAGCTCCCGTGGCTTGTCCCAGCTTCTGCCATCCTAGCAGTTCGAAAGCATGTAAAAATGCAAGTGGAAAAAATAGGGACCACCTTTGGTGGGAAGGTAACAGCGTTCCGTGCACCTTCAGTGTTGAGTCATGCCAGCCACATGACCACAGAGACGTCTTCGGACAGCGCTGGCTCTTAAGCTTTGAAACGGAGATGAGTACCGCCCCCTAGAATCAAGAACGGCTAGCACATATGTGCGAGGGGAACCTTTACCTTAAGATAAAATACAAAATATGAAAAGTAAATAGGAAAGCAGTAGGGAGGAAGAGGGGGAAGAGAAGTGAGGAAGGATTAGGAAAAAGAAAAGCATGGACTTCTGACTCTCTGTTGCAGTTAAATAAGACATTTTAACGTCAAATCACAACTTTTTTTTTCATAATCATAAAAATTAGCCATTTCCATAAGGATCTATCAGTCTAATCAGTAAAACCCAAAATCAAAATTTCATTCTTCTCCAATTCAGGCTGTCTCCATGTGGAAACGAAAGCACTTAATATTTTTATTTATTTAATCAGAATAGTCCATTTTGCCATTTCAGCCAACTCTTATCAACTTCTGCCACCCTTCATCCACGGCAGGGATCAAAGTGTCCTGTCATTTTGGAGGGCATAGAGTAGCCTTGCTGCTGTCAACCTATATAGTGTCAAAAGTTCCAAATTTTGGAGTACGATTCATATTTTAATACATAAAAAAAATTGAAAATTAAGAAAAAGGAGCTCTTTCGTTCCTGACCGATGGAGCAGTCAGATTACAATCAGCCTCGCGATTCCGGGCTTGGTGGTAGACGGAGAACCAATATATGTATGTTCATCAGAGTTTAAACAGCTTTCCCTAAGTCGAGTTGATCAAGCATTGATAATGTATCAGGAGAAGACTACTAATAAAGTTTTCTGCAAAAAAAAGAACGGTCTAGAGTGCGTTTTTCCAGTTGAGGTGGCTGGATTTTCTCGGAAAGCATAAGGTGGACAGGAATGAAATGTTATTGGAAACGGATCAGAGCCATCCTGGGACTTTTAAACAACCAGGTGCATTCAGCTCGTAGCATCTTTGACTGGTGAACGTCTAATTTGGGACTGGGAAAAAAACAACCCTCCAATATTTAGGAAGTCAAAAAAGTACCCATCACTGCAGCATGGAAACTTTTAATCCGGCTATCTGCCAATGACCAGCAGAGCTGGCAGCAGATTCGGACAGTGAGGAGGTTGGGGAAGAAGATGGGCCAGTCTGGGGAAGGCTCTGAGGAGGGCTCTGTGTTGGGGGCTAGAGCCGTATGCCAGTTATCAGTTGCCTTCAGAGTCAGACATCAGTGAGGCAGATGAACAACTGGAGCCTGTTCCCAGTGTTGTCAGATGAAGGGAACAGCTAAAGAAAAGGGGTTGACTTGGGAGTAAGATCACAGGGGGACGATGAATGGCCCCTCCCAGAGGAACTAAAAGAGGAGCGAAAGGGGAGTGGAGTTTGCAGGAGACAATTAGTTCGCTGAATTGGTTTCTGACTCTCTGAGACTCCTTGCCAAGTTCTGCAGTTCTACAGATATCAGCCTGGCAGCTCTCCAAGCGAGATAAGGTCTGTGACTGTAAATCCTCCCTCCAAAGACTGCTGGATATGAATGAGCAGAATTCACAGTCAATTAATAAAAGGGTTTTTTGTCAAGACACAGAGTTTGCTTCAGGCTCTTGGGAAGCCTCGGTCAGAACAGACAGCACAGATAGGCTAAATGGTTTTTGGGAGGAGCGCGGGGGTGGGGGGGGGCAACATCCCCTTTCACACCAATCCCAAACTGGCCTCATGGTATATCTGAGACAACTTAGTGCAGGAAGTACCCAGCTGGATGCAGGGAGGCTTCTAAAGATGCAAACGAGGCTAAACATTCATTTGGCTAGGGGAAAAAACCCAACGCTTTGCGCAGAGAAACGAATCAGAGCCGGGAGATGAAATCCTTGTGGTTTATTGACTTATTTCTCAGCCCAGTGGTTTTGTTTATTTATTTTAATTGCTTGAGATGGTCCGATCCCCGTTTTGCAGGGTTCAGGTAAAAAGAAAAAATCAGCCTTAGTCCAGTAGCCCATTTGTGAGGGTAGGACAGCCAGGTGAATCTCCGTGTTGACGAGTGAGCTGTTTCTAGGCTCAGTTAATTTGGGGGTAAACCCCCCCCCCCAGGTCAATTCGGTGCCAATTTGCCCCGTGTTGTCGCCAACAAAACCGCACAGAGGGATCCCTACACATTCCTAACAAGCCACCTTTCATTTTCGCCACCCGACGTTTACAGCAGATCCCTGGCCTCTTGGTAGGAGCCTGGCAAATTTCAGACAGCGGGACTGTCTAAGCTCCAGCTTTGGATTCAGAGCAGTCGCTTTTAAGATGCCAGAGGGGTAGCCCCAGACATTCTGCACAGCCCGACGGCTGTTTGGCCCTCGAAGGCTTTGGAGCATCTAAAAGGCATGGAAATGTAAGAATCGGCTTTGGCCATTTATGCAAAGGGGCAAGTGAAAGAAGCCACAACTGAAGTGCAGGAGGACGTTTTCATAGCCGTCGGGGGGCCCAGGGAAGACCGTGACTCTCGCAACGGGCACCTTTTTCTGCTTTTCTATCGCCATGGCCAGCACACCTCCTTTCCACTTGGCAGGAGGTTATATCCTGGGGCGCGGGGCGGGTCTCTTCTCCCTGCACGCAGAAGTAGAGGGCATCTCTCTCCACGGTACCCCCCGGGTGCCAATCTGTAAACATTAAGTACCCGAGGGAAGAAACGTTGAGGATAACGAACTACGCAGACTGCAGGAGTGGCCCTCTGCAGAGCAGGGTCTGGTCTCTGTTCAGCTGGGGGCACTGGCCATGCCCCAATCTTGCCATTCCCTGGGCACTTGGCCTTATCCGGATGGAAAGGTGCCATTCTGCATCATTAAAAATACAGAATGAGATGGGCATGGGACTGCTTCATGCTTAAAGCTTGTGTTAGGAAGGAGACAGTCGGTGGCGCAGGCTCACTAAAAGTTTACTCGGCCTCAGTTTTCTCAACTGTGTTATGGGAATAATTTAAATGCACTGTTTTTCTGCTCCTGCCACTGTCAGGGATCCTACCAAAAGGAATGCCAGGGTAGTAATTTAAGAGCTGCAGTGATGCAATGATGGGAATGAGTCAGCAAGGTTTTTAGCTGTTATCCCTTTAAGAGCCTGTATAAGAGGCCCTGTTAGGACATCTTTCCTGTTGTGCGTTTTTTCCCTGCTGTAATTGCTGATTGTTTGACCTCTGCCTATAGTACGCGTACGTATAGTATATATTCTTTTGTAGATAAAAACCACTATTTTATGAGAAACCTCTGCTATTATTGCTCCTGGGTTGTCTCACGTAGTAAAGCTGTGTGCACTTTGACAGGGAATCTGTCCCATGTTTTAATCGTTCCCTTGGGGGGGAGGGGTCTCCATGGAGGGGTCCCTTCCCTATAAGGAATTGGGGCCGCAATGACTTTGCAACTCCTCCTGGGAATTTTCTAGGTGCCTTTGAAATCAGTCGCTCTTCTTCTCGGGACTTCCACAGTTTTAGGGTACCGCTGTTCTCACGTTATGCAGCAGTATAAAAATATAGTTTTTGGTGCCATCTTGTTGGAAACGAAGGTGCACAGAGATGCTCGCTTGCAGAAAAGTTTTTTTTTAAAAAAAAACAACGTATGCCTGCAGACTGCACAGTCTCTTCTTCAGATTCAAAAGCACAACACTGAGAATATTTGCCTATTGGACACGAGAATCGAACCCCACAAAGGTCATCAAACTCCCAGGGCTGATTTATTTAATTATTTTTAAAATATATGTTTTATTAATTATATATATATTCGCCATATCTATCTGAACAACGTGCTGTCTGATACAATTAGTTTTGAGTAGCGATACCACAATAATCATAATGATAATCATAATATACCTATCCATATGAATCACAGAGTAATAATACGATTGGAAGGGACGCCGTGGCTCAGTAGCTAAGACGCTGAGCTTGTCGATCAGAAAGAGCAGTTTGACGGTTCGAATCCCTAGTGCAGCGTAATGGAGTGAGCTCCCGTGACTTGTCCCAGCTTCTGCCAACCTAGCAGTTTGAAAGCACGTAAAAATACCAGTAGAAAAATAGGAACCACCTTTGGTGGGAAGGGAACAGCGTTTCGTGCGCCCTCAGTGTTGAGCCATGCTGGCCACATGACCATGGAGACATCTTCGGACAGTGCTGGCTCTTCGGCTTTGAAACGGAGATGAGCACCGCCCCCTAGAGTCGGGAACGACTAGCACTTATGTGCGAGCGGAACCTTTACCTTTAATAATACGATTAGCTTATCCATCTTAGAAAATTTGCAGTAGATAATTACTAATCCTTTTAATCTTGGTTTCTAACCTCCAGTTTCTGTTATTTAGCCACTGGTCAAACAAGTCTCATGTTGAAGAAGTATTCTGTTTCTTCCTTTTATTTTAGGTGTTAATCTAGCCATCTCAGCACATTCCAATATATATATATATTTAATAACACTTTCCCTCTGCATGGATCTCTTCATTTTTCCATCGCTGTGCAAACGCAATTTTTGCTGCCGTTAACACATGTAAAATTAAATATGTATTCCCTTTATTATACTGTCCCAGGGCTGATTTTAGAGTGGGCATGGTCAGGGTGATGGGCCAGAAAGCCTTTTGGGGTGACACCCACCTTCCCTTTTTTTCTGCCTCGCCCACCTTTCACAGGTACCCGCTGAGGAGTGCCAGCTACAGCTACTTCCAAGCCATAAGGTTTGCGGTGGGGGAAGTCAATAACTCCACCAGCTTCTTGCCAGGAGTCCTGTGGGCTACGAAATGATGGATATCTGCTTCCTCACCAACACCCCGTCCTGCATTTCCTCGCTGACAACTACTCAACGATCCAAATCAGCAGGAATTACACTTCGTACCTCCCCAGGGTCGTCGCCGTCATCGGTCCTGATTCATCCCCGGCGGCCATCACGGCGGCTTATATTCTGAGTCACTTTCTTATCCCGCAGGTGAGCGCGCGGCTCTCCCCAGGAAAAGCAGGCGAGAGGCCTGCCAGGTGTTTTTAACAGGATGAAATAATCACTGTGTCATATTAATCCCCAAATGAAAATTGGAAGCACAATATGGCACAAATTAAGTGGCTTAAGCTAACAGGCTAATAACATAAAAGCTGGAAAGGGAAGGAAAGAGCAGAGGAGGAAAGGGGAAGGAAGGAAGGAAGGAAGGAAGGAAGGAAGGAAGGAAGGAAGGAAGGAAGGATCGGGAGGGAAGGAAGGAAGAATCAGGGGAGGGAAGGAAGGAAGGAGAAGCAGGGTGAAGGAAGGAAGGGGAAGCAGGGAAAGGGAAGGAAGGAAGGGAAAGGAGGGGATGAAAGGAAGGGGAAAGGGGAGGAAAGGGGAAGGAAGGAGAAGCAGGTGAGGGAAGGAAGGAGCAAAGGGGAAGAGAGAGGAAGGAGAAGCAGGTGGAAGGAAGGTGAAGCAGGTGAGGGAAAGGGAAGGAAGGAAGGGAAAGGAGAGGATGAAAGGAAGGGGAAACGGGAGGAAAGGGGAAGGAAGGAAGGAAGGAGAAGCAGGTGAGGGAAGGAAGGAGCAAAGGGGAAGAGAGAGGAAGGAAAAGCAGGTGGAAGGAAGGAAGGGGAAGCAGGGGAGGGAAGGGGAGGGAAGGAAGGAAAAGGAGGGGATGAAAGGAAGGGAAAATGGGAGGAAAGGGGAAAAAGTAAAGAAGGAGAAGCAGGGTGAAGGAAGGAAGGGGAAGCAGGGGAGGGGAAGGAAGGAAGAAGGGGAAAGAGGGAAGGAAAAGTGGATGAAAGGAAGGGGAAAGGAGAGGGGAAGAAAGGAAAAAACAGGTGAAAGGAAGGAAGGAAAAACAGGAGCAGAGGAAGGAAGGAAGGCTATTCATTTAATATATTACAGTTATTACCATTGACATCAGGAGGGAAAGAGGGATAAATGGAAGAAAGGAAAGGAGAAGGAATGGATTGATGGAAGGAAGCAAGGATAAATGGAGGGAAGGGATGGATAAATGGAGAGAAGGAAAGGAGAGGGATAGAGTCCTACCCGTATTTTGCCTGATGGCAAGCAAGCTTAGAATAGACCCATCAGCAATTAATAAAAGATTTCCTGCTATACCTGGAAATGAACTTCCTCTCCTCGCTTTCGCTCCAGATCACCTGCAGCGCAGCCCCGGAAGCTCTCAGCAACCCCGGGGATTCCCCGTCGCTTTCTGCACCATCCCGAGTGCTGAACGACAGATCACGGTTCTGCTGCGGCTGTTGCATCACTTCGGGTGGAACTCGTTCATCATCCTGGCGAGCGACGATGAGTACGGCCACCGGAACCTCCAGCTGCTGTGGTTCCAGCCCCCCTGCCCCCCTCCCCAAGCCTGCGTCACCCTCAAGGAGACTCTTCTGATTCAATGGAGGGTTCCCCCAGCTCAGAGCAGTCCCATCCAGGAGAGGCTCTGGGGCACGTTGGCCAGGATCCACAGAATGACAGCCGCGGTGATGGTCGTCCTCAGCCTGGAGCTTCCTCTCCTGGCCTTCTTTGAAGAAGAAGCCCTAGGCCAGAATCTCACGGGCCAGCTAAAGCCTGGGCCACTGACCTGCCCATCCACAGCCTCCGTGACCTTTCCAGCCTGGGAAGCGTATTTGAGGTGGCTGTGTAGGATGTCCCTGTCCCATGGTTGGATGGCTTCCTAGTCAGGGAGTCCTCAGGGGCGAGCGTGGACCCCCAAAGGCCGGTCCCTGGCAGCGCAAGCAACTAGGAGTGCCAGGAATGTCTCCCCACCCTCCGGCTCAATGATAAGAGCCTTCGGTAAATGGGGAACCACATGGATTTCAACGTGTACTCGGTCTACGTTGTCACTCACGCCTTGCATCACCTGCTGAGTTGCACCCACATCTGGTGCCAAAAGAAGGCTGTTTATCCCTAGCAGGTGAGTTGCATCTAAGGTGAAAATTCTCTCTCTCTCTCTCTCTCCCCCTCTCTCCCTCTCTCTCTCTCTCCTTCCCTCCCTCCCTCCCTCTCTCTCTCACACACACACACATTATCTATCTATCTATCTCTCTATCTATCTATCTATCTATCTATCTATCTATCTCTTGTGGTACTTTTGTTTCTTGCAGGGAATTTAAGGGGTCCTTCCAGAGATGGGGATCAGGGAATAGCTCAATCCTTAGCATCCCCCAGGAGATGCTAAGGATTGGGGTCAGATCTGTCTCTTCACTCAGAGACCCATGGTGTTACCCTGGCCTATTTTATAGGGCTGCATTGGTTAAAAACATTTTTTATCTGCCCTGCCATCCTGGATGTTGCTGGTTGCCTTCAAATACGAAATATAAATAAGTGGGAGGAAGTTCTAAGTTCAGAAGGGAGTTACCCAAACACAAAAGTTGGAGCTGGATTCGAATGATGAGGAACTATTCCCTTGGTCCTCTTGAATTAAGCCGAGGCTTGCCTCGTTTTACAAAGAGGGCCAAGAGCGTGGAAAGAAAGGGAATAAGCTTCCCATGAGGCCTGGGGAAGATGGGCTTTGGAGTTGAAGGAGGTTTGTTGTTGTTGTCGTTGTTCGTTGCGAAGTCGTGTCCAACCCATCGTGACCCCATGGACCACATTCTTCCAGGCCTTCCTGTCCTCTACCATCCTCTGGAATCCATTGAAGCTTTCAATGAATCCATTGAAGCACTGCTTCGGTGACTCCATCCAGCCACTTCCTTCTCTGTCGTCCCCTTCTTCTTTTCCCCTCCGTCGTTCCCAGCATGAGGCTCTTCTCCAGGGAGTCCTTCTTCCTTCTCATGAGTTGGCCAAAGCATTTGAGTTTCCTCTTCAGGATCTGGCCTTCTAGAGAGCAGTCATGGTTGATCTCTGCTAGGACTGACCAGTCCATGAAGGGGAAAGGAGGTTTACAAACAGCTAATTTTACCCTTAAAAGTGTTCTGAAGATATCGAAAAGCATTCTCTGTTATATCGGTCTCTCTCTTTTTTTTTACCTTTTCTCTTTCTGTCAGCTTCTAAATGAGATCGGCCGGGTGAATTTCATTCTCCTCAACACCACCATCAACTTTGACAAGAAAGGAGACACACACACATACACACACACCAAATGGATTTGAGGTGGTCCAGTGGCGGTGGGACTTTCCCGGGAAGCCGTTCCCGGAGAGTGGCGACATACGACTCTCCGGAGGACAAGCTTAGCATCCTGGCAGGAAGCATCGCCTGGCAGGCACCCAACAGCAGGATGGGTTGGACTGTGAGGACCTCCAGAAGTCCTACGGTCACCGGCTCAGTCATCAGCGTTCCCCCTAGCATTTTCCTCTTGAACCCAGCTCCCCTCGTTCAAAGCCACTGCCATCTAAACAGCCTGTTGCCAAAATGTATCCCTTGCTTGCCTCCGTTCATTTCTCCCTTGTTCTCCTAAAATACAGGTGGTCCTCAACTTACGACCCCATGATCCCTTGCGGGGTGAAGTCTGGGCAACTGAACGGAGCTAGCAGTGTGTTTTAATGTCCAGATGCTTTCCTGTCGCCAGTGTGGAGTTTTGTTCAGCAGCTATATTCCCATGGGGCCCAGAGAGAAAAATATCTGCCTCTAACCTAGGATCGAACTCACAGCCTTCTGATTGTGAGGCAAGAGCGCCACTTCTAGGCCACTCCGACGTACAACCACAATGGGACCTAAAATGTGTGTTGCTAAGGGAGAAACCTGTTCAATGAGTTTTATCTCATTTTACGACTTTTCGTGCCTCATTTGTGAAGCAAAATCCTTGCAGTTGTTAGTCAGAGGCTTGTTCAGCGAATCTGGCTACCCCGTTGACTTTGCTCGGCAGAGGGTCGCCAAAGGGGGAAATCACATCACAAGCGCACATGTGTACACACACACACACACACACACACACACACCACACACACACACATGCTGGGACACTGCAACCATCATAAATGTGAATCCTTTGTCAAGCACATTGAAATGTAAATCCTGTGACTGGGGACGCTGCAACGGCCATAACTGAAAAGCGGTCGTAAGTTCATTTTTTTCAGTGCCGTTGAAACTTAAAACGGTCACTAAGCAAACTGTTGTAAGTCGAAGACTACACTTCTTTTTAAAAAACAACAACAACAGACTACGTAAGATTTTCAAACGCTTTGAATTGAATTCAATTCAATTGAATTGAATTTATTGCATTTATATGCCGCCCTATTCCCGGAGGGACTCAGGGCGGCTCACAATTCAAAGGGAGGGAAATACAGACAAGGGGGGAAAAAACCAGCACAACAAACAACTACAGAAAGAATTTAAAAACAATCAACAGCCACACAGTTCGAGCGGGGATGGGAACTCATCAGCCCCAGGCCTGTCGGAACAGCCAGGTTTTAAGGGCTTTGCGGAAGGCCTGAAGGGTGGTGAGGGTCCGAATCTCCACGGGGAGCTCGTTCCAGAGCGCCTTTGCTATCTAGATGTGATGGAAATCCCAGAATTCTCAGGTAGCCAGGAAGTCTGGGGGTTGTGGTCCTAACACCTCTGGGGGGGACCCTGGTCTGCAGGAATATTGACCCAGAGATGCCCCCTGAAGTCCATTTTGAACCTCAATCCCGGTGGTGTTTGGCAGCATCTCCATCTTAAAATCTCACCACGCCTTCAGGGTTCAAATCCTTCTGCTGACTGAGCCGCATCTAAGAAGGGAATCTTTATCTATCTATCTATCTATCTATCTATCTATCTATCTATCTATCATCTCTATCTATCTATCTATCTATCTATCTATCTATCTATCTAATCTATCTATCTTATCATCTCTATCTATCTTATCTATCTAATCTATATTTAATCTATCTTATCTATCTCTAATCTCTATCTCTATCTCTATTTTATCTATCTATCTAATCTCTATCTTATCTATCTATCTATCTATCATCTATCTATCTATCTATCTATCTATCTATCTATCTATCTATCTATCTATCTATCTATCTATCTATCTATCTATCTCTATCTATCATCTGTCTGTGTGTATGTGTGTTCCAGCATAACTCTGGAACGCCTCGAGCATTTTCAACCAAACTTGGTACTCAGATGACTTACTCTCTGGAAACAAATACGGGGGGGGGGGGGGTGGTTAAGACACCCCTAACACCCCTCGGTGTGTGTGTTCTGTTAAGATACATCCTGTTGTGCCTTAAAACAGCTTCTACTGTACTGTCATAAAATGGATTTTATTGTGCAGCGCAGTGGAGCTGCCTCGGTAACGGCTTCACAGAACTCCACAAGGGGGCTCCCTCTGGTAAGGAGCAAAATCCAACATTAGAAATTGCGTGCAGTCTGGAGATCCCCCCCCCTATAAATAAATACCCGGACAAAGCCAGGTTATTGGCTACTATTGTAATATTTATGATTTGGCTTGCTCCAAAATGGGTAGGTAGCTATTTCTACATGAGCCGCAGAAAGAGAGGGAGTTTGTGATTTCACCTGGGTGTGTGTGTGTATTTCTGTTTTCCTTTCTCCCCCCCCCCAAAAAAAAATCTCTCTGCTCAGAGTAGTGCAGTTCAGGACAGAAGAAAAAACAGATTCGTTTCTTTTCCTGCTGCTTCGAATGTGTCAATGTGCAAAACAGGCACGGTTTTCAATAACGGTGAGTTTCTTCCTTTAAAGGCTCCCCAACACGACAAGCCCTCTGTACTTAAATCAATGATTCCTTTATTAGGAGCGCCGGCAGCCCCGGCAAAAAAGTTTCTCTCTCACCGCTGGCTAACAAATCCATCCGGCAGGGAGATGAATAGTTGTGTGCCACATCTATTCATCTCCACCCCCTGCCTATTATCCCCAGACCTAGGGTGGAGCTTTGCTAGCAGCAATGGCTCTTCCATCCCAAGGACCGGCCCATAGATTTCCACTGTTCTCCTCTCCTCTGCCTTTTACGCATCTGCACGTCAGGCACTGGACCCAGCTGGTCCTCCTCTTCCTCATCAACTACCTCCAGACCTGGGGGCTGCTGACTCTCCATCTGAGAGCTGATGGACGGCCCAGGCTCCGTCTCTGTCTCTCTCTCTGCCAGCTCCATTCCCTCTTCCCCCTCGGAGCTCTCAGGTTGCCTTGATGCCGACCCTGACTCCCAAACCTCCCCATCCTCTGATTCGGTTGCTGGAGGTGCCAGCGGCCGGCAGGCCACAACAGCTTGCTGCGTTTCTCTCACCACAAAGCCCATTGCCCACAGCCCCTATGCATTTCCCAGGGCAGAAAGTTCCATTTCCTTTGGAGCCTGCAGAAATTTGAACAAGTGACCGGGGATAGTCCATTTGTGGATAGCCCACAAATGCCATTTTCATTCTTCCAACACATTTTGAAGAGAATGAAAACAGCAGCCAAATTATACAGGAAGAGGCTAATTGAAACCCTTAGATTTCTTTCTTTCTTTGAGTTTTCTCCCAAAATATTTTAGCCTTCCCCAGAGCCCCAGCGGAGTCAAGAGACCCATCTCTCTCTGTTTTTCTTCCCCTTTGTACAGGTTTATCTGCCAGAAATGCCCCCCGGACACCTAGTCCCATCCTGGCCAAGAAGCATGCTTCCCAAAGCTCGTGGTGTCTACCTAGGGTGGGACCATCCCGTCTCCATTGTGCTGCGCCTCTTCTCCGCTCTCGGCCTCTTGGCCACCGTGGGCATCCTCACCACTTTTGCCCATCACATCAACCCCCCGGTAGTGAGATCGGCCAGTGGCAGGCTGTGTTTCCCCATGTTGCCTTCGTCAGAGTTTTGGCAATGTGACTATTATTATGAGATAAACCCAGGAGCAAAACACAGCACACAGAGCCTTTAGACAATTAATAGTGGTTTATATATACATATATACAGACAAATACATGGTAGATAAATTCCTTACCACTTAGCTACGAACACAAGGAGAGAAATGAGATACACGACGAGAGAGAAATGCCCTCCTATATATAGATATCTCTTAAGATGGTAAAAGACCTACGTGGACCCCACCGGAGTCTTAAACTGGCTATACCTGTATTGCTGATTCATCCTCATTGCAGCAGCTTACAGTTTGCAATTTACAACCTTACATCACCTGATCACTGCCAGATAGCCTTGGCCCTGTCTCTGCCTCCGACGCAGAGCACTCGTCCAAACTTTCCCCAGCCTCCAAGACTGACCCATGTTCCTCCCCAACCTCCTCACTGTCCGATGGCGGGCTACAACACTTAACCAGTCACAGAACAGACCTCTTGATTTGTAATTCATAGCAATGTTTTTATGCTTCTCCTCCAGACATTTAGACATGTGGCTCCTGTTACAGGTAGTCCTCGACTTATAACCGCAATCGAGTCCAACATTTCTGTGACTAAGCAAGACCGTTGTGAGTTTCGCCCTATTTTACAACTTGCCACATTTCTTAAGTGAATCACTGCCATTGTTAAATTAGTAACAGTCATTAAGTGAATCTGGTTTCCCCACGGACTTTGCTTGTTGGAAGGTCACAAAAGGGGAACACAGGACTCTGGGACACTGCGGCCATCATAAATGTGAATCAGTTATTGACTTTGCTTGTCAGAAGGTCGCAAAAGGGAAACACAGAACTCTGGTACACTGCAGTCAGTTGCCAAGCGTCTGAATTTTGATCACCTGGCCACAACGGTCGTTAAGTGTGAAAAGCAGTCCTACGTCACCGTTTTCAGTTTCGCTGTAACTTTGAACGGTCACTAAATGAACTGTTTTTAAACCGAGGACTACCTGTAACGCCGTCGTCATCGATATCTTGCTTTGGATTTTATTTTGCAATTTCAACATTTGTGTTAGGGGTGTAATAAAAAGCTGTTTTATTGTACTTTTACTGTTAAATTTGCCATTACCCCCCCCCTCCCGTAATTCGATTGCATTTCCCCACTCCTAGTATGTCAACTTCCACATTATTATTATTTTTTTACTTCCACTTTACTTGGTGGTGGGTTTTTTTCCATGTAATTTTTCTGCTCGCTGTAATTTGACTATTAAAACTTACCTTGTGGACTGCCACACAGATAACAGCAGATGCCAATCTCGAGTTTAAAATGCTGGCTTTCTCCCGACTTTTAAACCCAGTACTAGTGATGGTTTTATTTCATTTCTTTTATGTGATGGCATACCTTTCACCCCTTGATTACAGATACAGATTAAGAGAGTTGGAAGGGACTTTGTACTGACAGCTGCCCTGGGGCTGTTTGGGGGGTTTATTTGGTTACCCCCACCCACCCAATCACTTTTCCTTTTGTCATATTTCAGAGAACGTTTATGAGCTTTGAAAAAGGGTATTTCTCCTCATTTGGGTCACTTCCTAACTGTGGTTGGACTCTTAACTCCCATCAGCCCAAGCAGAAGGCATGGATGATCGTCCTCGTCATAGATTGTTACAGATTAACAGAGTTGGAAGGCACCTTGGAGGCCAACTAGTCCACATATACTCACTCACCCAAGCAGGAGACCCTACACCGTTTCTGACAAATGGCAGTCCAGTCTCTTCTTGAAAGCTTCCAGGGATGAAGCTCCCACAACTTCCGAAGGCAACTTCTGATCCATGGGTTTAGATTAAATTAGATTAATGGAGTTGGAAGGGACCTTGTAGGTCATCTAGTCCAACCCCCCCCCCCGCCCAAGCAGGAGACCCTACACAATTTCTGACAGGTAGCAGTCCAGTCTCTCCTTGAAAGCCTCCAGGGATGAAGTTCCCACAACTTACAAAGGCAACTTCTGTTCCTTCGGTTGATTGTTCTCACTGTCAGAAAATTCCTCCTTGTTTCTAGGTTGAATCTCAACTCTTGAATGAATTTTCCATCCATTATTCCTTGTCCGGCCTTCAGGTGCCTTGGAGAATAGCTTGACCCTTCTCCTCTCTGTGGCAGCCCTTCAAATATTGGAAGGCTGTTATCCTGTCTCCCCTGGTCCTTCTCTTCACTAGACTAGCCAGGCCCAGTTCCTGCAACCCTTCATTGTAGGTTTTAACCTCCAGTCCCCTCATCATCCTGGTTGCTCTTCTCTGCTCTTTTTCTAGAGTCTCAACATCTTTTTTACAGTGTGGGGACCAAAACTGGATGCAGGATTCTAGGTGTGGTCTTGCTAAGGCTTTATAGAGCGGGGATTAGTACTTCCCTTGATCTTGTTTATATCCCTCTGTTAATCTTGCATTGTGTTGTGGTGCCCTTTTGTTGCCCGTTGGATCTGCCCGGAGAGTCAGCCACATGAAGAGCCAAGGAAACAGAGCTGAAAGAATAAATAAATACCAACCTCTTGCCAGGCTGGCCCCAAATGCCCAAATAATAATTTTAAAAATCAAAATAAAGAGCTGTTCCCTTTAAGGCTCCACTCCAGAGTCTAATTCCTTAATTTCCCTCACCTGGGCCATGGAGGGACCCTGCTGAGGGAAGACAGGCAGCAGGGGCTTCTCAGGGCTGCGGGGAGGAATAGGGGGTCCCACCTGGGCCTAGACTAGAGACTACCAAAAACCCCAGGCCCACCCAGGACTGAACTGAGGAGCCCCCTGGGCCAGGTGAGCCCTTTCAGAGAGCCCTTCCCTGCCTTTGGGGAGGGGGCACATTGGGCAAGGGGAGGATGGGGGAGGTAGTCCAAAGGCCTTGGCAACAGGAAGGGGGGAGCGGTGTGGTCCCTTGGCTGTTTTGGGGACCTGTCTTTTGCAGACTAGGGAGAGTTTAGTGGGTTTCCCCCACATATTGGGGGCTTGAGGGAGGGGTTGGGGGGTGTTGCTGTGGGAGCAGGGAAATGCAAACACAGCAAAGATTTTTGTGCAGGAATGGAAATGGCATAAAAAGCAGAAATTCCACCCAGCCCACAAATTTGGTCGAGGGGCTTCAGCTCCTAAATTGTAATTTAGGAATAAAAGAAGTGTCGTCCCCCCCCATCTTTTCATGGAAGAGGACAAATTTGGTTTTTAATCATTTTTAGTGCATTTATCAACTGTTTCTAGCACTGCTGTACACAGAGTCACCTGTGGGTTTAATAAATGGGTTTAATAAACAAATAAGTTTGTTTGTTTGTTTTAAAAATGGATGCCAGTCATTTGCCAAAAATGGCAGTGAATTGGAAGGCTTGAAATTTCCTGACAGTGAGAACAATTAATCAGCGGAAGAACTTGCCTCCAGAAGTTGTAAATGCTCCAATATTGGATGTTTTTAAGAAGGTGTTGGATATCCATTTGTCTGAAGTGGTGTAGGGTTTCCTGCCTAAGCACGGGGTTGGACTAGAAGACCTCCAAGGTCCCTTCCAAATCTGTTGTTCTGTTCTGTTCTATTCTTTTATTCCATTCCATTCCATATTCCATTCTAATCTATTCCATATTCCATGTTCTGTTCTGTTTTATTCTATTCTGAATTCTATTCCAATTCTATTCTATTCTATTCTGAATTCTAATTCTATTCTGTTCTATTCTGATTTCTGTTCTAATTCAATTCTATTCTGAATTCTATTCTGAATTCTATTCTGAATTCTATTCTATTCTAATTCTATTCTAATTCTATTCTAATTCTATTCTATTCTTTTTTTAAAAAAATAATCTTTATTAGTTATACATTTTTTAAAGAATAAAACATACAAATACAAATACAATTTTAAACATACAACCCCCCTCTATTCTTATTCTATTCTGAATTCTATTCTATTCTATTCTATTCTATTCTATTCTGAATTTTATTCTAAATCTTATTCTATTCTATTCTGAATTCTATTCTATTTTATATTTTGATGTATTTTTGGGAGGTCAAAATGTTGACCAACTTATTTTCTTCCAAGCCTTTCACACCTGTAGATTATTAATATTTTCTTACCTGCTCCAAATGAGATTCAGGTTTTTAAAAACACATTTTTTTGCAAAAATAACAAGGAGGGAACACTTAAAATAAGTCTGGCTTTGCAATCTCCAATTTGGGGGATAAATGTTCCCAATTTATTTTAAGGGAAAATGAACTGAGGTGCAAAAAAAGGTCGATATTTATTGATGTGTGAATTACTATGATATTATTTTGGCTTGAACGGGAAATATACGCTCTTTTAAGGAGCATAATTTGGGAGTGTGGAGGATTTGGCTTTGTTTTTTCCAAAGGGAAAAAAAAAGCAATATGTTCAAATTTTAAATATTATACTGAAAACCTGAGCTTTATTATTTCCATAATGTGGCCTTTAATCTTTGTGTGTTGCTTTTCCCTCAGGTTAATAAAATATATATTTTAAAATCATTCATAATCATGTTTATACTTCTATCTGTTCCTATACATGCTTGACAAAATAAATAATTACATTAAAATTAAATTTTAAAAGGAGAAACGTATGCCACACAGCTGAGGTAAATCCTGCCCAACGGAATGCTGGGAAATGTAGTTCAGCCCCCACCCGGAGGGACTATAAGTTCCCCAGCAGCCTCCATTGTTTTCAACTGGGGAATTCTGGGAATTGAAGTCCACACCTCTTTAAAAAGCTACCCAGGTGAAGAAGCCTGGGTTTAATCTAGGAATCTCCGCGCAGTTTTAGAGCAGGAGCCTGGCCACTGAGGGTTCAGTAGAGCCTCTCTGTTTAGGAGCAGTCTATTGTTAAGATCCCGAAAAAGGAGCAACAGCAGTGGGGTTTCCTTTTACTGACCACTTTTAATTGCACTCTGGAAAATAGGAATGCCAGCCCGGAAATGCTTTGGTGTTTCTCAGCAGCTAGCAGAGCAGTCAGTGGAACCTCCATGTTGAGGAGTAGTCTATCTTAACCTTCCCATGTGTTCTGATTTTATTTTATTTTTTTTCCTTTGTCAGCCATTTTGCTAACAATGCAGGAGCTGGCCTGGGGTTGGGAAGGGTCTCTGGGCAGGGTGGGCAACCTGGCGGGGTCGATGTTCCGTGTTTTTCGGCCCATTTTATGCGTTTTTGTGAATTTAACAGATTAACATTAACAGAGTTGGAAAGGGACCCTGTAGGTCATCTAGTCCAACCCCATTTTCCATTATTTCAGGAGCGCCCCCCCCCCAATGCATGGCTTTCTCGCAGTAAATGCTTTTCCTCTACCACAGAATAGGTTTTTACATTCTTGGGGGGGGGGGGTTCTGGTGCCCCCCCCCCGCCCCAAATATTCTAGAAATAAATTTAATTTGAGGACTCTGACCCGGTAAGTTTACAATAGGCCGTTACCAGAAATGACCAGCAGATGGTGATGTTTCACTCGGCCTGCAGTAATTCCGATGCAAACAGATTTGTTTAGTGGAAAACATGACCGAATCCTTTCTAATTGGCATAGATTTGTTCGCTTACAACCACGTGGCCATTACAACAACCCTGTTAGGTGGCACAAACACCAAAGGGCTGTGCTTCAGGCCCTTTTTTCTTCTCTCCAACAATAACAATCCTAGTTTGCTATTTCTTTGGAAAGTACCTGCAAATTTAGCAGCCAGTTCCCACGTCTGGCAGATAATATATTTCCTATATCTCGTTAACAGTTGGAAAATTGTGCATTTGGGATTTCCTTCCTTCCTTCCCTCCCTCCCTCCTTCTCCCTCCCTCCTTCCATCCATCCATCCATTCATCTCCATATCTCTTCTTCCTTCCACCGATCCATCATATCTCTCCTTCCTTCCTTCCTACCTCCTCGCTCCCTCCCTCCCTCCTTTCATCCATCCAACCATCCATCCATCTCCATATCTCTCCTTCCTTCCTATCCATCATATCTCTCCTTCCTTCCTTCCTTCCTTCCTTCCTTCCACCCAGCCATCATATATCTCTCCTTCCTTCCTTCCTTCCTTCCTTCTTTCTTTCTTTCCATCTTTCCTTCCTTCTCTCCTTCCTTTCTTCTTTCCTTCCTTCTTTCTTTTAATCTTTCCTTCCTTCTCTCATTCCTTCCTTCTTTCCTTTTCATCCATCCATCCATCCATCCATCATATAACTCCATATCTCTCCTTCCTTCCTTCCTTCCTTCCTTCCTTCCTTCCTTCCTTCCTTCCTTCCTTCCTATCCATTATATCTCTCCTTCCTTCCATCCTTCCTCCCTCCCCTCCTCTTCTCCTCTCTTCTTCTCCTTTTCCTTTCTCTCTTCAAATCCTTGCAGGTAGAAAGCCAGAAGTTGAGGAGATAAATTACATTTCCTTTTGATGTACTGTGCTTGACTTCCCAAATTATTTCTGAGCAATATTTGTGGCTCCGAAGGGGATCCTGAACCGGCTTAATATTTATAATATCTAAACAGGGTAAAGAATTTGCTTTTAAGGCTAATGTTCTGTTTGTCTTCTTAATCGCAGCATCCCTGAAAAAAAGAACAGCAGCTGGAACGTTTTGGATAATTACAATAATACTTTATCAAGACACTTTTTCAGGTATTTTTCTCTCTCTCTCTTGTTTGCCAGAATTATATTTAAGCCTTTATTGATAGGATTTAAATACAGAAGCATTTTAAATGAAAGCCACAGAAGCATCGCTTCCCTGCAAACACGCTTCTTGTGAGATAGATTAGCAGATGCTATCCAGAAATAATTTTTCCGCCGGCCACTTGGGTGAACAAACAGATCCAGCTACGTGGAATAAAATATCTGCCTGACAGACAATTTCGTAGAAGTGTGTTGGGGGGGGGGAGAGGACCGTTGCATGTAAAATCTCCTCTTCTGTGGAAAAAAAAAAGAAAATCAAGGGTGCAAACGTTTGACAAGGGATTGATTTGTGTGTGCAAGGAACTCTTCAGGGAATGCATTTCACCAAATTTCTCTAGGCGAGAAAATTGGGGTGGGTGGGTGTGAATTGTTTGAATTGTGTGAGCTGTTGCAAAACAAAGAAATTGTTGGGAGAAAAAAAATCACTCAGGGTGCCAAAGAGAGGGGGGGGGGGAAGATCTGAGGTTTTTTTTTTCTCCCCAGTCCAAATTTGCTCATCATTTCCCCTACTTCCTGTGCAGTTCACAGGATCAACTGTGTTTTCCGACATTAAAATTATGAAAACAGGAGACAGGTGGCTTTGGGGGCCCCATCTTCACCCTCAGCCCCCCCCCTCCCCACCGCCTTCCCTCCAATGTGAGATTTCTCCGAATGTCTCCAAGCCTGGCTGGTGGGGGGGCAGACGGAATTGGGAAGTGGGGGGGGGCAGGAGATCCTGCCCCCTCAGTTCTCAGCATATTCCGAAGAGACTTGTCTAAACACGCCAAATCTGGAGCCAGGAAAATTTGAGGGAGAAGAACAGGTGAAGTGAGTTGGCGCCATTCTACCCTCCTTATTCCTCTCTCTCTCTCTCTCTCTCTCTGGGGCCAGCGCCTCGTGACATAAATTATTTGCAATTGTCCAACAGCCTTTAAGCTGGTTCACATGGCATTATATATTTTTCTAAATGCTCTTTTTTTTTAAAAAAAAATTAAAAATAAAAATCCAGAGTGCCAAGGGAAGCAGAAGATAGCAGAGAAGCAAAAGAGAGAATTTCATGGTGCAATGAAAGCGTGTTCAGGACGGTGGGGATTTGAAGCCAAGAAAATGGCCTTCACACAGGGGGCTGCAGCAGCTCTGTGTGTGTGTGTGTGTGTGTGTGTGTTGCAGAGGTTTTGCATGTCTCAAAGTCTCAAAATGCACTCGGCCTGGGTGCCGAGATAATAGAGAGGGGTTGAAAATACAGTTGTTGGCGTCCAAGGAAAAACCACTGCATCGGTGTTTACATCAGGAGGCAAATTACAATTTATTTTGATCCACTTCATTAAATTCTCTTTGGCTTTTTTAGGGCCAGATCACCTCACCTGGAAAGCCCGAGATATTTTGACCCACCAGTAAATTTTGCCACTTAAGAGTTGCCTGGTTTTTCTTTGTCTCTTCCCTTGGCACAGCACCCAGAACGCAGGGGGGGGGGGAGACGGGACAGTTTTCTACAAAAATCCCATAATGCCCTTGGGTGTAGAGAGATGGATAATAGACAGGGAGGGAGGGAGATGGATGCGAGAGAGAGAGAGAGAGAGAGAGAGAGAGAGAGAGAGAGAGAGAGAGAGAGAGAGATGGATGATAGAGCAAAAGATGGATAATAGAGAGAGAGAGAGGAGGAAGAAGAGAGATGGATATATATATAGAGAGAGATGGATGATAGACAGAGTGAGAGGGAGGGAGAGGGCGAGAGAGATGGATGATAGAGGGAGGGAGAGAGAGATGGATGATAGACAGAGGGAGAGAGAGATAGATGAGTGAGAAGGGGTGAGGGAGGGAGAGGGAGAGAGATGGATGATAGACACACACACAGAGAGATGGATAATGGACAGTGAGAGGGATGGAGAGGGATGGATAATAGAGGGAGAGGGAGATGGATGAAAGAGAGAAGGGGTGGGGGAGGGAGAGAGATGGATGGATGGATAATAGAGGGAGGGGGAGATGGATGATAGAGAGAAGGGGTGAGGGAGGGAGAGGGAGAGAAATGGATGGATAATAGATAATAGAGGGAGGGAGAGATGGATGATAGAGAGAAGGGGTGAAAGAGGGAGAGGGAGAGAGAGAGAGAATTGGATAATAGACACACACACACACAGATGGATATATGAGAGAGGGAGTGAGAGGCAGAGATGGATGGATGATAGAGGGAGGTATGGGGAGGGAGAGATGGACGATAGAGAGAGAGAGGAGGAGGGAGGAAGAAAGAGCTGGATGATATATATAGAGAGAGAAGGAAGGAAGGAGAAAGATGGTTGATAGAGAGAGGAATGGAGGGAGCGAGAAAGAGATGGATGATAGACAGATATAGATAGAGAGATACAGACAGATGAGAGAAACAGAAATAGAAATATATTGCATATATAAATTATATACACACACAAATGCACAGACAATGTACATACATGTGGGCACACACATATGATATCTATATATTGCATTTTTTTTCACCCCTGATGGGGACCTGAGACAGGCCTTCCTCTTACATCTCAAAGACGCAGCAGTGAGCAA